>NC_047091.1:189793271-190393271 GCF_902459505.1 Geotrypetes seraphini | reverse complement strand
AGTGCAGGAAGAGGTGGTCGGAGCATACCACGATTGATTTCCTTCATTCGACGGCGCTACGGCTGCTCTCTCCTGCCTCTCCGGCTGCCCTCTCCTGTCTCCCCCGCTAAAAACCATATTTGTGGTTTATCAAGATTCGCAGGGGTTCTTGGAATGGAACCCCTGCGAATATCGGGGGAGTACTGTATTCCAATCATTCCATTACAAATACCAATAAAACAAAAAATGGATATAAGATGATACCATTTATTGGACTAAATACAGTTTTCATTTAGCTTTCAGAAATCAAAGCCTCCTTCCTCAGGTCAGGTCAGTATATTTCGGTTAATCAAAAACATATTAAAATTAGTCCAATAAAAAGCTACCACCTTATTTCCACTTTCTATTTATATGTATTAACATAGCTACCTCACTAGTTTATCCTAAACTTAAAATATATTTTTTTCTATTTTTGTTGTCTGGTTATTTACTTTTACTAATTATGTTGGTTCCAGACTCTGGTTTCTGCTTTCCACATGTCCTCTTAACTCTCTTGCCAGGATTTCCTGTCCATTTCTCATTTTCTCTCCTTTTCCTTTCAGATTTCTTCAATTTATTTTTCTTCCTCTTTATTCAGTTCTCTTTCTTATTATCCAGTCTTCAATTTCTCTCTTTTTCTGTGTCTAACTACAGCTTTCCATCTCTTTCCTTTATCCCAGCTCTCCTATTCCACTTTTTCTCATTTCCTTAGCCTTTTTTTTCACCCTCCTCAATGCAGCATCTGCCTTCTTTCTTCCCCCTCCATCTAGTGTCTGCCCTCTCTCTCCCTTCAGTCCAGCATCTGCTTTCCCCCTCTCTCTCTTTCCCTCCCCATTTTTATCCAGTATCTACCTTTTCTCTCCCTCTTCCATCCAGCATCTGTCCTCTCTCCCTCCTTTCCATCCAGTTTCTACCCTATCTCTCTCTCCTTTGCCAGAGTGTGACTTTAAGTGATGGGAAGTTATTTAAAGGTGTGAGTAGTCAGCCACTCCTTATCCTGGTGATTCTGAATCACTATCATATTCTGAGATTAAAAATATATGATTTATATAAAGACCTATTAAGCCCAGGAACTCCCCTTAAAACAACCTGCCCTTTGAAATGAAAATCGCCTAGCTGGGCTCTTCCTATGCCTTAAAATCATTTTCCTTAATGATCCAAATTTGCTATTCATGGACTATTTATTGCATTCTGATCAGTAGTGGAATGCACCAAAG
Source organism: Geotrypetes seraphini (assembly GCF_902459505.1). Classification (NCBI taxonomy): domain Eukaryota; kingdom Metazoa; phylum Chordata; class Amphibia; order Gymnophiona; family Dermophiidae; genus Geotrypetes; species Geotrypetes seraphini. The sequence goes on along the minus strand of NC_047091.1, from coordinate 190,392,036 downwards.
GGTTTCCAGCTCCTTCCCAGCAAACAGTCCCCAGGAAAGAATCCTCTCTGAATCAGGGCATTGTTTGTGGCCAAAAGCATTATTTAATCAGGATGGAAATAAAAACCTTCACCTCACTGGAAATTTAATTCCCAGCAAGTCTGTAGATTAAGCAGCATCTCGGCATAATAGGTTCAGAAAATGCAATTACGAAGAGGATTGTAATTAAACCTAGCAGGCTCATTGTATTTTAAATGACCCCAGCTAAAGGTTCAGCCATTCGTTTTCCCAGCCATTAGGAGGACTGACATGTAGTTACATGTAGCACTTCTGGGTAGTAGATAAGAGAGATATTTATTGTGTAAAAGAGTCCTTCTGATAATAGATCTTGCAAAGTCCCATTCTGTAACTCTCCTAGGAAATGAATGAGGGACTCTCATGTATGATGGAATCACGGCCCTTATATTCGCTCTTGTATGCTGCAGAAATTTCTAGATATGTTAAATGCTTAGGCAGGCCTTCTAAGAATAAAACTATTCTAAATCAAGTTTGGTATTCAAAGTCAACAGAAAAACAGGGAAAATAATTTCAAGGCTTCCTATGGTCTCCTGGCTTTCATCAGTGGTTTCCAACCTGTGGTCTACAATCCCACAGGGGTCCGTGAGGACACGGAAAAAGGAAAATAGAACAGTATAGCTTCTTAGGAGCAGATTTAAAAAGAGGCTGATGGGATGAGAGAGAAAGTGATAGAAAAGTTGCTGAGGAGAGAATGACGGGGGTCTGGCTGGGACAGATTACTCATGGGGGTTGGCTGATAGGGGATATGACAGCGACTGATGGAGATTTGTCAGATAGGGAGAGACAAAGACAGATGTGGGGGAAGAGAGAGAAGGACTAGCTACAGAGGATGGGAAACACCAAGAGGACTGACTGGAGAAGAGAGGAATAAAAATAGACTGGTAGAAGGAGAAAAGCTGGGCTACAGAGACGGAACACACTAAGGGAGAGAGAGAGGGACTTGGGAGATGGCTGAGGGGGAGAGATGATGATGGAGAAAGAGTAGGGAAGAGGAGTAGAACGGGTACAAGTGGATCAATTTTTCACTCCATCAAACATTACAAAGACTAGGGGACACTCAATGAAGTTACAGGGAAATACTTTTAAAACCAATAGGAGGAAAAATTTTCACTCAGAGAATAGTTCAGCTCTGGAACGCATTGCCAGAGGATGTGGTAAAAGCAGATAGCGTAGCTGGTTTTAAGAAAGGTTTGGCAAGTTCCTGGAGGAAAAATCCATAGTCTGTTATTGAGATGGTGGAGCAAATATCAATTAAGCAACCCCCCCAAAAAAAAAAAAAAAGATCTGGATGTCATTGTAGACACTATGCTGAAATCTTCTCCCAGTGTGTGGCAGTGACCAATAAAGCAAACAGGATGCTAGGAATTATTAGGAAAGGGATGGAAAATAAGACCAAGCAAACTATAATGTCTTTGTATCGCTCCTTGAGCATTTCGTTCAATTCTAGTCATTGTATGTCAAAAAAGATATAACGGAATTAGAAAAAGTTTAAAGAAAAGCAACCAAAATGATAATGGGGATGGAACTCCTTTTATAAAAGAAAGGAATAAAAAGGTTAGGACTCTTCAGCTTGGAAAAAAATGGTTGAGGTCTACAAAATCCTTTACTCTTTCATAAATATTAGGGGACTCAATGAAGTTACATGGAAAAACTTTTAAAAACAAATGGAAAAATTTTTTTTCATTCAAAGAATAGTTAAGTACTGGAACTTGTTGCCAGAGGAAGTGGTACGATTGGTTAATGTAGCTAGTTTTAAAAAAAGTTTGGACAAGTTCCTGGAGGAAAAGTCCATAGTCTGCTATTGAGACAGACAGGGGGAAGCCAATGCTTGCCCTGGATCAATAGAATGGAATGTTGCTACTATTTGGGTTTCTGCCAGGTACTTATGACTTAGATTGGCCACTATAGAAATAGGAGAGTGGGCTAGATCGACCACTGGTCCGACCCAGGATGGATATTCTAGAAAAAAAAAAGTTGGTGGTCAAGCCTGTATACTAACCAACAACCTGGTAAAGATATGGACAATTTCACCTATGTTGGCAACTATAATCCAGTGATGGTTGTATCAAGACTGATGCAAAAAAACCAAGGAGACAGACACCTCTGCACAAACAAAATCCAATAGACAAGAGCAGGTAACCAGAAGTGCAGTCATAGGACTCGACACGCAATGTGTTTCGGCTACAATGTCTGCATCAGAAGTCCATACATATCCTGATAAAAACAAACCAATTAAGAAAATCAACTCCATAAGGATAAAGGCGTAGAAGGAACAGAAGACGTTGTAGCCGAAACACGTTGTGCGTTGAGTCCTATGACCGATTGATTGACTCATTAAATTGAATTGCACTTCTGGTTGCTGTTAAAGTTTGAAGACTTGTATCAAGACTGATGCCACTTATCGTCTAGGCATCAGTATTTCAGAGGATGTGTTTAATATGGGCAACAACAGCAAACAAAAACTCTGAGAAAAATTAAGTCCTGTGAAATATGGAAAATTGCTGCAAAGATAGAACAAAAGCTAAGAATATTCCACTAATATCAACGGTGAAGACTCTCCGATGTTACCTGTCATGACCAATATTACCACCAAGGAGATCCTGAGAAGAAATGACTGATGATCGATTTTTCACTCCGTCAAAAATTACAAAGTCTAGGGGGCATTCGATGAAATTACAGAGAAATACTTTTAAAACCAATAGGAGGAAATATTTTTTCACTCAGAGAATAGTTAAGATCTGGAACACGTTGCCAGAGGATGTGGTAAGAGCGGATAGTGTAGCTGGTTTTAAGAAAGGTTTGGACAAGTTCCTGGAGGAAAAGTCCATAGTCTGTTATTGAGAAAGACATGGGGGAAGCCACTGTTTGCCCTGGATCAGTAGCATGGAATGTTGCTACTCTTTGGTTTTGGCCATGTACTAGGGACCTGGATTGGCCACTGTGAGAACAGGTTACTGGGCTTGATGGACCATTGGTCTGACCCAGTAAGGCTATTTTTATGTTCTTATTGTAGATATTGTAGAGAGCGAAGGGTCCTGCTGGTTGTACAGTACCATCACATGTCGTTATTTAGTGTCTATTTCAACCTCAGTTCCTCTAAACCAGCATCCTTCAATGCAAGGCTTGAGGGTCAGTGGCTGGAAACCATCTCGTGTCGTTCTTTAGTGTCTATCTCAGCCTTCTACACCAGCATTCTTCAGTGCAAGGCTTGAGGGTCAGTGGCTGGGCCGATTCATACTCTATTTCTTATGTGAGCCAAGTAGGATAATGAACCCATTGTGACATCACTGATGAAGTTGGCTCTTAGGCACTGGTGGAATGAGGCATTATGACTTCACAATATCTGCTCTGGATACCAGAGACTGTCATTGTTTAGTATCTATCTCAACTTCAGTCCTTCTACACCAGCATTCTTCAATGCAAGGCTTGAGGGTCAGTGGCTGGAAACCATCCCGTGTCATTCATCCCGTGTTGTTCTTTAGTGTCTATCTCAACCTTCTACACCAGCATTCTTCAATGTAAGGCTTGAGGGTCAGTGGCTGGAAACCATCTCGTGTCGATCTTTAGTGTCTATCTCAACCTTCTACACCAGCATTCTTCAATGTAAGGCTTGAGGGTCAGTGGCTGGAAACCATCTCGTGTCCATCTTTAATGTCTATCTCAACCTTCTACACCAGCATTCTTCAATGTAAGGCTTGAGGGTCAGTGGCTGGAAACCATCTCGTGTCGATCTTTAGTGTCTATCTCAACCTTCTACACCAGCATTCTTCAATGTAAGGCTTGAGGGTCAGTGGCTGGAAACCATCTCGTGTCGATCTTTAGTGTCTATCTCAACCTTCTACACCAGCATTCTTCAATGTAAGGCTTGAGGGTCAGTGGCTGTGCCCATTCATTCTCTGATTCTTCCCTCTCTCCTTACAGAATGAGACGGGGATGGTTTCCCACAGTTAACCACGGGGACGGGAACAAATTCTGTTCCAATGTCATTCTGTATGCATAAGTTTCGACATCCCAAAATTGCAATATGATGAAAACCAAAAGGTGGGAAGAGAGTGAGCGAGAGAGAGAGACCAAAGAAGACCTAGCACACCACATTCATAGAGGATGGGCCTACTTCATTCTACTGCCTATGAAGTGACCTGAAGCTGGATCAATATTTATGGCTGGATTCTGGCATATAAGTCTTCTCAGCTGGAAACGGTTGCAGTTGACTGAATATATTTGAGAACCCATTACATAAACCTCATATATGATATCTATCCAGTCACATATGCTGTAGGTATAGATTAGGGGTGTCCAACCTCAGCTCAGCTCAGCATAAGTGCCCATGTGATCTTATATATGTAGGACAAACATCTAGAAAATTTAATATCCGTCTTACAGAACCTAAAAGCAATATTAAAAATCGGATTGTGGGTGCACCCTTAGCGAAACACTGTATAGAAGAAAATCATGTTTATGTCATTACGAGCTGTGATAATAGAAGTAATGAGATAAGGGAAGAGAGGGGGTGACTTTAGACGCTATCTAGCCCAACATGAACAACGATGGATTAATCGGCTAGATACACTGAGCCCCAATGGTTTGAATAAGAATATAGAATGGCAACATTTCTACTAGGGTTTCACTGTGAGTTTACACACTTATTGGTTTGAATAGTGGCCCCATGAACTTTGGACCAATAAGAATAGAAGGGAGGAGCCACGTCAGTACGCTCATGAAAGATTATAAAAAAGACGCTGTCGCCATCTTGGCGGTGTCTGCAAATCCTTGACAAAATATAACAGCAATGTAAGTAATGCTCTGTTTAACTTTCAAGATAGATTCTTATGTAGAGCTAACTGACTTCTTTTAACTGCAGATATTCTGATGCCTTAACACTGGCCCTGAAGCAGCAAACAAGAATAAACTCCGCGAAACACTGGCCGCGTCGGCATTTTGAAGAACAAGCATTGCTTAAGATAAGTAATCTAGATGTCAACCTTTTTCAGTAGAGTGGATAAGTGCATACAAAAAAATTGGTGAAAATGGTGAATATCGTCGAAGGGATGTAGTAATAAAAGAGAAAAACTTTTTAAAAAATTATACTAAATTCCAAATAAGATAAAAGAAAAATATTTTTTTAAAAATAGTAAAACTATCAGGTTTTTTTGGCCAATGACTGGAGCATGGAGCAAAAAGAACTACACTGATCACCTCAGTCTATGACATTATGACTGTGTTTGGTTCCAATTCTGAGGCCTTTTCCTGAACACCAAAGAGAGTGTAAAACGGCAGAGAGATGCTAGATGCTAAAATTGTAACGTTCCTGGAAATGTCCAGTTAGCTCTTTTGTAATCCGCCTTGAACTGCAAGGTACAGGCGGAATAGAAGTCACCAATGTAATGTAACTTTTCTGAGTGAGTAGAGTAAAGCATACTGTGTTATTTTGATTATTTATACCACTCGGGTTGGTTAATTTAGGTTTTCAACCTCAGCTCTCACCAGGTCAAGTTTTCAGAATTTCCCCAAATGAATATGCATGAGATCTATTTGCATACAATGGAAGCAGTGCATGCAAATAGATCTCATGCAAATTTATTGAGGAAATCCTGAAAACCCAACTGGATCACGGCCCTCGAGGACCAACGACATCTCTGATTGAGTTAATGCAATTGAGAAATGTATCGTCCTCTCTTTTTAAAACAGCAATTAAGCTCCTTTCTGCTCCTTCTTGTTCTTCGATTCCACTGTCCTGGATATGCTCATCGCTACTGCCTTCCTTCTAGCAGAGCTGTTATACACACATTGCTAAAGTCTCTCCTAGGGGTGTCCAACCTCGGCCCTTGCCAGGTTGGGTTTTCTGGATTTCCCCCATGAATATGCATGAGATCTTTATGGAAGCAGTGCAAGCAAATAGAATCTCAGGCAAATTCATGGGGGACATCCTGAAAACTCAACTGGATTGCGGCCTTCGAGGATCGACATTGGATATCTCCGGTATAGATACATATGTGTATTTGTACAGATATTCATATATAATGGTTTTAGGATAAGTAGAGAGGTTGAAATTGCTGTTTGTTTGTGTGTGTGTGTGTGATAGGCATTGGGTGTGACTGTGCTGTGGGAACGGTACTGTATGTGCATTTGTATACCATAGGGGCCATGTATGCAGCACCCTCCTTATTCTATACCTGTATGTTAAATTTAAGAGCACTTTAGTGTTTGAAAGATAGCCTATGGGCTTTACGCACCTCCGGATTCTATAAAAGCACCCAAATTGGGCGTGATCCTAGAGGCATTTGTGCCAGCCATGGACCTGGCATAAGTGGGCGTGGCCTAAATGCTGCTGCATTGATGCCAACTTACCCGAGTATTCTCTAGCGGCATCTCAGGGCACAGATGTTGTCATAGACTTGGCGCTTAGCATGCAACATTAGTACATCTAATAGAGACGGCCTCTGTGAATGCAGATGTGGCACTTCTGGGCATACTTGTGTCTTGCGTGTGGTGAGGTTCTGTGCGTGACAGCTCGGCTGCTTACGGGAGTAACATATTATATGGAAGAGAGAGATAAGTGGGCTAAAAATGTGATAAATAAATAAACTACCACCTTATACTGACCGTGAAGCCAAGACCCCTTCCCCAGACTATCTACAGCGCCAGTGTTATGAAAAATGTCTTCATTATTCATTGTTTAAGCCTGAGCAGTTTCACTCCTGAAGTGAGCTGAGGGAACAAGTGGCCCATCGACTGTGATAGAAGCATAACGGATGAAACCGAGGGGGTCCCTCCCTGATTCCTCTTTTGTATCCATCACACTGGTACAGGCAGGACTTGTTCTCCACTTCCTCTTATGTATACATAATAAGACCCCCCCCCCCCTTTCATTTACATTTTACTGGCTCAGACTACTCCTTCCCCTTCTCTCAATATTCTAGTGTTACAGATACACCCTCCCCCCGACTACGTCCCTTTTGAACTCACTACGCTGCCACAAACAGACCCATCCGTGTATCCGTCCCCCCCCCCTCGTCCCCCACATCTTCTTGAGAATACCTTACTCTGGAACATGAAAGGCCCCTCCATGCTTATTGTACTGGCGTAGACTGGATCCCTCTCCTGTTTCCCCCTTTGTACGCATCGCACTGAGACCCCTCATACCCCTCCCATATTCCCCTTCTGGACCCCCTGAATTGGCAGAGACAGGCCCCCTTCCCTTATCTGCATGGAATGTTTCCTGTGGTACTTACAAGTTCCTTGGCAGAGAAGAGGGTGCATAGCATCTGTGGAGGGCAGTGACTGGGCAAGACCTGGGTCCCACTGCGCCGCTTACCCGCCTGCTTTGAGTCATGTCGGGAGCGTTTGGATCTTGATTTGTGCCCCGACGCCCCAGACTTCTCCCTGTGTCTTTAAGAGAAGAAACAGAAATTCTAGTTGCACAGAAACAGTTAAAAGTCCCCATCTAGGTACCAAATAGTGTCTATGCTGCCCTCCATCTCTTCTAGGGATGAGGGCATTTCCAGTTGGTAGAAGTTGAAACCAACCTAATGGGCATGGGGGTCCTAAAAATGCCTTCCTTTTGGGCACCAATACAGTCCATGAGGTGATCGATGTATCGGGCACCCCTGCCCTAGGGGAACCATGGATGGGTTTCAGGAGGTCCATGAGGATCAGATAAATTTGCTACACAATCCAGAACTGTTGATTTTTCTCCCAGATAACGAGAGAGTAGATTCAGTAGTAGTAATGGTACTAGAAAACAGATCTGTTTTCATTTGCACAAGAGCTTTGTATTTCATAATTTTAAGGAGTGGCCGTTAGTTTTTCCATAAAAAGGAGTGGGTTTTTTTTAGATTGTTTACTTTAAAGTTTAATAATACTTTATGCCATATCTGTATGAGACAATCAAATCTCGATAAATAAAGTACATTATATTCATTGCATGCAAATGAATATTTCTGGGGAAGGGGGTCCTTAGCTTTCATCAAAATCTTAAAGGGGTCTGTGACCCCAAAAAGGTTAAAGAATCACTGCTCCAGGCTCTTCTAACATAGCTTGTGCTCTTGACGTCCAGCTCATTGGGAGGATGTTGGACATGAAGCCTAGCGGTCAGATGGATCCTTCTCTACCTATGCCATTTCGACAGGGCCAGACTTTCGTTACATTCAGAAATGACAAGTCTTGCCCTAATGCTCTCTGTGATGTGTTACCTCCTTTTGTAACTGACAGCTCTGGATCTGGAACTCTCCGATCGGCAGCGGCGATGCTGGTGCCTGTGGGCTTTTCGTGGCCTCCCATGGGACCTTTATCAGAAGAAAAGGAATAGATAAATAAGACAATGATTCATTTTGGATGTTCATTCAAAGCATCTGCAGAGCAAATCCTATAATCTATGTGGATAGAATGTAGATAGAGGAACGAAGACATCTAAGACTGGATGCATCACTCTCTAGTGGTATTTTAGAACAGGTCTGCCACTGTAGTGCTTGGAGAGTTTTTGTTTGTTCTGTAGATATTCCTCCATTCCTCTCTTTTTTTGAATTTTGTGTTTGTTCTAAAATATATCCAAGAATGGACATCATCTCTTTTTACGAGCATCAACATGTACAGGATCAGCAAGATAAATGAGGTGACATAAATCTTTCGTTTTCAAACACTTTTAGAATGATAATCTTAATTAATGTATTATTGTTTTGTTTTTAATAATTCTTATTCTGAACCACTCCGAGTCCTTACCTTGGTCAGGGATAATGTGGTATAACAAGAAGAAAGATTAGATTAGAGCAGTGGTTCCCAAACCTGTCCTGGGGGACCCCCAGTCAGTCAGGTTTTCAAGATATCCCTAATGAATATGCATGTGAGAGATTTGCATATAATGGAAGTGACAGGTATGCAAATCTCTCTCATGCATATTCATTAGGGATATCTTGAAAACCTGACTGGCTGGGGGGTCCCCCAGGACAGGTTTGGGAACCACTGTATTAGATGTACACATGTACTTGTATACTGAGGGTTGAGTCGTAAGTCATGGTGGATGTCGTAGAAAGGTGTGGACAATTTCCTGGAGGAAAAGTCCATAGTCTGTTATTGAGAAAGATGGGGGAAGCCAAGCTCTTGGGCTTGATAAACCGTTGGCCTGACCCAGTAAGGCTATTCTTATGTTCTAACCATCCTTTTTCTCAAAAATACGCCAACACTTGAAATCTAATGTATACGTTTGAAAGTGCATGACGTACTTCTTAATGTTGCCACCAGATGAGAAATGAGTGACACGTGGAGGGGCATAATCAAAACCTGCATCTAGTCCGATTTGGGCGTAAGGCGCTAGACACCTAGGCCCAAGTAACCAGCGCCTAAAGTTAGGCACCTATTTTGGAGGCGCCCAACTAGATAGGCGCCTATCTAAATTGGAGAACAAGCTCAATTAATCTTCTAATTAGCACTGATTGAAACCTAGGCGCCTATCAAGAAAGCGCGATTCTGTAACAAGGCGCCTCTAAAAATTTAGGCGGCCTTTGAAAAATAGGCACTATGCATGTTAGCTGTGGGCGTGGCTATGTGTTAGGTGCCTTCTTGCGGAATCCCTGCTCTTAAGCGTGCTTAAGCGCTCGCATGGGCGCCTAACTTTTAGTTGTGCCTAGAGCTGGCCTATTTCATGGGCGTTTCCAAAATAGGTTGCACTCAACGCGATTCACTAAACAGCGCCCAATTTGACTTGAATTGCGCTGAACAGGGCCTAATTAGATACCTAACTTTTGGGCGCTTCTTATTGAATTTGCCCTCTAAAGTCAGCAGTGGGAAAATGTCCATTTTCAAAAAATACGTCTAGAATATTTGTTTCCCGAAAATCGTCTATCTGGACGTCCAGGCTATTGTTCGTCTAGACCGCCAGGACATCTATCTTTATACCACATTCTCGACCAAAAATTTGACCAAGTCCCAAGGCACATCGTCTGTTCTCATGTTCTGCTCTGAAAAAAAGTTGTAATGGATGGATAGAAAAAAAATGGAGGACACTCGTAAAGCGTAATTGTGACATATTAGTAAGAAAAGAGAACGTGCGGAAGGACACGAGTGAACATAAATAAAAAGAAGAGAAAACAAGATGAGAGGTGAGAATCAGAAGAAAAAATAAATCTTGTTGAAGGCATTTTGTACACTCAGGATGGGTGACAAGGAGGGAGGTGAGACTGTTTTATAAAGATACATAGGCACCTCTGGATCTAGAAAAACTGCAGAAATTACAGCCAAATTAAAATCCATTATGTTATTTGCAAAGTGAACGTCACAACTCTGCTTTTGCTCCGCCCAAAACCCACATGTGAAGACGCCTACTAGAGTCACATAATGAATGTATCTTCTTGTCATCACTGAGCAATTTTCTTAGCGCCATTTCATGCACACAGCCTGGTTTATACACACAAAAACCCTTTATAAATCTATTTGCTTACTCGGGGAAGGTAGGAAAAGAGAAACTTACTGTTTTCTATGTTTTCTGTCTTCTTTCCATTTTCTTTTGGGGCTGGAAGAGCTAAGGGGGAAACGATTGATTAACAGATACAGTATTTGATTGAATGATTGATTGATTGGGATTTATTAACTGCCTTTATGAAGCGACTCACCCAAGGTGGTGTACGGCAGGTATAATTCAACTTAAAACTTACAATTTTGTTAACAGCAGTAAAAAGACCAAATATAAACATAAATACAATGAACGAGGTAAAGTCTAAATCAGCAAATTGAAACTTAATAATAGGACGACCCTGAAACAGTTTCAAAAATATTCAAACGAGAGAGATATAATGCTTATGAAACATCTAATAAGCTCAAATCAGAACATTCAAATAACATAGATATGACGCTAATGCTTTTCTATAATGCAGCTTATCCTACAGCCATTGGGTCAGATGCAGATATTAGATGGGGACAAGATTAGAGTGCATTGGGATAAACAGATGGGAGGCAAAACGCAAGGCAAGTGGTTTGTATAACTGATTTAGTTAGGGTTTGCAGCAACCTAGTCCTGGTGCAGAATGAGCACATAGTCAATCACCCTATCTATTAAAGGCTTGGGCAAAAAGCCAGGCTTTCACCTGCTTCCTGAAGTAGAGGTAGTCTGGAGCCCCTCTGGGAGTAAATTTCAGAGCGTGAGTGGGGGCCACTCCTGAGAAGGCTCACTGGCGGGTATCACATCGTACAATTTCTTTTTGTGAGGGTACAGATAGCGATGCTCCTTGAGAGGACCTGAGATCTTAATGATGTATAAAAGACTAGCTTGTTCTTTAAGTATTCTGGCCAATTTTGTCTGAGGTCATTAGGGCAGACTTGATGGGCTGTAGCCCTTTTCTGCCATCATCTTCTATGTTTCTATGACTTTGAAAATCAAACCTAGAGATTTCCTGTAAGATACTGGTAGCCAGTGTAGTTTGTGCAGGAAGGGTGTGACATGGTCGTGTCTCTTGCAGCCTTCTAGCAGTCGTGCTACAGTTTCTGAAGTAGAGTCAGCTGATGCAAACTCTTTTTGGTTAGACTAGTGTACAGGGCATTGCAGTAGTCTAGTTGTTATTTGTCATGGCATCGACCACTGTGGTCAGACTTTGATAGATTCATCTGCCTCAAACTAACGGCTTTATTAGTAGAGATCTTCTCTCATTCTTTATTTGATCTATGAATATTTGTTAACCGAGTCGAGCCTTCTTCAGATGGATTGGATTAGAGATTTAGAAGCTGCCGAAGATGATAGAGACAATTTTTAAAGGTTGCTTGAATTTGCAGGATCAGAGTGAGTGATGAGTCTAGTAGTATCCAGAGATTTGTGACCTGTGATTTTAGGGGGAATTCATTCTTCCCAAAAGACACGTATTTTGAAGTCAGATATTTGTCTCTTTGTTTTAGGAACCCAAAGAATCTCTGGTTGAATTTGTCGCTTGTTCAATGTTTTCAGAGAAATATTGGGTTTTCTGGCTGGTAGGACATGTGTTTCTTACGGCTGAACCTGTCTTCATCTAGATGAGATTTTCACCATTTTCTTTTCAGTTGACATCCTTGATGTTTAAGGACCCTATGTTTTGGAGAGGATCATGTGAAACATTTGTTTGTAAAGTATAGGATCTTCTTTAGAGGGGTCATTTTTTTTCTAATGTCATTGTTAAATGTGCATTCCAGATATCAACCTGTCCTGACACTGCCATCATCTTTTCATCCACTTGCGGGAAGGGCAAGGCCTCTAGGAAGTTATCAGCAGGCAGATTTTTCATGTCTCAAATTTCCTTCCAAACTGTGGCTGGGTCATTTTTTAAATGTAGTCCTTAATAGAAAATGATCGGACCATGAAAGGGGTGTTATCTTGATGCCACTAGCCTTGTGTTCAATGATTTCAACCCCTTTGCAGAACACCAAGTCTAACATATGGCCCTTTTCACAGGTTGGAGATTTGATCACCTGAGTGAATCCTAGAGCTGCCATCATATCAAGAAAGGCAGCAGTGCTAGTGCCTGGAGTTTCAATGTGTTGGTTCAAGTCTTCCATGATCAATAACATAGGGTGGCTCAGAGTTGCCTCAGTCACCAGATTCAGCAGTTCTTGTACAGATGATACATTCTTGTGAGGTGCTACATCGGTTCCTTATCTCCCAGCTGGACTAAGAGGCATTTTGACTCAGATAGGTAGGGGATGGCGATCCGGTGCAGTTTGATTGTCTCTTGGATCAGGATGGCTACTCCTCCACTCTGCTTCCTTTGTCTTGGTTGGTGCAAGATAGCGAATCCTGTGGGGCATAGTTCAGCCAATGAGGCTCCTCTACTTTCATCCAGCCAGGTCTCAGTTATTCTCAAGACGTCTAATTGGTATTCACTGATAACATTCTAGAAAATCTCATTCATTATTTTCGTTTCCTTCTGTAAAGGGATGTAAATATAAGAAATTCCAGGAACAATTGCTGTCTTTTCAGGCAGCCTTATGGATTAGGGATCTGACTCACATATTCACACTTTCAATCTCGTATCAATTTTGACGTGCCTTAAAGATGCATCTTTTTACGGAATCTTTCAGAAGTTAGATATTGGGGAGTAAATTCTCTATTAGTACGTTTAACTTAGGCGTGCTTTGGACGTCCGGTAAACGTAAATAACAATTAACTATATTTAGGCGTGAGATAGACGTCCCGCAAAATAGACGTGCGCAAAATAGACGTCCCTCGTCGCGCAAAATAGACGTCCCTCAAAATAGACGTCCCTCGTCGCACAAAATAGACGTCCTTCATGGACCCGTGATAGACGTGAGTACGGGTTTGTTTTTTGTTATTTGTTTTTTTTTTAAAAATTATACTTTATATATACTCTTTATTATCACACATTCAGCATTGATAAGTATAGGATGATGAAAAACATAACTAAAACACTGTATCAGAATTGTACAATTTACCATTAATACAAGGAAAAGAAATATGTTATGTTTCAAAGGAAAACTAGAAAATGAAACGTACCGAGTGGGTGTTGAACTTACATTATCAGTAATGGAAGGTGGGAACCAGTAGATGTGTGCTATACAGAAAGCTATACAGAAAGCTATACAGGAATGTCATACTCACCTCCTATTAGAAGTGGAAAGGATAGGACTTTGAACACCATATAGACTTTTTATAAACTTCGTATAACTTCCACAAAGACTGGCAGGAAAGGCACCCTAACTCATCCAATAAGCTTTCTCTCGATTTGCCAGAGACATTATTTCAGAGAGGATAGTTTAGAAGTGATATCTTGCTCCAAAGAACACTCTCCTGGTCTTAAAACATTCCTACTATCAGCTCATTCTTCACAACAAGAAACACAATCAAAACACAGATTCAACCTGAATGTGGCTTCCAGTTCACAGGAAGAGGAAATAGCAAGCAGCACAATGCTGATCTCATTGTGACATCATCAAGGTGCACCTGGAAGGTAGATATGCCACAAGTAAAAGACAAGCCGGGACTTGAACTCACAACCTACAGATGATCGAGATAGTGCTTTTACTCACTGACCTACACCTGTGTCTCTAATTCCTCTGTCATAGCATACCTTAGTAATGTGCTAAAGTATACTCTACTTAGCTATCATATCACAGTCAGTTGAGGCTCAATGGTGTAAAGCACTGTTGTCACGGATGCAACACCCATATTCTTAAGTATGGTTCAATAAATGTAATACAGAGTCAAAATTATGCTGTTTATTTTATCAAACCCAAGCTCAACTTTTTAATGTATTGTGTATAGTCTCGCTAATGTGTTTGTGATGAAAATTAGATGTGATACGTGTATATATATAAACCCTAGCCACGCATGCGCACATACCTGCGTGCTTCTGTGATCTCTGCTCTGTGATCAGTAGGTCTGTGGCCAGCAGGAGTGCAGATGCAGCAGCCAGGTGACTCCCCCCCTCCCTCCCTCCCTCCCTCCCTCACCACCAAAATCACCACCGCCAAAGCTTCCTCCTTCTGGCCAGGCGGGAGGAGGGCTCCGAGTCGCTGAAGACTGTCCCAGATCGCTCATAAATTAACCTTTTCATCTGAGGTGTGAGGCTGCGGTGACCTTGCTCCCCGGCTCACTAAGGTTTCATCTTAAGAAATTCAAATGCATTGTAGAAAATGCAAGTGACTATTCTGTGTCATCCTAGACACCCCTGCAACACCCTCCTGCAGCATAAACCCCTCATGTTATAATCAAGTAAAAGACAAGCTGCGAGTTGAACTCATAACCTATGGATAACTGGTACAGCTTGTTTACTAACTGAGCTACCAAGCTACTTAACTGTAGCCCTAACCCTAACCATAAAGTAGCATCTGACATTATAGAAGCCGTTAGAATTTTGAAATAGTTTTGGACGTTCCTTGGGTGTTCTTAGATCAAATATACCTGTAGATACTTGCAATGATTACCCCTTGTCAAAGCTTGTACCTAAAGCCATTTCTGGAGACTCCCATTCCCAAGTCCCCAACATAGCTCAGTGCTTAAAAGCACTGCTTGTATCTTCCCCAAAGGTCAGGGGTTCAAGTCCTGACTAAGGTTACCAAAGACAGAATATTTTTTTTTTCCACCCACCCACCCAAACATGCATAGCTAAGCATGTGAACCTCTTCATTTATTTAATTTATAACGTCACTGTGTTTGGGGGGGAGGTGAAGTTTCATTAGGTTTACATGGTAAGCTTCTAAGCTTGTACCTAAAGCCATTTCTGGAGACTCCCATTCCCAAGTCCCCAACATAGCTCAGTGCTTAAAAGCACTGCTTGTATCTTCCCCAAAGGTCAGGGGTTCAAGTCCTGACTAAGGTTACCAAAGACAGAATATTTTTTTTTTCCACCCACCCACCCAAACATGCATAGCTAAGCATGTGAACCTCTTCATTTATTTAATTTATAACGTCACTGTGTTTGGGGGGGAGGTGAAGTTTCATTAGGTTTACATGGTAAGCTTCTAAGCTTGTACCTAAAGCCATTTCTGGAGACTCCCATTCCCAAGTCCCCAACATAGCTCAGTGCTTAAAAGCACTGCTTGTATCTTCCCCAAAGGTCAGGGGTTCAAGTCCTGACTAAGGTTACCAAAAACAGAATATGATTTTGTTTTTCCACCCACCCATGCATAGCTAAGCATGTGAACCTCTTCATTTATTTAATTTATAACGTCACTGTGTTTGGGGGGGAGGTGAAGTTTCATTAGGTTTACATGGTAAGCTTCTAAGCGTTCTGCTGTACATTTTTGTATAACAGCGATATCGGCGTCGTTGCGCATGTAATGAACTGTATTGATGTAGAGTATAGTAGCTGCTTCAAGTACGCTCATGAGGCATATATACGTCATCGATGTTTTTTTCTATACTTGTTCTTCACATGCAGTTATTTCCTATAAAATGGCAGCCAGGACACAGCCAAACCAGGCTCTTCCTACCAAACGAGCATCACTACTTTGTAGTGCCTGGCCATCACAGGTCATATCTGCAATTGAGAAACTCCTGGATTTGCCTGACCTGGTGGTATAACAGAAGAGCCTCATGTCCCAGGGAAGTGGAAAGGATAGGACTTTGAACACCATATAGACCTCATATAAACTTCGTTTAGGTTCCACAAAGACTGGTAGAAAAGGCACCTAAGTCATGCAATAAGCTTTCTTTCGATTTGCCAGAGACATTATTTCAGAGAGGTTGCTTAAAAGAAGACTCTCCTGGTCTTAAAACATTGCAACAATCAGCTCATTCGTCACAACAAGAAACAGAATCAAAACACTGATTCAACCTGAATGTGGCTTCCAGTTCACAGGAAGAGGAAGTAGCAAGCAGCACAATGCTGATCTCATTGTGACATCATCAAGGTGCACCTGGAAGGTAGATATGCCACAAGTAAAAGACAAGCCGGGACTTGAACTCACAACCTACAGATGATCGATATAGTGCTTTTACTCACTGACCTACACCTGTGTCTCTGGTTCCCCTGTCATAGCATACCTTAGTGATGTGCCAAGGTATAATCAGCTTAGCTATCATATCACAATTAGCTGACACAAAAAAGTGGTAGGTCAATGGTTTAAAGCACTGCTTTCACTGACTCGAAATCCATATTCTCAAGTATGGTTGAATACATAGTTCAAAAGTGCTGTCTTGATCACACACAAATTCAACTTTTCAAATGTTTTGTATCTGGTATTGCTAATGTGCTGTTTCAGATGAAAATGAGATGTGATTGGTGTGTATCTTGTAATTTTATTCAAATGAGTATTGTGTCAGCTGAAGGAGTTGAGGGTGTTAAAACCGAACTGTACTACTGAATGAATCTATTCCGTTTAGGCGCTTAACATTCGCCGTCCTATATGCTACAATAATGGCATTCCTTTGGTAAGTAATCACAACATCCTTAAGTGGTTTAAGATTTTTATTGTAGAATATTATGTCATTTCATTGACACTCAAAAGTCCAGAAAAGCGGTGTGAAATTGTAACACATGCAACTGCAGTTTGCTGAGATGGATCACAGCTACACCGGTATACAGAGTAAGCCCCTCCTAGGTCCAAATCAACTCCCAGCCTACAGGAGGAAAGGGTACAATGTCAGTGCATGTGAAATATTAAGATTTGCTCATGGTAGGGTAAGGCAGGATGTAGGAAAAAGACAGGAAAGTAAGGAGGTCAGAGAATAAAGGCCAGAGGTTTATGCCAGAGAAGCAAGGGAAATAAAAGCCATCCTCCTTGTTACAGAGTCCATATGTGAGCTAATAACCTACACACACTGGTTGGAATGTTGAAGGTTAGTAGAAGTGAGCACAAATGTCTCATACCTACCTATGCACAAGTATCAGGAATACGTCACAGGATCCGCCCGTATCACAGGAACAGCTTCACGATGAGATGCTAGCCACATGAGGAGGAGGAGGAGATCAGCTGGGCCCGAACACCTGCAAAGAGGGGAAGCATGTTAATACATTGGAAAAGTCCCCCACCTCAAACTGTTACAATACCTACAGTTATCCTATAGCTTCAGTTGAACTTGAAGTACCAGCATGGAGAAGGGAGGGGGGGGGTGCTAGTCTTATTCTACACAGAAACTTGTAGACCCATACCATCATTAACTCCTACAAGGTGTGGAAAGCTGAGCAGCATATAGGCTTCTGATAGCCATAGTTTTAACATTTTAGCAGTATAACTCATCCAATCTGCTTTCTCTGAGCTCCCAATATAGATGTCATTTATACCTAAAACTAAGGGGGTGTTCAATCAACACACATGCTAACCTAACACCAGCATGTGTCGATATACAATTTGTTGTTGGTAAAACAACAAAAAACCAAGAGGTCCTAAACTGCTAGCTCATACCAGGCCATCGAGAAGCACATTACGATGCCCTTGTATGGTGACGATGAAAGTCTTGGACATCCAACCTGCAACAAGAGTATGAAAGCTGTTAGCTATTTGACATGTGGGCAATTCATCATAAAGCCTGCTAATGGAATGATATACAGGAGCAACATAGTGAATGAGGCCAAAAACAAAGATAGCTTACCTATTATTCTACCTTTAATACTTGAGCTGCTACCAATAACTTCTTGCTTTGCTGGTCAGGGACATCTGAACTTTAACTTCAGCCTAGAGAAAGAGGCATCATCACATTCACTCACATGAGACAGAGACAGACAGAGAGAGAGAAGCTGTTTGGGGTTCACATAAATATACTCACCATTATCCCAAGAAATGGGCTCTTATTAGGTTGTCCCTGACCACCTGCCCTCTCCTACGCTCTTCTTGCTCAGGTAGAGGCCTGCGTCTAGCTTGGATGTCCTCATCATCGTCACTGTCTTGGACCGGCTCAGGAGGGTCTGGCATCCGTCTTCTCAGCGCTAGGTTATGTAGCATGCAGCAGGCAACAAACATCCTGGACACCTTGTCGGGCCTGTACAGCAGTTGCCCTCCTGAGCGGTGTAGACATCTAAAGCGGGACTTGAGCAACCCAAACGCACGTTCCACGATGGTCCTTGTGGTGTTCAGGGCCCGGTTATATCGCTCCTCCTCTGGCTGTTGGGGACGCACAATTGGGGTCATCAACCATGTCCTCAGGGGATAGGCACGATCACCTGCAAGGAGAAACAATATTAGAAAAGGGGCACATATCTGTTGTCCATTGTTCTGCATCACCTCCAAAGTTAGCCATGACCCTGTGGTAAAATGAGAGAAAGGCGGTTAATGTAGCAAAGCTTTATCTGCAGTAGTACGTTAACTCACCAACCAGCCATCCACCTTGGATTTCACCCCTCTGGAACCTGCCACCTAGGCCAGAGTGGGCCAGGATATAAGCGTCGTGGCAGGACCCTGGAAAGCTGGCACACACATCTGTCACCTCCATGGTAGCACTACAGACCACCTGCATGTTCATGGAATGATATGCCCTCCGGTTCCTAAATTGCCTTTCAGTTTCAGCAGGTGGTCTGAGTGCTACGTGTGTGCAGTCTATAGCTCCCAGGACAGAGGGGAAACGTGCCAGTTGAGCAAAACCCCTCATTGTGCGTCGCCGCTCTGCCTCACTCATTGGAAACTGGATATACATAGCAATACGCCTTAAAAAGACTTCCAAAAACTTATTGATTATCCTGGATACAGACGGTTGACTGATGCCAGCCCCAGCTCCCAGGGGCCTTTGGAAGGTTCCTGTAGCCAAAAACCCCAGGGCTGTAGTTACTTGTACATAAACTGGAAGGGAATGTCCCCTAAGAGTGGTGCGCTCCAAATCCACCTGCAGTTGCTCACAGAGATGAACTATGGTCTCCCGATTAAATCTAAAGAGACCAATACACCGCTCATCTGTCATATCAAGGAAGTTTGCCCTGGGCCTATATACCCTGGGGGCCTGGCGTCGGCGTCGGCCTGGGCCTCTGCCTCCAACCTGGCCACGCCCCAGGGCCACAGCCGGACCTCTTCCTCTACCTCTAACCTGCCCACGCCCCGGGGCCGGGGCCAGGGCCAGGGCTGGGGCCGGGGCCGCCACCAGACCCCTTCCTCTGCGCAGCAATCTATCATGGGCCACCACATGTAAGACAAACTCAAACTCATCAATCATCTCTCAAACCAATACCAGACCAAAGACACAACTGACAAGTACACAACAAAAGGGAGAAGATGGGGGAAAGGAGAAACAATACAATCACAGTACAAAGTCACACTATCACAAATCAACCACCAGAAGCACGAACGCACGGGAGTCTAAAGGAGACAAAATAATGATTTTTTAAAGATCCTTATATACTCTCGACGCCGATGTAGCGTCTGACGTCATAACCGTTACAATTTTGAAATCTATTTGCACAGTCATTGGGTGTGCATAGATCAAATACACCTGTAAATACTTGCAATGATTACCCTTTCTCAAAGCTTGTACCTATAGCCATTTCTGGAGACACCCATTCCCAAGTCCCCAACATAGCTCAGTGCTTAAAAGCACTGCTTGTATCTTCCCCAAAGGTCAGGGGTTCAAGTCCTGACTAAGGTTACCAAAAACAGAATATGATTTTGTTTTTCCACCCACCCATGCATAGCTAAGCTAAAATATGTGAACCTCACTTCCCAATCTTCATTTATTTAATTTACAAATTGTCATTGTGTTTGGGGGAGGTGAAGTTTCATTAGGTTTACATGGTAAGCTTCTAAGCGTTCTGCTGTACTTTTTTGTATAACAGCTATATCGGCGTGGTTTAGGATATAATCTATAGTGTTGATGTAACGCGGAGCGGCTGCTGCAAGCACGCCCAAGCGGCACAAACACGTCATCGCGTTTTTATGCGTTGTGACGTCATAGAATCGCCCGTTCTTCATACGCAGTTATTTCTCCTAAAATGGCTGCCAGGAGACAGCCAAATTTCTCAACAGAGGACTCCAGGCTGCTGGCCAGGCTCTTTTTGGTACATGAGCACCACTATTTTAGAGTGGCAGGCCATCGCAGGTCATACCTGCAGTTCAGGGACTCCTGGAGCCGCCTGACCCGGCGCTACAATCGTAGAGCCTCCTGTCCCAGGGAAGTAAGTATTCCAAGTCAGGCCCTCACAAATAATCATGTAAAATGTAATGATGGAAACCTGTCTCAATCAAATTGTTCATGTTTTTGTGGGTAAATTTTGATTCCTTTTAAAAACTACAATTGTGCATAATAAATCTTTTACATTGAATACTGAAATTAAAGCACATCCCAAAGGAGCAGTAGTAGGATTTCAAATGACAAATTCAGCTCCTAGAAGGCATCTATTCCATTCACAACATGCACACAACTAATTTTTGGGTCACAAGCTTCACATTTGTCATCGAAACATCTTGACATCAACTTTCCCAAAGTGCTGCTATGTCATTTCAAATACCTTAAACACTCCTGTATCAATCTGCTGGTCTAGGGAGATAGTGGCATGACGTTTAAAGTGACAGCGTCAGTACCCTGACGTCAGGGGTTTCAAGCCACGCTGCTCCTTCTGACCAAACTATTTTATTGCCCCTGCTGCATGATTGTAAGCTCACCAGGACATGCTGTAATGTGGGGCAGTGCTGATAGGCTACAGCCTCAGCACCCTGGGGTTGTGAGTTCAATCCCACCTCCTCCTTGTGATGCTGTCCATGTCACCTCACACACCCCCTCCCCCCCCCCCCCCCCACTGTCCCAGGTACAGTAGAGAGATAGCGATGCCTCCAGCACAGAAAGGGGAAATGCTGGTGTACGTGAATAAATTCATGTAAAACATGTGGCAGAAGGGGGTGGAGGCAGACACCAAAGCGGATAGGGGCTCTTGGAGGGCAGTGTACTCCATTTTTTGTGCTTATAGAGGTCAATACTTAAGTAAACATGTTATGCCATAGTGCTAGATGGCACTCATCATATCCCTCCCTCTCTGTTCTTTCTTTCTCTCTATTATCCAGGTTGAGGATCTCAGGAAAAGGGGGCGACTGCTGAGGCGCCAGGAGCGGGCCTTCCTTGAGGGGGTGAGGGAGGAAATGCGTGCACAAGCCGGTGAGTAATGAGTCCAGTGTGTGTTTCTTTGTGATCACCAGAATAAATAGATGAAAATGCTTGAGTAGCTGTAAACCATTCTTAATCATAAAATCTGCAGTAAAGCTGCTATTGTGATATCATGTCACAATGGCTTTATGGTGTTCTACTTGCCTCACTTACTTACGCTACATTTTGATGTTTACAGTGGAGTAGGTGCTTTGCATCCTGTTATTAGCATTTGAAGAAAATAACGTAGTAAATAATGTCATGTTCAAAAGTGTTGTGGACATATCTGACTGTATCCTATTTCTCTCTTGTCAAGCAGCAGCGCAGGCACCCCCTCAGGAGGCCCCGCAGGTGATGGAGGGAGCCCCACCCTGGTCCTCGGCAGAGGAGGAAGAGGAGATGGAGGAGGAAGAGGAGGAAGAGGAGATGGAGGAGATAGAGGAGGAGGAGGAGGAGGCCTGGCAGCCCTCAGGACCGCCCACACCACCACTGCCCCCTGGACCTCCACCACTGCCCCCACCACTGCCCCCTGGACCTCCACCACTGCCCCCACCACTGCCCCCTGGACTGCCTGCCCCACCACTGCCCCCTGGACCCCCACCGCCTGCCCCACCACTACCTCCAGGACCACCACCACCATCCCCTGTTGGACCTTCCCCTTCCCCCACCCATAGCCCTTCCCCTCACTCTCCTGCCCTTCCTGTTCCCATCCCACCCCCTTTCCTTGCTGTTCCCCCCCAGGAGCAGCCCGACCAGCCTCAGGAGGGGGTGGCCAGGGAGATGGCGGCCTACTCTGCCATCTTGGAGGAGGTGCAGGTATTGAGAGGGTGTGTGGAGAGGATGGAACATGCCCTCTTGCGGCTGATAGCCGAAAGAGGGCATGGTGCCAGCAGCCATACACCCTCTCAATGACTGCACCTCTTCCGCCCCCCTCGCCTGAGGTAGCTCAAGCTGCTCTTGGGGGGCACCCACCCTTTTTCCCTGCGTTATATGTTATGTTATATATGTAAATAGTTTTTTTAAAAAGTTTACGTTTTTAAAAGTTTTAATAATTTAATAAAAATATTGGTTTATATTTACTTTAAACTTTCCTGTGTGGTTTTAGCCTTGTAGCATCATCAGCTTAGTGGACAGAGTCCAAGGTAGATAGGGGTTCAGGAGGGACTGCTGAATGGGCCCTTTTCAATATAACAACAAGGTGACATATAGAAAGTTTGACAATCTTTATTGGGGTCTGTCATTCATTCTATTACCTGCTAGCCACTTTGATGTCAAATCATTGCAGAATCTAGGAAAAAAGTAAGTGAATGCAAGGGTATATGCAACTGTAGGTAGATGACAACATCTCAGCTATGATGTGCAAAGTAAGCCAGTCCCTGTTCCAAAGTAAATGGCTACATAAGGAAGAGAATATAAGTCACTCTGGTAGATTTGTTGTTAAGGAATAGGGTTATTTCTAGTAAGAGTTGGCTCCACACCAGGAGAATCCAAATGAGACATGTGGGTTTTTCTTCATTTCACGGAAGGTGATGGAAGTAAAGGCCAGATACCTCAATCTATCCTCCTGGTTCTTGAGCTGCACTATTTTGGTAAAGCAGGTGTGGAAACCACAAAGATGCTCACAGCTGCACTGCTCTCAGTACTATAAAAACTCCATCTGACAATACTGCACTTGCCTGTCTAAGACACCTGAAAACAGAAAAGAGGAGAAGCTGGTTTACACAACGTTCACAAACAGGGGGGTTCAACCCCCAAGGTCCTCCCTTCCCTGAAGCAATGTGTTAACCTCATATATGTTGAGCTGCTTAGATGTCACCGTGGTATAGGTGTTAAGGCAATAACTTGCTGATGGTGTGGGTTAGTATCACCTGTAATCCTCCACTGCTACTGTTTAGAACTCATGTGAGGGAATAGACTAACTGAAAACAAAAAGTTTGTGTGCATATAACAGCAGGAATGCGTGCCATGGTGTTCTATGAGGCCAACATTATCAATTTACTATTGTTCCTGAAAGTCATTAAGGATACCTGTGTGAAGAGTGACTCAAGAGTAAGCAAATAAAGGTTACCATATATCATTCTCACCTACAACTGTTTGGCTAGGTGCAAACTGGTGTGCTGAGCTGCTGCTCTGGTCTGAAATGAAGAATACAGAGAAACTGTTAACAAAGACCTATGTCTCCTAAATTAAACACTGAAGTTGTGGCAGAACACACACCTAGAAGTAACAGAGCTGCTAACATACCTTTAGAATCCTTATTAAATATGGCAGCCATTAGGCACTCATTAGGAGTTTTCCACCTGAACCATGTTGATTGGATATCCATTGAATGGCAGTGTTCCCCCCCCCCCCCCCCAACATACCCGACCTATTCTTATCAATGAGTTAGTACACAGAACCATTCCTCACCTGATTTTAATTTGCCTGTAATTAGATTCTACAAAGA
Source organism: Geotrypetes seraphini (assembly GCF_902459505.1). NCBI lineage: Eukaryota > Metazoa > Chordata > Amphibia > Gymnophiona > Dermophiidae > Geotrypetes > Geotrypetes seraphini. The sequence continues at coordinate 190,368,064 of NC_047091.1, read as the reverse complement.
ATTAACTTTAACTCTGAGTAAACCCTCTCAGATGTATGAACACATCCATTTTACTTACATATCCATTTGTGTACCAGCAAAATATATACCAGTATGGTCTTTATCAGTCTTCTCAGTCATTTTTATCAGCCCTGTGGAATGGAGAGTAGGAGATATCAGAAATAAAATAACTAGTATAAACAATAGCACACAATGAAAGGCCATAAAGAGAAGTCACTTTTGGTTGGTTAGTTTCTTTAGTTCTATGATAGTTCAAAGTAGCTTACAAAATATCATTCTCACCTGGACTTACTATCTGAGCTGCTTCTAGAAAAGATAAAACCACATATTAGAATGGCCAGTATTAATGGCTCTGTGGAATAGAGGGAAATGGGAGGCAGAGATAGGGAAAGAAATGTAAAAGACTAAGACAGAGTAAAGTCTGAAACATCTGCATAAGCGATAGGATAGTATAGAAAGGAAACGCTGCTCACCTGGACCTTCTTATACTCATGCACGCCTATGTAGCGTGAGACGTCATCATGGTGGGAAAACTTTCTCTATGCCCATTGGGCGCCGTTCGGGTGCGGTTCCTTAGCCCGCTTCCTAACCACGCCCATCACACCTCATTGGGTGTTGTACAGGGGGTGTTTTTGAACGTGTTCTATAAGTAGCCTGAAAAGATGGCTACACCTTGCAACATGGCTTCAAAGCGAAAATCGAATTTCTTGCATGGAGAGTTGCAGATCCTTGTGGCCCAAGTTGGGGCCAACTATGATTCCCTCTTTGGGAGGGAAGCTGATAGGATTGGGATAGAAGGCCAGCATGCTATCTGGAGAAGAATCTGCAGTGACATAGATGCTGTATACCATCAGGGCCGTGATATAGAGGCTCTGAAAAAACGGTGGCGTGCCCTGCGGAGAGAGGTCCGGCGGAAGCAGGAACGAATTAATGCGCAGGGTCCTTGCGGCAACCTCCAGCTGACTGTCCTGGAGAGTGAGGTGATGGACATAGTGGGTCCTGGAATAGGTCCTGTTGTGGGAGCCATTGATACTTCCCTGGGGCACCAAGGTAACATCACTTTACATAGAAGCCATTGACTTGTTGGTGTTTTTACTCATATTTTATATCTTTCTAAACTACAACAGTACTATACAACCAATGCAATTCATAGTAATATAATAAAAGCCATTGCCTGTTTTGATACTCTTGGAAGCCTAACATGTGGAATACGTTGCTAATGTTCCATATGTTAGCCTGCATAATACCTTGTAAATGACCAGATGTACAGTATTGTGACCTGTGATGCAATTCAAATGATGTTCTCAGATGTTACCGCTTTCAACTAATACCAATGTGTATTTTCTTGTCTTTTTGCAGAGGCGTCCCATCCTCCTTCTGCTGCTGCTAGGGATGAAGGGGATGAGGAGGAGGAGGAGGAGGAAGCAGTGGCTGGAACATCATACGCCACCCCTCCTCCTCAGAACACTGCTACACAAGCTGCACCGGCGCCCCCCCTTCATCCCCACGATGACAACAGGGCAGTAGAGGAGGGGGAAGAGTTGGAGGGGGAAGAAGAGGTGGATGAGGTTGGAGCCCTGGGGGAGGAAGACTTCCATCAGGGTGATGAGCTGGAGGCCCCCCCTGATGAGCTCCACCGTCAATTGGTGGAGGTGGGTAACCACCTCCACCAAAGACAAACTTTGCTCATCAGGGAGGTGGCTGAGATAAAAGAAGCCACACATGTAATGAACCAGCACCTGGCCTCCCTGGTGGCCGAGCAGTCTGCAACACGTGCTGTGCAGACTGCAATCCTGGAAGAACAGGCAGGGACTCGCCGGGCGCTGGAGAACATGTGTGGCATTCTTTCACAACTTCTCCCCCAGCTCATCACCCAGACTGCCTCCCATGGGGATCCTGGACCTCAATCCACCTCCCAGACCTCCTCCAGCCAGGCTCCCACCAGGCAAGGTTCCCCCCCGGCCACCCGTGGCCGGAGTCGAGGCCGTGGCCGGGGAAAGGGAAAAGGAAAGGACCGCCATTAGGACCCACTATGTCCTCTGAACACTCCCAGGCCAGTCATGCCGCATGGACCCTGGGGCTCCGCTGGACCTCCTCTGCATGTACACGCCACAGCCTCTATATCACGGTTCAGTCACTGCAGATCTTTCATCCAGATAGCATCCTGGCCTGAGTGCCAATCTTCATCAGCTTCAACTCCCATCGAGGGCATCATAGTTGGATAATAACTATTACACCCTTCCAAGGATCTGTAGCTCTCCAGGAGCCATGTTGCCGACTTCATCTTAAGGTGCAACCCGTTGCCATCTGTTGGCAGCCTGGACATTTGCCTGACTTCATCTTAAGGTGCAACCCGTTGCCATCTGTTGGCAGCCTGGACATTTGCCTGACTTCATCTTAAGGTGCAACCCGTTGCCATCTGTTGGCAGCCTGGACATTTGCCTGACTTCATCTTAAGGTGCAACCCGTTGCCATCTGTTGGCAGCCTGGACATTTGCCTGACTTCATCCTTGTCACAGGAAATGAAAAACTTTTTTCTTTGAACCAGGAAGCATTTAATAATTAATTGCACACAGCACAGCGGGTTCTCTGAAGAAGCCTCCTTGGCAAAACGCGTCTGAACCCTGCCGGACCATCGCTGTATGGACTTTTAAGTTAAGTTTGCTTGCACGTTTTGAAAGTATATTTTTTGGAATCATTGAATACTCACCTATGTTATGGACATGCTAAACAGAATGAAGCACTTTCAATGACCAATCTCTTTAGGGGTTTGTTCCCCATCCTGAGTTTTTTGTATTCCATCCGTGGATTCTGAGCACCATCTGAGTTAAATAAGGTATTAAATACTTCTTCAGGCTTGTTCCCTTTTGTTTTTTGTGGTTGCATCCTATATTATGCATATTTCCATCTATTATGTACAACAGCAAGTCAATGGATTTATGTTTTACAATAAAATCCATCAAATAAATGAAACATATATAGCTGACAGTGTGTTTGTGTTTCAGCTTATATTGTATTCGTTAGGTGCTTCCCAGAGCTACATTGCTGTATCATGTGGTTTACAGAGGTATGTCCCAACAGTGTCATGAACGACCACTAGGCCAGTTAAGGGTTTGAGGATACCCCTAATGGATATGCATCGTGGTAGATTTGATGGCTGACACCTCCATTAGATGCAGGTCTCTCATGCATGCTCATTAGCGCTATCCCTTACAATCCTCTTATCCCACCTTTCACAACCTAGCTCCCTATGCATCAACATCTGTCCCTCTCTTTTGTTATTTTCCTTGATGCATACCAGGGGAGGGGAGGAGAGGGCTGGAACCTACATGCCATCTCTCCATTCCACCTCAAAACCTAGTGTTACTCCCTAATCTCCTTCCATCCCCAGTGGCAACCTTTCACCCTTTCTGTTAGCAAATACCCTTGCATCCCTAATCTCTCCTTGCCTCCATGACATCCTCCACCTCTTGCTTTTATCTTTTCTCATTCAAGACTACTATCCAGCATATCTCTGCTCCCCCCTCCTCCAAGTCTGGCCATATCTAGACACCTCTCCTGCATTCAACTTAAGAATCTCATTAATATGTATCCCATCTGGTGCAGTAGCTGCCTTGGTTGATGACATATTTCCCATATTTAAACAAAGGTTCCCATCCATTCCACATGGAGTTAATTGAATGTTGTAGGCCCCCTCTGCTCTTTCTTTTTGGTGTACTCTGCTACTATGGAAAATGGAGGTGGGGCAGACAATGACATTATGAAAGCAGGGAGAGTGGTGGGTGTGGGCATCTGTGTGTAACCTGACCTGGCCCCTTCTTTTCCCTAACAATTTATTCCCCTCCACACTTAACACAAAATTTAAGTCCCCAACAATCCCTCACACCAACACCCAGAAAAATCCATAAACTAAGGAAATACAGATAATGGGGGAGGGGAGGAGTGTCAAAGGCAGAAGGGAGTATAAAGGAGAACAGGCAAGTCATAGCACAAAGTTTCATCATTGAGGAAACAGAACACCACAAACACCAACTCACATGAGGGGGTCTTACATAGGCAAAATGGCTGTGCCAAAGCTTTCTATATACTAAGCACGCCTCATTAGCGGCGGACGTCATAGAAACCGTTAGGATTCAAATCTAATTGGATGTGCATTGGATGTGGTTTTGCAATATACAGCTGTAGTGACGTTGTAGTCATTTCCTTCACATCTCTAAGCTCTATGTTCTAAACAAAGTTACCTCTATAGCTCTATGCCTTAAGGCATTGCTTTTTTTCATCGTCCATACATCAGGGGGTTCAAGTCTTGAGTAAGGTTAGCAAATAGGTTATATTCATTTCTCAGCCAGGACACCTGGTAACTCTTTAGCCTTGCCTTTACATATCAATATTTTGCTTCAGCTTTTATTATGTGCAGCCCATTGTCTAATAGTTAATGCAACCTGTTCTCTCTCATGCTGAACACCCTCCCCCCACCAAAAACATCCCCCCCTAACTGGATCATTCTTCAACACCTGTCCAAGCCCTCTGAAGTTTGATTTAACTCATAGAAAACAAATATGAAATATGTATTAAAGAATTGCAGCACAAAGAACGCCTAAACGGAACAGATTATTTACAGTCCTATATGCATTAGTACAGTGCTCAGAATGAAGATTAGCGTGTAAGAAAAACAGAGCTCCACCTCACATGCATTCAAGCACACTTGGGAATATGGGTTTGGGGCTCAGTGAAAGCAGCGCTTTTAGCCATTGAGCTAACACTCTTTTGTCTCAGCCTACTATGACATTATAGCTAAACTCCTTTTCCCTTAGCACTTCACTAAGATATGATATGACAAGGGAACGAGAGGAATTGGAGGTGTGGGTCAGTGAGGAAAGGCACTCTCTACCAATCGTGCGGCCTTTAAGGGTTCAAATCCCAGCCTGTATTTTACTTGTGGCGTATCAGCTTTCCAGGTGCACTTTGATGATGGTTTCCACTTCTTATAGGAGTTGAATATAACATTTCTCCATTTAAACATGGCATACGTTGTTAGTTTTGATCGTGGTAAAGTATACATTTCTGAAATGGTGAAGAAACAATAAGCGGTATAAGCAAATCCAAACTGCTATAAGCGCAAGAAAGCATTTGTAGCTCAACACGCTAATGCTCCTTTTCTGAGCTTTGCCATCTAAAACTCCCCGGTTTGACTCCCACCTTTGCTCATTTTAATAAGGTCCTCGTTTTTTCCTATTAGATCTTATAACATTTCCCTTTGCAGGCAAACCTATTTTCAACTTACCATGGCTCGGACATCCTACGCAGTGATGAGAGCACATTAACCAGGCGATCCACAAATGTCATCTTGCTGCTTATCACTGCTTAGGATGTCCGAGCCATGGTAAGTTGAAAATAGGTTTGCCTGCAAAGGGAAATGTTATAAGATCTAATAGGAAAAAACGAGGACCTTATTAAAATGAGCAAAGGTGGGAGTCAAACCGGGGAGTTTTAGATGGCAAAGCTCAGAAAAGGAGCATTAGCGTGTTGAGCTACAAATGCTTTCTTGCGCTTATAGCAGTTTGGATTTGCTTATACCGCTTATTGTTTCTTCACCATTTCAGAAATGTATACTTTACCACGATCAAAACTAACAACGTATGCCATGTTTAAATGGAGAAATGTTATATTCAACTCCTATAAGAAGTGGAAACCATCATCAAAGTGCACCTGGAAAGCTGATACGCCACAAGTAAAATACAGGCTGGGATTTGAACCCTTAAAGGCCGCACGATTGGTAGAGAGTGCCTTTCCTCACTGACCCACACCTCCAATTCCTCTCATTCCCTTGTCATATCATATCTTAGTGAAGTGCTAAGGGAAAAGGAGTTTAGCTATAATGTCATAGTAGGCTGAGACAAAAGAGTGTTAGCTCAATGGCTAAAAGCGCTGCTTTCACTGAGCCCCAAACCCATATTCCCAAGTGTGCTTGAATGCATGTGAGGTGGAGCTCTGTTTTTCTTACACGCTAATCTTCATTCTGAGCACTGTACTAATGCATATAGGACTGTAAATAATCTGTTCCGTTTAGGCGTTCTTTGTGCTGCAATTCTTTAATACATATTTCATATTTGTTTTCTACTTGAAAACGTTCCAAATCTTTAGGCATTCCTTTGCTTAAACTTATTTGAGTTCATCCTGATATGATACCTAATGAAGCACAGACAGCTCAGTCAAACAGCTGTAGCTCTATCAGTTAGGAGCCCAGCCTATGCTGCTAACATCCAGAGGTTGTGGGTTCAACACCCACCACGTCTTTTAATTGTGGCATATTACTTTGGAAGATGCAGATTGATGAGGTCACAATGAGGTCAGTTTTGTGCAACTGAACACCTCCATTTTGCAATGAGGGAAGCTGGAATGTTAAGGTGTGTATCTGTTTATTCTCTTTTTAAGTGCTGATAATGTGTGCTGGTTTTTCTTTGCTTTCAAAAGAGAGCCGATTGCAGTGCTGTTTGTTGAGACAAAAAAGGGGGTTGTAAAAGCCATGGGAATATTATATTATGGTTTGGGCTGAAATGTGGTTTGTTATCCATGCAATATAATGTGTTCCATTGTTATGGTGTCATTCTATTTATTAGGACAGAGAAAAGATGAAACATACCTATTGAAATTTACTATTGGAATTATTGATACAAAATACAGCAGACGTCTGCCTCGCGTGTAACAAAGAGCCGCAATTACGATAGTTGAAACGGCATTGAAATCCAAGTTAGACCAGGGTTTTTTACGTCTACATAATTCACGAGAGTTAGACGCACGCGTTCGCCCAAGTAGCGCCTATCCAGCGTCCCCACTTGGCACGCCCATAGACCGCCCACGGAACGCCCACGTCCAGAGCTGCAGACGGGACTATGCTTTCGATAGACGTTAGTTCCTTATGTACTACCTAGGGACGTCTATGTGTCGTCTATTACCCAATTAACATTAATTAAGACCCTTAACTCCATGATTATTCACTTATATCCGACGTCCAAAGCACGCCTAAGTTAAACGCAGTAATAGAGAATTTAGGCCTGGATGTTTATTCATTTGTGAACCACATAGAACTTAATGGTATTTGCGGTATACAAGTGAGTTGTTATGTTATGTTATGTCATCATGGATCGTAGAAAATTTTGTATTAGCTGATCTGGCATTTACTAGGCCCCCAGTTTCCAAGTACTGGTCTGTTAGTTGTAGCTGTAGTTTTATGGGCCACTTGATGGTGGTAGGCAGGTGTTTGTGTGGATACAGTTGAGTCTTCTAAGAGTCCATTTTTCCTTCTTCCCCAGATAACAGGGATGGATCTTTGGTTTACTAAGTCAAAGCACATTCTTGTATTTGACTCAGAATGTCGCCCTACAGTGAATTTTTTTACACTCCCCAGACCCTGCTTCCTACGCCACTGTTTATCTGATGGCTTCATTTACAGACATTTGTACAATGATGATATCATATTAAGGGAACATTGTTTTTAATGTTACTTTTGCATGTGCTTCCTGGCTTCTGATCTGCTGTTGGTGTTCTTGTTAAATCAGTTCATGGATCGATGGTTACCTCAGTCATACTTCTGGGACCAGCAGTTGCCAGATGTGTCTTTTCTTCTTAGTTACAGAGCAGAGGCCAAAAACAAAGTCCACCAGCATGTGGAGAGAGAGGAAGGAGAGCAGAGGACCCTGAAGAGAGGAGGAATGGAGAAGCAAACCAGAATCTTCTCTAGTTACGCTATCAAGAGGGCAGACCTCATTAGCATGGTGTCAGCCCTGCTATTCACTCTCCTTGATAGATTTACGGTGCCAGGCTTAGAGTACAGGGTCTGAAAGAGCAAAGCATTATGTGGTCTCTTCCTTCGTCAGAGGATTTGGTAGCTGCCATGTTAGTATCATAAAGGGATCCCATCGACTAATGGAATTTGGATAAGACTGAGCAGTTCATAGACAACTCGGCGAAAGACAAAGGCGCGCACTGACAACTGAGCGCAAGACGGAGGCGCGCACCGAAGAAAATTACAGTTTTTAGGGGCTCCGACGGGGGGTTTTGTTGGGGAGCCCCCCCAGTTTACTTAATAGAGATCGCACCGGCGTTGTGGGAGGTTTGGGGGGTTGAAACCCTCCACATTTTACTGTAAACTTAACTTTTTCCCTAAAAACAGGGAAAAAGTGAAGTTTTTAGTAAAATGTGGGGGATTACAACCCCCCACAACGCCCCCACAATGCGGCGCGATCTCTATTAAGTAAAGTGGGGGGGGTTCCCCCCCACGCCCCCCCGTCGGAGCCGTAAAAACTGTAATTTTCTGCGCCGTGCGCCTCCGCGTTGCGCTCAATTGTCTGCGCGCGCCTTTGTCCCGGCGTGCTTTTGATCTGACACCGATTGAGCTACTGATGTTAAATAGAAATCCAGAAATGGTTCTTCTTGAACAGATTCAGCTTGACAGTCTTGTTATTGGCATGTGATATGAAGAGCATAATTGTTGTAGGTGTGGCATTAAGTGTGTTATTTAGGAATGAAGGTGTGATAAATAGTGTGTTATTTATCTAACAGCATAAAAACATGGGTGTATTAGTTTTAATATGCCGCCTTTTGAATCAACTGTTTCCACAGTGGCCAATCAAGGTCAAAACCCAAAGAGTGGCAACATTTTATGCTACTGATCCAGGACAAGCAGTAGCTTCCCCCTTGTCTGTCTCAATAGCAGACTATGAACTTTTCCTCCAGGAACTTGTCCAAACCCTTTTAAAATCCATCTGTGCTAACTGCTATTACAACATCCTCTGCCAATGCGTTCCAAAGCTTAACTATTTGTTGAGTGAAAAATTTTTTCCTCCTATTGGTTTTAAAAGAATTTCCCTGTAACTTTATCGAGTGTCCCCCTAGTCTTTGTAATTTTTGAAAGAATAAAAAAATCAGTTCATTATTTTCCATTCTACACCACTCAAGATTTTGTAGACCTCAATTCAGTTTGTGTGATATGAAGTGTGTTATTTAGGGGTCACGGTTGACTTTAAGGTGAGGACATTGAGAGGATTGAATCCTTAACTGGAGGACAAGGATTTTTGAAATTGTGTCACATCAGCTTGTCAATGCCATTGGAGTGTTGTAACCTCCTATATTTAGGGTCATCTGTGATCTTTCAGTGCTGGAAGTAGCTGCTTGCTCAGCAGAGAATTCCAGAAGGATTGCCGGTACTCTTGTTTTGATGTGTATATGTGAATACAATACAAGCTTCAATGTGCAATTTCCGACTAACTGGTGTTTGGGAAGTGTGCATCTCCTTGGCTTTAAGACTGGTGTAAGTGCTTGCACCTTTAATACAGGTACCATTTTAACCACTGATGCTGGCATTCTGTAAAGTGGACCAGGCTTCAAATTGGCACTTTCCAAAATCCAGCATGGATAAAGCCTTCGCATAATAGGTAATTGATTTGTAACAAGCAACTTTGATGCCATCTACTGGATGTTTCTTACACCCCTGAATCAGGCACCAATGCCGAAACACAGACCGTGTCAGGTCCACAACACTTTTCAATCCAATTTATTGGTTCTTAATAAATATTTATTCCTTGGTTTTATCTCTGGTTGATGCGTGCTCTTCCATCCCCACTTTGGCATTCTCTGTTCATATCCTGTGAAGTTAATTTCCTTGTTCTTTGTTCTGCACTATGACTGAGACAACATCACCGGTTATTGACTGAACATCAGGCACCGTTCAAGGTCTTTTGGACGATTTTTACACATTTAAATTTACAGGCTGATAAGTTTCTGTCAATAAGAACTTTGTGCTCTCAAGGTCAGTGTTTGGAATTGGCTATGACCTTGTGCAGGGGTAAAGTTTTCCACTGAACTCTGGCTGTGCAGGACATTTTGGATTTTAGAAGGTGTCTTAAGGCAGCTTTATTCCAAGTTGTATTTAAGGAATAATTTAGGATGAATTGTTTGGCATTTTGATTTATTTATAATGAAGTGTCTTAGATACCGCAGTTCTTTGCAAAGAGTCTAAGTGGTTTACAAAAAGGATTAGATCAACTTTTGGAAGTTACATTATTCGAGAGGGGGTGGTTGTTGGGAGGACGGGGTGAAGATAAGAGAATGGTTATAGGGAGAAGAGGTATGTCTTTAGTTTCTTCTTGAAGTCAAGGTATGTGGTGGGTTGTCTTAGTTGTACTGGTAGTTTGTTCCAAATATGGGGAGCTTGGTAGGTCTCAAACATCGAAGATAGCCTCAAACATCTTCTTCCGCCATATTTTTTTGAGGTGACGGGAGGGGTAGTTTGAAGCACTGTGATACATGTGAATTGAAGAAGGAATGTGGGTCTTTCATGTCAGCTGTTAATCCCTCCGAGTTTTCCTGGATTCTCTTCTTCATCAGTAGCCAATGCAATTGTTCCAATAGTGAATGTGCCCTTTCGTATCGATTCTTTTTCAGAATTAGCCTTGAAGCCATGTTTTGTCATAATTGGAGTCTCTTGTGCTCTTTTTCTGTAATGCTGTCATATATTGAGTTGCAGTAGTCCATGTGGGGTATTAGGACAGATTGTGCTACTGATTTAATGGTTTTACATTTTGTTTGGGATCAGCGGGCTACAAATATTTAAAGATTAATAAATAAATCACTAACTAAGAACTCCTTTTATAGACCACAGGCTAGCAAGGAAAGTGCTCTGACGCTCACAGGAATTTTATGAGCTTCGGAACATTTACCTCACTGGCCCATAGTAGAAACCTCTACCATGGCTTTGTAAAAGCCAGCCGTAAATGCCTCAGCTTTGTAAGCAGGAAGAACAGAGACCCCTGATTAGAGGGAAAATGTGGCCACTGCTGCCAATAGAAGCAACACGTTATGGACATTAGCAGAGATAGAATCTCAGTAACTAGACAGGTAGGTTTATATTCAGAGGACACACACACAATCTCCCACGTACACACATGCACATTGGGGATGATTCGACAAATGGCGTCCTGATTGTAGGCGGCGGTAGACCAGCCAATCGGGACACTCAATTTAAAAAAAAAAAAAAAAAAAATCCATGCCACGAAGGACTCCTGCAATATAGGCATCTGACTTGCTGCTACGCAGGTGTCTAGGTTTCCACCGGAAGTGGCCTTGGGCGTCCTTAGGCATCCCTTTGTGTCTCCGTAGGCATGAGGCAGATGACTGTAACATGCTGGCCTATATTTAAGGCGTCTGTTAGGAAAAAAAGACTTGATTCTCTAAAGGACGCCAATGCGTGACTACTATGTTACAACACAAATTGTACTGCACTCTATTCAAAGCCCTAAATGGAAATGGATTTCGGCAGTTGGAACCCAAGCACAGTACCGGGAAAAGCTTTGGATTCTCGCCCAGAAATAGCTAAGAAGAAAAAAAAAAAAATTTAAATTGAATCAGGTTGGGCAGACTGGATGGACCATTCGGGTCTTTATCTGCCGTCATCTACTATGTTACTATGTTACATGGGATGGACAGCTGCTGAGATCTGCATCCTTTAGAGAATCAGGCCCATTGAGCTGATATTGCAATGTAACGTCAATTCCTCTTCCTTATGTTTGACTTACTTTGCTGTACATTGCATAGAGTGAACTCCTTCAAAAAGGCAGCAAATAAATCCTAATATACACACACACACAGTCTCTGTTTCTCTTTCTCTCCCTCTCTTTCTCTCTCTTTTCCTCTATTTCTTCCTTTCTATTTTCCTTTCTTGTTCTCTCTCCCTCCCTCCCTTTCTCTCTTTTCCTCTATTTCTTCCTTTCTATTTTCCTTTCTTGTTCTCTCTCCCTCCCTCCCTTTCTCTCTTTTCCTCTATTTCTTCCTTTCTATTTTCCTTTCTTGTTCTCTCTCCCTCCCTCCATTTCTCTCTTTTCCTCTATTTCTTCCTTTCTCTTTTTCTCTCCCTCTCTTCCTCTATTTCTTCCTTTCTATTTCTTTTTCCTTCCCTTTCTCTTTTCCTCTATTTCTTCCTTTTTCTTTCTTTCTCTCTCTCTCTCCCTTCCTCCCTTTCTTTCTCTTTCCCTCTATTTCTTCCTTTCTTTATCTATCTCTCTCCCTCCCTCCCATTCTCTCTCTTTTCCTCTACTTCTTCCTTTCTATTTTCCTTTCTTTTTCTTTTTCCTTCCCTTTCTCTCTCTTTTCCTCTATTTCTTCCTTTTTCTCTCTCTCTCCCTCCCTTTCTCTTTCTTTTCCTCTACTTCTTCCTTTCTATTTTCCTTCCTTTTTCTTTTTCCTTCCCTTTCTCATTTCTTCCTTTCTCTTTTTCCTTTCTTTTTCTCTCTCTCCGTCCCTCCCTTTCTCTCTTTTCCTCTATTTCTTCCTTTCTATTTTCCTTTCTTGTTCTCTCTCCCTCCCTCCATTTCTCTCTTTTCCTCTATTTCCTCCTTTCTTTCTTTTTCTCTCCTTCCCTCTCTTCCTCTATTTCTTCCTTTCTATTTTCCTTTTTTTTCTTTTTCCTTCCCTTTCTCTTTTCCTCTATTTCTTCCTTTTACTTTCTCTTTCTCTCCCTTCCTCCCTTTCTTTCTCTTTTCCTCTATTTATTCCTTTCTTTTTCTCTCTCTCTCCCTCCCTACCTATCTCTCTCTTTTCCTCTACTTCTTCCTTTCTATTTTCCTTTCTTTTTCTTTTTCCTTCCCTTTCTCTCTCTTTTCCTCTATTTCCTTCTTTCTTTTTCTCTCTCTCTCTCTCCCTCCCTCCCTTTCTTTCTCTTTTCCTCTATTTCTTCCTTTCTTTTTCTCTCTCTCTCTCCCTCCCTTTCTCTCTCTTTTCCTCTATTTCTTCTTTTCTATTATCCTTTCTTTTTCCTTTCTTTTTCTCTCTCTCCCTCCCTCCTTTTCTCTCTTATTTCTTCCTTTCTTTTTTTCTCTCTCTCTCCCCTCTCTCCCTTTCTCTCTTTTCCTCTACTTCTTCCTTTTTCTTTTCTCTCTCTCTCTTCCTCTATTTCTTCCTTTCTATTATCCTTCCTTTTCTCTCTCTCTCTCCCTCCCTTTCTCTCTCTTTTCCTCTACTTCTTCCTTTATATTTTCCTTTCTTTTTCTTTCCCTTTCTCTCTCTTTTCCTCTATTTCTTCCTTTTTCTTTTTCCTCTCTTTTTCTCTCTCCCTTTCTCTCTCTTTTCCTCTACTTCTTCCTTTCTCTTTCTCTCTCTCCCTCCCTTTCTCTCTCTATTTTCTTCTACTTTTTCCTTTCTCTTTCTCTCTCCCTCTCTCCCTCTCTCCCTCCCTTCCTCTCTCTTTTCTTCTACTTTTTCCTTTCTCTTTCTCTCTCCCTCCCTCCCTCCTTTCTCTCTCTTTTTTCTTTCTTTTTCTCTCTCCCTCTCTCTTTTTCTTTCTTGTACTGTAGTTCAGGTAGGGTAGAGAGGCTTACCTGTGTCTTCTCTTCTTGGAGAGTGACCTGAAAAAAAATGTACATACAATTAATAAAATCACTTGAGCCCTGAATTTGTGCTTGCTGTTTCTTTTACACACATGTATTTTTAATGGGCAGACTGGATGGACCGTTCAGGTCTTTATGCTATTTAATGGCTCTAGAGCAGGGTAATCTGCCAGATTTCTCTAGACAAGTCTTTCTTCTGAGTTACATTCATTCTACAAATACTACTGAGACGTTTGACTCTGAGTCCTGATTTAGCAGTGGGAAAATAGAAGTGGAGAAACGTCCAGAAAATGCCTGAAATGTTGAATTGGATTGTGCAGTACTGCAGTATCTGAAAAGGGATGGAACTTCTCCTTTTCCCGTAGGGATCATTTCACAAGAGCCAGCAACACCGTAACCGGAAGAGCTGCAGGGAAGAACCTTCCTGTGGATGTACGCTTAAAAAGATTTTTTTTTGAGGGGGTCTTGCCTTTTTTGTACTTTGCCTCCATATGTGGACATATGTTTCAGTTGCTTTTCTACATTCATTTTAAGAAAGTAATCCTGAACTTTTTCTTGCATGTTAACTGACGTCAGTGCGCATTATTAATTCCAAGGATACTGCGCGTTAAAACAACTTAATGTGCATTAAATTTTGGAAGGATTGCTAATGATCTAAGGAAGGATCTAAGGAAGGCACATGCCTATAGTCCAGGGGCTCTCAGTCCAGTCCTTTTCACTGCTCCCCCTCCTCTCTCTCAGCCCCCTTAAGTTCATCTCCATATCCCCACTTCAGTTTCTTTCAGTATTTTCCTCTCCCATCCCTACCCAGTTCTCTTTCATCTACTCCTCATGGTTTTCCAACAACTTTCCATCTTTACGTTTGGTTCTTTATCATCCCCCACCCCCATTTTCTCAGATTTCTCCCCATCTTCTTCTTCATGTTCCTCTCAGTTTTTTGTAACTTGGAAGGTGAAGTTAGGCTTGTCAGATTTTCCAATCGGAAAATTCGGACCCCTATACCCACCCCCACCAGGCCCGCCCATCCCTACCCTGCAACGCCCTAATCCTGCCCCCAGTCCCACTGCAGTTCTGCCCCCCCCGGCTGCCTCTTGTCAAGCAGGGAGGAAGACCGCGCATGCGCAGATGCCAAACGATGATGTCACATGTGTGTGCATATGACATCATCGTGTGGCATCCACGCATGTGAAAACTTCCTTCCTGCCCGATGCAATTTGAGGAAGCTTTTCAAAACCCAGACAAAGTGCCAGGTTTTGAAAAGCCGTCCGGATCCCCGGATATGTCCTCAAAAGGAAAACCTGTCTGGGGAAATCCGGATGTCTGGGAACCCTAGGTGAAGGAGAGTTGGGGCATGGTGATCGTGTGCTCCCCGTCCCCTCTTTTGTATTCAGGAAGTGTGGTGCTGGCAAAGGAGAAGGGTGAAAACAGAAAGGGTGTCGTATTCAGGAATTTAGCCCAGGTCAACTGCTTGGAAGGCAGCTTGGCTCCCCACTATAGCAGGGGAAACTCAGGACCCTCTGGGTCATGTGTCAAAGGTCACCCTATGATTAGGAAGGTTTCTGAAAATGCTCTGGCCTCATTTATACTAGAGAATGACATGGGGACAAATTTGTCCCCATGTTATTCTCTAATATATACATTTGTTGTCATTATAAACACTTATGGGAACAGATGATAAACTTGGAATGGGTTAAGTGATGTAGTTACAGTATCTACAATAAAGAGTTACTAAGACCGTCGCTGCTCATATATCCTATATCTTAGGGGTGTATCAGCAGCCCCCCCCCCCTTCCCAATTTCCTACCTGTTCCGTTTCCTCTTCTTGGAGCTTTTCTTCTTATTCTTCTTCACCAGGGAGGGACTGTAGGAAGGAGACCTGGAGATATCGGGCACAAATCGGTCAGATTCTCTCACATTTAGAAAAGAATTGCCCCCCCCCCCCCCCCAGAGCACCAGCAATGAGAAAATGATGCGAGTTTGGGTGCCTAGTCTCAGGGAAATCAGATAGTCTAATCTAATCTAAATCTTGGATTTATTTATTATTATTATTATTATTATTATTATTAGGTTCTTATATCCCGCCATACCCAGAGAGTTCTAGGCGGTTTACATTCGTTACATTAGGATCCGGTCTGAACCCGGATTTACAAAATTTTATCGGAATTGCAGGTAGCGCGGAAGGAGGCACAGGTTTATCGTAGTTGGGTTAGAGGATAAAATTACCATGTCATTTCCCGAAAAAGAGCTCAAATCAGTTCACATAAAAATTGATTAGAGGGAGAAGAACTTATTAATGCAGATCCTCATCTGACATCCTAGAGAGAAGATGACTCGTTTTCCAAAACGGTTGAAATAACAGGGTTGTCATAGATTTGCGGAAAATCTGGAGGTCAATTTGGAAGAATAGACTGTGTAAACCTTAAACAGTGTTTAAATACTTTTCATTTCATTTATGTATTCAGAAGGAGGATGACATCTTCTCCTTGCAATATGACGAATGCATGCGGTTAAGTTCATTTTGCTGCTGCCCCATGTGTGGAGGAATGGCCTAGTGGTTAGAGCAGCTGCCTCGGCACCCTGCGGTTGTGAGTTCAATTCCCAGAGCTCTGGGCAAGTCACTTAACACTTCATTGGAAGAACCTGTCTAAATATAAGCATTTATGTGTTTAATGGCATTGTCTTTATGTGGGATGTGTGCAAATTCATTTCATGTCGAATTGGTCTGAAAATTTGATCAGGAAGAGCAGCGGAGGTGATGTGAAGGTGAAATTCTTATCCTGCTAAGGAGCCGCTTTGGATTGACGTGGAGATCAGATAAGTGCCGGTTCAGCAGTGCTATGCGGGGCACGGGTAGATCAATTAAGTGGGGTGTAAGAAGGGACAGAAAGGTGTTATCTCTAAGTGGCTGTGTGGCAGGAGGCACTTTTCAGAGAACCACATAATGGACTATGAAGCAAGTGGTGAAGATTATTATTAAAAAAGAAGTAAAGCACTTTGATTGTAGAGACCACAGAGAAAACGGGGTCTACAAATCCCATCGCCTTTTATTTAGCAGCATTTGAAGGTCTCCACTGAAGTCAAAGGAGAACTGCAAAATGTCTGATCTCTTTTTATAGATTACCTCTCAGCCATTCATCTGCTGTCATTACGCCTTAGTGCGTCTGTCTTTGTGATGTTGGAGGGTCCAGACCTTCCAACAGAGCAGTGAACGTCACATCAAACCCCCTTATGGTGTATGCTGAGCCCTCCAAAATCGTCCCCCCCAAATACTGGACTCAACCGTACATCACCCCAGCAGCCCTTGTGCTATATAACATAAGAGAACAATCAGGACCGTGAAGCTCTCTGCGGTTAACAAAAGTTTATAATAGTGTATACAATTGAAAAAATTGAAAATTACGTAAGTTAAAGACTCACAGAATTGATTACTAAAGTATAATGTCTATAAACATGGAAATTAATTACCCAAATATTTAAAAAACAAGTTTGTCTTTCAATTTCACATAAGAACTTGAAAACATGATTAGATTTTCCAAATCCTTGCCCCATAATGCTGCCTGATATGAGAAAAGATAATGATGACGTTTTTTAAATTTTCAATCTTTAACAGGTGTGAATTTCTCCTATGTTTCTTATGTGCAAAAGTGAAGAGGTCAATTTGGTATTTGGGAGAAAGTCCAAACAGAACTTTGAAACAAAAACAGCCAAATTTAAATTTCACACGTGCCTCCACTGGCAACCGGTGTAATTTCCGGTAAAATGGCGTGATATGATCATGCTTCTTCAACTAGAGAATTGTGCAGGGACAGAAATCCCACCCATCCCCGCCAGGATCCTCTCCGTCCCCACCCTGGAGTGCAGAGTTTAACGGGATAGAGAGCACTTCCTTCACTTCATCTTCCTAGTTTTTCGTTTGGTCATGTGAGCCCTTTCCCCTGTGCACACTGCCTGCTCAGAAAATGTAGGCTTAGAGGGCTTCAAAGGTTGGGAACCCGCAAAAGCAGGACCACTGTGCCTGGCTCACATCCTCTTCACTCCTAGCATCCCCAATTTCTCCCAATGGTGATATCATTGCTGAACTCACCTTCTTCGCTTCTTGCGGCTGGATTTCTTTTTCTTTTTCTTCCCCTTGGATACAGGTGCAGGCACTGAGCATCCGTCTGTTGCATGCAAGGGGCTTCAAAAAACAAAATCATTTTACTTCCGCCACCATTTACATCCTCTCCTTTCCCCTCCCCCATCAGTGCTTTTTATTCCTGTTTCACTGACATCAGACAGTGCCCTTCAGAGTAAAGCAGAGTCTATATTCAGATTCCCAGTCTAGGAATTACACTAGGAAGGGCTAAACCCAGAGTTATTTAGGGGGGCAGTGCAAAGGAAGGTCAAGCTTGCTTTTGTACTGTGAACTTTGCATCATTTCTGAAAGGGAAAATACTTGGGGACAGCACTTTGCCTTTTCTCAAAGTCAGACATAAAGAACCTGTGTGGTTGTGTCCCTTGGCGTATCCCTGCCCTGGCAATTCTTCCTAAAAATGCAAGTATGTGTACACAGTGGCGTACCAAGGGGGGGGGGGGCGGTCCGCCCTGGGTGCAGCCTTAGGAGGGGTGCACAGTCGGCCAGGTCCAGAAAATTCTACCAGGCCAATCAGCCTGCCTCTCCCTGACGTCAATTCTGCCGTCGGAGAGGAAGTTCAGGCCAGCCAATCGCTGCCTAGCTGGGCGGAACTTCCTCTCCGACAGCAGAATTGACATCGGGGAGAGGAATGCTGGTTGGCCCGACGCAGGGAAGGAGAGCTTGGGGCGGCAGCGGCTTTGAGGCATGTTACCCGATGGCGGTGACTTGGGGGGCTGTTCCCCGATGGCGGTGGCAATGGCTTGGGGGAGGGCAGGGAGAAAGAAAGAAAGGGGGCAGGCAGGGAGACAGAAGGAAAGAAGGGAAACAGAGGAAAAAAAAGGGAGGCAGGGAGAAAGAAAGGGCAGGGAGAGAGGAAGAAAAAGTTGGGGGAGGGAATGAGGTCTGGAGGAGAGGAAGCATACGGGCTAAAAGAAGGGAAGAAAGATTGGATGCACAGTCAGAAGAAGAAAGTGCAACCAGAGACTCACGAAATCACCAGACAACAAGGTAGGAAAAATGATTTTATTTTAAATTTAGTGATCAAAATGTGTCTGAATTTATATCTGCTGTCTATATTTTGCACTATGGCCCCCCCTTTTACTAAACCACAATAGCGGTTTTTAGCGCAGAGAGCCTATGAGCGTCGAGAGCAGCTCTGGGCATTCAGCGCAGCTCACTGCGTTAAAAACTGCTATTGTGCTTTAGTAAAAAGAGAGGGGGTATATTTGTCTATTTATGTATGGTTGTTACTGAGGTGACAGTGCATAGAGTCATCTGCCTTGACCTCTTTGAAAAAACCCCAGAATAGGAATGATAATTAACATTTTCTCAGCGTACAGTGTGCTTTGTGTTTTTCTTTTAAATTTTATTGTTGATAGATCATTTTGACATGGTCATTTTAAAAGTAGCTCGCAAGCCCAAAATGTATGGGCATCCCTGAGCTAGAGCGTTGAAGCTGCGTGTTTCTGCCGTAAAGGTCATCTCTGACGCAACCGGAAATTGCATCAGAGACGACCTTTATGGCAGCCATATGCAACTACAACGTTCCAGCTGCTGTAAGAAGGCAGTTTAGACATCGCCGGCCACAGGGCAGGGAGGTTTGTCGGACCGGGCCTGTTGTCCGGGCCGGGGGGGGGGAAGAAAGCGCCACAAAGGTAAGGGGTCAGGGAGGGAGAAAGGGAGAAAAGGTGGGGTGGAGAGGAGAGGAGAGGAAAACAGGGTAAAACAGAGGGGGGTAAAGGACGCTGAAAGCACATGGGGAAGACAGAGGGGAGAGAAGGACACTGAAAGCACATGGGGAAGACAGAGTGGGAAGAAGATGCTGAATGGAAATGGGGAACAGAGAGTGGGGAGAAGATGCTGAAGGGAAATGAGAAACAGAGAGTGGGGAGAAGATGCTGCAGGAAAATGGGGAAGAGAGAGTTGGGAGAAGACGCTGGCAAGGAAGAAGATAGAGATTCCAGACTATGGGGGGAGTGGAGGGAAGAAGATAGGTTCCAGACCAATTTGGAAGGAGGGAGAAAGGGAGAGGCACAGTAACAGAGCAAATGGAAGATGCAGAGAGAAGAGAGATAGTGGATGGAAGGAAGAGAGTAACAAGAAGATGAGGAAAGCAGAAACCAGTGAAAACAAAGGTAGAACAAAAATTTTCTATTTATTTATTGCTTTAGGAGATATGTGTCACAGTTTCTGTGGTGTTGCATTGTATGCAGAGTCCAGCTTCTTGCTGGTTCAATTTAACCTTTGTCTATGTATTTCTATTTTATCCCCCCTTTTACAAAACTGTGGAGCATTTTTTTAGCGCCAGCCATGGTGGTAGCAGCTCTGATGCTCAGAATTCTATGAGCGTCAGAGCTGTTACCACCGTGGCTAAAAACCACAGTACAGTTTTGTAAAAGGGGGAGGGGTTAGTTTGTGATGACATATTCCATACTAGGCGAAGGTGTTTTCTGTGTTCTGTATGTTCGAAAGACAT
This sequence comes from Geotrypetes seraphini, assembly GCF_902459505.1. Classification (NCBI taxonomy): domain Eukaryota; kingdom Metazoa; phylum Chordata; class Amphibia; order Gymnophiona; family Dermophiidae; genus Geotrypetes; species Geotrypetes seraphini. Next base: position 190,348,095 of record NC_047091.1, on the reverse strand, counting down.
GGTTTTCTGTTAGGATTGACAGTGTAAGATTGATCTGTACTAGTCTGGCTTGTTTAGTTTTACAATGGGTGTATTGATGTTGTACTGCTCACTGCAGTATGTAAGATGCTGCCTTTTCTAGGTACTCATGTGTGACATGTGGCTTGTTACTAAAGATCATGTTTTTCGTACAGATGGGGGGGTGCCAAAAAATGATGGGCCCCGGGTGTCACATATGCTAGGTACGCCACTGTGTGTACATTAGATGTATCTATACCATACAGAGACCTGAAGTGATTTCTGATGCAGGGCAGGGTATAGGGATACTTCTAGAAGCCCCAAAGCAGCCTGGAGCAACAGAGGTGGGGCAAGAAGGCTAGACTTCTCTCCAATTAGATCAGACTGTGCACTTCTTCAGAGGGAAGAACCTCTTACTTCCACAACTGATGGAGTGGTTGCGACTCTGGCAAACATGCAAGAACGGGTGGAAGAAATAAGAAAACATTTTGGCCGCCGTATCGAGGTGGGGGAGGATATCTTCTTCTTCAAAGAACCCACGTCAACACGAGGGCATCCATGGAAAATCAGGGGAGGGACATTGCATGGCGACACCAGGAAATACTTCTTCACCGAGAGGGTGGTGGATCGATGGAATGGTCTTCCGATGCAGGTGATTGAGGCCAGCAGTGTGCCTGATTTTAAAGCTAAATGGGATCGAAAGGTGGGATCTCTTTGCAAAGGGAGGTAGGGAGGGTCATTGGTGTGGGCAGACTTGGTGGGCCTTGGCCCTTATCTGCCGTCACTTTCTATGTTTCTATGTTTCTATCAGCAATTTCTTTGCCAGCGCTGCTGGGCTATGTCCTAGCTCTGGCATTAGGTATGTGCAGCCAGCCGTCAACAAATCGGTCAAAGACAGGATTGCTGTTTTTTCGGTCCTATTTGGCTATTAATTTAGTTGGTTGAGGGTTGACTACGGGTAACTTATCCACTTAAGTGCTGACTCTGCACCTCTGGATCACCCACAAAATAGCCGGTTTCCATTAAACATACTCGAATAGGCAGCTGAGCGCCATTTAATTGGCGATCCTCTTTGCAAAGAGTGTGAAATCTCAATGGCAGATATCCCAAAATACAGAAAGGCCCAGAGATGGAAAACAGCATAAAAGGTGCCTTTTCTGGTTGCCCATTCCTACTGTATTGGCATTGCTGGTTGGCACGCAGTGATCCTTACGTTAAAGTCTGCGTTTTTTTGTACATGTGGACTTGGGACTTGACGTCCTCCTCTAGATGTACAGGAGCAAAGTCAGGGTCTCGTTCTACAAGCGACATAAAGCAGAATGTTTGTAGTAGGCACATGGTCTCGGCAGGGGCAGTGGCACCCTCCTCTCTGCTCCTTCTGCGCCAACCCCCCACCCCGCGCTGGCGTTCCCTCTGATGTCACTTCCTGGCCCCGTGACCTAGAAGCGATTTCAGAGGGAGCCAGGCTAGAGGAGTTGCTCGTGCTGGAGAAGATTTTATAGAGGCATGGGGGGGGGGGGCGGAAAGGTGCTGGTGCCCCCTCCAAGACAGTGCCCTCCCCCCCTTTACGATGCCATTGGGTGGTCACATACATGGGCCTCACCTGCGTGACCTGTAGTGTGTGAACCTCTTGTTCTCCGTTCCCTTCCCCCATCCATTGGTGCTGGAGGTCTCCTCAGGCTCCTGTTTGAAACTCCTGCCTTCTGCCAAGGTTGCCAAACAGCTAGGGGTCTCGCCGCTGGAACAAGACACAAGAATAAATGCATTTTTTATATTGTTATATAGGTAGCCTGTATTCTGAACAAATGATCTAAGGTGTTTCTCCCATGGTTAAATCCAGCCAATCTATTTCTCTAAACACGTTCCCCCCCCCTTTTTTTTTTTTACTAAACCGTGATATCGTTATTAGCACAGGAAGCTGTGCTGAATGCTCTGCACTGCTCCTGACGCTCATAGATACTGGCTTAATGTTGGTACTCCATAATGGAAATATGAGCATGTGACAACTCTACTTCAGGCCGCTCCCTGGTTCTCCCTTTCTCTGGATTGTCTCCAGCTTACCTTTTTCCTCATTTTGTGTTGCATAGACCAGTGTTTTTCAACCTTTTTTGGGCAAAGGCACACTTGTTTCATGAAAAAAATCACGAGGCACACCACCATTAGAAAATGTTAAAAAATTTAACTCTGTGCCTATATTGACTATATATAAAGTAATTCTCTTGAATAGGAATCAAATAAACACAAAGAAAGTATTTTATAATGCTGTCACCGCCAACAACACCGTTGGCGGCGGTGGCACTCAAGTGGCTAAAGAGCCGCAGTTTGCCGGCCTAGGGACAACACTGGAGGGTGGCCAGCTGTGCACCCCCTTGGGACGTAAACCCGGGGTGGGGCAGACCGCCCCCCCCCCCTGGTATGCCACTATCTGTACCTCACTCCCTCCCTATGACCAAAAATTCTCCTTTCTTCTATTCCCCGTGTACACAACCATCTCTTTCCCTCCCTTCCTCTCTCCAAAGTCCATGCCTTCTGTGTCCAAACACTCATTCCCTCCCCCACCTCAGCATCTCTTTCCCTCCCTTCCTCTCTCCCAAGTCCATTCCTTCTGTGTCCAAAAACGCATTCCCTCCCCCACCTCAGCATCTCTTTCCCTCCCTTCCTCTCTCCCAAGTCCATTTCTTCTGTGTCCAAAAACGCATTCCCTCCCCCACCTCAGCATCTCTTTCCCTCCCTTCCTCTCTCCCAAGTCCATTTCTTCTGTGTCCAAAAACGCATTCCCTCCCCCACCTCAGCATCTCTTTCCCTCCCTTCCTCTCTCCCAAGTCCATTTCTTCTGTGTCCAAAAACGCATTCCCTCCCCCACCTCAGCATCTCTTTCCCTCCCTTCCTCTCTCCCAAGTCCATGCCTTCTGTGTCCAAAAACGCATTCCCTCCCCCACCTCAGCATCTCTTTCCCTCCCTTCCTCTCTCCCAAGTTCATGCCTTGTGTCCAAAACGCACTCCCTCCCCCCTTTTGTGTTCCGTGTTTGCCTCCCAGCCCATCTTTGCAACTTTCTCAGCAAAACGAAGCTCAAGCCGCGAGGCTTGTCTTCTGCTTCCTGTCTGCCCTGCCGCACACAAATAGCCGAACGGAAGTATTCTCCGACGTCAGCGCTGACGTCGGAGGGCAGGCTTTGCTTAAGCCCTCCCTCCGACGTCAGCGCTGACATCGGGGAACGCTTGCGATCGGCTATATGTTAGCTGCAGGGCAGGCAGGAACAGAAGACGAGCCTCGCGGCTCAAGATGTATTGAACTCCGCGGGTTCCCCGTCCAGCTCTCTCCTGTCCACGTGGGGCGGACCGCCCCTCTCCCTAGACTGGTGGTACTGCCCTGATGGCGGCCCTGACCGTACGGCACACCAGGCAACATCTCGCGGCACACTAGTGTGCCGCGGAACAGCGGTTGAAAAACACTGGCATAGACCATCAAGAGAAACTTCTACTTATTTGCTTATCCAAAAATTAATGGGTGTAGCTATAAGACCTTCTTAGATAGGACCCTAGCAACAATCTTGGTTAGGTAAATGTATTCAGCAAGCTATGTTTTCGGAAATTAATTAAGACCACTTTGTTCGATAAGTTTATTACTTAGTGAGTTTTATTACTGAAATTCTATTTTACAAATATTTGTATTTTTTACTGCATTATTGTATTTCGCTGATTGTCCAGCTCTTTTTAGTGTAAACCGACTACAACTTTTGGTTATGACGGTATAAAAGAATAAAGTTATTATTATTATTTCTCTCTGCTGTTTAAAGTCAAAATCCCAGGTGTTCCAGAATTCCTTTCACTCAGATCCTCGATGCAGCATCATTTCAGGGTCCCCGCTTTTAGAGAAATGGTGTACACACACTTTTTGGAGGTCCATCGGATCTCAGACAAGGCAGACCTTAACGCTTTTCTGTTCAATGGTGCCTTTACTTATTTATTTTAAAAATTTATATACCGTTTAAAGCTAAACGATTTACATACATAGAAGTTAAAATAGATACATGATAAAACAAAAATAAACGTGTGATAAAATAAACATGCAAACAATCCTCAGAAAGACCAGATAATAAAAACCGTGGATAATTCATCAATTTTACCAGAAATAGCTACAATTAACTGGATCTTAAGTAGTTTTGTAAACCGCCCATTTCACAGCAATTTCGTATCTGACCCACCAAGGAGTTGCATAACTTAATTCCTGCACAATAGAAAGTCTCGACAAGTCTTGGATTCACAGATGTCATCAGTAAAGCTAAATTTTCAGAATGCGAAGATCTGCAACGTGACATAATCAAGCTCGAGAAATGGGCCGCGACATGGCAAATGAGGTTTAACGTGGATAAGTGTAAAGTGATGTATGTCGGTAAGAAAAATCTTATACATGAATACAGGATGTCTGGTGCGGTACTCGGAGAGACCCCCCAGGAATGAGACCTGGGAGTACTGGTCAAGTTGATGAAGCTGTCCACACAATGCGCGGTGGCTGCGAAAACGGCGAACAGAATGTTAGGAATGATTAAGAAGGGGATCACAAGCAGATCGGAGAAGGGGATCATGCTGGCTGTACTGGGCCATGGTGCACCCCCCACCTGGAATACTGTACATGAAGAAGAACACAGTACTACTCAAAAGGGTCCAGATAAGAGTTACTAAAATGGTTAAGGGGCTGGAGGAGTTGCCGTACAGTGAGAGGCTAGAGAAATTGGGCCTCTTCTCCCTTGAAAAGAGGAGACTGAGAGGGGACATGATTGAAACACTCAAGATAATGAAGGGAATAGACTTAGTAGATAAAGACAGATTGTTCACCCTCTCCAAGGTAGGGAGAACGAGAAGGCACTCTCTAAAGTTGAAAGGGGATAGATTCCGTACAAACGTAAGGAAGTTCTTCTTCACCCAGAGAGTGGTAGAAATCTGGAACGCTCTTCCGGAGGCTGTTATAGGGGAAAACACCCTCCAGGGATTCAAAGCAAAGTTGGACAAGTTCCTGCTAAACTGGACTCATTTAGAGCACTGGTCTTTGACCTGAGGGCTGCTGCGTGATCGGACTTCTGGGCAGGATGGACCACTGGTCTGACCCAGCAGCGGCAATTCTTAGGTTCTTAAACAAGTCTGGGATGTTTCCATACAAGAACTGATGGCAACTTCTTCTCTAGCAGGCTCGGAAGCCAACTTCCTCCTGTGTAACCCCTCACCCATTTCTTGTCTCTTCTCCTCCTCTTCTACCATATCTGTCCTTTCATTAATATAATTTACTGATTTAACCTGTAAGCTGCTTTCACCGAAGGGTGGGATAGTAACATAATAAACTTATAGAATTTCCCCCATAGTATATGACTTTAGGAAGAATGGCTCCCAAAATCCCTCATGTAAAGTCCTGGCTCAAGCGATCACTTGTTTGAATGCCTTTGAGCTGTGGCATAACCCGACATATTACTACTTATATAACACTGAGAGACAAACATAGCACTGTACATTTTGACATTTAATAGATGGTCCCTTCTCAGAAGAGCTTACAATCTAACTTGGGCAGACAGACATGACATATAGGGTTGGGGATGCAGAATCCAAGGTGAGAGGAGATAAAAGTCAAAAGCACTCTCAAAGAGGTGGGCTGACATTTATAGACGGTCCCTGCTCAGAAGAGCTTACAGAAACATAGAAACATATAAAATTATGGCAGAAAAGGGCCACGGCCCATCAAGTCTGCCCACTCTAATGACCCCCCCCCCCCCCCTAATTTCTTCCATGAAGAGATCCCACATGCTGATCCCATTTTTTTATTTTTTTTTTTTTTAAATCTGGCACACTGCTGGCCTCAATTACCTGCAGTGGAAGATCATTCTAATGATCAACCACCCTTTTGGTGAAGAAATACTTCCTGGTGTCGCTATGAAATTTCCCACCCCTGATTTTCAATGGATACCCTCTTGTTGCCGTTGGTCCTTTAAGAAAAAAGTTATCTTCTTCTACCTCGATATGGCCCTTGACAGTCTAACTTGGGTAGATAGACGTGACTTAGAGGGTTGGGGATGCAGAACCCAAGGTGAGAGGAGTTAGGAGTCAAAAGCAGTCTCAAAGAGGTGGGCTGACATTTATAGACGGTCCCTGCTCGATGCAGAACCCAAGGTGAGAGGAGTTAGGAGTCAAAAGCAGTCTCAAAGAGGTGGGCTGACATTTATAGACGGTCCCTGCTCAGAAGAGCTTACAATCTAACTTGGACAGACAGATGGTTGTGGATGCAGAACCCAAAGTGAGAGGAGTTAGGAGTTAGGAGTCGAAAGCACTCTCAAAGAGGTGGGCTGACATTTATAGACGGTCCCTGCTCGGAAGAGCTTACAATCTAACTTGGGCAGTAGACATGACATAGAGCAGAGATGGCGAACCTATGGCACGCGTGCCAACTGTGGCACGCGAAGGCCTTGCAGCTGGCACGCGCAGGGCCACCATCAGGGCAGTACTACCAGCAGGTGCACAGGAGAGAGAGCTGAACGGGGACGATAGGGGACCCGCGGGGTTAAATATAACTCGAGCCGTGAGGCTCGTCTTCTACTCCAACTGCCCTGCCGCTCACACAGCCGATCGGAAATCTTCCCCGACGTCAGCGCTGACGTCGGAGGGAGGGCTTAAGCAAAGCCCGCCCTCCGACGTCAGCGCTGAAGTCGGGGAAGATTTCCGATCGGCTATGTGTGCGCGGCGGGATAGGCAGAAAATAGAAGACAAGCCTACGCGGCTCGAGCTACATTTTGCTGAGAAAGTTACTAAGATGGGCTGGGAGACAAACGGGGAACACAAAAGGGGGAGGGAGTGCGTTTTGGACACAAGGCATGAACTTGGGAGAAAGGAAGGGAGGGAAAGAGATGCTGAGGTGGGGGATGGAATGGGTTTTTGGACACAGAAGGCATGGACTTGGGAGAGAGGAAGGAAGGGAAAGAGATGCTGAGGTGGGGGAGGGAATGGGTTTTTGGACACAGAAGGCATGAACTTGGGAGAGAGGAAGGGAGGGAAAGAGATGCTGAGATGGGGGAGGGAATGGGTTTTTGCACACAGAAGGCATGGACTTGGGAGAGAGGAAGGGAGGGAAAGAGATGCTGAGGTGGGGGATGGAATGGGTTTTTGGACACAGAAAGCATGAACTTGGGAGAGAGGAAAGGAGGGAAAGAGATGCTGAGGTGGGGGAGGGAATGGGTTTTTACACACAGAAGGCATGGACTTGGGAGAGAGGAAGGGAGGGAAAGAGATGCTGAGGTGGGGGAGGGAATGGGTTTTTGCACACAGAAGGCATGGACTTGGGAGAGAGGAAGGGAGGGAAAGAGATGCTGAGGTGGGGGAGGGAATGGGTTTTTGCACACAGAAGGCATGGACTTGGGAGAGAGGAAGGGAGGGAAAGAGATGCTGAGGTGGGGGATGGAATGGGTTTTTGGACACAGAAAGCATGAACTTGGGAGAGAGGAAAGGAGGGAAAGAGATGCTGAGGTGAGGGAGGGAATGGGTTTTTGGACACAAGGCATGAACTTGGGAGAGAGGAAGGGAGGGAAAGAGATGCTGAGGTGGGGGAGGGAATGGGTTTTTGGACACAAGGCATGGACTTGGGAGAGAGGAAGGGAGGGAAATAGATGGTTGTGTACACGGGGAATAGAAGAAAGGAGAATTTTTGGTCATAGGGAGGGAGTGAGGTACAGACAGTGGCATACCAAGGTGGGGGTGGGGGCGGTCTGCCCCGGTTTTATGCCCCAAGGGGGTGCACAGCTGGCCACCCTCCAGTGTTCTCCGTAGGCTGGCAAACTGCGTCTCTTTAGCCACTTGAGTGCCACCGCCGCCATTGGGAACAGGCCGGTGCCAAGTTCTCCCTGCTTTTCCCTGTGGGGCTGGCCGACTCTCGCCACCCGCGTCAATTCTGATGTCGGAGAGGACGTTCTGGGCCAGCCAATCGCTGCCTGGCTGGCCCAGAACGTCCTCTCCGATGTTAGAATTGACGTCGAGTGGAGAGAGTTGGTCGGCCCCATGGGGAAGAGAAGCAGGGTGAACTCGGCGCCGGCCTGTTCCCGATAGCAGCAGTGGCAGCCTATTCCCCAGTGGCGGTGGCAGCATTTTCCCAATGGTGGTGGCATAGGGGAGGGCAAGGAGAAAGAAAGGGGGGGACAGGGAGCCAAAAAAAAAAAAAGAAAGAAGGCTGGGTGAAACAAAGAAAAATGGGGCACGGAGAGAGAGAGAAAGACAGATATACAGAATGAAAGGGGGTATGGAGAGAGAGAAAAAGAAAGAAGGGGGCAGGGCGAAACAAAGAAAAAGTTTGGGGAGGGAATGAGGTCTGGAGGAGAGAAAGCATACAGGAGGCTGAAAAAAGGGAAGAAATATTGGATGCACAGTCAGAAGAATAAAGTGCAACCAGAGACTGATGAAATTACCAAAGGTAGGAAAATGATTTTATTTTCAATTTAGTGATCAAAATGTGTCCGTTTTGAGAATTTATATATGCTGTCTATATTTTGCACTATGGCCCCCTTTTACTAAACCGCAATAGCGTTTTTTAGCGCAGGTAGCCTATGAGCTTCAAGAGCAGCATGGGGCATTCAGCGCAGGTCCCTGCGCTAAAAACCACTATCGCGGTTTAGTAAAAAGGGAGGGGAAATATTTGTCTATTTTTGTATAGTTGTTACTGAGGTGACATTGCATAAAGTCATCTGCCTTGACCTCTTTGAAAACCCGCGGAATATAAATGATAATTAATATTTTCTCTGCATACAGCGTGCTTTGTGTTTTTAAAATTTTATTGTTGGTAGATCATTTTGACTTGGCCACAAAGGTAAGGGGGAGGGAGGGGAGCTGCTGAAAGAGTCTACCTTGACGTGGTTGCAGGCTTACAAATCTTTTGGTCAAAGAGTGCGGCGACAGAGAAAAGTATGTGTGTGTTCGGCCCATGAATGAAATCATTAAAACATTATAAATTGCCAATAAATTGAAATGAAAACCAAAGGATTGTGAATCAAATTGATTCTCTGACAATACAAAGATTCCAACCTTTAAAAATGATATTACATAGTTCAGGCAACTTTATAAAGAGTTTTTAGATACTAAAATCTTGTTATTAAGGTTTAATTGACGTGCTGGCACTTTGAGGAAATTCTTTGGTTTTGTGCGGCAGTTTGGGTACTCGGGCTCAAAAAGGTTAGCCATCACTGACATAGAGGATGCAGAACCCAAGGTGAGAGGAGTTAGGAGTCGAAAACACTCTCAAAGAGGTTGGGTTTTAACTGGGTCTTGAACACTATCAGAGGCGGAGCCCACCTTAGGGATTTGGGCAGCTTGTTCCAAGCATACGGCGCAGCAAGGCAGAAGGGATGGAGTCTGGAGTTGGCAGTTGAAGAGAAGGGCACAGACAGGAGGGACTGACCAGCTGAGAGCGAAGTGAAGGGAGACAGTGAGGGGCAGCTGAGTGAGGGCATTTGCAGGTCAGTAAGAGAAGCTTCAATTGTAGTCTGAAATGGATGTGAAGCCAATGAAGTGACTTTAGGAGAGGGGTAACATCCCAATGTATGAATATTCTCTTTGTGAAAAGGGTAACATATAGCCCCACACCTTTACCGTCTGCGTGTACATAGTGGCTTCCTGAAATGGGTCTGCCCACACGTATGAGATGTTCCTGGGTAAATTGTGCAGATAGAGATAGCTTGGGATGTATTTTTCAGCGTCACCTTGTGCCGTTGTCTGGATCAGGGCATCCTGCAAAGTTTTGGTTGTTTGGACATTGATAGAAAGAGAAAAGCCTGGCTAGGCACATCCTGCTTTGCCTCACTGTGCACAGATAATGAACGGTTCGCACTAGGACTAGACGGGAACAGGGTTTGCCGAGACCAATTACAGGTAAGTGTTGATACAGAACTCATGAATTTTTCAATGATCCATGTACACGGATTACTGCCACTTTTCAACACTGCGACTAAATTACTTAATAGTCTTTCTTTCCGTCACACTCTGCTGCCCTCCGGCTCCTGCCTAAATAAATCCCATTTCTCTGACCAGCCCCCCCTATCTGAACCTCCTCCGCGAGAGGAATTATAATTCAGTGCTGCTATTAGAATTGATGGGTGGAAGCACATGGAAAGGTCATTAGTCAAAGCAATGCAAGCTGGGAGCTGGGAGAGGTCTGACGAGAGAAAAGTTATTAGTAATTGTGAATTCAGCCTGGAAACTGACTGCATCTTCCTTCAGGTCATTTCTTCTTGGGCGGAAGGCCTGAGCGTTAGTGGATATACAGATGAAAGGGGGTCGGGCAGAGATGACGCCTGTATGAAAGAGACTTGACTGATGTAGATGAGTCGAGTCTCATTCATTTGAAAGGAAACTCTGGAATGAGAGGGCATAGGATGAAGTTAAGAGGTGACAGGCTCAGGCGTAATCACAGAAAGGGTGGTAGATGCATGGAACAGTCTCCCGGAAAGGGTGGTGTCTGAATTCAAGAAAGCCTGGGGTAGACACGTGGGATCTGTCAGAGAGAGAAAGAGATAATGGTTACTGCGGATGGGCCATTTGGCTTTTATCCGTCATCATGTTTCTATGTTTCTAAATACTCTTATGATAAGCCAAATTTGCTGGAAAATTAGAACATAAGAACAGACCACTGGCCCATCTAGCCCCATAGCCTGCTCTCACGGTGGCCAATCCAGTCCTAGTACCTGGCCAAAACTCAACGAGTAGCAACATTCCATACAGAATTTTAAAGAATAGCAAGATTCCGGAATCCCAGAGAGTGACAAGATTCTAGAATCCCAAGGAGTAGCAACATTCCATGCTACTGATCCAGGGCAAGGAGTGGCTTCCCCCATGTCTTTCTCAATAACAGACTATGGACTTTTCCTCCAGGAATTTGTCCAAACCTTTTTTTAAAACCAGCTATCCACTCTTACCACATCCTCTGACAACGTGTTCCAGAGCTTAACTATTCTCCGGGTGAAAAAATATTTCCTCCCTGCACCCCCCCCCACCCATTTATTTACTGCATTCCAAGAGATTGGGAGATTACAAGGATCTCAGGGTTACTGGGACTGATGAATTTTGTTGAAGCTTGATACCACCTGCACTTGTAACTCTGAACCCTTGTTCTGTTCACCTTCATCCTGCTTAATAACATGCATTTCAGGTTATTTATTCTGTATCTCAAACTACTGAAAATGCCAGGCTGGATCTCAGGGTCTGTTAATAGAAACTGTACATTTAAGTAATCTTATGGTACTATTGAACCTGACAAATATTTGTAATGAGACCAGTGGGATCTAATGTGAGTGAGGCCCAGAGATGCAGAATGGGGACCATTTCATGCCATCTGTGAGGCCTCAGCCATGTACTGTGCTGAAAACTCACCCCAAGAAAAGATCTCCGCTGGGACAACATCGACGTTGGAAGCTTTTCAAAGTGCTGGGTTTTGGAAAAGCCTCCGGATCCCTGGACATCTGTTAACCCTACCTAGAACCCTTAGATCCAACTGTGTTCTGGAACCTGATCACATCCTCATCCTTTGGTTAGATGAGTGCAGAGCTTTTTCCTTTCACTATGCAGGATCTGGTTTTTTATTGATACCGAATAAAATCACCATTAAAACGCAGTTTCCAAGTGCCTAAGACTATAAATTGTGGGGAGCAGTTTTCTATACCATTTGACTCACTCCGTAGAGCTGGAGGAGGCTGAAATGTCTCTACGTTTTATTTTTTGTTTGAGTTATAACAACCAGTGAAATATGAAAGCCCTGACTCGACTGGTTATAAATTCTTCAGGTAAATGAAAAAGAAGAGGAGGAGATGCTGGTTCGGTGGCAGTGGAAGGAAGCCCACAGCAGAGGCAGCGGCAGCACGAGGCCTTTCCCCAAAAACATGAACAGAAGGATCTATAGTGCAGTCTCTCGCTCCACCTTCAGACATACAACATATGTAATAATAGGTTGCAGCACTGTAAAACCTTCCACTTCCCTGCACACATGGAACAAGGACTGAATGACGTCCGAAATGACGGAGGTGATCAGTGGAGTGCCACAGGGCTCGGTCTTGGGCCCAATCCTATTCAACATCTTTATAAGGGACTTGGCAGAAGGGCTTCAAGGTAAAATAACATTATTCGCCGATGACGCCAAACTAAGTAATGTAGTGGGCAAATGCAGAACAGACGAAGATTCAATGCCCGACAACATGATGCACGACCTACTCCTGCTGGAGCGCTGGTCTAAGACATGGCAACTCAACTTCAATGCCAAAAAATGCAAAATTATGCACCTGGGCAGCCAAAATCCATGCAAGTCTTATACCCTTAATGGCGAGATCCTAGCAAAAACGGTAGCAGAACGAGACTTGGGGGTAATCGTCAGTGAGGACATGAAGTCTGCCAATCAAGTGGAGCAGGCTTCATCCAAGGCAAGACAAATAATGGGTTGCATACGAAGGGGTTTCGTCAGCCGTAAGGAGGAAGTCATTATGCCATTATATAGATCCATGGTGAGGCCCCACCTGGAATACTGTGTGCAATTTTGGAGGCCACATTATCGCAAGGATGTGCTGAGACTGGAGTCGGTGCAGAGAATGGCCACCCGGATGGTCTCGGGACTCAAGGATCTACCATACGAAAAACGGCTTGACAAATTACAGCTATACTCGCTCGAGGAGCGCAGAGAGAGGGGGGACATGATCGAGACGTTCAAGTATCTTACGGGCCGCATCGAGGCGGAGGAAGATATCTTCTTTTTCAAGGGTCCCACGACAACAAGAGGGCATCCGTGGAAAATCAGGGGCGGGAAACTGCGAGGTGACACCAGGAAATTCTTTTTCACTGAAAGAGTGGTTGATCGCTGGAATAGTCTTCCACTACAGGTGATTGAGGCCAGCAGCGTGCCCGATTTTAAGGCCAAATGGGATAGACACGTGGGATCTATTCACAGAGAAAGATAGGGGAGGGTCATTAGGGTGGGCAGACTAGATGGGCCGTGGCCCTTATCTGCCGTCTATTTCTATGTTTCTATGTTTCTATGAATGGTTCTCCCCTGGGTTCAAAATGGTGCCTGTCGATCCCTAGTGGGGCTCGAGACTAACATTAGGGGTTAAACTGTCGTATAAGAGCCCTATAAGACTACTGTCATGTAAGAGTACCAGTAGGGCTTGAGAGACACCATTTTGAACTGAGCTACACAGGGTGGGAGGGATTGGAGCTCTCCCACGCTGCTCCACTAGCCCACTAGGGATTGGCTGAGGTAGACCCTGGAGGGGGTGGGGTCTCGGATGATTCAGCATGGCCGTTTTAGCGCTGAATTGGCAATGAAGAATCTTCCTATACCCGACTGTCAGCTCGGGGGCATCATAGCAGCACCTGATGTCATTTGGGGGAACAATGCCCCACCCCCAAATTATGGTTGCCCCTTACTCTTCCCTGCCCCCTCCCCCCTCGCAGCCTCCACATACCTCTTGAACAGTTTGCCAGCATGAGAGGCATCTCCCAACTCTTGGTCGCGCCAGCCTCAGCTCCCATCTGACGTGACATCCTGGTCCCATAACTAGCAAGTGACATCAGAAGGGAGCCAAAGCCAGTGCAAGGAAGTTTCAAACGGAATAAAAATTTCATATTCCTCCTATGAACATCATAAAAATAGTAAAATAGGGTAAAACATAACCGACCTACTGGAACGATAGGATTAAGGTAGAGAATTATATTATAAAATAGGAAAGAGGAAACAACAAAAAAGAAAAAATCCAACACAATCTCCATTGAACAGAGCACAAAGAAAACCGCAGACAGGTGAACAAAGATGGAGGCTAAATTTATTAAAGCAAAATCATGAATGCGGTTAATGTTACCACCTTGAAGCAAACCAAAGAACCCGACACGGTCCGTGTTTCGGTGAACACGCCTTCATCAGGGGTCCCAGGTGGATAAGGTATCAAATCAAACCACAAACAAAACAATCTCTGGAGTCCTTTGGTTTGCTTCAAGGTGGTAACATTAACCGCTTTCATGATTTTGCTTTAATAAATGTAGCCTCCATCTTTGTACACCTGTCTGCAGTTTTCTTTGTTTTGGTTTTTCTTTTAAAATAGGAAAGAGGGCCATCTGATAACCAAAGCAGAAAGGTGAGTGCATTAGAGGTTGAATGCTTCTTGAAAAAGAAACGTTTTTTGTCCCGTAGTTCCAGGAGTAATGAGTTCCAAAGAGAGGGGCTGTGACGGAGAAGTTTGTTGTTGGTGTAGTGCTAATAATATGGAGAGATGGAACTGTTAAAGAGATTTTGGGATTGTGATCTTGGTTTTCTTGGAATTCGAAATGGTTTAAGAATTCTGGATGGTGGTTACTCACGCTGCTGAACTTTACAAGAGGAGGGGGAGAGGTTGTGGAGTTGAGATGAGGCACTAAATCCCCAGGGGTGCTGGTCCACACCCCCACTCCTCTGTAGAGGATCAGTGACATGGAGAGGTGGAGAGGACGATTCAGCGCGGCCATGATGAAACATCCCATGTTGAAACGGCCGCATGAATCGTCCCATTCTGCTGGGTGGGGGTGAAAGAGCTTTATGATGGTGTGCTGGAGGTCTGCTGATCCAAGACAGGAGCTTGCACTATTTTTCCTGGAACCGTTCACCACAAGCTGCAATATACAGCCGACTTGCTAATGAGGTGTTTTTGCAGCTCATGTCGTCTGCAGTACCTCAAACTAATGTGCATTATGCAAAACGACACACCATTTTTCCATTTAATGCACATTAAGAAATAACTCTTCTAGATTATTCCCTTACTGCAAGGTAGTAACTGCTCCCCTTAAGGATTTAAATTCAGGTGCCACGGAGGAGAGGAAAGACAGAGGGGGAGATGGTAGAGATTACTTATCATTCTTATAGCACTGCTTGACGTATGCAGCACTGTACATTAAAACATTCAAGAGAGTCCCTGCTCAGTAGAGCTTACAATCTAATCAAACAGGGAGTTTCTCGGGCATGGGTGCTTTACAAGCGAGTTAAAAGCAACCTTGGAAAAATGGGCTTTTAGCCTGGATTTGAATACTGACTCAGGCAGTCTATTCCAGGCGTGTGGTGCGGTAAGCGAGAAGAAACATAGTCTGGAGCTGACAGCAGAGGAGAAGACTTGCTCAATTAACAGTTCCTGGGGACGAGAAGAGAGGAGAGATATTGAGGAGCTACAGAGTGAGGGCAATTGTTCAGATACCACAAAACCCCCTCTTTAAATGGAAAGGAACCTGTAGAACTAGAGGTCACAACAGGACCAATGTTGGACAAGCTGTCAAGAGGCCTTGAGGGCATGCCTCCTTCATCCTACAGCCTCCTAGCCACCTTCTAACACCGGCGCTTGGTTATGATATGAAACTGCAAGGGGGAGACTCATGAGGGAAGATTTTCTCACAAAAAGGTAGGTGGCTTCCTGGAATTCCCTACCAGAGAAGGTGGTGGAGACACATGTGATAAAGTAATCCAGAAACACATGAATAGGCTTACTGGGTCAGACCAATGGTCCATCAAGCCCAGTAGCCCGTTCTCACGGTGGCCAATCCAGGTCCCTAGTACCTGGCCAAAACTCAAAGAATAGCAACATTCCAGAATCTCAAAGATTAGCAAGATTCCGGAACCCCAAATAGGAGCAATATTCCATGCGGAATCCCCAAAGAGTAACAAGATTCTGGAATCCCCAGAGTAGCAACATTCCATGCTACAGATCCAGGGCAAGCAGTGGCTTCCTCCCATGTCTTAATAACAGACTATGGACTTTTCCTCCAGGGATTTGTCCAAACCTTTCTTAAAATCAGCTACGCTATCCACTTTTACCACAACCTCTGGCACAGAGTGACCTGCACAAAGAGGTGGTTCAGCCCGAAACAGCTGAGAAATGACAGCCCTGAATTATTTTTGGTGTAACTTCCTTTGAGGTGGACAGGAACAGGAGTAAAGAACTTGCTAGGCAGACTGGGTGGCCATTTAAATCTTTTGATTGCTCTGGTTTGCTGCGTTACTTCATCAACTTATTTTAAGCAAATTACATCATGTATATTTATTATGGATTTCCTGAAAAGTCGATTATTTGTGGGGGTCCCAGGAGAAGGCTTGGGAAGTTCATCTACTCACAGCTTTTCATTCTTTATGCTTTTACTGATTTTCACCTCTAGAGGGCGCCTGTTGCATGTTCTTTCCTTAACACTCATACAAAGACTGGAACAGAACACAAAGGAGCCTGACCTGGCTCCAGGCATCAAGGGTATGCGTTCAGTACATTAGCATGCCTTAAAAAGTTCTGTGTATGAAATCAGCTTAATGTGTTATGTTAAGTGTATGTTAAAAAGTTCTAAAGGGCATTAAAAATTGTATTAACGTAAATATGTGAAACAGATTGAAAGAAGTCTGAAAAATAATGAAAGAAGGCCAATCAGTGGCATGAACAGACAGGGAGGAGTAGCCCAAAAGGTTAGGGCAGCAGACTGTGATCCTGGGGAGCCGGACTCAAGTCCCACTGCACATGTCTGGGAAACCCCGACAAGTCCTCTTTTTAGAGGACTATCTGGGCGCCCGGAGGGATTTCCAAAACCCTGCAGTTTGTCCAGGTTTTGGAAGTCCTGAGCTTAGAGGCCATGCCTTGAAGCCTTTGATCATGCACGGCCGTCACCATGATGACATCATATGCATGCGTGTGATGTCATTGTGTCGACATCCGCGAAGGCTTCCAAATGCGACCTTCGAGCACAGAGAGGTTTGTATGGGGGCGGGGCTGGTGGGGAAAACGAGGCGGGGCTGAGGCAGGGTCAGGCATCCTCTTTTTTCAAAGAGGAAATCTGGCAACCCTACCTGTGACCCAGGGCAAGTCACCCAATTCTCCATTGCCTCAGATGCAAAATTGCAGATTGTGAGCCCTCTGGGGATAGAGAAGGTCCTGCATGTGATGGGAACTGCACTGCGTAAGATTTGCCTCTCTGTGGATGATATGAAAATCTGCAATAGAGTAGACACCCTGGATGGTGTGAATGACATGAAGAAAGACCTGGCAAAGCTTGAAGAATGGTCTGAAATTTGGCAGCTAAAATTTCATGCTAAGAAATGCAAGATCATGCATTTGGGCTGCAAAAACCCGAGGAAATGGTACAGATTAGGGAATGAAGAGCTTATGTGCATGACAGAAGAGCGGGACTTGGGTGTGATTGTTGGGTATTATTAAAAATGGTATTACGACCAGAACAAAAGAAGTCATCCTGCCGTTGTATCGGGCAATGGTGCGCCCGCACCTGGAGTACTGTGTTCAGTATTGGTCACCGCACCTTAAGAAGGATATGGCAATACTTGAGAGGGTCCAGAGGAGAGCGACATGAATGATTAAGGGCATGGAAAACCTT
Organism: Geotrypetes seraphini; assembly: GCF_902459505.1. Taxonomy (NCBI): domain Eukaryota; kingdom Metazoa; phylum Chordata; class Amphibia; order Gymnophiona; family Dermophiidae; genus Geotrypetes; species Geotrypetes seraphini. The sequence goes on along the minus strand of NC_047091.1, from coordinate 190,330,713 downwards.
TCATACACTGAAAGATTGGAGAGGCTGGAGCTCTTCTCCCTGGAAAAGCGGAGACTCAGAGGAGACATGATAGAGACCTACAAGATCATGAAGGGCATTGAGAGAGTAGAGAGAGATAGATTCTTCAAACTTTCAAAACATAAAAGAACAAGAGGGCATTTGGAAAAATTGGAAGGGGATAGATTCAAAACAAATGCTAGGAAGTTTTTCTTTACTCAACGGGTGGTGGATACCTGGAATGCGCTTCCAGAGGACGTAATAGGGCAGAGTACGGTACTGGGGTTTAAGAAAGGATTGGACAATTTCCTGTTGGAAAAGGGGATAGAGGGGTATAGATAGAGGATTATTGCGCAGGTTCTGGACCTGTTGGGCCGCCGCGTGAGCGGACTGCTGGGCACGATGGACCTCGGGTCTGACCCGGCAGAGGCATTGCTTATGTGCTTATATGTGATGATCTTAAAGTGACCAAACAGACTGAAGAGGTGATGATGAAAGCTAGCAGGATGCTAGGGTCCATAGGGAGAGGTATGGCCAGTAGGAAAAAGGAGGTATTGATGCCTCTGTATAAGACTCTGGTGAGACCTCATTTAGAATATTGTGTACAATTCTGGAGGCCTCACTTTCAAAAAGATATAAAAAGGATGGAAGGATGGAATCATCCAGAGGAAGGCTACTAACATGGTGTGTGGTCTTCGTCATAAGGCTTATGGGGAACAGAATTAAAGATCTCAATCTGTATACTTTGGATAGAGACATTTTAATACCTATGTGGCTTCAATGCGCATGAGTTGAGTCTCTTTCATTTGAAAGGAAACTCTGCAATGAGAGGGCATAGGATGAAGTTAAAAGATGAGAGGCTCCGGAGTAATCTAAGGAAATACTTTTTTGCAGAAAGGGTGGTAGATGCGTGGAACAGTCTCCCAGAAGAGGTGGTGGACACAGAGACTGTGTCTAAGTTCAAGATAACATTCAACAGGCAGATGGGATCTCTTTATCTGCCGTCATGTTTTTATAGAAATGATTAGTTGTAGGCGTGGGAAGACTGATGTGGGTTGGGTTCATGAACTCAGCAAAGGAGAGCTGCAGCAGATATGAATGTGCACCGAGACCCTCTTCTAGAAGTGTCTAGTTGACATGCAAACCCTGCCTGGATTGTACCAACCCTCCTCTGTGAAGCTGAAGTCCAGGTTGATCTCAGAACAGCAGCAAGGCATGTCCAGAAACGCAGTGCGTTCAAACCAGGACCAGCTTGGTCTGACCAGGTGACATATTGCTAGCTAGAACCGACAAAAGGATAGATTTACCGGTACTGTCTAAAACAGGGCTGTCCAAGTCCGGTCCTGGAGATCTACTGGCAGGCCAGGTTTTCAGGATATCCACAATGAATTTGCATAAGAGAGAGATTTGCATCCCAAGAAGGCAGTACAGGCAAATCTCTCTCATGCATATTCATTGTAGATCTCCTGAAAACCTGGCCTGCCAGTAGATCTCCAGGACCGGAGTTGGGCAGCCCTGGTCTAAAAGAATAATTTTGTAATCATTCAAATCCTGTTCTTGAAACATTGTATACCAGCTGTGAAAGAAGTGTATAAAAATGATGTTCCACTAGCGCTAATAATATGGATAGAAATTCCATGTTTATATCATTTAATTCCTCCAGAGTGTGGGATGTCTGCAATGGCTGAGCTGCAGGGAAAAGGCAGCGGAGCTGGGATTAGAACCAACAGCGGGCTCTGTCACAAGCCAGCAACAGAAGGGAGCCCTGCAAAGCGTCTCTCAGTTGTTCAATGATCTGGAGCTGCACTAGAGAAAATGACACAGACTCTTTCAATCAAAATGCCAAATGCTTAAAAAAAAAACCCACAACCGCACACTTGATTGCATTTGCTAAGAATAAATCTTTCAGTTTATGTGGGAGACAAGGCAATTTCCAGCCAGACTTAAGAGATGAAAGTTTCCCTTCACCTGGGTAAAACAGCACTTATTAATCAAGCTGGATCCCTGCGGTTTGTTATGGAAAATTATAATAGCAAATCAGTCAGACCTTTCTCCTTGATTACACAGACTCAGAAGAGGTTTAAAGCACCTTCCTGAGATGGTTCATGACATCCTGAGCACAGCTGTGCGGGAAAGAGGGCAACAAGCTTACACGGAGAAGTTAAACTCATCCTTCTCCTAAAACAGGCAGCATTTTGGAGTAGTGGAAAAGGTCCCCAAAGAATGACTAGGGTCAAATCCCGTCCAGGTTACACCGATGGGCCATAAAGCGGCTATGCAGGGATTTCTTTCCTTCCATCAAGCTACATTGATTGCTCCTTTGGGCATTAGGAGGTGGGAGGGGGGGAGGGCAGAGGGAGCACAAGATGGGTAATGGGAGAGGCTCTGCACACTGAAGGTGAGATATAGTGAAAGCAATGGGAAGGGGGATGGGGAAAAGGAATGATGGCATCTTAGTGGATAGGAACAATTGGACTTACTGAGGGGGGGGGGGGGTAATTCTCAAAAGGTGACCTACTACCACTACTATTTATTATTTCTATAGCACTGAAAGGCGTACACAGTGCTGTACATTTTAACATACAATAGACAGTCCCTGCTCAGAAGAGCTTACAATCTAATTTAGACAGGACATTTCAGGGTTGGGGAGGTATCTGACAGCAGTGAGTGGGATTTAAGAGTTGAAAACAGATTCAAAAAACTGGGCTTTTAGCTTGGATTTGAACACTGCCAGGGATGGAGCACGACGTATTTCCAGGCAGACGGTGCTGCAGAATCTGGAATTGGCCGTGGAAAAGAAGGGAAGAGATAAGAAGGGCCTGCCTGATGAACGGAGATCACGGGGAAGAGCATGGGGGAGATAACCTAAAGTTAGACCATCAGTATATAATAATTTCATGCTATCCTCAAAAAAGACAATGAAACGTGGTCTGCGTCGGGACCCTCACAAACCCCTGAAGATTAATATTGTGAAGAGTCATTTTCTAATACTTCATCACAAATGCTAGGATTGGGTGGTGGGTCTTGCTATAGGGGCTTTGGCCCTTGGCAAGGCTACAAATTCTCTGAGCACATGTTGAAATGTCACTTACAATTATTATTTGATAATAACTCTTTTTGATCGCTATATACAAAACTAGAATCCTCCCTGATATCACCCTGCGTTCACCTAAACTTAGGCACCATGATGATGTCCCAAAAGTGCAAATTCTTTTATGTGCACAAAGTCATGTGTGCAAGGCAGGTTCAAAACTGTGAGTGTGAGCCCCCTAGGGGCAGAGAAAGTACCTGCAGAGAACAAATATGAAGACTGAGGTGGCACCACAGAAAGGCGAAATACGCAATGCAAGACTCTACAGAATAGAGTCTGTTATGCACATAATTTAATAATTAGCAGCTAATTGTCATTGACAACCAATCACTGCCTATAATTGCTGTTAATTGGTGCTAAATAGCATGTTTAACATACAGTGCTGTGTATGTCTAATAGCACTATAGAAATGATAAATCGTAGCAGTAGTAATTAGCAATTATGTGTCTATCTGCTCTCAGGATTCTATAAATTAAATAGAAACATGAAGGCAGATAAAGGCCAAATGGCCCATCCACAGCATCCACTGTCTCCTCCTCTCCCTATTGGCTAAGGCTCTTAACATTTGCATCTCCTCTTTCTATAGGCTAAGGCTCTTTACACCTGCATTGTGAGGTCATAGAACTTTAGTAACATAGAAACATGATGGCAGGCAAAGGCCAAATGGCCCATCCACAGCATCCACTATCTCCTCCTCTCCCTATTGGCTAAGGCTCTTAACATTTGCATCTCCTCTTCCTATAGGCTAAGGCTCTTTACACCTGCATTGTGAGGTCATAGAACTTTAGTAACATAGAAACATGATGGCAGGCAAAGGCCAAATGGCCCATCCACAGCATCCACTATCTCCTCCTCTCCCTATTGGCTAAGGCTCTTAACATTTGCATCTCCTCTTCCTATAGGCTAAGGCTCTTTACACCTGCATTGTGAGGTCATAGAACTTTAGTAACATAGAAACATGATGGCAGGCAAAGGCCAAATGGCCCATCCACAGCATCCACTATCTCCTCCTCTCCCTATTGGCTAAGGCTCTTAACATTTGCATCTCCTCTTCCTATAAGCTGAGGCTCTTAACGCTTGCATTGTGAGGTCATAGAACTTTATGGTTAGAGAAGCATGATCTTGTACAACACACAAGATAACTTATGTCAGCTAAATAAACCACATCAAAAACCTACCCTGACAGAATAACTTAGACACTCGAGAGAATAGGCTTCACCTAAGTTAAACAATCCTTTTATCCAAAACGAGCCTCAGAGCTACAGGCCCAGCCAGGAACGCCAGAGCGAGGGTGAGGCCTCAGAGGCTCTTTTCTATCCAACACAGTATTAACAAGAGCTATTTTTAAAGACTGAGATGCATTGGTGGAGCTGTGCTGGGGTCACGCTTTCCAATTGAACAGTGAAGTAGACGTTGAACCTCTGAATGGCTTAGAGGGTCATAATCAAAACATACGTCTCAGTCCGATTTGGGCGTCTGGTGTTAGACACTCAAAGTCGGCAGTGGGTAAATGACCATTTTCGAAAAATAGGTCTACAATTTTTTCCCCCCAAAATCATCTATCTGGACATCCATTCCATTGGGTTACCCTGACGTCTATCTTATACCACATTTTCAAGCAAAATTTCATCCAAGTCACAAACACCCAGAACATAAGAATTGCCACTGCTGGGTCAGACCAGTGGTCCATCCTGCCCAGCAGTCCACTCATGTGGCGGCCCCCAGATCAAAGACCAGTGTTTTAAATGAGTCCAGCCTCACCTGCATACATTCCAGTTTAGCAGGAATTTGTCCAACTTTGTGTTGAATCCCTGGAGAGTTTTTTCCCCTATAACAGCCTCCGGAAGAGGGTTCCAGTTTTCCAACACTCTCTGGGTGAAGAAGAACTTCCTTACGTTTGCACAGAATCTATCCCCTTTTAACTTTAGAGAGTGCCCTCTCGTTCTCTCTACTAAGTCTATTCCCTTCATTATCTTGAAGGTTTCGATCATGTCCCCTCAGTCTCCTCTTGACAAGGGAGAAGAGGCCCAGTTTCTCTAACCTCTCGCAGTACGGCAACTTCTCCAGCCCCTCTTCTCTGGACCCTTTCAAGTAGTACCGTGTCCTTCTTTGTGTACAGCGACCAGTGCTGGACGCAGTACTCCAGGTGAGGGTGCACCATGGCCCAGTACAGCGGCATGATAACCCTCTATGATCTGTTTGTGATCCCCTTCTTAATCATTCCTAGTATTCTGTTTGCCCTTTTTGCCGCCGCAGTGCATTGTGCAGACGGCTTCAACGACTTGTCAATCAGAACTCCCGAGTCTCTTTCCTAAATGAGCAACAGATCAACCATCTAACTAAAGACCCATAGCCTCTATACCACTTTATGTCAAACTAATGGAAGGCCTGGTAGCCAAACTCCTCACCAACTACATAGAAGACCACAACATACTCCACCCTACACAATCGGGTTTCAGAACCAACTACAGCACAGAGACACTACTAGGTTCCCTCCTGGACACAGCTAGACAACACCTCAGCATAGGTAGAAAAATGCTGATTATACAATTGGATCTCACCGCAGCATTTGACCTGGTGGACCACAACATCCTACTACAAATACTAGATACAATAGGAATCACAGACAAGGTACACACATGGTTTCAAGGATTCCTACAATCCAGAACTTACAGAGTAAAGTTGAACAAAGAAAAATCAGAACCATGGTCCAACCCCTTCGGCTTTCCCCAAGGATCTCCACTATACCCAACTTTTTTATTTTTTATCTCCCCCATCCTTGTGTTTTTACCTCTTTTGTGTTTTTCTGATTGATAAAATTGTAACTTTTTTCCCTCTTACTTATGTCTGTCACTAACCACATGCCCTAAGAAAATTTATAAGTAATTTGACTTTTTATTTGTGTGTTAATAACATCTGTTGTCTAAAATTGTTGTTTTAAAATTGTTTTAATATTGTCTGTTACCTCATAAGTTGTTTTTAAATTTGTTCATCGCTTAGAATGTTTTATATAGGCGATTCATCAAATAATAAACTTGAACTTGAACTCTTCAATCTCTACATTACATCCCTGCCTGGACAAATTAGGCTTAACCTCCTATAGCTATGCAGATGACATCACCATTCTCATTCCTTTTGACCAACCAACGTCTTCCATGACAGACACACTACACAGGACACTTGAAGCAGTTGCAACATGGATGAATAACCACAAACTGACACTCAACCCAGACAAGACAAAATTCATTCTCCTTGAAAATAATAAAACATCAACCATAACAAATCTAGTAGTAAACTCAATCACATACCCCTTACAACCCACTCTAAAACTTCTAGGAATGACAATTGACAGATTCTGTACCATGCAACCACAAATCAACAAAACAATACAAAAATCTACAGAGCAGGGGAGAACGAGAAGCCCACCGCCAACTCCAACTCCAACCCCTCACATCCCACCGAGCCACAGCTCTTACCTCTGGGTCCCCCTCGTGCCACAGACCCAAATTCTCATTAGCATTCCAGCAGCGCTCATGTGACAGTCTCGGCCAATGGCTGGGCGGCGCTCCAGTCCGGGCCCCCCACCAGTCTCCATGGCAAGTCACTGGCAGACATAATCAAATGCAAATATGTGTGCTTCGCCTCTTATGCTATTCTAAAAGGGTTCATAGTCATTCGTGCGCGGGACAAAGCTGTGCCGATATTTTAAAGAGTTTACTTAATAGTGTTTGCGCTGCCGTTGGGGGGGGGGGTTGGGGGAGTTGGAACCCCCCATTATAGAGGAAATGTAACTTTTTCCTGATTTTTTAGGAAAAAGTTAAGTTTTCTGTATAATGGGGGGTTGCACCCCCTACACCCCCCTCAATGGCAGCGCGAACACTATTAAGTAAAGTGGGGGGGGGGGGTTCCCCCTACACCCCCCGTTGGAGCTCTTTAAAATTAACTTTTACAGCGGTGCGCTGGAGTCTTGTACACAACTGTCTGGGCCGAAATGTCAGCGCGGCTTTGTCCAGCGCACTTTTGTCCCATCACCTCTAAAAGGTGCCATACTCATGGATGATGTAATTTGGGGGGGGGGGGAGGAGCCAGCATGCTAAAAATCACGAATAATCGAAGTCGTGATTGCTGAAACAACGAATACAAAGGGAGAAGTGTAACTCCCAACATTTAAGTTTCATCCAGGATGTCTAGTAAAACCTTCAATTATTCTTGCACGATAGACATGTTTAAGTTTTGACTGGGTTTTCAGTCCACCATCCCTGTTACTCCCAGTGACTCTGAGCCGCACCGGCAGCTGCCCTCCCTGTGTAAGCGCAGTGCTCAGCAGTTCTACCCTGACCTGCCCTGATGGAGAAGACTCTGTGTCACAGATCTTCAGCCTGCTAAAGTGATTCAGAGTTTGACTCAAAGAATGACTCTGGCACAATGCACAGAATAATCTCCTTCTTGCAAGTGAATGCATGCAGCACTGAAGCAGGCAGCTGGCAAATTATCCAAAGTACTTTGTACTGGTCTTGAGAGCCCCCCCCCCCTCCTGTTTCATTATCCATGCTCCATTCATCCCTTCCATACAAAGTGAGTCTGAATGCAGAAGCGCAAGGACAGATGGAAAAGAAGGGGAGGAGATCCTTTTCAACGGAACCGAAGATAAACAGGGAGCTCCACAGCCTGAGCCAGTCCTGTTTTTATCCCGTCTGAGGGGGTCATTTCATGAAGTCATTATATTACACGCAAAGGTGATTTCATAATGATGTTAATTTTATTGTAAGCCACTGAGTTACTCTGTGATTTGTGGGATATCAAGAAATAATAAAGTTGAAACTTAATGTAGGCCAGGGTTCACCACGCCTACACTGGATGCGTCTACAATGAAGGTGCGATTCTCTTAGAGATGCCTACCAAAGCCTAATCCATGCCTTACCATCCAATTAACCTTGATTAAAGCTCATTAACGACGTCATTATCTCGGATTTTTAGACACCACATATAGAATTTCCCCCTAAATGTCCACAATCCATCTGCGCAATCTATAACATGGTGCTACAATGCGATGGTATACAGTGTGAAGTTGGGCCCACACATAGGTGGAATCTGGGCAGTTCTGCAAGGAAATTCTAGACATCTATGGCAAGTATGTGGTTTTAAGAAAGGTTTGGACAAGTTCCTGGAGGAAAAGTCAATAGTCTGTTATTGAAAAAGACATGGGGGAAGCCACTGCTTGCCCTGGATTGGTAGCATGGAATGTTATTACTCTTTGGGATTCTAGAATCTTGTTACTCTGGGATTCCGGAATCTTGTTACTCTTTGAGATTCTTTGTGGAATATTGCTACTCCTTGGGTTTTGGCCAGGTGCTAGTGACCTGGGTTGGCTACTGGGCATGATGGACCATTTGTCTGACCCAGTAAGGCTATTCGTATGTCTTATAAATATCTATGAGCATATTTTTACCTTTCTATGTTAGCATTCTACAAAGGACAGTAGGCACTTCTTAGTAGTAGGACTGTCCTCCATGGGTTCTTTATATCGATCCTATAAATTTTCATATAGGGGAGCAGTCGGAGCAACAGAGGAGCACATCCCCCTCCTGGTTCTGCTTCCGTGTTACTTAACCCAGTTGCTAATCACCCACATTTGTCTTATCATTCCCTTTTTGTCTGTCATAACTAGATTGTAAGCTCTTCTGAACAGGGACTGCCTCTTCTATATTTGGTATACAATGCTGCATATGCCTAGTATCATTTATCGTTTATTAAGCTTGATACACTTAGTTGCAGCACAATTCAAAGCGGTTTATAATAAAATGCATCAATAAAAAATGGAAATTGAACGCCATTAAAAATAGGATAGAATTCTACATCCATACAAAAGATTCAAAGATCAACATCGCAAAAACGAAGGTGCTCTCCATTACTTTTCCCAAGTAGGCGAAGGCTTGTTCAAAAAGGTAAGTCGAAATGATAAGTAGAAGTAGTGTTGGTTAAGGAACTGGAAATATTTATGTTTTTTGTGCTTCTTGGCTTTTGATATACCCAACCTATCTTGGAAAAGTTCCCTATTTGTCCCGGCGGGCTCACAATCTAACTATGGGAAATGGAGCTAGCAGATTAGTGCGAGTTGATATCACGTACATTAGCAGCCCCTTAGGGTGGGAGTTGCATAACCAGAAAGAAAGAAAACATCCACGACAAGCCAAGAGAGTGCCTAGGTACAAATGAGAGCAGTTCCCTTGCTGGATACAACCGTCTTCAAAGGAAGGGAGACAGGGCTGCACCAGTAAAGTGGCTCTCAGAGTGGGTCTTATCAAACTCCTAGGCTGAGCCAGAAGAGGAGGTTAGGAGCAAAACTGAACATCTCACCAAGTAACATATGAACCAGGAAAGCCAGGGTTCAAATCCCACTGTAATTCCTTGTAGTGTTGAGCAAATCACTTAACCCTCTAATGCCTTAGCTATAAATTTAGAGACCTAAATATAAGGATAAGCAGCATAAAATCAGTTTTACTCCTTGGGATCTAGCTAGGTACTTAGGACCTAGTGGGTTGGCCACTTCTGGAAACAGGATACAGGGCTTGATGGACCCTTGGTCTGTTCCAGTACGACAACTCTTAGATTCTTATGTGAACCAATTATAGGGCAATTGAGCCATTGTGACATCACTGGTGAGGTTGGCTCTTAGGCATTGGTGGAATGAGGCATTATGACATTGCAATCTCACCTCTGGAATCCAATCCGAATCATCACCAGATACTGGGGCTCAACTCAGTTTACATTATTGTTATAAAGCAAGGAACAACAGGACAGACAAGGAGTCCAAGATTATCGGCACTCCTAATACTAATTTAGATTAATTATGGCTCATCTAAGGCCTGCTGAAAGAGAAGAGTTTTCAGGGATTTCCTAAATAGATGAAGAGAGTGGATTCCAAAGAGTCGCAAAAATGTATGTAAAAGAACGGGAAATATATCCTATGACCTTAACACCTCTGACAGAAGGAAATGAGAGTTTCAGTATTTGAGATCATCTTGATCCTGTAGATCGTAGGGAATTAAGTGAAATACCAACTAACGGTGTAAAAATACCGTGTGTAATTTTAAAAATTATTCTAGCGCATTTGAATTCAATTCTAAAATGTTGCTACTCTTTGGGTTTCTGCCTGGTACTTGGGACCTGGGTTAGCCACTGCTGGAAAGAGGATACTACGGCGGTGGTTCTCAATCCTGTCCTGGGGACTCCCCCCCTACTTCCCCCCCCTCCTCCCCCCCCAGCCAATCGGGTTTTCAAGATATCCCTAATGAATATGCATGAGAGAGATGTGCATATAATGGAAGTGACAGGTATGGAAATCTCCCTCATGCATATTCATTAGGGATATCTCAAAAACCCGACTGGCTGGGTAGAGTTGAGAACCACTGCACTAAGGCAATTCTTATGTTCTTAACTCACCTTGGCCCAGCCTAGTGAGGCCTTCAGAGGTGGTATTTTAGATTTGTGGTTTTTCTTGAGCCCCCCCCCCCCCCCATCTCCCATGGAAGCTTTGTCTAAGTGTTAACAACGGATACATTAATTTGCTCAAGGTTTGCAAGGGGATAGCAACAGATTAGTGTCTGGAGCATTGAAAGCGAGGGAAACAGCAGCTCTGCTCGTCAAGATTATTTCGTAAAAGGCTGTAACTCATTCTGGGCCATGTCACGACTGGAAATGAACGTTAGAAGGGCTCTTTAATATATTGTGAAGGCTGAAAGCTAAGATCAGTTCATTTAGGGGGGGGGGGAGGAGGAGCCTTAATCTGTGCTATAATCCCATCGCTGTCATCAGCTCCAAGAACATAAGAATTGCCTCTGCTGGGTCACAAGGCGGCCGTTAGGTCAAAGACCAGTGCCCTATTTGAGTCTAGCCTTACTTGCGTATGTTCTGTTCCAGTAGGAACTTATCCAACCTTGTCTTGAATCCCTGAAGGGTGCTTTCCCCTATAACAGCCTCCGGGAGAGCGTTCCAGACCTCCACCACTCTCTGGGTAAAGAAGAACTTCCATACGTTTGTACGGAATCTTTTCCCTTCTAACTTCAGCGAGTGCCCTCTCGTTCTCTCTACCTTGGAGAGGGTGAACAGTCTCTCTTTCTCTACTAAGTCAATTCCCTTCAATATCTTGATCGTCTCTGCAGGAATGGAGACTGGCTGCAGTTTCCTTAGTTTGTAATATTGTAGGATTACTGTAAGGAGAGCGGAAAGGGAGCATAAAAGGTTTGAAAATGGAGAGCAGGGGGAAAAGGGACTGTTACCACCTGAAAATCATCCTCTTTCCCCTGCTCTCCATTTTCAAAACTTTCATGCTCCCTTTCCCCTCCCCCATCTTTAATCCTTTCCATTCTCCTTACAGTAATCCTACAATATTAGAAACTAAGGAATATTCAAGCAAGGGGGACCAAATTTTTGCATAAGAGGACATGGAATTATTGTGTTCAGCAAAATGACATTCATGTTTCACGAGGAGACAAATTGAGTTCCACCATTGATTGACATGTAATTTAGTGGAATCTTTCCAATTGTGGAGAATAGTGGAGAGAGCAGTGAATAAAAGTATAATTAACAACCGTTCATGAGTAATGGATAAAGGGGAAGAGAGTATCGAAGAGCCATTAAACAATAAGTCAAAGGAAAACGCATCGGTAATTTGCAAGATACGGGCAATTGTAGACCATACATTCGACCAGAAAGATGAGACATATGTACAGGAGTAGAGCACATGAAGTAAGGAGCCATCAGATGATTTACAGGTCCAGCAACAACCATCGTATGACCGGTTTATTTTGGCTGATTTCGTAGGAGTCCAAAAAGCCCTATGGTACAGGAATATAGCTGTTTGTTGACTACTGCACTCATGAGTATAATTTGTATCTTGCCTCACCCTTAGTCATTTCATTTCAGGCACCTCTCTGGTTTTACCATGTTTCATTTAATATTGTTTATGTCAATTTCTTTATTTTATGCTTGGATCATTTAAACTGATTACTCTGGTACATTGTTAGAACTTGCACCTATTATGTCTTATTTCCTTTTCCTGAACTAATGTCTTCTCAACTTCTATTTTATTTCTGATGCATTCAATCATCTATGACTATTATTCCACTGTGGATGCACTTCACATTTGTTAATGACATTGTTATAATGTGCTCCTTGTTGGAGCACGCATATTGTTGGCTTTGTATTTCATCTTTTATAAAATCAATAAAACTTTTTGAACTGAAAAAAAAAAAAAAAGAAACTAAGGAAAATGCAGCCAGTCTCCATTCCTGCATGAAACCTCTGGTCACCCCAGGCGTAGCAAATTAGAGCCTAAATGTAACAGAGGACTGAACTGATACCCAAAACCCAATGCCCGCACTAAAGTGTACAGCGCAGACCACAGACCACATTTAAATGCATCTAAAGACAGTCATTTAGTACCACATAGTATCACTTAAAAAAAAGAAGCTGCCAGGTGGTTTTAGCGCTGGCAAAAAGAATGCTAGGTCTGGGGTAGGGTTACCGTATGACTCCAGAAAAAGGAGGACGGATTGAAAGCAATGGAAGTAAAACCCGGATGACTCAATCCGTCTTCCTTTATTTGGAGCCATATGGTAACCCTAGTCTGGGGCAGCATTAGAAGGTTTGCTTTATAGAAGGAGTGTCTAATGACAAACCTGACCGCCCTGTCCTAAATGGGCTTTCCATGCCATGGCTAATGGTTCAGTGGACCCCTCTAGGCCCCACACAAAAAAGAACTGTCTAGTGGACCAGTGGATCCACCCGCCTGAGCCAACCCATCCTGAACCCTGGCCATGGTGGGCTGGGCTTAGCCTGACTCCAACCTTCTAGTTACCACTGGCCCTGTTGGTCTAACAGAATCCCACTCTACCCCCTACCACATACCTTAAGTAGGAAACCTTCTCCCTGTTGCCTCGTGGCGGTGCCCGCCCCTGCCTGATGCTTCCTGGGATGCACTGGGTGGGTTCTAAGTACCATATAAAGAAAAACTCTTTATTTTGGTACTTAGGCCCCCACCCAGTGATGTAGCGAAGATAGGAGGTGCCTGGGGTAGTGACGCCCCCCGCATCTTCCTCTCTACCACCCTGCCAACCCCCATGCCCTCCTCTCTGCCCCCACCCTAATACCTCTTAAAATTTTTGCCAGAATGAGCACAAGCAGCTTCTCCAGCCTGCTGTTCACGCTTGGCTTTCCTTCTGATGTCACTTCCTGGCCCCGTGACCCGGAAGTGATTTCAGAGGGAGCCAGGTCAGTGCGAGCAGCAGGCTAGAAGTAGCTGCTTGTGCTGGCAAAGATTTTAAATTGGTACTGGGAGGGGCGGGGAAGGGAGGGTATCCCAACCAAGACAGTGCCTGGGGCGGTCAACCACCCGCCCCCTCCCCTGCCCCCACCCAGTACATTACTTGGAGCATACTTCGCTGATTTTTATGCGCTGGATTCACGGTAGGCTTCCATATACTGTGGATTTTTTGAGCATCTCCCTGCCAGTTTTTTATTCCCTTGGATCAGGTTTCCACTTCTGGTTTTACTAACTATCGAATGAATTGGCTACAGAGTTATACAACCAGGGTGGCGTGAGCTTGTACTAAAGATTCTAGTGGCTGTGGGCGCATCAGACGCAATGGACACGTGGGCACTTAGGACCTGACGTTAGGCACCGAGATCAGTTTCTTAATTGGCTTAATTGAAAGTGCCATTAAAAAACAATCAAAAATGATTTAAAAAATTAATTAGCTGGTAGGTGTCTACCAGCAGGTAGACGGGGTTAGGGCGGATTTGGGATGGATTTTGGGAGTGGTTTGGCTTGGCGCTGGTAGGCCTGGACTAAATGGCAATGCCCGAGAGAGCTTAGGAGCCACTAGAAATGAATCTATACACGACATCTAGCGGATCATTAACAATCCCACTGATCGGCGCCTAGCAGTCGGGCGTCATCTGGTCCCGAATTCAATTCAAGTGCAGATAACAGCTATTTTCTTTATGGCCTGGTGAGCAAGAAATGCCGAGCAGCTGATGCCGAGACAAGCTGCTAGGAATGGTAGAAGAAGCACAGCGGCTGCTAAAACAGTGTTTGCACACACTTAATGTGTCTGTTCCAGTCATTATCAGTGATGGAATCCACTTTATTAAATAATCGTCAGCTCATAATGGAATGTGTTACTAAGTTGTCACTTGTTCTTTTCAGCAAAATATTCTTCTTGGCATAGGAACTAGCTCCTGGAATAAATACTTTGCCTGCTAGTGATACACCTTATTATCTTGTGATCCATTACAGCAGATCCTAGACAGAACAAGACAAGAACGAGCCATACAGTCACTGTCCGTCTAAGGCAGTGATTCCCAACCCTGTCCTGGAGGAACACCAGGCCAATTGGGTTTTCAGGCTAGCCCTAATGAATATGCATGAGAGAGATTTGCATATGATGGAAGTGATAGGCATGCAAATTTGCTTCATGCATATTCATTAGGGCTAGCCTGAAAACCCAATTGGCCTGGTGTTCCTCCAGGACAGGGTTGGGAACCACTGGTCTAAGGTACCTGAAATGCACCAGTGCTAGGGTTACCAGAAAAAGGAGGAAGTAAAACCCAGATGTCTCAATCTGTCCTCTTTTATCTGGATCAACCAAACAAAAAAATCAGGGCAAACAGTTGTACAAACTGTTAACTTGTTCTTGCAGAATCAATTGTAAATAATAAGTACAAAAAATGTGGAGAAAAGCAGACCTCCTATACAGACCACCGGGATTATACTGTGCCCTAAGCGGTCTGAATCATCATGGGTCTGAAAAAAAACTTTACACATCAATAGGATCCAAATCTTTCATGCATGCAAAACTTTCGGTTTAAAATTCTGTAATTGCAGACTGGATAGGAAAAAATAACTAACTGCAAGAAAGTTCAAAAACAAAGGCTACAGCTGGGAAATATACAGTTCATTTTGGTCATGTTTGCTACTGGATTTTTGTGCATGTTCTGCAAAACATCCAAACTTGGATCTGGATGTCATATCACAAATGCCCCTCTAAATGAATTATTTGCTTCATTCTTCACTGAGGAAGATGTGGAAGAAATGGCATTTAAGGATGATGAATCAGAGAAACGTAAACAAATCTCTGAAAATCTGGAAGATGTAATGGGACAATTTAACAAACTGAAGAATAGAAAATCGCCTGGACCTGATGGTGTACATCCCAGAGTACTGATAGAATTAAAAATGAGCTTTCAGAGCTATTGTTAGTGATTTGTAATTTATCTTTAAAATCCATCATGGTACTAGAAGACTGGAGGATGACCAACGTAACACCAACAGGAAATTATAGACCGTGAGTTTGACCTTGAGTCGGTGCTGGATGACTGTAATGTTGGGTGCTCATAAAAAAACAACGAGTAGATTAAGATTAATTCAAAATGCAGCAATTCGTTTGATTTTTAATCTAAAAAAACATGATCATATCAGCTCATATTATCAAAGGCTCCACTGGTTGCCGTTTGAGGCTAGAGTGTGGTTTAAATTTGGATGTATTGGCTACAAAGTCTTATTTGGGTTGGCCCCATCTTATCTTGTTGCTCATTTTAGATTTTATATATGTAAAAAAAATATACGTAGAACTGGCTGGTTTTATTTTCCTTCAGCGAAAGCGTGCCGTTTTAAGAAATATTTAGATAAGACTCTGGCGTTTCAAGCAGGAATAATGAATACATATTTGAATGCTCTTATTACTCCAGCCCTCACTTATCAGCAATTTCGGAAAGATTTTAAGACCTATTTAAACAGTCCAATACTTAATAGATATCAATGGATTTTTATTATTTTTATGGAATAAGGTTTACAGAAGCTTATCTATTTTAGTATACTTTGTTTGAATGCGTTAGGGTTGTACTTTGTCAGTTAGTATCTTTTATTGAATTGTGTTATTTCCTTTTATAAGACACTGTTATCTGGCTTTGTATCTTAAATACTTTGTCATTTACTGTGTAAACCGCCAAGAACTGATGGTGTGGCGGAATACAAAAATAAACTATTATTATTATAAAGAACAAAATGACAGAACATATACATAAGCATGGATTAATGACACAGGGGAAATTTCGCCTCACTAATCTACTATGTTTCTTTAAAGGGGTGAATAAACATGTGGATAAAGATAAGCCAATTTATTTATTCCATTTTCTCAGAGGAGTTCAGAACGGTTTACATGAATTTATTCAGGTACTCAAGCATTTTTCCCTATCTCACAATCTATCTTATGTACCTGGGGCAAGGGGGGGATTAAGTGACTTGCCCAGGGTCACAAGGAGCAGTGTGGGTTTGAACCCACAACCTCAGGATGCTGAGGCTGTAGCTTTAACCACTGCGCCACACACCGATATTGTATAGCTGGAGTTTCAAAAGGCATTTGACAAAGTACCTCATGAAAGACTTCTGGGGAAATTAGAAAGTCGTACGATAGGAGGTAATCTCCTATTACGGATTAAGAACAGGTCAATATTCTCAATGGAGAAGGGTAACGAGTGGGGTTCCCCAGGGGGTCTGTGCTGGGACCGCTGCATTTTAACCTATTTATCAATGATCTAGGGATGGGAATAACTAGTGAGATAATTAAATTTGCTGAAGACAAAAAGTTGTTAAATCACAAGAGGATTGTGAAAAATTGCAAGAGGACCTTCTGAGACTGGAAGACTGGGCAGGTCATGACGTTTAATGTGAGCCAAGTGCAAAGTGATGCATGTGGGAAAGAGGAATCTGATGTGATGCTGGAAAGAGACAAACTACACCACATTCAGAAAAAACCTGAAGACCCACCTCTTTGACCATTACCAGTCTTCGTTTCTGTATTACTCCCCCTTCTTCTGTGTTCCCTAACTTATCTTCTCCATGCCCCCTCCGCTACTACTTTCCCCCTTCCTCCTTGATCTGTTGCCTTGAGCGATGCACAAATGGAAGATCAGATTAAATTAGAGTCACTGCCCAGGAAAAGGATCCGTTGAAACCCTCAGCTCAGTGTGCGGCAACGGCTAAGAAAGCAAATAGACTTTTAGGAAGGATCAGGAAAGGAATGGAAAACAAAGATGAAAATGTTATAATGCCCTTGTATTGCTTTACTGTACGGTCACACCTCAAATACTACGGTATTTGCAATTCTGGTTACTACATCTCAAACATAATAGAGCTGAATTAGAGAAGGACAATGGAAATGATCAAAGAGATGGGATGACTTCCCTACAAGGAAAGGCTAAAGCAACTAGGGCTCTTCAGCCTGGAGAAAAGTTGGCTCAAGGGACGTATGATACAAGTCTATAAAATACTGAGTAGATGTGAATCGCTTGTTTACACTTTCCAAAAATACTAGGACTAAATAGTAAATTTAAAGCAAACTGGAGAAAATATTTCTTCACTCAATGTTTAATTAAACTCTGTAATTCATTGTTGGAGAATGTAGTAAAAGCAGTTAGCTTAGCAGAGTTTTAAAAAGGTTTGGCTAATTTCCTAAAAGTTATTACTAATCTTATCCATTCTTGACTGTTGCAATATAATCTATCTGGGAGCCTATAAAACCGTTATAGGAAGATTAAGGTTAATCCAAAATACAGTGGCCCGTTTAATTGTCAGCCCTTACTACCGTCAGCTGCACTGGTTGTCAATGGAAGCCAGAGTACTTTTTAAATTCGCTTGTCTTCGCTATAAGATGTTATTTGGATTAGATCCGTTATATCTCTTCTCTCATTTTGAACTCTACTGTTCGACTTGACCTTTTCGACGTTCTGGTCTATTCACTTTTCCTAATCCTAAAAATAGCCGTTACAAAAAGTATTTTGATCGATCTTTCGCTTATCAAGCAGGTAAAGTTCAACTCTGGCTAGATGATCTGATTCAACAATCTGCCTCTTATTGCACTTTTAGAAAATCGGTTAAGACCGATTTGTTCAAAAAAATTGCTTTTGATTAATGACTATGTTATAGTTTCATACTGTATTTTTTTCATTATTGAGGAGTGTGTGGCGCAGTGGTTGGATCTACAGCCTCAGCACCCTGGGGTTATGGGTTCAAACCCCACGCTGTTCCTTGTGACCTTGGGCAAGTCACTTAATCCTCCATGGCCCCAGGTACGTTAGATAGATTGTGAGCCCACCGGGACAGAGAGGGAATAATGCTTGAGTACCTGATTGTAAAACCACTTAGAAAACTTTGATAGGCGGTATATAAAATCCTAATAAAATAAAAAAAAATATTGTATTGCCTTTCTGATTGCTTTGTATGATCACTGGAATGTCCCGTCCTTACTCTGTGAACTGCCTAGAACTTTTTGGGTATTGGCGGTATAGAAAGATAAAGTTATTATTATTATTAAAGATGGATTTGGGATAAGCAGCATAAAATGTGTTTTACCCCTTGGGATCTTGCCAGGGACTTGTGACCTGGATTGGTTACTGTTGGAAACAGGGTCCTGAGCTTGATGGGCTTTCGGTCTGTCCCAGTACGGTGAGGCTTATGCTCTTTTTGTTATGACCGCTACAGCTAACTAGCACCTTCTTGCCAGGCATCAGGGTGCTATAATTGGCATCGGAGGGCTCATAACATGGCACTGCAAAGGGGGTAACAGAGCTTTGAAATGCTTCTTCCAATGCTCCCTTTTCTAATTTCACTGCTGATTTCTCTGAGCTGTTCATCACAGGAGGACAATGCAAGTGAGGGAGTGGATGAACAAAGCAGGAAAAAAAGAGACTTATCTCAGCCCGCAATGCGTGGCTTGTGCTGATGGAGATTTACCAGGGCAACAGAGCCTATTGTGACTTGTGACTGATAACGAAAGCCAAAGTGACCTTGGCTCTTTCGACGCTTCCCCCAAGATCAAGTGCGAGTTAGGACTACGAAGGAAGTCCCTCCCCCTCTGCAGAGGACATTTCTCTTACTGAGTCCTTCTCAAAGGGCTTTACTGTCTGGGGTGTTGACATCTCAGCTGTGGCTTTTCTTCCATGAACATCCTGGATGGTCACCTCTCAAGGACTTTATCACTACTGCCAAGCGCACATGCCTTTCGCAGGGAAGTAAACTCGGATCTTTAGTTGCTACTGAAATGGAATCTGGGACTGAAATTGGCTGTGTGGTTGTGGCCAAAACTGAAGACAAAAACAAAACTGGCCCCACCTTTCACCTGGCCAAAAAGTGCCTCCTTCAGGACCCATCTCCCAGGCAGGCCCCCCTCTCAAACCCAATCTTTGGCAGCAGACGTCCATGCTAGCCCCCCAGACAGAAAACCCACCCCCTGGCAGAAGCCCCTTCCTAGGCCTACCATGTCGTTGGTGGGTAAAGGGTGCAGAAACAGCCCCTACTTGCCCAGGTGCTGGCTCTTCCTTCAAAATGGCTTCTGGACATCCAGAGGCAGTTTTGCAGGGCTGCTGGGGTGGGTGTGTTTATAGAGTCAGGAGCCATATTGAGATTGCAACTAGCATAACCAGAAACAATCTCCAGTTGCTCCTGCTTTTGCTGGTTTCAAATACTGTGAGAATCTCTCGTGGCAGTCCTGGGACTTATTCTGAAGGAAGAGTGGCATCGGGCAGGAATGAGAGGGGTTCGTTCCTACCCTTGAAGCGGCCACTAGACCACCAGGCAGTGGCAAGCAGTCAGGATCTTCAGGGGATCCACCCCACCCCCTAAAGGCCCTGAGGGCACTGCTCTGAATTTTATTGGTTGAACAGGCAACAGGCAGATGCTGCTCAGCCAATCAAATTCAGATCAGTACTGTCCAGGGCCTTTGGGGGGTTTGGAGAATCCCCAGCCCAAGAGCCCTGCCTTTTTTGTTTCTTTGTTTGATGCAGGTGACTGGCTGAGCAGGCTGCCTGCCCAACCAATGAAATTGCACCAATCAAAAAGTAACCCAAAAGCCAAAAATGCAGGGCTGTAGATCTGGGGATTCAGCCCTCACCGCAAGCCACTGCTACCAGGGTTTCTTAAAGTAGGGCCCATGGGTGGTTGAGCACCCAGGAGGAGGAGTGGAGAACGATCAAGGTGGTGGTGGGGAGGAGTTTCCATTTTCGTGGAAAATGCACTGATATTTTCAGCTGAAACCTGAACCCAGATTTGAGGTTGGTTTCTGGGCCAGATCTTAAACTGAAGCCGAAATATGGTTGACCCACTATTGATTTAAGCTGCTGATTTCCTGTACTATACGACGTAATCCAGGCCTGTCATCGAGATCTCAGACTCCACACATGAATCTGCCTTTTTTAATTCTCCTCCCGCACTAAGGAACTCTCGATTGAGGAAGAGACTTTTACGGGGTCTTGATATCTTGGGTTTGACTATGAATTCGTGTTAAGTAAGAATTGGCGTTGTGTCCTTTGGTTTTCTATATCTGACTGTATGGCTGTTCCATGTTATGTCTAAATTTTGGGGTATTTAGATTATTGCTATTACTGAAGCAATATTGTATCAAATGCAATAAATATTGTCCAAAGGCAGAGGGGCTTGAGAGCTGCCTTTGGAGGATGGGAGAGAGTAGGGAGTTGCATTTTCTTAAAACAACATGTCATTTCTTGTTCATTTTTAACCCCAAACCACCTACAAATCTGAAGTGTTGTTTTTGGCCTCAGTCATCAATAGCATACCCTGGTGTTCGAATAGTGCGCATTAGTTATCAGTAATGCACACTTGTATCGATTATGGACACTGCTGACAATGTTGCCCCTAAAAACAAACATAGAATGTTTTAAAAACCTGAATGAAATGAAAAATCCCATAATTGACACTGGGAAGCAAATGCAGTGAAAATATTTGGCATGTACACCGCTAGGAGAGAGGGGAAATGTTAATATAAAAAGTTCCCGCTCAGAGATTATCCCTCCATACATCTTTGCAAATAAGGCAAATAGAATGTTGGGCATGATAAAGAAAGGAATCTCGAGTAGATCGGAGAAAGTTATAATGCCGCTTTATAGGGCAATGGTCAGACCCCACTTGGAATACTGCGTCCAACATTGGTCTCCCTACCTAAAGAAGGATATAAAACTGCTGGAGAGGGTGCAGAGACGAGCGACTAAACTGGTGAAGGGTATGGAGAAACTGGAATATGAGGATCGACTTAAAACACTGGGATTGTTCTCCCTTGAGAAAAGGAGACTGCGTGGGGATATGATCGAGACCTTCAAAATACTGAAAGGAATTGACAAAATAGAGCAGAGAAGATTATTTACACTGTCCAATTTGACACGGACTAGAGGACATGTAATGAAGCTAAGGGGGGACAGGTTCAGGACTAATGTCAGGAAGTTCTGCTTCACTCAGAGAGTGGTTGACATCTGGAATACTCTCCCAGGGGAGATTATTGCGGAATCGACAGTCCTAGGCTTCAAAAGCAAACTAGATGCATATCTCCTTGAGAGAGGCATATAGAGATATGGTTGGCTATAGGGTAAGCCAGGTGTATACCTGGCAGGGCCTCCGCGTGTACGGATCACCGGACTTGATGGACCGAAGGTCTGATCCGGAGATGGCGCTTCTTATGTTCTTATGTTCTTTTTAAAAATGTTCTTGTTTTGGCCCTTTTCTACACTCTCTCATTTTAAAAAGTCTCAACACAGGTTCAGTACCACTGCCATGGAAAGCTGCAACAATTTTTCCAATACTAAAGGATCACAAATCCAGTCTTAATGATGCCTCAAACTATTGCCCCATTGCTAATATTCCATTCTTAGCTAAACTAACAGAAAGATTAGTATTTGATCGGCTATCAGACTTTGTCGAATCAACCAATGTATTACACCCAAACCAGACAGGATTCAGGAAAAACCATAATACAGAGAATTCATTGATTGGATTGATTACAAACCTACATTATCATCTTAATCACCATAAATCCGTCAACTTCTTTTCTTTAGATCTATCAGCAGCATTTGATACAATCGATCATGCTTTACTTCTTGATAGACTAAAATCTATAGGTGTCTGTGATCAAATACTAGAATGGTTCACCTCATTTCTTTCCAATCGTTCATCCATAGTCAGTTTCAATAACACGACATCAAAGGCCTATACACTCACTTATGGCATTCCCCAAGGATCCATTCTTTCCCCACTATTGTTTAATATTTTTTTATCACCCCTATTAAGCATATGTCAATCGATTGGTTTTACCACATATACATATGCTGATGACATTCAACTTTTACATCTCCTAAATCCAGAGAATACAGAAGAAATAATTGAGATCAACAAAAAACTTGAGACAATTAAAGACTGGCTTAGTACCAACACGCTAGCTCTAAATATACAAAAAACAAAAGGAAATAAGGAAATAAGTTTGAGTATCCCTTTTACTCTAAATAACATTCATCTGGATTTAGTAACTTCATTAAGAATACTAGGTGTCGTCATTGATGATAAGCTCTCCTATCATGAACACATAAGTAATACCGTCAAATTTTGTTTCTATAGATTATGCATGATTCGCTCAATCTCTAAATTTCTCGAGCCAAAATCAATAAACATTTTAATCCACTCCCTAGTCATTGCTAAACTTGATTATTGTAATTCATTATTAATAAACATTACACAAAAGGAAAAAAAGCGTCTTCAAATAATACAAAACACATAATGGAAAAAAATATGACCATGTTACCCCTTTTCTGATCAATTCACACTGGCTTCCAATAAATCACTCTTACTGTTTACAACTTTGTCTTCCAATGAACCACAATTCATCAATAGAATGCTTATTCCTTATAATACACCCCGTTCCCTTCGATCTACTGTCCAAAAGCTCTTAGCAGTTCCTTCTTTGAAAGTCATCGGAACTAGAAGACATGACATGTTTTCGGTGAAGCCCCCCCCCCCCCAACTTTGGAATACTTTGCCCCAAGAGGAAAAGGATCTCAGCCATTTTAAAAATAATTTAAAAAGCTTCCTTTTTAAAGATGCTTTTAATCTCTAATCTTTAAATTATCCTTAAATGCTAAAGTAGTTACCTTCCAGGTTTATATTAATTCCCTCCCTATGTTTTTTCCATGGCTCTGTTTTCATTCTAAAGCATTGAATTGTAACTTTACCCCTCCACTCCTTGTGTACCAATCAGTTTGTAAACTTGTCGGTCCAATCTATTATTGTTAATTTTAAATAGTATGTCTAAATGTATATTTATTTTATTCTTCTGTAACTCGCTTAGTAATTTGAATAAGCGATTTATCAAATCAAAATAACACTTGAAACTTGAAGGAATTGCTGGAGAAAACATGCCTTGAGCAGCTTTGCCCTTCCAAATCTTGGTCATATACTCAAATGTAAGGGTTCAATATTAGCTTACAAATATCTGCACCATATGGCAACAACCTACATGGCAACCAGACTTCCCCCGTACGTACCGAACAGACCACTTCGCTCCCAAGAAGAAACATGCCTCCAAACGCAAACGCCAAAGATCATGATCTTACATTTCTTACCAAACTACTGGAACCAACAACCCAACCCCCCTCCCCCCCCCCCAGATAAGATCTATCGAAGGGCTCCTGAACTTTAGGAAAGCAATAGAAACATCTCTCTTCACCTAATCACTTGCCTACTAGGACAAACTCTTTGTAACATAAGCATGACAAATCATAACTCACTGACTCTATATTGTATGTTAACCATGACAAATTGTAGATTATGTAGGTCAACCTGTAATCCGTTCTGATCTAGAGAATGAATGAAATAAAAAAAATACATAAATAAGTCAACCCTGCAGCTGATACATAGTAACATAGTAACATAGTAGATGACGGCAGATAAAGACCCGAATGGTCCATCCAGTCTGCCCAACCTGATTCAATTTAAATTTTTTTTTTTTTTTTCTTCTTAGCTATTTCTGGGCGAGAATCCAAAGCTTTTCCCGGTACTGTGCTTGGGTTCCAACTGCCGAAATCTCTGTTAAGACTTACTCCAGCCCATCTACACCCTCCCAGCCATTGAAGCCCTCCCCTGCCCATCCTCCTCCAAACGGCCATGCACAGACGCAGACCGTACAAGTCTGCCCAGTAACTGGCCTAGTTCAATCTTTAATATTATTTTCTGATTCTAAATCTTCTGTGTTCATCCCACGCTTCTTTGAACTCAGTCACAGTTTTACTCTCCACCACCTCTCTCGGGAGCGCATTCCAGGCATCCACCACCCTCTCCGTAAAGTAGAATTTCCTAACATTGCCCCTGAATCTACCACCCCTCAACCTCAAATTATGTCCTCTGGTTTTACCATTTTCCTTTCTCTGGAAAAGATTTTGTTCTACGTTAATACCCTTTAAGTATTTGAACGTCTGAATCATATCTCCCCTGTCTCTCCTTTCCTCTAGGGTATACATATTCAGGGCTTCCAGTCTCTCCTCATACGTCTTCTGGCGCAAGCCTCCTATCATTTTCGTCGCCCTCCTCTGGACCGCCTCAAGTCTTCTTACGTCTTTCGCCAGATACGGTCTCCAAAACTGAACACAATACTCCAAGTGGGGCCTCACCAATGACCTGTACAGGGGCATCAACACCTTCTTCCTTCTACTGACTACGCCTCTCTTTATACAGCCCAGAATCCTTCTGGCAGCAGCCACTGCCTTGTCACACTGTTTTTTCTCCTTTAGATAAGAGCATTGCCCAATCCGTGGCTCGTCATTCCCCACTATACCGAAACCCATCCATTGATGAAAACTCTCATTGGTCACGGCACAGCATCTTCCTCTCTCTTCTCTAACAAAGGCAGTGTAAAAATTGACACCAGTGGTTCTTAAATCTATCCTGGGGTACCCCCAGCCAGTCGAGATTTTTTTCAAGATATCCCTAATGAAAGTGCATGAGAGAAATTTGTATACCTACTGTCTACTTTATGGGCAAATCTCGCTCATGCATTTTGATTAGGGATATCTTGAAAACCCGGATGGCTGGGGGGGGGAGAGTCCTCCAAGACAGGTCTAAGGACCACAGGAATAGAATATAGGCATAAATTTTCATGGAGTTCTGATGACATCGGGTCGAGCATTCCAAAGAGTTGGGGGCCCTGTGAAAGTGAGCATGTCGTTTTCCCGGATCGCGCTCACGTTTTACAATGATTCGATTCCACTTAATTGTATTATTATTTTCCACGTCAAGTTTTATTTTCTTTTCTAGGTAATGTCCCTGATGTCTTATGTTCACATTTTCCTAATTCTATGTTTGAGACGGTCATCGTACCTCTGTCTGGGGCTTCTCTCAACCTCTCCTTCCAGCCCCAATGTCTGCCGTGCAAGTCATGGTTTTAGCTTTCTCATTTTTACGTGGTGATGTTCTTTGCAGGTTCTCACAAATAATGAAACCATCTGCCATCTAACCTGACATTACCTATAATGCAATTGTTTTCACGTTTACCAGCTTAAATCTTGCCGCAATTAGGAGCTTAAATGATTCTTCTTGCTCTTCTGCACACACGATTAAATTGTTCGGTGACAAAGTCAAAATAATTTGACTGTAATGCAGATCGCATAAGCGATATAACAACCTGTGACAAAGGATTTCTGTAATAATATAAGCAGAAAGTCGTTCGCTTAACCTGATATTCACATATGCAGGCAAGCCACGGGAGAGGCTTCCTGTCTGATTTAATCTGTAATGTTAATAAACAGTAAAGGAAATGATGATTGCAAAAGGCACAAGTGGCAGGCTTTACACAGCACTTATTAAACGCTCTCAATAACACATTTATTTCATGGTGTAAGCAAAATGTTGTATTCAGCCATATTAGCCTTGGCAATGTGTAGGTCAGGGGTGGGGATTGGAACAAGGGCCACAATCCAGTCGGAGGCAGTGCATTTAAATAGATCTCATGCATATTCATTAGGGAAATCCTGAAAACCCGACTGGCCTGCGGTACTTGTTCCTCACCCCTGGTGTAGGCCAAATGAGTAACAGTGACATTGCAATGCAGTTATGTACCATTCATTTTTAAGGGACTGCAAATAGAGAGGGACCCATTTTTCGGAGGTTAAGAAGCTTATCTGCTGCCTAGTCTTACAACTGTGGTCAATTTTTCCCTTACTAAAGATATCAGCTTTCCTGTGAGATTTGTTAGTGAAATGTATAAGTGAATAATGAAATTGAGCGAGCTAAACCGGCCACTTTGTCCCCTTTCCAGGTGCAAAGTCAGATATTAATACATAGAAGTATAGCAAATGATGGTATATTAAGACCACATGGCCTATCCAATCCACTCATCCATATCATCAACCTTTATTAGCTTCCATTAATCCTTAGAGATCCAACATACTTGTCCCAACCTTTCTTGAATTCAGATATGGTCCTTGTTTCCACCAGCAAAACCAGGAGGTTATGCCACGAATTCGCCACTCTTACCATGAAGAAGGTTTGGATAGGTTCCTAAAGGTTAAGGGGATTGAAGGGTACAGATAGAAGTAGAGGCAGGTTATAAAAATGGTCAGGAACTACTTCACAGGTCATGGACCTGATGGGCCGCCGTGGGAGCAGACCGCTGGGCGCGATGGACCTCTGGTCTGACCCAGTGGAGGCAACTTCTTATGTTCTTAAGTATTTCCTCGGGTTACTTCCGAGTCTGTTCCCTCTCGCCTTCATCCTATGCCCCCTCATTCCAGAGCTTCCTTTCAATGGAAAGAAACTCACCTCCTGCGCATTTATACCTTGGATGTATGGAGGCTCATTGGTTTTATGGGATAGCTGGATGGACATTGAAGGAACTTAGGGAAATTCTGGCAGCTCCGCTAGTTGACCCTTTCAATACTTCTTTAGAGTTTGGAGTGGTCCCAAAGGACTGGAGAAGGTTGGATGCAGTTACTTCTAAAACAGAGATTAGTGAAGTTTCTGGATTTGAATGCATTACAGGCCCCAAGGCAGAATGGCTTCTTTAGAGACAGGTCTTGTTAGACAAATCTGATTAATCTTCTTAACTGGGTGACCAGAGAATTGGATAGAGAGAGAGAGAGAGTGCTAGATGTGGTGTACTTAGATTTTAGAAAAGCTTCTGACATGGTTCCACAAAGAAAAGCATTAAACTGAGTGCCCTTGGTATAGGCCCTAAAATGACTGACTGGGTGAAGAACTGGTTGAGTGGAAGGCAACAGAGGGTTGTGGTAAATGGAGCTCACGCTGAGCAAAGGGATGTTACCAGTGGTGAGACTCAAGGTTCAGTTCTTGGGCTAGTTTTTTTTTAACATTTCTAAGCGATATTTCTGCAGGGCTCTCTGGTAAGATTTGCCTCTTTGTGAATGATATCAAAATCTTCAATACAGTAGACACCCCTGATGGTGTAGAAAACATGAGGAAGGACCTAGTGAGAGTTGAAGAATGGTACGTAATTTGGAAGCTAAGAGAGTGGTTGATCCTTGGAACGAGCTCCCGCTGCAGGTGATCGAGGCAAACAGCGTGCAAGAATTTAAGAGCAAATGAGATGCCCATGTGGGATCCCTTAGAGGGTTAAGTCAAGGGAACCTGTCACCAGGAGTGGGATCCCTAGGATAGTAGACTGGGGGGTGGGTCAGTAGAGTGGGCAGACCTGATGGGCTATGGCCCTTATCTGCCGTTATCTTCTATGTTTCTATGTTTATATTGGGATAGACCAAAGGTCCATCAAGCCACAGTGGTCAATCCAGGTCCCAAGTACCAGACAGAAACCCAAAGAGTAGCAACATTCCAGAGCTGAGATTGTGATGTCATAATTCCACCAATGCCTAAGAGCCAACCTTACCAGTGATGTCACAATGACTCAATTGTCCTATACTTGGCTCACATAAGAACATAAGAGTTGCGTACTGGGACAGAGCGAAGGTCCATCAAGCCCAATATCCTGTTTCCAACAGTGGTCAACCCAGGTCCTAAGTACCTAGCTAGATCCCATGGAGTAAAACAGATTTTATGATGCTTCTCCTTGAAATAAGCAGTGGATTTCCCCAACACATCTCATGGCTTATGGACTTGTAACATAGAGGACTTTCTGGCCTAGCACAAAACCAATCTGTAATTCATGAAGTCACGAAGACTCAAACATAAGTCGAAGGCACCTAACAACTTATTTTGAACCTGGGTTAAGTAACTTGCCCAGAGTCACAAGGAGCTGCAGTGGGAATTGAACCCCATCCCCCAGGGCCTCAGCCCAGTACATTAGCGATGGATGGAGCTGAGACATCACATCACATCTTGCTTCTAAACCGCATAACCATTAATTCGACGCTGTTTACAAAAGATTATTAATGAAAATTACAAAAGAAAGCAGAACAACGCTAATCGGTCAGATATTTTGAAAAAAGATTGGGTTTCAACTGCATTCTAAAATGTTGATAAGAGGAAGATGTAAGCTGCAGTGTTCGAAGTTCTTTATTGTGAGAAGCAGCTTGGGATGCAAGTGTATGATCATGAAATGTCTTGCTTTTACAACCCTGAACAGATGGAAAAATGAAAAGGGCATGAGATCTTCTACTATTCTTGTAGGATGCTAGAAGAAGAACGAGAGGGCACTCTCTAAAGTTGAAAGGGGATAGATTCCGTACAAACATAAGGAAGTTCTTCTTCACCCAGAGAGTGGTGGAAAACTGGAACGCTCTTCCGGAGTCTGTCATAGGGGGAAACACCCTCCAGGGATTCAAGACAAAGTAGTTAAAGACAGGTTGGTTCACCCTCTCCAAGGTAGGGAGAATGAGAGGGCACTCTCTAAAGTTAAAAGGGGATAGATTCCGTACAAACGTAAGGAAGTTCTTCTTCACCCAGAGAGTGGTGGAAAACTGGAACGCTCTTCCGGAGTCTGTCATAGGGGGAAACACCCTCCAGGGATTCAAGACAAAGTAGTTAAAGACAGGTTGGTTCACCCTCTCCAAGGTAGGGAGAACGAGAGGGCACTCTCTAAAGTTAAAAGGGGATAGATTCCGTACAAACGTAAGGAAGTTCTTCTTCACCCAGAGAGTGATGGAAAACTGGAACGCTCTTCCGGAGGCTGTTATAGGGGGAAACACCCTCCAGGGATTCAAGACAAAGTAGTTAAAGACAGGTTGGTTCACCCTCTCCAAGGTAGGGAGAACGAGAGGGCACTCTCTAAAGTTAAAAGGGGATAGATTCCGTACAAACGTAAGGAAGTTCTTCTTCACCCAGAGAGTGGTGGAAAACTGGAACGCTCTTCCGGAGTCTGTCATAGGGGGAAACACCCTCCAGGGATTCAAGACAAAGTAGTTAAAGACAGGTTGGTTCACCCTCTCCAAGGTAGGGAGAACGAGAGGGCACTCTCTAAAGTTAAAAGGGGATAGATTCCGTACAAACGTAAGGAAGTTCTTCTTCACCCAGAGAGTGGTGGAAAACTGGAACGCTCTTCCAGAGTCTGTTAAAGGGGAAAACACCCTCCAGGGATTCAAGACAAAGTAGATAAAAGACAGGTTGTTCAACCTCTCCAAGGTAGAGAGAACGAGAAGGCACTCTCTAAAGTTAAAAGGGGATAGATTCCGTACAAACGTCAGGAAGTTCTTCTTCACCCAGAGAGTGGTGGAAAACTGGAACACTCTTCCGGAGTCTGTCATAGGGGAAACACCCTCCAGGGATTCAAGACAAAGTAAATAAAAGACAGGTTGTTCAACCTCTCCAAGGTAGAGAGAACGAGAAGGCACTCTCTAAAGTTAAAAGGGGATAGATTCCGTACAAACGTCAGGAAGTTCTTCTTCACCCAGAGAGTGGTGGAAAACTGGAACACTCTTCCGGAGTCTGTCATAGGGGAAAACACCCTCCAGGGATTCAAGACAAAGTAAATAAAAGACAGGTTGTTCAACCTCTCCAAGGTAGAGAGAACGAGAAGGCACTCTCTAAAGTTAAAAGGGGATAGATTCCGTACAAACGTCAGGAAGTTCTTCTTCACCCAGAGAGTGGTGGAAAACTGGAACAATCTTCCGGAGTCTGTCATAGGGGAAAACACCCTCCAGGGATTCAAGACAAAGTAAATAAAAGACAGGTTGTTCAACCTCTCCAAGGTAGAGAGAACGAGAAGGCACTCTCTAAAGTTAAAAGGGGATAGATTCCGTACAAACGTCAGGAAGTTCTTCTTCACCCAGAGAGTGGTGGAAAACTGGAACAGTCTTCCGGAGTCTGTCATAGGGGAAAACACCCTTCAGGGATTCAAGACAAAATTAGACAAGTTCCTGCTGAACCAGAACGTACGCAGGTGAAGCTGGACTCATTTAGAGCACTGGTCTTTGACCTGGTGGCCACCACGTGAGCGGATTGCTGGACACGATGGACCACTGGTCTGACCCAGCAGCGGCAATTCTTAGGTTCTTATGTAAAGCAGAAAAGTGCCAAAAGCAACTTTGGAAGACAGACAACCCAATTTAAACATGACTCGAGCCTCCACAGGAAGCCAATAGAATAGTGTCATAAGAACCTAAGAATTGCCGCTGCTGAGTCAGACCAGTGGTCCATCGTGTCCAGCAGTCCGCTCATGCGGTGGCCCTTAGGTCACAGACTAGTGCCCTAACTGAGACTAGCTTTACCTGCGTCCGTTCCAGTTTAGCATATTTCTAACCTCTGTATTCTGAATCAATCTAAGTCTAGCTATGTTTTTCGTAGTGCTTGTTAGATCGATAATGTTGTAATAATCGAGGAGACTCAGCAACAAAGATTGAACCAGAAGTTTGAAAACTCAAACTACGGTCTTAGAGTACGCAACTTCCCTTTCGCACCACAGCATCTATCTGATTTTTCATGGTTAGTTGCTGATCAAGAACAACTCCCAATATTTTGACCGTTGAATCTATCGTATACAGCGTTGAATGTATCCTGATTGATGGTTCATGGGCATGAGACCAGGTAGAGTGAATTTCCTGCGCAGTTACAGCGGCATCCACGTGGCAGTTTAAGTGATCTAATAAAGAGGATCGACCTGCAGACACAGGTGCTCACTTAGCTAGCAGATGAAGACAGAGATTTGTGGCTAAAGATAGGAAGTGGGCTCTGGATGAAATGAAGTGGAGGATTTGGATTCTCTCTGCCCAAGATGGCAGAATATAGAAGAAGAAGAGCTAATGGAGACATCTATGGCTGGCAACTGGCATATGTCCATGGCATGGGGCCCAGTGGATGGGCCAGATGGTCTTTTCTGCTGTCATGTACTATATTTACGAGGGGACTATTCATTGCAGACTTGTTCAAGAACTTTATAAATACATGTTGGCATTTCAACCAAGGTCAACCAAGGTCATCTATTATACCTGCCACTTAAAAAACTCTCAGTGCTACCTAAAGACTCATGAGAAACCCTGGATCGGAGACACAGCTAAAGCGAGTCTTTCGAAGAATGCGTTTTTTAAACTAATTGAGCCAGTCAGCCATGCTGCAAACCAAGTGAAGTCTCTCATCATCTCTACAGTTGCCCTGAAGAAATATCTGCAGGTGGTCAGCTGGAAAATCCCTGGCACAACTGATGAGCTATTCCAGCAAACACTGCTGAGCCCCAGTGAAAAAGTCGCCAAGGCGTACAGGCAGACAGCACGGACAATTGACAGACAAACAAGGCATGGATTTCAGCCCCCATGGGTAAGAAAAAGCTGCAGAGACATTGTTCAAGGGGCAGTTAGCATCTGCTCAGGTCACAAAGGACAGGCTGCACTGCTTCTGAGTTCACCCCCGCGTAGCTGTCATTTGTAGAAGAAATCAAATCGATGGAAATGACCGAGAGGAGGATTGGCTCAGGCCATCCCTGAAAACATGAAGCTACCTAGTCAGTGGTGTGCCTAGGCTATGTGACACCCGGGGCCGATCATTTCTTCACATTTTATCTATTTTTATATTCCCAGGTTACAGTTTAATATTCACTCTGTTACAATATAACATTGCATAAGGTTACACCTCTCCAACCCCACAAGAGCGCTGTGGTGTAAACAAAAAAGACTTTTCCTCTCTCTGTTAGGTCCTGGCTCAAGCTCGCTTAGGCATTGATGGAATGAGGCATTATGACATCACAATGTGAGCTCTACAATGTTGCTACTTAGGATTTTAAAATGTTTGAGGCTTGTGCAGACGAGGACGGAGCTTAGGCATTGGTGGAATGAGGCATTATGACATCACAGTCTCAGCTCTAGAATGTTGCTACTTAGGATTTTAAAGTGTTTGAGGCTTGTGCAGACGAGGACGGAGCTTAGGCATTGGTTGAATGAGGCATTATGACATCACAATCTGAGCTCTTGAATGTTGCTACTTAAGATCTGAAAGTGTTTGAGGCTTGTGCAGATGAGGACGGAGCTTAGGCATTGGTGGAATGAGGCATTATGACATCACAATCTGAGCTCTAGAATGTTGCTTCATGTGATTTGAAAGTATTTGAGGCTTGTGCAGACGAGGACGGAGCTTAGGCATTGGTGGAATGAGGCATTATGACATCACAATCTGAGCTCTACAATGTTGCCACTTATGATTTTAAAGCATTTGAGGCTTGGGCAGATGAGGACGGAGCTTAGGCATTGGTGGAATGAGGCATTATGACATCACAATCTGAGCTCTAGAATGTTGCTACTTAGGATTTTAAAATGTTTGAGGCTTGTGCAGATGAGGACGGAGCTTAGGCATTGGTGGAATGAGGCATTATGACATCACAGTCTCAGCTCTAGAATGTTGCTACTTAGGATTTTAAAGGGTTTGAGGCTTGTGCGGCTGAGGACGGAGCTTGCAGGAATGGGGCACGGACAGGAAAAGATCTTGCTGGGATGGGATGAGAAGATGAGTTCCTGCGGGGACGGGGAATAATTTGCCTCCGTGTCATTCTCTAGTGGTTAACAGCCTGTCTATCACTGCCAATTGGATGCCCAAGCTGCACCTGGACCGTGTCAAAGTGTTCAGAGGGAGTTTGGTTGGTTAGCGCCACTGAATATCCCTCCGACCAGCACTTATTTGGTGTCTTTGAATATCAGGATCTCTTTTGCTTCTTGTTTTAGATCTGATTTATTTCCTGCCACTCTCTGAATAATGTGATGTTATGAAAAAAGAGTGTGCACAAGTTAATGAAGGACACCGAAGGTCGTGTGTATTGTGTTTTTTTTTGTCAGTAGGTGTCTGAGATTGCTAATTATATTTTTCACATAATTAGAACTAATCAAGGGAGAAGCTTTTCAGAATCGCTCTTCTTTTCATATCTTCCTGTTCCAAATAGTCGAGGAGCTCAGATGAGAAGAGAAGGGGCCGGGGGGGGGGGGGGGGGGATCAGCTGCAAAGGTTCCTGCCACAAGTCAACCAATTTCTGGTGGGGGCCAGACTGTGCCTGCCTGGATGTTAGAGTTGACAGCTCCATGTTATTAGGAATCCAAATAAGAGCAGAAAACCACCAAGTTTGGGACAATCAAATCGAGCTTTCCATATTGTTTCATCCTGGATGGGCCCTGAGTAGGGTCACCAGACGTCTGGGAAAACCCCGAACATGTCCACATTTTAGAGGACTGTCTAGGTGTCCTTACAGATTTCCAAAACCCGGCACTTTGTCCCAGTTTAGGAAGGCCTGGAGTTTGGGGGTCGCGTCTGAAGGGCCTCCAAGCATGCGCAAATGCAGTGTGATGATGTCATCGCTTTGCCTCCAGACGTGGCCCTGAGCTCGGGGAAGAGGAGACAAGGTAGGTTTAGGGGGCGGGGCTGAGGACGGAACCAGGCGGGGCCATGTGTCCCTTTTTTGGTACAACAAATGTGGCAACCCTACCCCTGACACAGGTGGTAGCCACTGAAACATGGTCCATGCCAGGTGCTCAACTTGATTGTCCCAGACTTAGATGGTCCTTGGTGGGTTTTTGCTCCCTTTTCTACACTCATCAAGTAAATAAATTACCCATTTCTGGATTTACCCTGCCTGCCTTTATGAGAACTCTGAGCCTGCTGCTTGCTCATGTTCCCACAGGGAGACATGGCCATTTGAAATGGTATGGGAAATGCAATATTTCTCCCAAGGGAGGTCAGAATGGTTTACATTAATTTATTTAGATACTCAAGCATTTTCCCTGTCTGTCCAGTTGGGCTGACAATCTCTCTAATGTACCTAGAGCAATGGGGGGATTAAGTGACTTGCCCAGGGTCACAAGGAGCAGAGCCGGGTTTCAACCCACAACCTCAGGGTGTTGAGGCTGTAACTTTAACCACTGCACCACACTCTCCCTGTTCTCTTATTGGTTGGGATGAGAGCCTTTCAGCAGCCCCTCATATTGTGATGTCATAATGCCTCATTCCACCAATGCCTAAGAGCCAACCTCCTTGGTGATGTCACAATGGCTTGGTTTCCCTATACTTGTGCCCTATATTTGTACGGTGGCGGCGAAAAGGGCGAACAGAATGCTAGGAATGATAAAGAAGGGGATCACGAACAGATTAGAGAAGGTCATCATGCCGCTGTACCAGGCCATGGTGTGCCCTCACCTGGAGTACTGCGTCCAGCACTGGTCAGCATACATGAAGAAGGACACAGTACTACTCGAAAGGGTCCAGAGAAGAGCAATTAAAATGGTTAAGAGGCTGGAAGAGTTGCCGTACAGTGAGAGATTGGAGAAACTGGGCCTCTTCTCCCTTAAAAAGAGAAGACTGAGAGGGGACATGATTGAAACACTCAAGATAATGAAGGGAATAGACTTAGCAGATAAAGACAGGTTGTTTACCCTCTCCAAAGTGAAGAGAACGAGAGGGCACTCTCTAAAGTTGAAAGGGGATAGATTCCGTACAAACGTAAGGAAGTTCTTCTTCAACCAGAGAGTGGTGGAAAACTGAAACGCTCTTCCGGAGTCTGTCATAGGGGAAAACACCCTCCAGGGATTCAAATAGGGGAAAACACCCTTCAGGGATTCAAGACAAAGTTGGACCAGTTCCTGCTAAACTGGAACGTACGCAGGTGAGGCTGGACTCATTTAGAGCACTGGTCTTTGACCTGGTGGCCACCACGTGAGCGGACTGCTGGGCACGATGGACCTCTGGTCTGACCCAGCAGCGGCAATTCTTAGGTTCTTATGCTTTTGCCACATTGAAATGAGAAATGTGGAATAAGTTGTAAGTTTCATGGCTCCACATCATATTTGTTTATTTATTCAATTTTCTATACTATTTTCCTAGAGGAGCTCAATGGCACGGGGACAAATGTGTCCCCATCCCGTCCTCGTGAGTTTTGTCACTGTCACTGTCCTGTACACTCTGTCTTAATCACACAAGCCTCAAATGCTTTTATGATTTTAAAGTGTTTGAAACTTGTGCAGATGAGGATGAAACTTGCAGGAATGGGGCAGCAAAAGATGGGAAAATGAGTTCCCGCAGGGACTGGGAAAAATTTGTCCCCATGCCATTCTTTACCCAGAACCTCAGTTTAATGTGGTTTTAACCCTAAAATGACAAGACTCCCCTTCATTTCATTTTTTTTTCCTGTGTTGTGAAGTGGATAACCTTGTTTAGAAATGCTGCTCATTAGATGCGCAAAAACCATCACTTGGACATTTATATTGAACAAACATCTAAATCCTGCTTTTACAAAGTTGGGATATACAGGTCTAAACTTGAAAAATGGGCATCGGGCAAGGGATCCTGGTCTGGATGCATTTTGGGCAGGTCCAGAGTGGGTTGTGAATAGATGAAGTTCATTCCCCATTTTAGAAAGGGAGGGGCATGTCTATGTACAAAAGGATCAAAGCTGGATGGATTGGTTTTTAAAATTTGCACTCCACCTAAAACTAAGAGGGTTACAAAAACAGATGCATTAAAAAGTCATTTACGAACAAATGTGTAAATTAAAACTTTGAAACCAAAACATGAATCCTCAAAGAGCTGTTCTTAGAAAAGTTCGTCTTAAGGTTGAAAGCCCTGAAAAAACCATCGTTATCAAGAGGGAAGCCACCATCAAGCAGCATTATGGGGTAAAGACTTGGAACAACTGCTCGTTCCTAGTGCCTACTACTTATAGGGAATTCAGGAAGCGCCTAAAAACACATCTGTTCTTGAGGAAGTACTTAGGTAATTGACCTATACAATCTTAGCCCTCAACAAATGATCTCTAACTCTGAACTCTGAACTCCACTCGACCTGTGACCTCTTTAATCATTGTGAACCGCAAAGAACTTCATGGAGCTGCGGTATATAAACTGTTATTATTATTATATATGCACGTAGGGTCCGGTTCTCTATAGGTCGCCTAAGAAATTGGTATCGACTGGTACGGAGCTAAGTGTGATTCGATAAAAGGTGCACTTTGCGCTGCTTGAACGCTGTTATGGTATCGCTAGGCGTCGTAACGTTTTGGCGTACCGTATTTATGCCGAGGCCTAAATGCATACACCTAAGTTAAGCCCACAACAGTCACCTGCTCTAAGAAATGCCCACTTATAGGTAGGCGCTTTGGAGAAGACGTCTAACTTCTAGAGAATCCCACCTGCCCAATTAGGTGCCTGTCAATTAATGCCAATTATGAGGTGTTAAGCGACAGTTATCGGAGTCGATGAAGCCTACATCCGTCGGGATAATTCGTTTTTGACGCCATGTCCCAGGAGCCTTTTCCACAGTGCTGGACCTGCCGATGTCTCTGCAAAGGGAATTGTGGCTGGTGCTGGTACCGTTTTATCACCTCCAGAACCTTACAAAGAGCACGGCACATCGCAGGCCGCCACTGACGTGCTCAAATCTCCCTTTCCTCAGAATCAGTTCACAAGGGCTACCCAGGACAACTGGGGGCACAAGACCCCCCCCCCCCAAGTAGCTGGTGCCCCTCCTTCCCAAACGGGATACTGGAATGTGTTACAGCTCAGGAATAATGCACTTTACCTCAACGCATGCATAGGACTTTTGGAGGGAAATCAATGGAAAGAAACCCTTACGTTCTGCCACAGAAAACGTATCTTTATGAGCCCGTTTTGACCCGGTTCTAAAATGGACACATTGTACTCTGGCGTGAACCCATCTTAATTGGCTAATGAGCTATTAACAAGCAACTATTCATGTTAGTTGGCATCTAGCTGCCATGGCCATGGAACAGGCAGGGGCATCTCAGGGCTATTCGGAAAGGCTGTGTGTCTTGTTCCAACGTTTCAGCAGCCTAAGTTCTACATTTTAAAATAGGGTAAAAACAGATAATACAATTATACATAACTTTAACAAAATAAACCTACAAGATTAGGCAAACGGTACGAGTGGAAAAAAGGGGAGAACTGGAAAGTAAGATATAAAGGTATAAACAAAAGAGCGGGATTAAAAACAAGTCAGTGGACTTATAAGAACATAAGCAGTGCCTCTGCTGGGTCAGACCAGAGGTCCGTCGTGCCCAGCAGTCTGCTCGCGCAGCGGCCCATCAGGTCTAGGACCTGCGTAGTAGTCTTCTGTATGTACCCCTCTATCCCTTCAATCCTTTTTTTTTTTTTTTCACCTTATCTATATCCTTCTAACTGTACCCTTCTTCATCCTATATCTTCCCTATCTATATCCCTCAATAACTTCTTCTTTCAAGAAGGACATTTACACTTGAAAAGAAATGTCTGAAGAAAAGATTTAAATTTCTCAAGACAGGTTATCTCTCTTAGAGCATTTGGTGCCGAATTGCAGAGGGTTGGGGCAACTACTGAAAAGATAGTGTTTCTTCTAGTGTTAATAGGGTTCAAGATTGGGATTGCAAATAAATTTTGCTCCGAGGAACGAAGAAAACGTGATGTAGCATAGAGTATCAAAAATGTATGAATGAATTCTGGCTGTCCAGTGTTTCTCGTTTTAAAAGTCAATAATAGAGTTTTATGATGATACAGTGATGGATGGGAAGCCAATGGGCTTTTATCAGAAGAGGAGTTATGCGGTCAAATTTTTTGGCCTTGTAGATGACTTTTACTGCTAAACATGAGTCTCTAAAGGGTGGGTGAACTTTCTAGAATCGCACTTAACACCGATCTTGGACCATTTCTAGAAACCAGCCCCAAGTGATACTTCAATGTCTGTTTCTCCGTGTGTGTACATCAGGAGATCCCGGACATCTCCGTTTGAGCTGCTTTATCAAGGGACATCTGGATTTAAGATTTAACGTGTGATGAATTTAGAGTAATCCCAGTCTTGGGCTTAGATGCAAGAAGGCAAGCAGGACGTGGAATGGCTGTGGTTCTGAACAGTCGAAATGTGTCACTCTTTAATAGTCTTCCTTAATGTAGGTGGCTCATAAAACAGATCAAGGATTATCCCTGCGTTTACAACACTTAAGTCTGATTGTTTTAGATTCTGAAGTTCATAAGAACATAAGAGCTGCCATACTGGGACAGACTGAAGGTCCATCAAGCCCAGTATCCTGTTTCTAACAGTGGCCAACCCAGGTCCCAAGTAATAAAGCAGATTTTATGCTGCTTATCCTAGGAATAAGCAATGGATTTCCTCAA
Source organism: Geotrypetes seraphini (assembly GCF_902459505.1). Lineage (NCBI taxonomy): Eukaryota > Metazoa > Chordata > Amphibia > Gymnophiona > Dermophiidae > Geotrypetes > Geotrypetes seraphini. Next base: position 190,292,264 of record NC_047091.1, on the reverse strand, counting down.
ACCATCTCAATAATTGCCTATGGACTTCTCTTTTAAGAAATGATCCAAACCTTTTTTAAACCCTGCTAAGCTAACTGATTTCACCACATTACCCAACAATGAATTCCAGAGTTTAATTACATGTTGTATGAAGAAATATTTTCTCTGGTTTATTTTTAAATCTACTACTTTACTAGCACTGCTTTCAGACCAAGCAAGACCTAGCTGCCTATACTATTTCTATTTCAGTTTAAGAAAATGATTATAATCCTTCTTGATTGGTCTAATTGCATTCCTGGGAGTGTTTAAAGAAATCAAGCTCCTCTTAGTCACAGCTTTTATTTTAAGTCTGAATGAAACCAGAAACCCCGCTGTTCAGAAGCGCATTGAAACATACAACGTACGACTTTGGAAAGACAATTCTTAAAACCTGCTGGGGCTCGTACACGTTTATTCAAAAAGTGTAAGAACATATGAAATAAAATCTCTGTAGACAAAAATGAGGGAACCCAGGAATGAGACAAATATGGACAGAACAGAGGAGAGAATCTGCTAACTGCTACTTTTTAAAAGATTCCTATAGTATCTGGTGTTTGAAAGAATTACGAAAGACGCATTGGAGGTTGATGATCGCTTAAAGAAGAGCTTGCAACAGAACCAGAGGTTTAAAATTCTGGGAGATGACAGAACAGAGGAAGCTTTTGAAAGCCACAGAGCTTGTAACAAGGAGTGAAGGGAGAAAGGAGGCAGCTACAATCACCCAAGAAAAGAGCAGTGCTAAAGACAGAGTAGCAGAAAGGGTGGTAGATGTGTGGAACAGTCTCCCGGAAGAGGTGGTGGAGATAAAGTCTGTGTCTGAATTCAAGAAAGCCTGGGATAGACATGTGGGATCTCTCAGAGAGAGGAAGAGATAATGGTTACTGCAGATGGGCCATTTGGCCTTTATCTGCCATCAAGTTACTATGTTTCTATAACCATAAAGCTCTATGACCTCACAATGCAGGTGTAAAGAGCCTTAGCCTATAGGAAGAGGAGATGCAAATGTTAAGAGCCTTAACCAATAGGGAGAGGAGGAGATAATGGATGCTGTGGATGGGCCATTTGGCCTTTGCCTGTCATCATGTTTCTATGTTACTAAAGTTCTATGACCTCACAATGCAGGTGTATAGAGCCTTAGCCTATAGGAAGAGGAGATGCAAATGTTAAGAGCCTTAGCCAATAGGGAGAGGAGGAGATAGAGGATGCTGTGGATGAGCCATTTGGCCTTTGCCTGCCATCATGCTTCTATGTTTCCCTTCCTTTTCCTCGGCTTTATTTCTCCTTTCTTATTAATAATTGTAGTTCTTTTTCCTGGATTTTATGTTTTATTAGTGTCGACCACTCAGAGGAATTCTCAGTGAGGTGACATATCAATTTTTGAGAAATTTGGAAACTTGGAAATTTGATATGGAAGCGTTGAGACATTTTATCTGATTTTGCATGAAAGGAGGGTCAAATTCTGAAGAATAAAGTTCAGATCATATGTTTTTGAGAAGCAACGGTGAGCCATATTCCAATGTCTACTCTAGACCCTTGTTACTTAGCATTTTTCATGTTTTTCTTTATTGACAACCTTTAAAAAGTTAACTAATCAGACAACTAAATTATATTTATTTGCTGTTGAACCGTACTGGCATTCGGCAGAATAGATTGGATAAATTTCAGGCGATATGAGCACCATATGCGAGATAGAGGATGCTGGGAGGCTGATTAAGAGTGTTTGAGAGACATGGATAAATGGGAGGAGCTTGAGTCTACATTCTGCTTTAGGGAAATGGTGGGGGCGGGGGGAGCTTACAGGAATGGAGGGAGAATTGTCATTCTCTATAAGAGAGCTCTGTTTGTATTGGCTTGGGCCAGCTATGGGCTGATTTGAGGAGGCTGTGCTACTTAGTAGCTCCTGAACACAGAGAATCTGGAAGCCTTCCTTCTGATGTTAGAGCAAAGGTGTCAAAGTCGGTCCTCGAGGGCCGCAATCCAGTCAGGTTTTCAGGATTTCCCCAATGAATCTGCATGAGATCTATTAACATACAATGAAAACAGTGCGTGCAAATAGATCTCATGCATATTCAATGGGGAAATCCTGAAAACCCGACTGGATTGCAGCCCTCGAGGAGGGACTTTGACACCCCTGCGGCTTTGCAAAGAGAAGTGCGGCTGGGAGGAGCCAGCCAGAGGAGGTAAACACCAGCAGGAGGCAGGAATTTGGGACACAGTACAGAGGGAAGGATGACCAGGGGTGTGTTGGGACACAGAAGGGAGTTGGAGGGTCATATTGGGACAGGAAGGGAGGAAGAGGGGACACACTGGCATAGAAAGGGAGAAGCAGGGTCACGTTGGGACACAGAAGGAAAGTAGGGAGCACAAACTTCGGGCAAAGAATGGAAAGAAGAAAGAAAGGAGGGAGGGAGCATGAACTTGGGACACAGACTGGAGGGAGGGAGGGAAAGGAGCACGAACTTGGGATATAGGATGGAAGAATGGAGGGAATGAGGGAAAGATGCTGAGGTGGGGAGGGAATAGAAAGGGAGAAATATTGGTGATAGGAGAGGCGTAAGGTACAGATGCATGGGGAAGAGAGAGATGACAGGGAGAAATGTTGGATGTGGCGGTGGTGGAGAGGGAAGAGTGGGACGGATGAAGGGCAAAAGTAAGTGTAAACCTTCTATCTTTTCTTTCTATTTAAATTACAGTACTTTATTTTGAGGGCTGTTTCTTTAATGTTTAATGTTTTTATAGTCTGTTTACTGTACAAGGATCCGAGTTACATACAAATTCAGTTTAAGAATGGTTTAAAACATGGAACCCGTTCTTTACCCGGGGACTATAACTTTTACAGATCATGCTTTAAAACTGGATTGAGACTGTCCAATCAGCACGCATTATTTCTTAACAATCAGGAGGCTGCTTTCATCAACCAATCACAGTCCAGATGTCCAGGTAACAGGGCAGCTATAAAAAGCACAAGCGTTTTGGGTTTCATACACTTTCTGCATCAAGCACGAACAAGAATCGGAACCTGACATTGGAGGAGTGTGTTTATGTGTCAGTGATGAGTGAGGAAGAATTTTCATGCCACTGGATCACCAGCATAGTCAGCTACAGTCACAGCATGGCAATAAGATTATACCAAAAAAGAAAGTGACGGGTTCAGTGGCAGACAAGCCTCAAGCCGGTCATCCATGTGCATCAACATCACACCAAGACTAGACTTTGACACATTTCATTAATCATTCACAAGTTGACCACACCTCAGTTACTGCATCAGTGGTCAGACGAGTGTCATGCAAGTATCATCTCATCAACAGTTTGTCACCAGTGCCTGCAGTTTGGTCTACAGGGCTGCAAAGCATGCAACAAGCCATTGATGTCTGACATTCAAAGGAGCAATCAAATCAAGTGTGCATTTCAGCGATGAAAGCACCTTCTGCCTGTTTGGTAACCAAGCCCATACCTATGTGAGGTTTCCTGAGTGCCTCAACCTGACTGTGAAGCATCCTTTGAAGGTCATGGTCTGGGGCTGCATGGCTGCCAGTGGCATCAGACGTCTGCACATCATCGATGGAATCGTCAACCAAGTATATCACAATACTGCAAAAGTGCATGGTGCCAGTTCCTGTTCCTGTTCCAAGACGACAACTCACCTTGCCATCGCTCCAAACAGGTGATCAACTGGAAGCAGCAGAACAACATTGAGTCACCAACTAGCCTGCCTAATCTCTGGATCTAAATCTGATCTAGAACTTATGGCACAAGGCTTTCTGGGAGATTTCCAAGAGACATCCAATATCCATGTGAGTTGATTGAGTCACTCGTTAAAGCCTGGAACTGCGTTATCACCCATGATCACCTCATCAACTGGTTAACTCAATGCCGACAAGGTGCAGAGAGGTGATCAAGAACAGAGGGTGGTCCACAAATATTTATCTAAATAGGAAATGGCTAAGAGAAACCAATCTATTAAATAATGGACATCAGTATGAGCCCTTCGAAAGTAAACGAGGGATTATGGGCTCATAGGTGACCAGCAGCAGACATAAGTCTAAATAAGAATTGCCCCTTACATCATTTAGTCCTTTTCAATATAACCACTATAGCCAGTGTGAATATAGAATAAATGCCTTTTTAGCATTACCATCAAGGGAGAAGACAAAATGGAAAATAATATAGAAAAAATCATGAATATCATCAATAAACTCCCCAAATCGTCACAGTGTATGAGGTCCTTAAAGTGCAGGTGCTCTAAGTTAAAAACTTCATGCTGGATAAAATTTGTTAAAGTCTCTTAATAAACTGAGAACATAACTAAATACATAAAGAAAAAATGAGAATTCAGGCGGAAATAAATGAAGAAAAAAATGCTAAAAAGGTTAGCAATGAGTACAAATATAATTCATAAGTTAAAGTTTATGGCACCACTTTATATTGTGAAAAATTCATCATATGCTGCCCTGGAGGAATTAGTATCACCACTCGACAGAGTTGCATTTCATCCGTCAACGCCATCTCTCCAAGCGTGAGGGACTCCAACCATTGCTTTTTTCTTCATCTATTTATGTATTTAGTTAGGCTATTCTTATAGAAACATAATGGCAGATAAAGGCCAAATGGCCCATCCAGTCTGCCCATCCATAGTAACCATTATCTCTTTCTCTCTCCCTTTTGAATTTAGTACCCTCTGTCACCTTCCACTCAACCAGTTCCTGACCCAACCCATCACTTTGGGACCCATCCCAAGGGCACTCAGTTTATTTATTAGACATCTGTTTGGAACAGTGTCAAAGGCTTTGCTAAAATCTAAATCCTCTATCCCAGTGATTCCCAACCCTGTCCTGGAGGAACACCAGGCCAATCGGGTTTTCAGGCTAGCCCTAATGAATATGCATGAGAGAGATTTGCATATGATGGAAGTGATAGGCATGCAAATTTGCTTCATGCATATTCATTAGGGCTAGCCTGAAAACCCAATTGGCCTGGTGTTCCTCCAGGACAGGGTTGGGAACCACTGCTCTATCCAATTCGCTGGTCACCCAGTCAAAGAAATTGATCAGTTTTGTCTGACAAGACCTACCTCTAGTGAATCCATGTTGCCTCCGGTCCTGTAAGTCACAGGATTCCAGAAACTTGACCATTCTCTGTTTTAAAAGTGTTTCCATTAATTTGCTTATCACAGAAGTCAGACTTACCGGCCTGTAATTTCCCACTTCTTCCTTACTTCCACTTTTGTGGAGAGGGACCACATCTGCCCTTCTCCAGTCCTCCAGTACCACTCCTGACTCTAGAGACTCGTTGAAAAGGTCAGTCAACGGAGCTACCAGAACTTCCCTGTTCCTTCAATACCCTCGGATGTACATCCGGCCCCATTGCTTTGTCTACCTTTATTTTAGCTAGCTCCTTCTTATGTTCTTATATTCAAGTACCTTCTTTGTCTCTAGCAAACTCATAATCTAAGTTTTTCTTCCTGGGTCATTGGAGGGTTAAGCAAGGTGAGATGTGGCCTAGTGCTACACCTGCTGCCTCATCAACCTGAGGTTGCGGGATTGAATCCCAGCGCTACTCCTTATGACCCTGGGCAAGTCATTTAATCCTGGTTACAAAATAAGCACCTGTATATGTATCTATGTAAACCGCTTTGAATGTATAGAAGTCACGTTTCCTTTCTGCAGAGTCAATTGAATCCAAGTCCCCTGGTTTTCAGCCTTCTGCACTAACCATTACGTTACTTTTCCAGGCTGACCACCTCCACCTGCTGCCTTTCCTCTTTCTTCTTTTCGGAGGTCAGTGTCACCCTCCCATGTGTTTTCCCTGTCTGTGCACTGAGGCAGTATGTCACACCGGGCTCACTGGGGCTTTTTTTCCAGGCACTTCTTGGCGAGACTTATCCTCCCAAAACCTAATTGATCCGCTGCTTGAAGTAGCCTAGAAGCAAAATAAATTACATAAACGTCACTCGGCTGAGAGCAACAGTGACGAGACGAAAGCCTGCACTCATCCCTTCTGTCTCAGAGATGGTAAACAGAGGCACTTACACCATCAACAGCCATCACCACAGAGTCACCATGAGAACACGAAGCCATCACTGTTCCACTGACAGATGCTTCCTGTACTTGCTGAGCACAAAGAGCCTGGAAATAATACATCGAACAAAGTCCAGCTGTATGGATTTCCTTATCTACAGGGGTGAGTGAGGGGCTCTGCCTTAGGAACCTTAGCCTTGCCTTTTGCACCGAAGAGATGTGCTAGTGGGATGAGGTTAGATCAGCGCACGGATATGCTCCTCAGAATTTTAAAGATTTTAAAATATATATTTGCTAAAAATATACATGCACAAAAAGGTGGTTTTTTTTGCAGATACTTTCCGTGAGGCAATAAGCAAAGCAAAGAGTGACTGGGCAGATGTGCCTGTCTCCCCACCCTTTGCAGGTTTTTCACTCAGAGAATAGTTAAGCTCTAGAAAGCGTTGCCAGAAGTTGTGGTAAAAGCAGATAGCATAGCTGGTTTTGAGAAAGGTTTGGCCAAATTCCTGGAGGAAAAGTTCATAGTCTGCTTGCCCTGGATTGGTCGCATGGAATGTTGCAACTCTGGGGATTCCGGAATCTTGCTATTCTTTGGGATTTTATATGGAATGTTTTAGCCAGGTACTAGTGACCTGGAATGGGCTACAGGGCTTGATGGACCTTTGGTTTGACCCAGTAAGGCTATTCTTCTGTTCTTCTCTCAGTTAAACTTTAGCAAGCCATATGTGAGTAGGGTGTACTGCTTCTCATACATTCAAGGTATGGCTTATCGGGGTTTTGTGTAGAGCATTACCTGTATCTCCTGCCCCTACTTTGTAAATTTTTCTCTCAGTTGGTGCCAGTGTTCTCAGTCGACAATTTGGCAAGCCGATAAACACACACTATGCTGTGATGACACTACCAGGGAACAAGCTGTGACACTACAGGAGAGAGCAACTAGTCAGGAACCATGTGCGGAGAGAGATTATTACCGTAGGTTCCAAGAAACAACAAGGCAGAGGAATAGCCCAACCGGGCTCAAGTAACTTGATTAAAAAGAATTTGCCTCTACACATTGCACCTGTAGAGAATGACACGGGGACAAATTTGTCCCTGCAGGATTTATCTCCATCCCTGTCCCATCCCTGCAAGCTCTGTCCTCAACTACAACTTTTAAAGGGATAAATGCTTGAGTACCCGAATAAATTCATGTAAACCGTTCTGAGCTCCTCTGGGAGAACGGTATAGAACAGTGTTTCTCAAACTATTTTAGCTCTGGCATACCAAACGGAGCAAATGCTTCTCGTGGCACATAACCAAAATTATAAAATAGCAAAACCAAGAGAAAATGTAATTTCAAAGTCAAAGTTCTTTAAGCTAGGAATGGGTAATTGTAACAACCGTGAAACTAAAGTACTGCTAGATAGAATAGAATTGCTAATCAATGTGATGGATGTGCTTGTTTTTGTCTGCATATTAACTCAAAATGTGGCTCGATAGTTGACCAGCAAACATGCATTTCATCATCCACCATCTGTCACAGCTAAAAATCCAAGTTCGCAAAGATAAGAAGATCCAAATGGTAGCAAAGCCTTGATTGCTTTGTTGCTCAAGTTAGGATAACCACTGTATCAAAAATTAAAAAAATCACTGGCCGTTAGTTTTCAAGGACCAATCACGTCAAAGAATGATGCTTGTCCTTTCACACACAGACGCTCATAACACTGACAGACTCTTGTGAACACAATGTACATGTCATCTTTTTTAGGTTATAATCCCTTCAGGGCATTCATCGGGCCCAAGTGGTTTAAGGCCCCTCCTACTACAACCTGAGCCAATCAGAGCCTCAGGCCTCTCCCCGGATGCACCGGGAAGGGGCCTAAGGCTCTGATTGGCCCGGATTCCTAAGGCCCCTCCTATGGGGCGTCGGGCCAATCAGAACCTTAGGCCCCTTCCCGATGCATCCCAGATTGTGAGCCCACCGGGACAGACAGGGAAAAATACTTGAGCAACTGAATAAATCCATGCAAACCATTCTGACCTCCCTTGGGAGAAGGTAGAGAAAATTGAATAAATAAAAATAGGGACTCCCACAAGAGGGGCCTTAAACAACTTGGGCCAATCAGCCTCAGGCCCCTCAGGCAGCTGGGAGGAGGGTGTCCACGTCCCTCTGGTTCATCTATTTTGAGGTAAGGGAGAGGGGGTCACTTGAAAGCAGGGGAGAGTGGGAATCTCTTCTGCTGCGGAGGGGGGAGCAGTCGGGTTGCGGTGGGGATTTTAGGGCCTCTCTCCCTCTGTTGTTGTGTTATGGGTTTGTTTTTTTCCTTGACAGCGTTTTTTCTGAACATGTGTCCATTACTATCACCAGTGAATCTTCGCTGCTGTCCGCCAACTTCATTTGCATGTGCGATTGTTTGAAAATGTCTTGGGTCATAACGGCTGCATTAGCAGACCGTCGCTTTTTAACGTGGGTTTTTGAGAATTCTGGCCTCAGTCTGCTAATTAGGAAAGTGACCAGATAAAGTTAAGAGAGCAACAAGGGCATCCTAATCTTATCGGGTTACTGGTCAGCTAGACCTGTCCTAGAGGACCCCCAGGCCAGCCCTAATGAATATGCATGGAGCAGATTTGCATGCATGTCACTTCCATTATATGCAAATCTCTCTCATGCATATTCATTAGGGCTATCCTGAAAACCCGATTGGCCTGGGGGTCCTCTAAAACAGGGTTGGGAACCACTGAGCTAGACAACTTCCATGATAAAGATGTTTCAATTCCTCAGTGGCATAAACACACAGGAGGCTCTGGACAGAGGAGCCATAGGATGGAGGTGAAAGGGACAGACATTCCCCAGCGGCCCAAAAAATCACCGAATCTGGTCTTTATGTGCCTTTATTTTTCTCTCTTGCTATGACTTTGGGATGAAGGCGCCTGGATTTTATATCCTGGTCAAACCCACTGACCATCCATGTAACGTGGGATGAAAGGATTTACCTGAGGGGTGGTGGGATTTGAATCTGCTGCTCTAACCGTTATTCTGCCCCTGCACACTTTTATCAACATTTACTGGCAAGCAGAAAGGGATTTCTTTGCTGATTTCAGGATAATTCTCAAAATCTAGAGCAGTAATTACATAGTGAGAGCTATAATTAGGTCTGATTCACCATGTGAATGTAATAATGGAAACATGTTTGTCGAGACTGTGCGTGTTTATCTCTCAGCATAATCAGATTTGAAGAACCCATGACCCCTGCATTTAATGAAGCATCGTTGTAATCTTACCTCTCTATATGGTCATCTCCTTTCTGCCAGCTCAGCATTATAAGAGGGAAATAGTAACACAGGAGAGGGTGTGTTGTTAAAGATACAGCCTCTGTACCCTGGGGTTGCAGGTTCCAACCCACACGGCTCCTTGTGACTGTGGGTAAATCATATATTCCCCCCCAGGAACTACAAGCGGGATATAAATAAATAAGCCAAACCAAACCAAGTGAGGTGATTAAATTTGCAGATGACACTAAACTGTTCAAAGTTTTTAAAACACATGCAGATTGTGAGAAATTGCAGGCGAATCTTAGGAAATTGGAAGCCTGGGCGTCCAAGTGACAGATGAAATTTAATATGGCTAAATGCAAAGTCATGCACATTGGGAAGAATAACCTGAATCACAGTTGCCAGATGCTAGGGTCCAAGAAAAGGTTCTGGGTGTCATCGTAGACAATACACTGAAACCAACGTGTAGCAGCAGTTGAGAAATTAAACAAGATACTAGGACTTATTAGAAAACAAGACTAAGAATGTCAGAATGCCCCTGTATCGCTCCGTGGTGCGACTTCATCTGGCGTATTGCGTTCAATTCTGGTCTCCTTATCTCGAGAAAGATATAGTGGCACTAGAAAAGGTTCAAAGAAGAGCGACCAAGATGGTAAAGGGGCTGGAACTCCTCTCGTAGGAGGAAAGACTAAAACGGTTCGGGCTCTTCAGCTTGGAAAAGAGACGGCTGAGGGGAGTAGAACGGGTACAAGTGGATTGATTTTTCACTCCATAAAAAATCATAAAAAGCAGGGGACACTCGATGATGTTACAGGGAAGTACTTTTAAAACCAATAGGAGGAAATTTTTTTTCACTCGGAGAATAGTTAAGTTCTGGAACGCATTGCCAGAGGATGTGGTAAGAGTGGATAGATGGAGGTTTGGACAAGTTCCTGGAGGAAAAGTCCATAGTCTGTTATTGAGAAAGACACGGGGGAAGCCACTGCTTGCCCTGAACCAGTGCTACTATTTGGGTTTTTGCCAGGTCCTTGTGACTTGGATTGGCCTCGGTGAAAAAGGGATATTGGGCCAGATGGACCATTGGTCTGACCCAGTGAGGCTATTCTTAGGTTCTTATGTACATTAGATCGAGTGGGAGAACGGTAGAGAAAACGGAATCCATAACACAGTAGAAGCAATGGCAGAAGAGACCTTGGGGCCACCCACAATATTTCTTCTTCCTTTCCATTAATGAGAACCTCATGGAGAGCATCTGGGACGTCAACTGCTGGACCTGTTTTGAGAGTTTGAAGCTTTTATTTGAACTTTTTATTTCACTTTTTCCTACATGCAGAAATCGACTTTACACCTATTCATTTCTAGATTTATAGATGTTAAATCGATTTCAGGTGTCCCTTTTTCCGCCTGCTAAACTGAACAAAAGTATACAAGAAATTCATTTCCCAGCAAATCCTAGTTCACTGACACCCTCTTCTGATGCATTCTGGTACCTGTAGTGCTGATGCCAAACAGAAACAGCAGGAACTACAAATGTCAGGATTCAGCAATCTTTCTTTCACAGGAGACATCACCAGGCCATAAGATTTATTTATTCCGTTTTCTATACCTTTCTCTCAAGCATTTTCCCTGTCTGTCTGGGAGGGCTCACAATCTATCTAATGTACCTGGGGCAAGGGGGGGATTAAGTGGCTTGCCCAGGGTTTGAACCCACAACCTCAGGCTGCTGAGGCTGTAGCTTTAACCACTGCACCACTCTAGAAATCAAAGTGTAGTAAAGTGAGCCAAGTATAGCACAATCAAGCCATTGTGACATCACTGATGAGGTTGGTTCTTATTGGTGGAATGCGGCATTGTGACATCACAGTATCAACTCTGGTTATCAGAGGCTGAAACTTTTCACACTATTTTGGATTTATTCAGGTACTCAAGTATTTTTCCCTATCTCACAATCTATCTAATGTACCTGGGGCAATGGGGGGATTAAGTGACTTGCCCAAGGTCACAGGAAGCAGCATGGGTTTGAACCCACAATCTCAGGATGCTGAAGCTACACCACAGTGGTAGGTGTCAAGGAGTGTTTTAGGAAGGAAGATGCCAAAAATGAAATGTATGATCCAGCTGCTTACTGCACATCCACAGTGAACATACATTATATCCATTTGCATATGCTGAGGCTGTAGTGTATGCAAATTCAGTTCATGCATATTCATTGTGGATGCCCTAAAAATCCATCTGACTGTGGAACGGGTTTGGGACGCCATGGACTGGTGCGTAATCGGGTTGATATAGGGTTACCAAATGGCTCCAGAAAAAGGAGGAGGAATTGTTTTCAATAGAAGTGAAACCCGGATGTCTCAATCTGTCCCCCTTTTTCTGGTTTGGTTACCCTCGGTTGGTCTTAACAGCAGCCAACTGGGTAGTGGCAAAGTGGAGGACCTGACATGGGCTCATTTCCGATACGTAAAACCGGCCACACTGCGCCAGAGTGAAACCGATGCTCTCCTCCCTGCTGGGCATTGCTTCAGTGATTCGTTCACAGGGCTTTGTGCCAACTGCGGGTCGGTTTACATTCCTTTTCACCGCTTTGCCGTCCGCTTGGGTAAGGCGGTTTTATAAGAACAAGAAATAAATAATTGAATCTTGGCTCTGTAATTTGATCTCCGGCACTAGAAAGAAGCTGAATTAATGATCCACATTGTGCAAATATAATTCTACCAATAATGTTTGCTCGGATTATAAAAATACTGACACGCGAAATGATTAGTTTGGCAGAGAAAGATGTGCCTGATTTACACGGGGAAAGACCCATTTTGCTTCCTCTGGTTAGTGGATGTCAGCGTTCCCCCCCCGTGGCAGGTGCAGTAATTATAGGCCCTCTGCCCATCCCCCCATGCTCCTCTGCCCCCTCCCTCCGTAGTGCTTCCTGCTGCTGCCCAGCTGGAGTCTGGGGACTAAAGGTAGACAAAAGCCTCATTGTTAATTGCATGGAGAAGTGTATTTCTCTTTCTTTCCCACTTTGACTGAGGTCAGCCGCTTATTAGAGATTCATTTTCTGAGTAGCAGCAGATGGTAGGCAGAGAGAGAGCCTCCAGATTGCCTTCCTTCTCCTCTCCTGAAATCAGCTGAGCCCATAAAGGAAATTCTGTTTGAATTACACCCTGAGGCCTGGAGATAATCCCCTAGCAGGTCAGGCCCCAGCTCCCAGGCTGCAACACAAAGCTTCAGCCTGAGGATCCCATCGGAGGCTTATGGGTCAGTCCCTTCTCGGCCTTCATCTGCTCTGTTGTTGCCATTTCACTGATCTGGGCTAGGCAGTGGTGGTCTGTCAGGAGCTGTACGAAAATTATATCTGTATTTCATAATAATAATAAAAAGAATTAGGGCTGTAGGGAAATTGGATTTGGCCCTGAAGAGTGATTTAAATTCGAATAGAAATAATCTGGGATTCAACTGAAATAAACATGTGATCTCTGAGTTCACATTGCTTCTTTGATTATTTTAAAGCTCATTATTTGTATTCGGTATTCATAGTTGGAGTGGAGTTAGTGCAATGATCTGTGGAGCTGGGTTCAATTCCCCTTCATAAGAACATAAGATTTGTCGCTGCTGGGTCAGACCACTGGTCCATCGTACCTAGCAGTCCGCTCATGTGGCAGCCCTTAGGTCAAAGACCAGTGCCCTATTTGAGTCTAGCCTTACTTGCGTATGTTCTGTTCCAGTAGGAACTTATCCAACCTTGTCTTGAATCCCTGAAAAGTTATTTCTCCTATAACAGCCTCCGGGAGATCGTTCCAGGCCTCCACCACTCTCTGGGAAGAAGAAGTTCCTTACGTTTGTATGGAATCTTTTCCCTTCTAACTTCAGCGAGTGCCCTCTCGTTCTCTTCACCTTGGAGACGTTGAACAATCTCTCTTTCTCTACTAAGTCAATTCCCTTCAATATCTTGACACTGAACAAGTCACCTAACCCTCCACTGCTCCAGGTACAAAGTAAGTTTCCTGTATATAACCCGTAAACCACGGTGGATTCCTTGTACAAAGACGCAGTAGAGGTTTCTACTAAGGGCCAGCGAGGTAAATGCTCCAAGGCTCCTATGAATTCTATAAGTGTTGGAGCATTTATCTCACCACCCCACGGTAGAAACCTCTAACGCGTCTTTGTAAAAGGAGCCCTGTGTAACCACGGAAAGACAGTTTAACATAACATAAAAATCGACTTCTAGACTGCATAACCTTGTAGATCTATGCGGTTTACAAAAGATTACATCTACTTACAACCGAGCAATCTTCATGGAATTGAATTACTGAAAAATCTAGAGAATAAGAAAGTATATCAAGACCCATCCCCTTTCATTATTTGTATTTGGCCAAAGAGTAAAGTATGTTTTATGGTACAGTAAACATCTCTTTTATAATTTTATATCTTGAAGAACTGGGGCCAGACTTGCACGGTCTATGGTATGGTTTGGTTGAGGATGGGCTGGACAGTGCTTTGGTGGCTGTGATGGTTAACTGAGCTTTGCCGAAGACTTCAGTAGATGGAACCAAAGCACACTTCCGGGCAGAGCTCTAGGTTTCGAGCCCAGAAATATCTAAAAAATGGACAATTTAAATCATTAATTTATAAAGTGTGTATAGTTGGGCAGATTGGTTGGACCAATCGGGGTTTTATCTGCCATATTTACTATGTTACAATACTCCATCCTTACCAGTACGTCTGGTCAGTTCACAGCAAGAATATAAACAATAAAATGTGTAGTTTAGAAAACTGAGACAAATGTTTACTAATTGAGCAAGTTTTGAGTAATTTACAAAGGAGTCCTCGTAATGAGCTATGGTAAGTGCTAGCATACGCCTACTGCAGCTTGAAAGTGGTTGCTGTGGGGTGTACTGAAGTGTCTTATGGAAATGCAAATCACCCGATAAAGAATATTCCTGAATTTTTCTTGGACAGACTATGACCGGGGGCGGTGGCGGGGATGGGGGTGGAGGGTGTCTGTGATAGCAAAATCAGAAAACGCAGCCACATTACCAGGCGCTAACTGATTAACACAGGATTAGTGCATAAACCTTTAGGCCTGGATCCTCAAAAAGGTGCTGTCAGTTAGATGGTAATAGGTGCTGTACCACTGCCTAACTTCATTGATTTAATTGGTTTAATTGGCGCAGTAATTTAGAAACCAATTAAATTCTTATTGAAAAAGAAGTAGATGCAGGGATGCACCTACGAAACCAGGCGCCTTGATCGTATTTAGGGGTGACACCTAGCATCAATGCAGGCATGGTTATCCACTGCGCATGTCTATGACCATTACGTGATTGACGCAAGACAGGAGCCATTTTTTAAAGTACCCAGTGGTGCAGAAAGTGGGTGGGGAGAGAGGGGGAGCGGATCTTCCTATCTGCTAGGAATGATTAAGAAGGGGATCACAAATAGATCGGAGAAGGTTATCATGCCGCTGTACCGGGCCATGATACGCCCTCACCTGGAATACTGCATTCAGCACTGGTTACCGTACATGAAGAAGGACACAGTACTACTCGAAAGGGTCCAGAGAAGAGCAACTAAAATGGTTAAGGGGCTGGAGGAGTTGCCGTACAGCAAGAGATTAGAGAAACTGGGCCTCTTCTCCCTTGAAAAGAGGAGACTGAGAGGGGACATGATTGAAACACTCAAGATACTGAAGGGAATAGATTTAGTTGATAAAGACAAGTTGTTCACCCTCTCCAACGTAGGGAGAACGAGAGGGCACTCTCTACAGTTAAAAGGGGATAGATTCCGTACAAACGTAAGGAAGGTCTTCTTCACCCAGAGTGGTGGAAAACTGGAACGCTCTTCTGGAGGCTGTTATAGGAGAAAACACCCTCCAGGGATTCAAGACAAAGTTAGACAAGTTCCTGCTGAACCGGAACGTACGCAGGTAGGGCTGATCTCAGTTATGGCATTGATCTTTGACCTAAGGGCCGCCGCGGGAGAGGACTGCTGGGCAAGATGGACCACTGGTCTGACCCAGCAGTGACAAATCTTATGTTCTTATGTTGTTACCTCTTAAAATATTTGCCAAAATTAGATCATCACAATTACCCGTTTTTCTTGATAAACTGTTCTTTGAGGGCTCTTAGATTAAACGAGCAACACCTTCTTTCCATTCCCTCTTTGAAGGTCATCAATACAAGACGCACTGTGATTTTCTGTTACAGCCCCCCCCCCCCCTACCTATCTCCCTCAGGGAGGAGACTATATTAGACCGATTTAAAGGTTCTCTGAAAAGTTTTCTCTTCAAGGACGTGCATTTTCTTAACTTCGATTTTATTGAACCCTCCTTTTGTTCACTCTTTCAGTGTCTCCTGTCCTAGAAAATTGTAGTTCCTCCCTTTTTCCACTTGTTTCACTCTAGTTTTTAATGAGAGTCTTGAATCAAATTTTAAAGAAAACTTGATCTTCCATCTGCTGCTCAGGCCGGTCTCGGCTCCCTTCTGACATCACTTCCGGGTCCAGGGACCAGGACATGACATCAGAAGAGAGCTTAGGCCAGTGCAAGCAGCAGGTGGAAGATGCTGCTCACCCCAGAGAACATTTCAAAAGCTACGCAGGAGCGCTCAAGTGGTATGGGGGGGAGGGCCCACAAGCAGCAGGCAATGGAAGAGGGTGCACGGGGCGGTGATGCTAGTCACTACCGCCCTGGGTTTCAAACTCCCTAGCTACGCTGATTATGGCCCTGTTTGCAGAATCTGGCCCTTACTGCCTACAAAATGAGTGGAGGTAAGGACCTGCCTGCTAATTTTTCTTAATGGCCCCACCCCCCAAAAATACTCAATTGGACTAAGAATACCTTTCGTGACTAACTTTTGGGAACTGACTCCTCTTTCCTTAGGTCAGGGCAGAGTCCTAGAAGATACCAGTAACTTATGAAAAACACTGAAGGTAGGAGGGGGCTCGATGGTCTGTGAAGCTGAGGCCCCATTAGATGTTAGAAAACTTGGATCTTTCTTAAGTCCTCTTTTCTTGCCTCTAATGTATCTGATCATAGCCAGCTGGAAAGATACCTGGGCTGGCTTTGGGAGCTCATGGTCTAGCAATTAGATTTCACACTTGTTTTGAAAGGGAAGAACATAAGAATTGCCACTGCTGGGTCAGACCAATGGTCCATCGTGACCAGCAGTCCACTTCTGCAGCGGACTTTAGGATCAGGGTGAATTATGTCCGGTTACAGAGGACCAGACACATGATCTGTTTATTTCCAGGCAGAGGGAAGAGGATGAAGGGCACCTGCTAAGCTGTAGAGAAGAGACGCGGTTGCTAGCATCAGTGCAATCATCCCACCCCTTCTGCTCTTCCTCTTGATCCATTTAGTCACATTATCATGAGCAATTATTAAGATGGACTTGGGATAAAATCTTGGGATCTTGCCAGGTACTTGGGACCTGGGTTGGGAACAGGATACTGGGCTTGATGGGCCTTCGGTCTGTTCTTTGAATTTTAGCTCTTCTCCTTTAGAAAGGGAGTTAAAGGAGGAAGTTAGTCATTTATAAGGCCAATAAGATTAGTGGGGTGGGGGGGGGGAGCCACTGTCAGCTTCACTCAGGAATTGAAAATGTTGGTTTAATTCTTAAAGGCGGCTGCCTCTGTTTTGAAGTGATGTGCACTGGGTGCTGCTTCCAGATAAACCCAGAGATCACTTACAATGTAGTCGGGGCGAAGCAGGGCGGGGCAGAGGGGCATCCCTGGGATATATGAAGCCTCATGCAACCCCCTTTTCCCATCTCCAGCTCAGAAGGAACAACTTTTCATGTGCAGAATCATTCCTGCCCTCTTGAAGGGATCGGGGAAGCCTCCTGCACAAGAACCAGCTATTATCTCTGCCTCTTAAAGCTTTAATCCAGCCCATTCTGGGAAGGATAATTGTAAACCTCACAGTTTAGCAGTGGGCTGGAGGATTAAAGGTAGAAACTAACCCCCCCAAGTTCAATTGTGGTGAAGTGATTGTGACCAAACCATCTGTCGTGAGCATTTTCAGTGCAAGAGAGTGGTTTTTTTTCCTACCAATGAACCTTTTCTGTTCTAAAATTTATCTTCTTTATTTAAGTATTTATAGACTACTTATAGCCTAAATGGTTTACATTCAGGCCGTGAAGCATTTTTCCTTATCTGTCCTGGTGGGCTCACACTCTACCTCTCATTCTTCTTATGAATATCTACGAGGGACCTCCTGAAGAAAACTGTCTCCAGTTACAGGAACAGGTGTCTCTCATAAACGTTATGAAAAACGATATCTCTAATCTTCCTCTCAACATTAGCAAGGTTCGTGGCGTTCAGCCCCACATTATCCAACCACAGTATAAGTTTTGAACTTCTTTTTCCCCTCATAAGAGTCAAGGGATAGTGAGCCATTTCCTATGGTGGGTTGGGAACCATCTAAAAGACACTCAGGCCCAGATTCTAGAAATGGCGTTCCAAAGTTAAACAGCGGTTGGCATCCTACCGCCATCTAACTAACCAATTTGGACCGGTGCTCTTTAACTTGTTTATAAATGATCTGGAAATTGGAACGACGAGTGAGGTGATTAAATTTGCAGATGACACTAAACTGTTCAAAGTTGTTAAAACGCATGCAGATTGTGGAAAATTGCAGGCGGACCTTAGGAAATTGGAAGACTGGGCATCCAAGTGGCAGATGAAATTTAATGTGGACAAATGCAAAGTGATGCACTTTGGGAAGAACCACCAAAATCAGTGTTATCAGATGCTAGGGTCCACCTTGGGGGTTAGCGCACAAGAAAAGGATCTGGGTGTCATCATAGACAATACTATGAAACCTTCTGTCCAATGTGTGGTGGCGGCCAAAAGAGCAAACAGGATGCTAGAAATTATTAAAAAAAGGGATGGTTAACAAGACTAAGAATGTTATAATGTCCCTGTATCGCTCCATGGTGCGACCTCATCTGGAGTATTGTGTTCAATTCTGGTCTCCTTATCTCAAGAAAGATATAGCGGCGCTAGAAAAGGTTCAAAGAAGAGTGACCAAGATGGTAAAGGGGATGGAACTCCTCTAGTATGAGAAAAGACTAAAACAGTTAGAGATCTTCAGCTTGGAAAAAAGACGGCTGAGGGGAGATATAATTGAAGTCTACAAAATTCTGAGTGGAGTAGAACGGGTACAAGTGGATCGAATTTTCACTCTGTCAAAAATTACAAAGGCTAGGGGACACTCGATGAAGTTACAGGGAAATATTTTTAAAACTAATAGGAGCAAATTTTTTTTCACTCAGAGAATAGTTAAATTCTGGATCGCGTTACTAAACTAAACTAAACTAAACCTTGGGTTTGTATACCGCATCATCTCTAAATTCGCAAAGCTCGACACGGTTAACAAGGGTTAGGGTAGAAAGGAACTCCAGTGAAAGGAAAAGACAAAATGAAGAGAAAATTTAGGACAGAGTAACCAGAGAGAGGAAGAGTTACATTTTTGAAAATAACCAGGTTTTCAGATGTTTATGGAAGATTTGGAGGGAGCTCAGATTCCTAAGAGGGGAGGTAAGGTTGTTCCAGAGCTCAGTGATTCTGAAAGGGAGGGAGGAACCTAGTTTTCCTACAAGGGAAACGCCTTTTCGAGAGGGAAAGGAAAGTTTCAGTTTTTGGGTAGATCTGGTGGAATTGGGGTTAGAGGAATTCCAAGAAAGAGGAATAAAAGGGGGGAGAATGCCGTGTAGGATCTTGAAAGTAAGGCAGGCACATTTGAAGTGGACTCTGGAGATTATCGGGAGCCAGTGGAGCTTGGACAAAAGTAATGAGACGTGGTCGAATATGCTTTTTGCGAAGATAAGCTTAGCAGCGGCATTTTGAATCCAGATGTTGTGGTAAGAGCGGATAGCGTAGCTGGTTTTAAGAAAGGTTTGGACATAGTCTGTTATTGAGAAAGACATGGGGGAAGCCACTGCTTGCCCTGGATTGGTAGCATAGAATATTGCTACTCCTTGGGTTTTGGCCAGGTACTAGGGACCTGGATTGGTCACCATGAGAATGGGCTACTGGGCTTGATGGACATTGGTCTGTCCCAATAAGGCTATTCTTATGTTCTTAGACAATTTCCTGGAGGAAAAGTCCATAGTCTGCTATTGAGACAGACATGGGGGAAGCCTTTGCTTTCCCTGGGTTGGTAGCATAAAATGTTGCTACTCTTTGGGTTTCTGCCAGGTACTTGTGACCCAGATTGGGCACTGTGCAAACAGGAAACTGGGCTTGATGGATCATTGGTCTGACCCAATAAGGCTATTCTTATGTTCTTATTTCTGAGTGAAAAGATAACACAGCACTTCTCACTGCTGGTCTGTCCAAACCACATTGCATGTGACATCCAGAAAACAAGACTCTAATGCTGACAGACCCGTCAAAGAGGACAGAACTGGTGGACAAGAATAAAGAAATCTGAATGTGCAAAAAGTATCTGTTGTTTGAAACTAGCTATAACGGCTTTATTACTGTATGTAAAATAGTTCAGCTCCAGTTAACATTTTTGCCTGAAGACTCTGCCTCCTGGTTTAGATCCTGTTGAGAGGTTTTAGCACTCAGGCTTAAAGGTTGATAAGGACCCAGGACAAGAAGCTTAAAATCCAATTTGTGCTTCCCAGAATTGAAAAAAACCGTGTAGCGAAACATCAGGGCCCCATTGAAACTGGAATGGCTGGAAGAGGATTAATGGCCACCTGGGAAGTTTTGTGGGAGTTTTTGTGTGCTGAATCAGTGCTCTCTGGCTCGAGTGGAGGAGTGGCCCTAGTAGTTAACACTGTTGCCTCGGCACCCTGAGATTCTGAGTTCAATTCCAGCCTGCCCCTTGTGACTCCAGGCAATTGCAGTTAGATTATGAGCCTGCCAGGACCGAGAGTGTATTGTATTATTATTATTATTATTATTATTATTATTCTTTATTCTTATATACCGCCATACCCAGTGAGTTCTAGGCGGTTTACATCAATTAGCAAATGATCTGCATTGTAAACTGCTTTGGGTGAATCTCTTCATGAAAAAGGCAGTTAATAAATCCCACTAAATAAATGCTTTGTGGAACCTCGTTCGGTGGAAAGTATGCTGATGTTACTACACTTAAGATGCAAAAAGTGTGGGCACCATTTTTGTCAATTGTAAATGCATGTATCTAGTTGGGTCTCAACTGGAAGGTCATGTCCTATGGGGGATGGGTAGTTTTAGTATTTAGCATTCTGTATTTGACTAAAACATAATTTAAAAAATTGATAGAATACTGGGGATGCGCACTCAATGCTGTTCTTTAATGGATACTCATTTACTATAGAGGCATTTAATTTTCGAAAGGGTGACTATGCTAAAATGAGGGAAATGGTTAAAAAGAAGCTAAAAGGATCAATTGCAAAGGTTAGGACTGCAAACCAGGCGTGGATGTTATTTAAAAATACCATTGTGGAAGCCCAGACCAGATGTATTCCATAAATCAGCAAAGGTGGAAACAAAAGCTGGCGTGGTTAAAAGGTGAAGTAAAAGAGGCTATTAGAGCCAAAAAAACACCCTTTAAAGAATGGAAAAAAGATCCAAATGAAGAAAATAAGAAGAGACATGAGCACCGGCAAGTTAGAAGCAAAGCATTGATAAAGAAAGCTAGAAAGAATATGAAGAGAAACTTGCCAAAGAGACAAAAGCTCATAATGATTTTTTTGTAGGTACACCAGAAGCAGAAAACCTGTGAAGGAATCTGTGGGACCGCTGAATGGTCAAGGAGCAAAAGAGGCACTCAGGATCATAGTGGAGAGACTGAATTAATTCTTTGCTTTGGTCTTTACGGTAGAAGATGTTAGAGATCTATCAGAACTGGAAATGGTTTTCAAGGTTGATGTTGTGGAGGAACTGGAAGAAATCTTGGTGAATCTGGAAGATGTACTAAGCCAAATTGAGAAGTTAAAAAGTGATAAATCAACTGGACCAGATGGTATACATGCCAGGGTACTAAAAGAACTCGGACATGAAATTGCTGACCTGCTGTTAGTGATCTATAACTTGTCACTAAAATCATCTGTAGTACCTGAAGATTGAAGGGAGGCCAATGTTACGCCGATTTTTAAAAAGGGTTCCAGGGGAGATCCAGGAAATTACAGACTGGTAAGCCTGACTTCAGTGCTGGGCAAAATGGTGGAAACAATTATAAAAATTGAAATTGTGGAACACGTAGACAAACATGATTTAATGAGATGGAGTCAGCATGGGTTCAGCTGAGGGAGATCTTGCCTCACCAATTTGCTTGACTACTTTAAAAGTGTGAATAAACATGTGACAATTAGAAAGTCAGGAATTATTCAGAAAGGACTAGAGAACAAATCCGAAAATATTATAACACTGTTTAGATACACGGTGCCACCACCCTTTCAAAATTGTACACAGCTTTCCCCATCTTGAAATAAAACACAGTAAACTGATCAAGGGGGTGGAACAGGTCCCCTATGAGGAAACCTACAGAGGTTTCAGCTCTCCAGTTTGGAAAAGAGGTGGCTGAGAGGGGGGTATGTTTCATGAGTGGATAAAGAGGGAATAGAGACAGACACTCCATGGAACTGAGGAAAATCCATCAGCCAAAATATTTATTTTTTGCGGAATTCAAAAATTCAAAATGAAATGGTGGAATTTGTTGCCAAAGAATGTGGTGAAGGCAATTAGCAGAGCTGGATTTAAAAAGGGTTTAGACAATTTATTGGAGGTTGTGGCCAGCATTATTAGCCAACTAGATTTGAGGGAAGATCTTCTCCTCCTCCATCTCTCTCCAATTCCCAATCTTTCTCTCCTTTCCCCTCTGTCTGATTCTATCTCTTTCTCTCCTCCTCCGTCTGCTAGTCACTCTACTCACTGTTTTTCTGTCCCTTCCCCCCTCTGTCTGTCTTTCTTTCTTTCTCTTTCTCTCCTCCCCCTCTCATGTTCTCTCCACTCAATGTTTTGTCTTCATCCTCCCT
Source organism: Geotrypetes seraphini (assembly GCF_902459505.1). Lineage (NCBI taxonomy): Eukaryota > Metazoa > Chordata > Amphibia > Gymnophiona > Dermophiidae > Geotrypetes > Geotrypetes seraphini. Next base: position 190,270,009 of record NC_047091.1, on the reverse strand, counting down.
CGGTATTTCATTTTACTGTATTGATTTGATTTCTTGCAAGTGATCTTCCAAACTATTCATATGCAAAATCGTCAATACAGCCACCACGCTCAGGTATAGCAAACACATTATTTAGCCTGCTTCAACTATGAATTTATCTATTGCTTGTCGATTTCATTCCTTTCTACATCTTTTTTAATTGTCTTCTTTCTTTTTGTTCCAATTTATTATTCACTAAATTTAGCTTTTAAAATATAAGAACAAGGGTTCATTATAAGTCCACCTTCTGTTTTTTTTAAAGTGTGATTCTTCATAATTGCTTTTCAGCCATCCATGCTGTTTTCAAGCTTTACCTCTACCAGTGTGAAGCTACATAGGGGAGCTGTGTGAAACCTGCACGGGTCTCTGATGAATATCTGCTCTTCCATTTCGTACCCATGACACTGTCTCCCAGGCTCTAGTGTCGGCTCACTGGCTGCCTATAGCCAAACGCTGTGTTTTCAAGGGCCTGATGCTAACGTTCAAATCCCTGCATGACATGGCACCGGGCTACGTGATGGCTAAGCTTCCTCCGTACGTGCTGAACCGGTCCCTCCGCTCACAGGATGAAAAACGCCTCATGCCCTTTGACTGCAAATCGCCAAACTACGTTGCTACTCCCACTTCATACCGAGCCACTGGAATCGACTGCCCCCACAGATGAGATCCTTTGAAGGATTCCTCAACTTTAGGAAAGCAATAAACCGACCTCTTCCCCTAACTCCACTACCCTTGACCCATGGACTACAAAGAAATGTATATTGGTACCAAAACCCGGTACGTGTCATATAAGGAAACTTATATTGTAAAATCGTACACTGTAACTATAAGAAATCTAACCTGGAAACTGTCTGTGTGTCAATTACTTTTACTGGAAAACCTGCAAAAACCGAAGTGTTATTTTTGACCCGTGGGAAGAACTTGGCGTCATGTCCCTCTGAAATTTGTTTAGTAGGGGAGGCTGTTGTTTTGCTCGATTCATCCTTGTCTTTTAAGGCCCACATCAAGGGTGTGTTTTTCAAGTTGTGGCTACTGAGGAGGCTGCATGATTCTTTATCAGATGACAACTTTCATACAGTTGTTACGTTATTGATAACAGCATTGTTGGATTACTGAAACTCACTGCCGCTTACCTCGACTCACACTGGCTCCCAATACAAGCAAGAATTCTATTCAAATTTTACTGTCTACTATTCAAAGCCATGAATGGAGAAGCCCAGCCGACTCGAACAACCGCCTTATCCAACTACTACAACCAGACAAAGGAGAACCCAGACACCATTCAATCACCCCACCCCCCCCAATAAGAGGCATCACTATTGGCCATGCAGGCAGCGGAACTAGACCATCTACTCTCCAATCTACTGATCACGACACCAGACTACAAAACTTTCAGAAGACAAATAAAAACCCTACTATTCAAAAAATCCATCAAGACAAACTAACACTAAATTCTTGCTTGTATTGGGAGCCAGTGTGAGTTGCAGTAATCCAAAAATGCTGTTTCAATCTCCCCCAGATCCCACAACCTTCTAACTAAATGATCTATCTTGTAATGACCCTGAAACAATGTCCAGATCTCCCCCCAAAGTAGCCTGCTCTACTTTGTAACTCTCCTGGAAATGTCCAGATAACCTCTAGTGTAATCCACCTTGAACCGCAAGGTAATGACGGAATAAAAATCACCAATGTAATGTAATGTAGGGTTGTCTAAATGTGTTTTGCATGCCTTGCAGAAGGTACAGAATGTTGCTGCTCGCCTTATTGCTCATGTGTCTAAATTTGACCCTATCACCCTGATATTACACGAGCTTCATTGGCTGCCTATTGAGATGCAGGTAGATGTTCAAGGTGCTTCAAAGCAATTGCTGTTTGCTCACTCTTTCGATGGTACTCTCCTGCCCGTGAGTTGCCGTCCTTAGGAACTGTGAAACTTGCTGGCAATAGGAATTCCATGTTGTCGGTTCGGGGCCCTGTCAGTTTTATGCATCAATTGACCATGATATGTCAATTTGGAAAAGAGGTAAAAATTGTATTATTTGCATGTGCTTTTGGCACCAGTTGTGAAGGCGTATGGGGATTCTATCTTTTAGTGTTAGGCTGTGGTTCCTACCAACTTTGAACCGTTTTTTTGAAGATGTATTTTAGGATTGTTTAAAGATGTTCAGATGTTTTATAATATTTTTTAATGTGTATTGCTAGTGCATTTTGTTTTTTGCTGATTTTCTCTGTTTACATTGTTCCTCGCCTAGATCTGTAGATAGGCGGGCTACAAATAAGCAAGCTCTGGAATGAGAGGGCATAGGATGAAGTTAAGAGGTGATAGACTCAGGAGTAATCTAAGGAAATACTATTTCACAGAAAGGGTGGTAGCTTGTGGAACAGTCTCCTGGAGAGGATGGAGACAGAGACAGGGTCTGAATTCAAGAAAGCGTGGGATAGTCACGTGGGATCTCATAGAGAGAGGAAGAGATCAGTGGCATACCAAGGGGGGGGGCGGGGGAGGGTGCAGCCTTAGGGGGGGTGCACAGCTGGCCAGGTCCAGAAAATTTAGCGGTGAATGGTGTTGAAACAGCTCCCTTTCTCCCTCCCTGCCCCTTACTTTCGTGGCGTTTTCTCCCCCCCCCCCCCCCCGCCCGACAGACCGACCGACCGAAACAGGCCCGGTCCGACAAACCTCCCTGCCCTGTGGTCACGAGTCTAAATTACCTTCTTACAGCAGCTGGAGTATTGAAGCTGCGTGTGGCTGCTGTAAAGGTCATCTCTGACGCAACTGGAAATTGCATCAGAGACGACCTTTACGGCAGCCATATGCAACTACAACGCTCGGCTGCTGTAAGAACATAATTTAGACTCGCGGCCACAGGGCAGGGAGGTTTGTCGGACCGGGCCTGTTGTCGGTCGGTCGAGCGGGGAAAACGCCACGAAGGTAAGGGGCAGGGAGGGAGAAAGGGAGGAAAGGTGGAGTGGAGAGGAAAAAACGCTTAAGAGAAATGGGTAAAACAGAGGAGGGAGAAGGACGCTGAAAGCACATGGGGAAGACGGGGGGGAAGGACGCTGAAAGGACATGGGGAAGACGAGGGGAGAAGGACGCTGAAAGGACATGGGGAAGACAGAGGGGGGAGACGGACGTTGACAGTACATGGGGAAGATGGGGGAGAAGGACACTGATAGGAAATGAGGAAGAAAGAGTGGGTAGAAGACGCTGAAGGGAAATGGGGAAGAGAGAGTGGGGAGAAGACGCTGAAGGGAAATGGAGAAGAGAGAGTGGGGAGAAGATGCTGGCAGGGAAGAAGACAGATGCCAGACTATGGGGAGAGCGGAGGGAAGAAGATGGGTGCCAGACCAATTTGGAAGTGGGGAGAAAGGGAGAGGCACAGTAACAGAGCCAATGGAAGACGCAGAGAGAAAAGAGACAGTGGATGGAAGGAACTGAATGAGAACATGAGGAAAGCAGAAACCAGGCAACAAAGGTAGAAAAATTCTATTTCTTTTTTTTTTTTTTCCTTCAGGATAAAGTAGTAAGAACATAAGAACATAAGAAGTTGCCTCCGCTGAGGCAGACCAGAGGTCCATCCTGCCCAGCGGTCCGCTCCCGCGGCGGCCCATCAGGCATTATTGCCTGAACAGTGTCCCTGACTAATTTTGTAACTGCCTCTAATCCTCTAACTATTACCTACCTCTACTCCTATCTGTACCCCTCAATCCCTTTGTCCTCCAGGTACCTGTCCAGACCCTGTTTGAAGCTCTGTAGCGTGCTTCTGCTTATCACATCCTCCGGTAGCGTGTTCCATGTATCCACCACCCTCTGAGTGAAAAAGAACTTCCTGGCGTTTGTTCTAAACCTTTCCCCTTTCAATTTCTCTGAGTGCCCCCTTGTACTTGTGGTTCCCCGTAATTTGAAAAATCTGTCCCTGTCTACTCTTTCTATGCCCTTCATGATCTTGAAGGTTTCTATCATGTCTCCTCTAAGTCTCCGCTTTTCCAGGGAGAAAAGCCCCAGCTTCTTCAGTCTGTCAGTATATGAGAGGTCTTCCATACCCTTTATTAGCTTAGTTGCTCTTCTCTGGACTCTCTCAAGTACCGCCATGTCCTTCTTGAGGTACGGCGACCAATGCTGGACACAGTACTCCAGGTGCGGGCGCACCATTGCACGATACAGTGGCAGGATGACTTCCTTCGTCCTGGTCGTGATACCCTTCTTAATGATGCCCAACATTCTGTTTGCCTTCCTTGATGCTGTGGCGCACTGCGCCGACGCCTTCAATGATGTGTCTACCATCACTCCCAGGTCTCTTTCAAGGTTACTCACCCCTAGCGGTGATCCCCCCATTTTGTAAGTGAACATCGGGTTCTTTTTCCCTACATGCATGACCTTGCATTTCCCTATGTTGAAGCTCATTTGACACTTTTTGGCCCACTCTTCCAGCGCTGTCAGATCCTTTTGGAGATTTTTGCAGTCCTCCTTGCTTTCAATCCTGCTGTATAATTTGGTGTCATCCGCAAATTTAATAACCTCACATTTTGTTCCTGCCTCCAGGTCGTTAATGAATATATTGAATAGGAGCGGTCCCAGCACCGACCCCTGTGGAACTCCGCTCGTGACCCATTGCCAGTCTGAGTAATGTCCCTTTACTCCAACCCTCTGTTTCCTGTCCGCCAGCCAGTTTTTGATCCATCAGTGGACCTCCCCTTGCACCCCATGGTTCCATAGCTTCCTTAGTAGTCTTTCGTGTGGCACCTTGTCGAAGGCTTTTTGGAAGTCAAGGTAAATGATGTCTATGGATTCCCCTCTATCCACCTGGTTGGTTACCCCCTCAAAGAAGTATAATAAGTTCGTGAGGCATGATCTGCCCTTGCAGAAGCCATGCTGGCTCGGCTTTAGCTGCCCAGTGTTTTCAATGTGTTCCCAGATGCAGTCTTTAATCAGCACTTCCATCATCTTTCCCGGGACCGAGGTCAAGCTCATCGGCCTGTAGTTTCCTGGGTCTCCCCTTGAGCCTTTCTTGAAGATGGGCGTGACATTTGCTATTTTCCAGTCTTCCAGAATCTCTCCAGTTTTTAAGGATAGGTTGCATATTTGTCTAAGTGTTGATAAAGTGTTGATAAAAATTTATAAACAAAACCCTGCCAGCTGAACATCTCTTTCTCCAGTTCAGCAGCCAGAACTTTGATTTATAAGGAAGGAATAAGCTAAATATTGCAGTACTGAGGCTTGTATGGATGCTGCGGGGACGTTGACAGGGTGGTGAATGGGATTGCGCTGATGGGGCGGTGAAGGGGACAGTGCAGTGACGGGGACAGATTTTTTTCCCCGTGTCATTCTCTAGTGCTCACGTCAAAAGCTTCCCCCAGACTCAGCTTCCTGTTTCCGCTTTTGACTGAGCACCGCGTTGCCGATTTGAAGTTCTGTTGATGCCAGGGGTAGAAGGAGGCCCGTTGACGATCTTAAGTGTCATCGCGGTGGGGGGGGGGGGGGGACTGCAGATCTTGTTGCCAAAATCGGAGAGGTGAGGAAGGGAGAAAGATGGGCCTGTGGTGGATGGAGAGATTGAGAGAAGGGGACAGATGATGGAAGTGGGGAGAAAGGGTGCTGAGGCTGTAGCTTTAACCACTGCGCCACACACTCCCCACTGTCTCTATCAAAAGACCTTTAAGATACGTTTTTGTAATGAGAAGATTTTTGTGAAAAATAAGTGTTGGCCGATAAATGGAGAGTGGCTGGCATATCATTTGTATAGGGATCCAATTTCACATATTAATTAATCTGGAGGAATAAAGTTGTTTGATTTGGCACAGAAGTATACATGTAAATTAGCCATGAATTTTCAGCAGCGGGAAGATCGAGGGAACTAGGTGAAGAGGGCGATCTGCAACTAGGTGGCTGGACACATTGACAACTACTATGGGGATGACGCTGGAGGATCTCGTTGAACTAGCACTTGGCAACTTTTTGGATTTTTAACTCATCAAGTCGCTAGGACTTGAACCCGAGTCAACGGGACTGCTGAAAATGTACGAACATAAGAATAGCCTTACTTGTATCCGACCAAAGGTTCATCAAGCCCAGTAGCCCCTTTCTCACAGTGGCCAATTCAGGTAAACCCAAGGACTAGCAACATTCCAGCAACTCAAAGAATAGCAAGATTCCGGAACTCCAATGAGAGCAACATTCCAGAGCTGAGATTGTGATGTCATAATGCCTCATTCCACAGTGCCTCAGAGCCAACCTCATCAGTGATGTTACAATGGCTTGATCGTCCTTACTTGGTACATGTAAGAGGATAAGATTAGCCTTACTGGGTCAGCCCAGTAGCCCGTTCTCACGGTGGCCAATCCAGGTCCCTAGTACCTGGCCAAAACCCAAAGAGCAACAACATTCCATGCTACCGATTCAGGGCAAGCAGTGGCTCCCCCCATGCCTAGATGCATATCTTGGCCATCTTAGTGGAATCCCTGGACATCCCATTTGATATCTGGCTTGCTACATTGCTCCTATTAAGTACTTGCACTTCCTCTATTTCTCTTTGAGGAAGGGAAAGAGCAAGATACACGTCTCAGTGCTGACAGACCTCGGCAAAGTATCTCACACAAATCTTAGTTATTTCTGACACATCCCTTCTGAACTTCTTCGGAGCATGGAAGCAAGAACCAACCCTTTGTCACGCTGCTCTTCTCTCACATTCAGTATTTCCTTTTCTTCAAAGAAATCAATTTTGACATCAGTGCACAACCAGATTTCCTTCTACAGCAACACTCACGTCTGTCTCAAGGATGAAATAATCTATTACAGAACTCCTGTGATGTCAGAAGAATTGAAAATGTGGACTATTAGACAACGTTTGGCAGAAACACAGCCTTGCAGTGAACAGCACCATCAAGTCCCAATAGAATGGAGCCTGTGTCTCCTCTTAGGTCCAATATTCAGACTGCGGCTTGGAACAGACTCATCTGTACCTGTGAATCTTTATCTGCTTTGGAAAAGGAAAGCATTCCAAATATACAGCATGGAACTTCAGGATAAGGGGCGGAACTAAAACACTAGCAGAAAAAGAGTGTGGACATTATGGAGGGGGGGGGTGGCTATGAGTTGACCCTTCTTATTGTGGCTCTTTTTTCCAGAGATCATGTACACTTCCAGATGTCAGCTTATATATGTCCTTCAATGATTTTCGGAAGTTCTTGGAATGAGTTCTGGTTTTTGCAGGTGCGCTAGGCCAAAGCTTTTTCTCTGGAGGGAGGCTAATAGGTTCCCAATTGGCCTCTGGTGGGTACCCAAGCTACAGGGGGGCTAGCTTATCATGTGATGAGCAGGTGGTGGATGGGTCAGGTGACCCAAAAGGGGGCATGGAGGTCCATGCCTTTTGCATGCACTAGCTGACAGGGCAAGGCACTGGCAAATAAGGGTTTATGTTGACTGAATTCTATGCTCAAATGAGAGATTTGTTCCTAATATGCCCCCATTGGATGGTTCTGTTGTGTTTTGGGGGTAATTAACAAGCTGCAGTCTAATTTTCTTTAAATAATGTGTCTGCTCTTTATTTGGTAAGATAACTAAGAAAGGAAGTAGGAGAGAGGTGAGAGGAGGGAATGGAGTGAGGATAGGGGTCACCCACAGGGCCATTCCTGATCCAAGAGTTAAACAAAGAGGCTGCTTTCAGATCTGTGTGGGTCCCTACATGAACTTCCCTTGGAGTGTTGCAATGGGGTTCTCATTGATCAGAGTTTGGATCTTGGTAGTTTGTGCATTATTTCTCAGGCTAGTCCACCAGCGCTTCTCAACCTGATCTAAAGGAGTCCAGAATCAGCCAAGTGGTCTGGGCTTCCCAGTTCACCTCTATAGCACGGTCTCAAGCTTAAAGCCGCAACGCTCTGAGCAGCTGTACTCAAAACAATGACGGCAGAGCCCTTAACCTCCCTCCCTCTTGGAGCTCTGCCAGGGCAGCAGAAATAGCGCCAGCTGTCTGCTCTTAATTCCCAGCAGTGGGATTGACTGGAGCAGTACAAATATTCAGTGCTTAAAATGATGCGTAAGCTATCCGGCATTAGAAAGTGGAGTTTAATTACTCAACACTCTCGTGGAAACCCAGAGCTTTGCAGCAGCTGATATGAAGCCAGCTAGACTGCGCAGTTTCGTAGGGCAGTCTTTGCTTTCCCAACTAGGGATCCTCGGTGCTTGAATTCCTTCAGTGGTTTTGCTTTCTTTCCCTTTATTTTATTTGCAAGACTTGTAGCCCAGGCTTTCAGTTGAACCATCACATCACCCCTGGCTCCCTCCTCTTATTGACCTGTGAGTGCATTCACTCAATATCTCCTCCCTGGAACTCCGTTCATCGGGCAAATCTCTCGTATCTGTACCCTTCTCCTCTGCTGCCAGCTCCAGGCTGCGCCCTCTGACTCTTGCTGCACCTTACACCTGGAACAAACTGCCTGAGTCAGTACCTGGAACTCTTCAATCCAGAGTAAAAGCCCACCTCTTCGAGAATGCATTTAAGTCATAACCCCCTCATCCTAAGTCCCTACTTGTCCTGGTGGATTTATTTTATGTATTTCAAATATTTATTACCCGCTTCCCACCTAGGCAGTTTACAATAAAAATACGATCACATAAAATCATAGAAATACAATCATCAATACACTAAACGCCCACAGCTCTTTCCTTTACCCTGAAGCCTCTCCAAACCTTGCGCTATCCCCCTTAATGGAATGCCTGCACAGAGAAATACATCTTTAATAATTTGATTGTAAGCTCTTCTGAGCAGGGACTGTATCATAAATGTCTCCGTATGTCTATTGTTGCTTTAGAAATGTTAAATCGTAGTAAAACAGATCAATTACAAAACAATCGACATAAAACAAAATAAAAATGAATATATCACAAAGGACCAAAACCAAAATAACCAGAGACAACAAGTGCAGAGTGCAAAAGGAGGGAAGAGCAGATTAATCCCCAGGACAGGCAAAAGAAATATCAAAAGGATCGGCACCAGCCCAAACCAAAGAGCCAAGTTAAAAGCTTGGGGAAATGTTGTGTGTTTTTATCCTCCTATACTGACACACCCTATCCCCAGGTTAAAACATCTTCCTTTCTTGTATCTGTATCTGTATATTTTGGAGAAAAGGCAGGAGAGGGGAGATATGATAGAGACGTTTAAATACCTACCTAATGTAAATGGGCATGAGTCGAGTCTCTCATTTGAAAGGAAACTCTGCAATAATAAGGTTTCGGATGAAGTTAAGAGGTGAGAGGCTCCAGAGTAATCTAAGGAAACACTTTTTACGGAAAGGGTGGTAGATGCGTGGAACAGTCTCCCGGAAGAGGTGGTGGAGACAGAGACTGTGTCTGAATTCAAGAGGGCCTGGGCTATGCGTATAAAGAGATGATGGTTACTGTGGATGGGCAGACTGGATGGGCCATTTGGCCTTTATTTGCCGTCATGTTTCTATGTTTGAGTGTCTTGTAATGTTTCTCTGTTCATCTAAGCCAGATGTATTTAAGTGAACACTTAATAATATCAGTCTGGGAATGGAAAACCTTAATAATCAAAACAATACATGCTCAGAAGTATCCCCACTTACAACTAAAATTCAAGAAACGAGTTTAAAAATTCCAAGTGAGGATCAACATTTGAAGCAACAAAATATGGGGAGAGAAAAGCCTCAGAGTCTTCACACAGGTACACTTGATGCTTGCCATTCCCATCACCAGCATAGAAAACCCCTCCCCCCAGCCTATGCGAGTTTAGTCTCTCCTGCAGAGTCCAGATTAGACAATTACGCAGGATTCTTTCAAAACATTTTAATCTTGGGAACAAAATGAAATGGTAGAGCTTGACCTGCTGAGCCACGCTTGCTCCCAGTAGGGTCACTACAAAGGACATAATGACCGCTTTAGTGGTACTGCATTAATCCCTCCTTTTTCCACTAGCTATGTCTCTGTCTTTGCAGACTAACTTCTTTTTTTTTTTTTTTTTTATTTGTCCTCATTGTTTTGGTAGCTTGAGATTATCAATTGTGATCACTCTAGGTGGGGGTCCTGTTTGGTGAACAAGATGGAATGGGTTATAGTTTAATACTGCCATAAACTTCTTAATGATGCTCTGTTCCACCCCCCCCCTCCCCCACATACACGCACACACACATGTCCTGTGTACATCCACCAAGCTGTGAATGGCTTATGGGAGGTGCCATAAGTATGACCATTTCTGTTTATGGATTTAAATGGGCTGCTGCTATCCTGGCCATTCCTAAGACAATGGGAGGCTTAGGTGGCTGACCCATAAGAACACAAGAACGTAAAAATTGCCATATTGGGACAGACCGAAATAGTAAAACAGATTTTATGCTAGGACTAAGCAGTGGATTTCCCCAAGTCATCTCAATAATGGCCTACGGACTTCTCTTTTAGGAAAGAATCCAAACCTTTTTTTAAACCCCGCTAAGCTAACTGATTTCACCATATTCTCCAGCAACAGATTCTAGAATTTAATTACACATTGTGTGAAGAAATATTTTCTCCAGTTTGTTTTAAACCTGATACTTAGTAACTTCATCGTATGCCTCCTAGTCCTACTATTTTTGGAGTGAACGAGTGATTCACATCTACCTTTTCCACTCCACTCAATATTTTATAGAGCTCTATCATATCATCCCTGAGCCGTCTCTTCTCCAAGCTGAAGAGCCCTAGATGCTTTAGCCTCTCCTCATAGGGAAGTTGTCCCATCCCTTTTTTGTACCTTTCCTAATTCTGCTAGATATTTTTTGAGATATGGCGACCAGAATTGCACACAGGATTCAAGCTACAGCCGTACCATAGAGCATTATAATTCCAAAGGCATTATAACAAAGGACCACTGTGGAATTTAAGCCTTGGCTCTCCAGTTCTCAGCCTGCTGTTGTATCCCGCCCGCCCCCCCCCCCCCTGATAAAGCTGTAAGCAATGTTTTTGAAGCCTGCAGAAATTATTCAGTCAAGATCCCTGCCCTTAACATCTGTCCTAACTGAGGGAACACATGGCCATATGCAGGATGGTCCCATCAGCCTTCCAGTTAAAAAACAGTACTAATGGCTGGCAAGAATTCAAGTGAACAGTTGTATTAGCATTAAGCCACAAATTTCATTGCCTGTCTTATGCCCTATGTACCTCTCTGCTGTATCACTTCCAGCTCAGAATCACCTTTATAATTTGAGTCACAGAATTGCTCCTTTCAAGCAGTAAATTGATCTACCTGTGATAAACAGTGCCTTGGCTTCACCATCCATTGTCAATCAGCGCTAACAAAGCAGGCAAGCAAATTATTCTAATTATAAAATTGATCAGATGTGGTCTGATTGTTAAGGCACATCCATGTGCACTGAAACAGTGTTTCACCTTGGGTCAATCCCATGATGAGCCCTGCTTTCAGCAAACTCAGTGTCAGAGTCCAGAAATTGGATGAGGAGGGGGGGGGGGGTGCTGAAAAGTTCTCAGCCCAACCAAGAAGAGAATGGCTTGGATAAGGTTCAATCAATAATCTGAAACAATGTCTCCCTCCTACATTTCATAGGAATAGGGATACGATGAACTTTCAGTAACAGAATAAACTAATTCCCTGTACAGAAATGGAAGGGATGGGAAGGGATGAAATGGAAGAATGCAGAAACCGGACTCCAAAAAAGAGAACCGAATTGTGCACGCACGGCTCCTGATTATCTGAAGAAGATTCTGGAAATGACCCTCCTTAGGTAATGTTCAGGAACTGTACAATTCAAAGCCAAAGCCTCATTTAATTAGGCATAAAGCTGATGGTGGCATCACTTCATATTTCATGAATGGAACTTTGAAAAGGAGCAACGGCGGAATTCAACAGGGTCAGCCATCTGCCGTTCCATCCCCTTTTTCTTTGGAGCTCAGTTTTGGTTAAACTATAATTCAGCGCCTCTAGTTTTCTCCCTAGACAGAAAGCAAAGCTGCCCAGCGGAAGGAGTCTGGAAAGTCCCCCAACTCTTCAAGCCACTGGTTTGCTGAAAGTGGGAAGCAGAAAGCTCCAACATGGTCTAATGACACCAAGAAACTGGAAAGGCAAGAAATATGTGCTGGGACCCTCCTTCCACCATTCTGCTTCTAAATCTCCCCCCAGCCACCACATTTATCCCAGCAAAGCAGAAAATCTGATCACATCTGGAGAACTGAAACCCACAGACAAAAGCATCAAAGGACACGCAGGTACCACCCCAAACAGAACTGCAGGGAGAGGCAGGTGCGACTGGGCAGAGGCTTTTCATCTTCCATCTTTTATTAGGTTAAGGCTGGGAAAAATAAAAAAGGCAGAAGGGAAGGGGCGGTAAGGGACTTCCAGAAGTGGCGAGAGGTAGTGAAACCGAGATTGGCACAAAGTTCCTTACTCTCATCTGTCATTCACCCCAAAGCAGCTAGCTAATGCGTGAGTCGGGAAGGGAGCTCAAGTCAAATACTGCGGCTTCCCCGCTTGATCCTGAAAGGCTGGGGGGGGGGGCACTAGCCTGTCTTTGTTGCCCTCTTACCTGGGCAGCGCCTTGCGAGACGTGATGCTGGCCACTATAGCGCTCTGGGCTCGGGGGGTGGCCACCGCCTTGAAGGTCCCTCGCCAGAACTTCTCGAACAGCTGCTTTTCGCCTTGGACGCTGGCCATGGTGCTGACCGCCCACTCGGTCCCCCGTCGATGGGGCGCGGGAGCTGTCCAGGTGCTGAAGGCGAGTAATCCGAGCGCAGCCAAGGAGGGCAACGTGTGCGTTGGTGTCTGGGCTTCTCTCTCTGCTTTTGTCTCGATCACCCCGTGACGTGAGAGTCGGGGGCAGCTGCAAATGGGGGAACTTCCCTCCCCTGACTTTGACAAAAGGCAGCGTCTTATCCTCAGCCCTGCCTCCATCTGTCTGCATGACAACTAGCTGCAGGTCTCTCCGAGCAGGAGAGATGTGCCAGAGGCCCGGGAGAAATTACTGGGGGGGGGGGGGGGGGACAGTTAGGACACACCTTTACAGTTGCTTCTGCACATTCTTTGCTCTCTTTGAGCCAGTCCTTTCCTTGACCCTATTGACTTCTTGCTCCCCCAAGCCCTGCCGGGGGGGAGGGGGGTGGTCATCCCAGCCACGCAAGTTATTACTAAGATGGGCCCAAGCTCTTAAAAGAACAATTTGCCACCTGCGCTGCTAACAAAGAGCATGTTTACATCTGCTAAAAAAGCAACTCGACTGCGCTTTCAAGGCACGCTCGGGCTCTGCCTACAATTAAGGGCGCCTCTGGCATGTTTCAGGCACTCATCAGTGACAGTCTTCAGGCAGAGAGATCACGGGAGACAGGCTTTCAGTTTCAGGAATGGCGCAGGACATCGCACCCCTCCCCCACCCGAGCTGTCCAAATGGTCTTTCTCGTCTAGTGGCCAGCACGAGAATGTGACTAATGAAAGGGAAAAGTATCATCCAGTTATTTCAAACCCTGGCTTGTGAGAAACGGGGGATGCCTGACTTCCAGAACCTCATTCCCTGACCAATGACTAGGCAGCCGCCTAGGGGCGCCATAGAGCAGTCCTGGAGTCCCCATTGCCAGTCAGGATTTCAGGACATCCACAATGAATGTGCATTTAATGGAGGCAGCATATGCAAATCAAGCTTATGCATATTCATTGTGGATATCCTGAAAACCTGACTGGCAAGGGGGGACTCCAGGACCCAGTTGAGAAACATTGCCTGAGAGCAGCTGCGGCCAAAGCAAAAGGACCTGGAAGCCACATAAAGTCAAACAAGGAAGGAGTACATTTTTAAACTGCTTATTTATCCAAGTTATTCTGGGAGGTGTGGCATTGGAGGGTGGGGGGTTACGTTTGGCCTAGGCCACTTGTCATTCTAGCTGCCTCTCCCTGTCCTGGGAAGGACTGAAAAGGAAGGACATAGTGAGCAGAGAAACAAACCCAGCTCAACAAGTAATTTTCACTGAACAGGGAGGGACATCAAGAAGCAAAATAAAAAATTGGAAGGACAAACAAAAGCCTCTCCCTTACGGAGGTGACAAGTGATCAACTGCTGTTGTATTGAGCACCTTCAATTATGCACCTTAGGTGTCTTTGCTATTTGTAAGGTTGTAATCTGGGGGTCTTTACTTATTTGGGGTGTTTTTTTGGAATCCGCATAGAATTGCAGGATAGGCGGAATGTAAATGTTTAAAATCAATCAATCAATTAAGGCAGTAGCAAAGAGTCTTAGTGCTTAATTACAACTCCGACTCCTGCACTGGGCAGACCCAATGGGCCAATTCAGTCTTTAGTTGGCCTCAATGACTATATAAATAGTTATGTTGATCCTGACATATAGGAGTCTTCATTTTCCACTACCTGGGATTCCTTCATCTTTCCCTTGTGCTTCGAAAGAATCCCATTTACCATCCTGTTTCTAGTTCCCTCCAGAATCCTGTAGTCAGAGGTTCCGAGTTGAGCCACCAGCTGTTTGCCAAGTTCGATTATCACAGCTCCTCTCTGCTTCCTTCAGAACCTCACTCACCCCAGCAGACCCGACTAGAGCCACATGGCTGCCTTAGCTGGGCTTTGAGTCATGTGACCCTCCCTTTCCCAGGATGGATCAAGGCTCTAACCCCCCCCCCCCCCATAGTTCAGCATTTCCCCCAGATGGTCATATCTCCCATTCCCCTCCCTACCCCTCCCAAAAATATTCAACATCTCATGTAGTGGGCTCCTCAAACCTGATTGGCTGGGGCTTGAGGTGAGTAAGACAGGAAAGTCTATTGGTCACCAATTTGAAATTTGGTGGGACAATCAGTTGGTTTATTTTCCCATAGAGCCCACTATATATAAAGAGACCTCACAGCATACTCTGAAGAAAGTCGCAGCATGATGGCTGAAATGTCAGCTGTACCTACACAGGTTCTACCTACCCTGATGCGGCAAGACCCGGATAACGGCAACAATCTTGACACCAGCCACGGAAGCCTAAAAGCATATATAACCCAGCTTTTCAGAAAGAACATCCTTAAACTCACCAGAGAATTCTTCACCCTACAGGAAAAGAAACCAACTGATTTTCCTGCCAAATTTAAATTTGTTGACCAATGGACTTTCCTGCCTCACTCACTTCAAGCCCCAGCCAATCAGGTTTGAGGACCCAAGGTATATAAAGACAAACTGCAGACCTCACAGCACACCCTGGTCAGTGTGAGCAGCAGATATCTTCCTCGGGGTTGGGGCAGATACAAAAAGCATGTCATATCATAACATAAATGTTTGTGTTTCAATGCAAAAACAAAAACACTGTGGAGACAACGATGTCCAAGATGTAGGTCTTTATTAAAAATACAGTCAATTAATCAACATAATGAAATGTCAAGGACCCAAAAGAATGGGGACTAAGGACCCTACACGGTCCCTGAAAGTCCTAACGCAAAAACATGGATCAAATCCTAAAACCTAAGGTGGTCAAGGTTGGGACTGGACTGGGCCAAGTAGAAAACTCTGCGCAATTGAAAAAATATCAGGACAGGACATTAGGACTTTTAGGGACCCCTGAGGAAGACAGGGTTGTTGAAACATGGACCTGATTGATCCAGGTTGTTTAAGGCCCCTCCTAGGGAGCATCCGGGCCAGTCAGGGCCTCAGGTTCCTCCCCAGGACCATTTTGAAGAGGTGGGCCAGCTGGCTGGAGGGAGGAGGCATCCCTCTGGTCAGCCATCTTATTCAAGGTACGGGGGAAAGGGGTTGGAGGCAGGGGATGTTGTGTGGCAGCGGGAGAAAATGGGCATCTCTCCCGCTGCTGGAGGTGTTTGTTGATTGGCAGCGGGAGAGACTGAACATCTCTCCTGCTGTTTGGTTTTTGTTTTTTTCTCTTTGCATTTATTCTGCACATGCAAATTTAGCGAGTCTTCACTACTCTCTGCCAACCTCATTTATATGAGCATTTTTGGGAGAATGACTTGCTTTTTTTAAAACGCTACCAGAACAGCTGCGATTGTAGCCTATCATTTTTTAACGTGTTCTATTTAGACTCTAGGCCTAAGTGTATAGCCCTCGATGGAGACCATCCCAACTTTATTGGTTGGACTGAGAACTTTTCAGCAGCCCCTCGTAAGTTTTTTTGTTTTTTTTTTTAAACCCTTCATGTCTGGCAGAGCCTTTGGTAACAACAGGGGACCAGGAGGAAATGAGTATGTCTCAGTTCCAAACTCAGTGACCTACACAAAACGGGGCTCCGCTTAATCTGCCCAAAGTCACAGGGGGAGAATCAGGATTTGAACCATGAGTGTTTTGGGAGTAGGAAGCAAGTATTAGCGGAAGTGAGTGTTTGGGACTATTGAGGTGAATGCTGAGGAGGGGGTTGAAAACTGCTGAGGGAGCATGAGATGGGGAGGGGAATGTGGTTTCATTCCATAAATTAGCCATGTAAACTTGGGATCTTTGAGGTAATGCGTGAAAGTCTAGATAGGGAGTTCACGGAACTATCCAACTCCTGAAAAACCTGGGCTTCCGTGACCACGTCACCCCTGCACTAAGATCCATGCACTGGTAGCCTATCTGAAAACGATGCGCCTTTAAAGCCCTGATTCGAGCCTTCAAGACATTCCACAAGATGACACCAAGCCACCAAGCATCATAACTATACATTTATGTCCTCAACTGAGATCCCAAGCAGGAAAATGGCCGGTCCTACCACCTGGCCGCTCCCTCAAGTCTGAAACAGCCTGGAAAATGCTCAAATTCCCATTTCATCCCCCCATCTATCAGATCATTAAAAAGTTTATGGAACTTCTGGAAGGCCGTGAAAACCTTCCTCTGTACAAACCCAGCTCCTTAACTTATGTCTGCACACTGACTGATGGATGTCAAAAACACCAAATGGATTCTCACCAAAATCTGTATGGAAAATGCTGCATTTTAAAACACCCTATGTCCACTAAGACTGTATTTTCAAGTCTGTATGTTATGACTATACTGTAAAAGCTGAAATTTAAATCCCTGTGCCCACCAAGTCTGTATTTCCCAGCAAGGTTTCTTCTGCTTATACTGTGAATGGACTCTTGTGACCCATTCTGGGCTCCTTTGGGAGGACGGGCTGAATAAATAAATAAATCTGTGGGAAGAGAAGGACGAGATTTGGGAGGGGTGCAAGAGCGAGCTGGAGCAGGATGGTCTTGTAAAAGAAAGCCAAAGGTGGTGATATAAGAGAGAGAATGACAACCAGAAGTGCTGGTTACAGGCAACAGGGGGCAGTGATAAGCAGAGCAGTGCCAGAGATCAGATGGGGTGGAAGAGATCTATGAGAGTTAGAGATGGTGATTGGGAAGAATGAAGGTTTTGAGAAATAGAGAAGGCGAGAGAGGAGGGAAGCAGTTATGATTTGAGAGAACCAAAAGGGACAATGGAGGAAGATACCAAATTCAGAGCCAGAGGGAGGGTGTGGTGTAGTGGTTAAAGCTCAACACCCTGAGGTTGTGGGTTCAAACCTATGTTGCTCCTTGTGACCTTGGGCAAGTCACTTAATCCCTCCCCCCCCCCCCATTGCCCCAGGTACATTAGATAGGTTGTGAGATAGGGAAAAACGCTTGAGTACCTGAATAAATCCATGTAAACCGTTCTGACCTCCCCTGGGAGGACAGTATAGAAAATTGAATAGTATGAAAAGTTTCAGCCTCTGATAGGCAGAGCTGCTATTGTGACATCATAATGCTTCATTCCACCAATAAAAGGCAACTTCATCAGTGATGTCACAATGGCTTGATTGTCCTAGACTTGGCTCACTTTTGCTACATTTTGATTTCTAGAATGGTGCCGTGGTTAAAGTTACAGCCTCAGCACTGTGGGGTTCAAACCCACGCTGCTCCTTGTGACCCTGGGCAAGTCACTTACCCCCCCCCCCCCATTGCCCCAGGTATTTTGGATAGATTGTGAGCCCACCAGGACAGACAGGGAAAAATGTTTCAGTACCTGAATAAATTCATGTAAAACCATTCTGAACTCCTCTGGGAGAACAGTATAAAGAAACGAAACTTACAACTTATTCCATATTTTTCACTTCAATGAGGCAAATGCATCTTGCAAATGGGCACAAGTATAGGGAAACCAAACCATTGTGACATCACCGATAAGGTTGGCTCTTAGGCATTGGTGGAATGAAGCATTATGACATCACAGTACGAGGGCCACTGAAAGAGAATGGGAAGAGTGTGGTTCAGTGGTTAAAGCTACAGCCTCAGCACCCTGAGGTTGTGGGTTCAAACCCAGCTCTGCTCCATGTGACCCTGGGCAAGTCACTTAATCCCCCCATCGCCCCAGGTACATTGGATAGATTGTGAGCCCATCTGGAGTGTCAGGGGAAAATGCTTGAGTACCTGAATAAATTAATGTAAACCATTTTGAGCTTCCTGGGGAGAAATAAATAAGATTGTTGGTGAAAGCGAATCAGAGATTGAGAAGAAATAACTGGGGATAATGGAGTGTGAGGAGGTTCGATTTGAGTGGATGGAAGTGAGAGAAATGAAAGGTTTGAGAGGGGTGTGAAGGACACCTCCCATTGGGAGTGTCAAAGGTCCTACACTTTCAGAAAGTGGGCTCGTATGAGATACCACACTTCCTCCCTCTGATATGAACGAGACGTATCCTGGAGAGGGGCGCTCTGGTGGAGAAGCAGTTCATGAAATAGCAGCAACCTGACTGGACAGGGCTCATAATTCTCAGTTTTGTGTGTATTTTCTTCATAAATTCCAGAATATCTCCTCTCTCTAGACACAGGGTTTCATAAAGCTTTGAAAACACATTTTTTGACATGGAAACTGTATTAAATGGCTTTCTATTCCACCTGAGATGTTTGTTGCTATAGGAGAGACGAAACATTGCTTTTAAGATCATTCATGATGTTGCACTGTCTGGTCTCTGAAATATACTCATTATTTAATAAGCTCTTTTCCTTTCCATAATTTAAAGCTATCAAATCCAAGAACTCTTTAATTCCTTCATGGATTAAATTATGGAATGAATTACCAATTGCTATAAGATCTCTGTTTGTGACTGGATGTATTCTCATTACTATCACTAGTAAACTCCAAGGAGGACAACCTTGTTTGAGTTTTCTTATCCGCTTAGAACTTGGATGGTATTAGTGGAATATAAGAAATTTTAGGTTGTGTTATTGTATAGTATGTGAGTATACCTGGTTACAGGACGATTCCTCCAAAAAGGCACCATCTAGCTACCTAAATATAAGTTATGACCAGTCAGGCTCTGGGCCTGCCATGGTCCCTGTTAAATCTAGGAGAAAGGGGGATAAGAAGCCCAAAAGGGGGATTTCTAAGGCCAGCTCCCTTTACCAGTCAGACCAGCTTGATGATGTCACAGACTCAGAATGGGGGGAGAGGGAAACCCTACCCAGTCACTACCCTCCACACAGCAGAGCAAAAGAAACAGGTTTTAAACCTATTCCTGAGACTAGGGAGCAATGCTATTTCCCTAGTGTCCACCAGGGGGAGCCAGAGAGAGACCCAGGTGAGAGCAGGCTCAGCCAGGGTAGGGCATGGCTCCCCATGAAAAGCCTCCGATTTGACTAGGGCAGGGGTAGGCAATTCTGGTCCTCAAGAGCCACAGGCAGGTCAGGTTTTCAGGATATCCACAATCAATATGCATGAGATAGATTTGCATCTCAAGGAGGCAGTTGCATGCATATCCATCTCATACATATTCATTGTGGATATCCCAAAAACCTGAGCTGCCTGTGGCTCTCGAGGACCGGAATTGCCTACCTCTGGACTAAGACAGGGAAGAGGAAGAAGCCTCTTAGCCTAAGCCAGGCCCGATGGAAGTAGAGGAGGCAGGTTCAACTCCAGCCCAAGAGGAACAGATGGAGGTCAAGGAAACATTGATTCCACAGGAGCTGTTCCAAGAACCAGAATGGATGGATGGATGTGGATTTGGCTGCCAAGCAGTACTGATTGCAGGGCTGTGAGGTGTTGTTGCTTTTTTTTTTGCTTCTGCTGATTTTGCTGAGAATATCTCTTTGTTTTGCCTTTTCGTTGATTGCTGTGTCTTGTCCTCAGCCCAAGCTTGTAGGAAGATGAGATTGCAAACTTGAGGCAATTCTCCTAGCCCCACCAGTGCTGTGTTAGCTGGAGGCTTTCGTGTTTGGGCTGTTTAAATGCTTGGACTGCTACAACTAAGGAGCTGGACTTCCCTGTGACTTGCAAGGAACTGTTTGAGTGAAAAAGTATAGTTTTGGAGTTGAGTGAACTGTGTGGAGAAATCCTGAGCACTACACAGGATTTTCCCCTGAAATTCTTTCTGTTTTGGGGAATTGGCACATTCTAACTATTAAAGCTATTATGAGAACCATTGCAGTTGGAATTTGGGAGGGGGGAGGGGTTATATAGTCTTTCAGTGCCTGGATCGTTTTTTGCTGTGGCCACTAGGGGCACTGTTGAATCCTGCCTGGTGGCTACAAGGTGAACCTTTATGGAATACCCTCCAGATGTTGTAAGCTTACTTTTAAGCTTGATTGGTCCAATATTCAGGGGGGGGGGGGGGAGGTAACTGGACAGAAGAAGCTGATAAACAGTAAGGAAGGAGGTCTTGATGGCAGTTAGATGAGGAAAGGTTGAGACCATAATTTTTTTTTCTATACTGTTCTCCCAGGAGAAATCAGAATGATTTACATGGATTTATTCAGGTACTCAAGCATTTTTCCCTGTCTCACAATCTCTCTAATGTACCTGGAAACAATGGAGGGATTAAACGATTTACCCAGGGTCACAAGGAGCAGCGTGGGTTTGAACCTGTAGCTTTAACCACTGCACCACTCTAGAAATCAAAGTGTAGTAAAAGTGAGCCAAGTCTAGGACAACCCAGCCATTGTGACATCACTGATGAGGTTGGCTCTTATTGGTGGAAGGAGGCATTATGATGTCACAATACCAGCTCTGGTTATCAGAAGCAAAAAACTTTTCACTTATTCAATTTTCTCCCAGGGTAGCTGTGAACGGTTTACATGGACTTATTCAGGTACTCAAGCATTTTCCCTATCTCACAATCTATCTAATGTACCTGGGAAAATGGGGGAATTAAGTGACTTGCCCAGGATCACAAGGAGCAGAGCTAGGTTTGAACCCACAACCTCAGGGTGCTGAGGCTGTAGCTTTAACCACTGCACCACACTTTGCCCGTAAGTAGATGGGAAGGAGTAAGGAGAGAGGCACCGTCTGATGGCTCCCTGAGGACAGCCAGAAGCAAAAGTTCTTGAAAAGAAGCCAAAAGCGATCCTTGTCTGGTGAGAAGGGGGGGGGGGGGGAAATAGGGAGTGTGCCCGTGTTTGCTTCCCTGATGAAAGAAAGACTCCATATTGCGCTGTGCTTTATTTCCATACCACCAAAGCAGTTTAGAGATGCCTTGCTTGCAGACTTCCTGTTGACAGATGGGAGAAATATTTTGCAAAGTGTTAAAAGCATTAAAGAATGTTTCTAAAGAAATAGTTTCTAGCAGAGATGTGCTGTGTAATATCTGAGCAGTACAAAGCACTGAAGATGATCGAGTGTGCGATTTCAGGTGTCATTCAACAGGGGAGAGAATTATGCTGAAGCCAAATAGATTTTTGCAAGAAATGGTAATGTTGCTGTGAGTTTGCCCCATTGTGCAGAAGCGAAAGAAAGCAGGAGATTTCATCCACTGAAAAGATTTATGGAATTTTTCACATTAGCGAGCGAGAGGGATTCCTAGATTTGCCCCTACTGGGTCAGACCAAAGGTCCATCTGCTTCCAACAGTAGCCAATCCAGCAGGATTCCATGCCACTTACCTCCTGGTCTACCTTAGTAACAGGTTTTCTCCAGGCATCTGTCCAAACCTTTTCTACACCCAGCTATCGCCACATCCTCTGGTCATGGCTTCCAGAATCTAACTCCAACTGTCTCCTACTTATTTCAAATGTGCCAGCATATAACTTCCTGGAGTGTTCCCTAGTACATTTTGAAAGAGTAAGCAATCCACTCCATTCAAGATTTTGTCATCTTTATCATATCTACCCTCAGCGGTCTCTTTTTCAAGCTGAAGATCCTTTTCCTTACATGAGAGGAATTCCGTCTCCTAACCATTTGGGTTGCCTTGCTTTCTAATTTACACCGGCCTTGTGAATAATACACCAGTGAAGGGTGATTGAAACAAAATTATAAGAAAGCTCAGAGATTTGAAACTCTGAAGGGAAGGTTTTGAGGCCTCCCTTAGGGAAAGAGTTTACCTTCCAGTCATAGTCCTCTTATGAAAAATGTTTAATCACTCCTCCAAAGGTGTTATATGAAAAACCACTTCAAAATACTTCAAAGAATGTCCACATAAGGTACTGGTTTAAAACTTGCAATTGTCACTGCACTTATGGCAAGTTCTAACAGGTTTACTTAACTTATAAGCAGGTTTAGGAGGGTCCCAACGCGGCCCCATTTCGATACCCTGCTTCAGGGGACCCGATTGCTGATTCTCTAAACAGGTTCCATTACTTTCATGCTGG
This sequence comes from Geotrypetes seraphini, assembly GCF_902459505.1. Lineage (NCBI taxonomy): Eukaryota > Metazoa > Chordata > Amphibia > Gymnophiona > Dermophiidae > Geotrypetes > Geotrypetes seraphini. The sequence continues at coordinate 190,247,495 of NC_047091.1, read as the reverse complement.
TACAATTTGCTGTGGTGACATGCAGCTGAAGAAAACTCTAAAACAAACACAAGGCCAGTTTTTTTGGTGTATATTGATAGCTTTTTCTGGCTTTGAGTCTATAAATTTCATATCCCTGAAAGTATTTCAGTTGCTTTCTAATTTGGCAATATCCTTTCTCGAGATTTGGCAACCAGAACTGTACACAATACTCAAAATGCAGTTGGAACATGGAGTGATAGAAAGGCATCATGATAGATCCTTTGTTCTATTCTCTAAGAACTTACGAATTGCCATACTGGCACAGACCAAAGGTCCATCAAACTCAGGTGCCAAGTAACTAGCTAGATCCCAAATAGTAAAACATATTTTATGTTGCTTATCCTAGGAATTTTCCCCAAGCCATCTCAATAATGGCCTATGGACTTTTCTTATAGGAAATGATCCAAACCGTTTTTTAAACCCTGCTAAGCTAACTGATTTTACCACATTCTCCGGCAATGATTCCAGAGTTTTCTCCAGTTTGTTTTAAGTCTACTACTTAGTAGTTTCATCGCATGCCCCCTAGACCTAGTAGTTTTGGAAACAGTAAACAAACAACTCACATCTATCCTTTCTATTCCACTCAGTATTTTATAGACCTGGATATGGGAGAGTCCCTGGGCGTCGTGTACTTGGACTTCAGTAAAGCTTTTGATAGCGTCCCATACCGCAGGTTATTGAGCAAGATAAGTTTGATGGGATTAGGAGAAACATTAACTGCATGGGTCAAAGACTGGCTAAGCGGTCGACTTCAGAGGGTGGTGGATAACGGTACCCTCTCCGAAACGTCAGAGGTGATCAGTGGAGTGCCGCAGGGCTCGGTCTTGGGCCTGATCCTATTTAACATATTCGTTAGGGACCTGACTCAGGGGCTTCAAGGTAAAATAACATTATTCGCCGATGACGCCAAACTATGCAACATAGTAGGCAAAAGCACATTGCCCGACAGTATGACGCGGAACCTACTCTTACTGGAACATTGGTCCTCAACTTGGCAACTAAGCTTCAGTACCAAAAAGTGTAAGGTCATGCACCTTGGCAGCAGAAATCCGTGCAGAACTTACACCCTAAATGGGGAGACCTTAACTAGGACTGCAGCAGAACGAGACTTAGGAGTGATCATTAGTGAAGACATGAAAACTGCCAATCAAGTGGAGAAAGCTTCATCCAAGGCTAGACAAATGATGGGTTGTATCCGTAGAAGTTTCGTCAGCCGGAAGCCAGAAATCATAATGCTGTTGTACAGATCCATGGTGAGACCTCATATGGAATACTGTGTACAATTCTGGAGGCCACATTACCAAAAAGATGTGCTGAGAGCTGAATCGGTTCAGCGAATGGCCACCAGGATGGTCTCAAGACTCAAGGATCTCCCGTATGAGGAAAGGCTGAGTAGCTATACTCACTCGAGGAACGTAGAGAGACAGGAGACATGATTGAGACGTTCAAATATATCACGGGCCATATCGAGGTGGAACATGATATCTTTTTTCTTAAAGGACCCACGACCACAAGAGGGCATCTGCTGAAAATCAGGGGTGGGAAATTTAATGGCGACACCAGGAAGTATTTCTTTACCAAAGGGGTGGTTGATCATTGGAATGATCTTCCACTGCAGGCAATTGAGGCCAGCAGCGTGCCAGATTTTAAGAAAAAATGGGATAAGCATGTGGGATCTCTTAGGGGAAGAAGTTAGGGGGGTGGGTCATTAGAGTGGGCTGTTGCCCTTTTCTGCCGTCATTTTCTATGTTTCTATCATATCACCCCTGAGTCATCTCTTCTTCAAGCTCTTAGCAACTTTAGCCTTTCCTCATAAGGAAGTTGTCCCATCCCTTTTCTATTTTCAGTGCCCTTCTCTGTAACTTTTCTAATTCCGCTATATCTTTTTTGAGATGTGGTGACCAGCATTGCATGCAGTATTTAACCCGACTCTTTGTTTTCTGTCCGATACAATTGAACATTGCCTCCTATCTCATGACTCTTTAATTTTCTCAGGACCCTCTCATGTCGCTCTGTTCATAATATCCCTCTCCTCAAATCACTTCATTGACTCGATGTCCATTTCTATATTCTGTTCAAATTCCTCTTACTGACTTATACTGTAAGTGGATTCATTCTGCAGTTCCTCAATATCTCCCCCCAGGGAAATCTATTCATCAAATACAGTAGGTCACTCTATTCCTTTCATCTTGCGCCATGTGCCTGGAACAGACTTCCTGAGTCAGTGTGTCAAGCTCTGTCTCTGCTCAGTAGTCTATGGCACAATATTTATACGGACTTAATATACAGACTATGACTATATGAAGCTCTGTCTCTGGCCATATTCAGTTCTAGCTGGTTTTAAGGAAGGTTTGCACATGTTCCTGGAGGAAAAGTCCATAGTCTGTTATTGAGAAAGACATGGGGGAAGCCACTGCTTGCCCTAGATCAGTAGCATGGAATGTTGCTTTTCCTTAGGGATTCCACATGGAATGTTGCCACTATTTGGGGTTCCGGAATTTTGCTATTCTTTGGGGTTCTAGAATCTTGTCACTCTTTTGAATTCTGGAATCTTGCTACTCTTTGGGATTCTGTATGGAATATTGCTACTCCTTGGGTTTTGGCCAGGTACTTGATGGACCATTGGTCTGACCCAGTAAGGCTATTCTTATGTTCTTAGGATAAAAGCTTTAGACTCAACCCATTAATAGCCTGTTCAGGACCCATGTCTGTTATAATCATTCCCTAATCCCTTATTTGTCCTATGAGTCAGTCTTGAATAGATTGTAAGCTCTATTGAGCAGGGACTGTCTCATATGTGTTTTGGGTACAACGATGTGTATGTTTCGTAGCGCACAGTTCTTCAACCGCCGGTCCACGGACTGGTGGCGGTCCGCAAAAAAATCTTGCCGGTCTGTGAAGGATTCGGATCCCTGCCGCAGCAAAAGGTGCCAGCGTCAGCTGACATGCAACTTCCTGTTGCTGTCACTATGCCGGCACTCCTGCCTTCCACCACCGACTCCTGCCGCGTATGTCTCCTGCTCCAGCCTTTGTCTCTGCACCCCCAGACAAGCAGCAGCAGCTCTGTGTGCTTTTAACTTCGGCACACAACTGCTCCTAAGCAGTATTTTAGCGCGATTTCATGAGGCAGCCTCGGGGCCTTTGGTAGGCCGGCCCACATCGCATCATCGAAGCGGGCCGGCCTACCAAAGGCCCCGAGGCTGCCTCATGAAACTGTGGCTAAAATACTGCTTAGGGGCAGCTGTGTGCCAAAGTTAAAAGCACACAGAGCTGCCGCTAGCCTACATAGAGGAAACATTTGCTGGAGAGGGAAGGAGGGAAGGGAGAAGGGGTACTCCTGGACAAGGGAGGGGAAGGGGGTACTACTGGACAGGGGAGAAGGGAAGAGAGTTACTGTTGGATAAGGGGAGGAGGAAAGGGAGAAGGGGTACTCCTGGACAAGGGAGGGGAAGGGGATACTGCTGACAGGGGAGAAGGGGAAGGGAAGAGAGTTACTGTTGGATAAGGGGAGGAAGAAAGGGAGAAGGTACTGCTGGACAAGGGAGGAGGAACATTGGAAGGAAACAGCTGGCAGGGAGATTAGAGGAGGGGAAGGAGTCAGGATGGAATGGAGAGATCAGATGAGGGAAAGGGGAGAGACAGAGGAATGACAAAGTAGAGAGAGATTGATGCTGGGAAGGGGGGTCAGATGAGAAATAAGGAAAGAGGGACAAAGATGCTAGATCTGGTGTAGGAGAGAGGGGCATAGAAATAACGCAGATACCATATGGGAGGGGGAGAGGGCAAACAGTGGATGGAAGGGGCAGATGCTGGATGGAAGAGTGAAAAGACGATGAAAGCAGAAACCAGAGACGACAAAAGGTAGAAACAAATAATTTTATTTCTATCTTGTGATTAGAATATATCAGATTTATAATATGTATCCTGCTAGAGCTGATGTTAGACATAACTGGGGAGTGCAAAGCCCAGGCAGTGCTTCTTTAGCTTCCAGCTGGCTTAGGGCTCTCTCTGACCAGAAGGCAGTTGCCCTAGTTCCACTCCCCTAGCACCATTCCTGCCATTTGTGACTGTGGTATTCTGTTAGCATGATATTTGTGTAGCATTCTGTAATAATTTGGCTTATTCAGTTTTCTTGATAGTAGAGGGGATATATGTGAAGGGGAGGGGAGACGGGGGTTTTCTTGATCCTTGCCCTGTATTATTTATATTTATAAAATGACAATTGTACAGAATATTGGTTTTTTTTATACTTTAATAAAATATGTTCAATATAAAATCATAACTATTTGAGGCTTGTGCGGATGGGATCAGATGGTTAACGGGACCGAGCTCGCGGGGACAAGGCGGAGATGGGGTTTTAAAAAATTTCAGTCTTATTAGTTTGCCGGTCCACGAAATAATTATTTTATTTCCGCTGGTCCATAGGTGTAAAAAGGTTGAAGAACACTATCGTAGCCCTATAGAAATTAGTGGCAGTAGTAGTGACCCAGCTGTACAGATTACTTAATGAATCCAGAGTTTTCCAAAGGGTCTTTGTGTCTGATCAGAAAAATGGGAAAAGGACTGTGTCAGTTTTACTTAACTAAAAATTAGGGCTGCTTCTGATAAGTTTTTTTCTTTTTAGCTTGACATCTCTCGCCCCACACACCAAAAAAAAACCAAGGTGTTTTTTTTCTTGGTGTATTTTCCTCTGCTAAATTTCTTAACTGCTCTAGACCACAGGTGTCAAAGTCGGTCCTCGAGGGCCAGAATCCAGTCGGGTTTTCAGGATTTCCCCAATGAATCTGCATGAGATCTATTTGCATGCACTGCTTTCAATGCATATTCATTGGGGAAATCCAGAAAACCCGACTGGATTCTGGCCCTCGAGGAGGGACTTTGACACCCCTGCTCTAGACGACCACTGGGAATGCTGATGGGCATTGAGAGATGATCCAGGAGGGGGAGCAAATTCTCCCTGAAACCACTCTCTTGATTAAGCTGTGGCTGTCGATAGGTGCCTCAAGCAAGCAGAACAAAAATATCTTTCTTTCATTTCTTCACAGGCAGAAGATAAGCAGTTCTCTTGCTCAAGGAGAGTCGTGAAAACCCCCTGAAACAAATGAAATGGTGTCAGGAGAAGGAGAAGAGACGGTTATCTGAAGAGGGATTGCTGATCTTTGTCTAACTTCGTAATGCTCCTCTCTCGCTCTGCAAGATGAGACTGGCAGCAACTGGGATTGTGTAACTTTTCTCTTTCTAAATCACTAGCCCCAAAGGATGGGTCCGAAATGGTGAAAAAAAAGTGCCAAAAGTCACTACACACTTTTAATAAAGTCTTTAAAAATGACAGAAGAAACTGAGTTCATTCATGTTCATAGCATCGGCAAAAGAGTCGCTGTAGTTTTCCTTGCTAGGTTTGCCATCACGTTCATAGAAACATAGAAGATGACGGCAGAAAAGGGCTATAGCCCATCAAGTCTGCCCACCCTACTGACCCATCCTCCACGTGAGTGCCTCCGTTTTTGATAACTTTCAGCCACCTTCGCCTCTCCAACGTTGTGCAGCATCTCTTCCCTGAGCGTCTTCTTTCCTGAAGCTGCGACGGGTTACGGACCTTATTCTTTTGCTGATGACCTCAAGTCTCTCTGAATGATACCTGGAACGAAACAGAAAACAAAGTGTGTAGTGACTTTTGGGACACCCTGTATTAAGGAGGCCATTTTGACTGGGGTGCGTTTTGGTCAAAAGATGAAACTGGCCCAATGCAAGGACTGGTGCTGTTTCGTGATTTGGGGGTGGGGGGGTCTTTTCCTGTGTCTTGATTTACTGAGGGAGTCACTAATCTGAGGTATCTGACATGGCAGCTTAGTGACTCTTTCAATATAGCATAATGCAAATGGCAATAAACCTCTCATGCCGCATCGTTCTGCTGCTAACCTGTGACCTCCCGGGAAGCATATCTTAAAGAGGCTATTGCACAGGAAATAAAAAAGCAGCAGCTCCCTCCTCTCCCTTCCCCAGCCCCTAAAGACACACTATTGCTGCAAACCAGCTAGGAAAGACCCAGACGCCCTCCCCCAAGGCCCCAGGCCTACTGGTGATCCAGGGCTCAGGGCTTAAAATGGCCGTTTCAGGAGGGCTCAGCTGAACCCGATGGGCCTTGGAAGGAAAAAGAACACCTCCTCTGAGCCGGTTTTATTTTCCCAGGAATAATGCAACTTGAAGTGAATTGTGTATTTTGCACAATAACGAGGTGTTCACGTGTATTTCATAAGTAGGGAAGCACATGGTAAGTGCTGGCAGTTCACAACAAGGTGAGCTAATACATGGGATACAGATAAAATACACATTTGAATAATGGACTTAAAGACAGAAAACATTTACAATATAATGCAGGAAATACCGGCATGGCAGTAATACATAGAACAGATCAAATACATCAAGTTGAAAAATTGGAAAAGCTGGGATAACTTAAATGATAGTTTCCGGTGGGAATCATTAGGCCAGATTTATAAGTTTGAAAATATTAATTCTTTGCAGAGGGGACACCAGAGCAAATTCAAGGAAATTTGGGCCCGTTAACAAATTATTGTAAGTTTATGAATGTGACTTATTAATATTATTATTAACTTTATTTCCCTTTGATTCATGAAAGATTGTTATACACATCCAGGTGGGGTGGGGGGAGAGTTAAGTTGGGGGGGGGGGGTTAAACAGCTTTATATTATTTGTTGGAATAGAGTGCAGTATGTTATATTACTTGATTGTTCATATGTTTGCACTATGTATTTGATGTCAAAAACGAATAAAGAATAATGAAAAATAAAATAAAAAGACAAAGTTAGACAAGTTCCTGCTGAACCAGAACGTACGCAGGTAAGGCTAGACTCAATTAGGGCACTGGTCTTTGACCTAAGGGCCGCCACGGGAGATGGACCACTGGTCTGACCCAGCAGCGGCAATTCTTATGTTCTTATGACCTTTGCACAACAAAAGCGCTGCTTTAAAGCACTGAGCTAGAGCAGCTACAATATCGGGCTTCGAGTTTCCAAGTTTATTTAGTCTTTGATATATCGTTTATCAAATAGATACCTAAAGGGTTAATAATTATCAATGTTATTTAAAAAAATAAAAAGAAATTTAGAAGGGAGAACCCATACAATCTGACTTACTGGAACCAATCATGGAAAGGCAGGAATTGGGAAGTGAAAAGTACCCCCGAGGGATTGGAGGGGATTGAAACAAGAGGGTAGGGTGGGGTTGGCTTCAAAAGAAGCGTTTTAATTTAGTATAACTGGAATTGAAATGGAAGAAATCAGATGTCGTCGGTGTCTTTAAAAAGGAAGGTTTTGAGTTTGGACTTGAACTTTTCAAGAGCGGTTTCGAGGCGGGGGTCTGATGGGAGGGAATTCCATAGAGTGGGGGCAAACCCTCTGCGGCTCCCTTTGCTCCTGTTGCCCCAAGTACAAAGTAAGTAACTCCCATCCACTTTCCCTATGGGAGGGAATGGCGGAAAGGTTTTGCCTTCTTAAAACACATTCAGAAGCCTTTAGTGCTCCGGGAAGGAGGGAGCTCAGGAACTCCTAGAGTTTCACCAGAGAGCGGACAATCTGCCCAAGACTCAGAAACATTAGAAGGATTTCTGGGTGTTGACAGCAAAATGCAGCAGGACTAGGGGTTAATAGAAACATAGAAAGTGACGGCAGAAAAAGGCCAAGGCCCATCGAGTCTGCCCACACCATTGACCCACCCCCCTATTTAATCGCTCTCTGATGACCTTTCCCTCGTAGAGATCCGACATGAGCATCCCATCTGTTCTTAAAATCCGGCACGCTGTTGGCCTCGATCACCTGCACTGGGAGCTTATTCCAGCTGTCAACCACTCTTTCGGTGAAGAAGTATTTCCTGGTGTCGCCATGAAACTTCCCGCCCTTTATTTTCAGCGGGTGTCCTCTTGTGGCCGAGGATCCTTTAAGAAGGAAAATATCATCTTCTACCTCGATACGACATAACAGAGACGTCAGCTAAACAGGGAACGTGCCGATGGCTAACAAAGTTCACTGCCTTTAGTTGCTGGAGCGCACTAGGCCTCCATGAGAGAAATATGGTTCCCGATCACCTTTAAAACCTATTTGTCCGAGCAGGATTTATGGCGACAGCATTTAAAAGTCAGGACAAAATGCTATGATTAGCCGGAAGTGCAGGCGTTCGGCGAAGCCTGGCGTTGTTTCCATGGGAACCATGTGCTACTTCCAGGCCCCCTGGGAACACCTCTGCAAAAAGGTTAGGAAGTTGATCGCCGCCTTTAAGTCTAATCACTGCTGCTAAAGCCTATTATTTTCTTCCTTCTGATAAATGGTTGCAGAAAGGCCGGCTGTCCGTCGCTTTCTATATCAGCACTTTTAGGGTTTTGTGCTCGTGGAAAACAAATGATGAAGACCTGGGGGGGTTGGTAGCACTGTTACACTCTCCACAGCAGCAGGACAAGTCCAGCCAGGCTCCCATGTCAATCCCCTCATCAGAAGGTTTTATAGTAACATAGTAAATGACGGTCCATCTAGTCTGTCCATTACAAATGCATGATTAAATTAACTTAGAAACACGACGGCAGATAAAGGCCAAATGGCCCATTCGCAGTAACCATGATCTCTTTCCCAGGCCCTTTTGAATTCAGACACAGTCTCTGTCTCCACCACTTCCTCCCTTTCTGTAAAAAAGTATTTCCTTAGGTTACTCCTGAGCCCGTCACCTCTTAACTTCATCCTATGCCGTCTCATTCCGGAGCTTCCTTTCATATGAAAGAGACTCGACTCATGCGCATTTATGCCACGTAGGTATTTAAACGTCTCTATCATATCTCCCCTCCAAAGTCTACAGATTGAGATCTTTAAGTCTGTCCGATACGCCTTATGATGAAGACCTTCCTCTGAAGCGACTCCATCCTTTTTATATCTTTTTGAAGGTGGGGCCTCCTGTATGTCACGTGCAGGGGGTGATCCTTCCCTGGGAGAGTGGGGGATGTGGGATGTGCTCTTATTTTAGGGGGGTGTAAGGGGCACTTTTACTTTGGGAGGGTGTGGGGGGCATAGCCCCCCCCCCACACACAAGAGGTCAGGTGCTGCTGATTCATCATGGCCAATTCAGTGATGAAACGGCTGGGCTAAATCGTCCATGATGAATTGTCATAGACCTCTTAAAGCAGCTGCCCTCCTTCTGATCCCGTCTCCTGACTCCTCCTCCCCTACCAAGAAATTAAATCCCCCCTCACTCTTCCAGTCCCCAGTCAGTCAGGGCAGTATAGGCAGGTGCTCCTTCCTGCCCCTAGTGGCAGTTGCGATCTGTTGCAGCAGCCTCACAGTACTATCAAGTAACCTAGGACACAACAAACTCCAAAGTTATGCATTGCATTAATCTGCTAATAAAGCAACAGAATTGTGCTTGTTGTTTGCAATATCTTCATTGGGTTATAGTTGTTAACTTTTTGCATGTACTATTTAATTAAATGTGATGTCCCATTTGTTAAAAATCACACCTAACGTGAAGAAGGTGTAGACCAAAATGAAAGACAAAGCCCAGCCCTGAAGCCCATGCCGTTAATAAACGCTTGGACAAAAAGGAAGATTTGTCATTTCCCCTTTGCCCCCACCCCCCATGAATTTGGCCAAAACAATAATTGGAATAGCAAACCTCACAGTGCTTGTGGATTTGGGATGGAGAGTCTCGCACTCCCTGAAGAGGATACAGTGGGCACTTGGGTGAGATCAGGGGGCGCAGTGGGGTGCATCCCTGGTTTCTCTTTTTTCACCACAATGAAATTTTGGAAGACAGAAACTGTATCTATGAGGTAAGTGAATCCCACCCTACCCACTCCCATCATTAGCTGAGAGACGTATCCAGTGCTTTCTACCCTCACAGGGCTCTGAGACTGCAATGTCACCTCCCCAGGCTTAATTCCCCAGGATAATTCTTGAAAGTGGCTGCTTATATATATGCAGTTCCTGGAGGAAAAGTTCATAAACTGCTGTTGAGACAGACATGGGGGAAGCCACTGCTTGCCCTGGATCGGTAGCATGGAATGTTGCTACTCCTTGGGATTCTACAACCTTGTTACTCTCTGAGATTCCGGAATCTTGCTATTCTTTGAGATTTTGTATGGAATGTTGCTACTCCTTGGGATTCTAGAACCTTGTTACTCTCTGGGATTCCGGAATCTTGCTATTCTGTGAGATTCTGTATGGAATGTTGCTACTCTTTGGGATTCTAGAACCTTGTTACTCTCTGGGATTCCAGAATCTTGCTATTCTTTGAGATTCTGTATGGAATGTTGCTACTCCTTGGGATTCTAGAACCTTGTTACTTTCTCGGATTCCAGAATCTTGCTATTCTTTGAGATTCTGTATGGAATGTTGCTACTCTTTGGGATTCTAGAACCTTGTTACTCTCTAGGATTCCGGAATCTTGCTATTCTGTGAGATTCTGTATGGAATGTTGCTACTCTTTGGGATTCTAGAACCTTGTTACTCTCTGGGATTCCGGAATCTTGCTATTCTTTGAGATTCTGTATGAAATGTTGCTACTCTTTGGGATTCTAGAACCTTGTTACATTCTGGGATTCCGGAATCTTGCTATTCTTTAGGATTCTGAATGGAATCTTGCTACTCTTTGGGTTTTGGCCAGATACTAATGACCTGGATTGGCCACCGTGAGAACGGGCTACTGGGCTTGATGGACCATTGGTCTGACTCAGTAGGGCTATTCTTACGTTGTTATGATTATGTGCCTATCTGATTAGAATAATGGCATATCCACTCATATGTGTGCATATATGCATTTAAATGTCTAAATCCTGCCTAAGAACTATTCTATAAATTTGTGCGTAGTGGACAGATGGGCGTAGACACAGGTGGTGCATTCTAATACCCGCAGGTGAAACGGATGCCCCAACTCACCCCCCGCCCCTCCCACGTCCACATCTCTCTTGACATTTGAGCAAACAAGTTATAAAAGAGCAACTAGGCCAATTGAATGCTAATTGGCACCAATTAAGGCTAATTATAGCCAGTAATTGGCTACTAACTTCAATTAGTCAATTATTGAATTAAATTATACACATAATTGACTTTATTCCATCAATGTACGCACAAATTTGCAAGCTACTTAGAAATTTGAGTATGCCAGTATCTACCTTTGAAGCTCATACCAATATCCTGATTAATAAATGTTACTACACTCTTTGGAAATTACGTACATTAAAACCGTACTTTGACGTCTCACCCTTCAGACTGTTGGTTCAATCTTTAGTATTGAGCTCATTGGACTATTGTAACATTATTTACTTAGGATCATACACAAAATTAAGAATCATTCAAAATACGGTAGGACGTTTGGTATATGGGTTTGTAAAAATCGGATTACGTTACCCCATACTACAAGAAACTAATTATATTCAAACTAGCATGTTTATGTTACAAAACGCTGGTAGAACTTGATCCCATTTATCTTATTAATCACTTTATACTCTCAACCCAGGTGGAAAATTTCTTTGTTCGCCTTCCCTACATTAAAAGGTTGTGTCGTAAAAAAGTTTCTGGACAAAACTTTATCTTACCAGGCCAGTAGGTGGAGCAATACCTTAAGAGGTCTATTTGTGAACTCACTATCTTACCAAATGTATAGGAAATCTTATCTGTATAATAAATTTATTTAAGAAACTTCAGCCATGCAATTAATGTAATCTGATTGTAATTCATCTGCGACTAGCAGATCCTCTTGCTGTAAACCACTCTGAACTGTTAAGGTATAGCGGGTTATAAATAAATCTGAATTAGGAAGTCAGTGTCTAATCTAGGGCCCCTTTTTCTGGAAGTTTGAACAACGCCATTTGTGAACAGTGAAGGCAACAGATATCTCAAGTGAAGTCTTCAGAAACACCCTCGAGTGGAATCTCCCTCCTAGGAAATTAGTTCACTTGCACTTTCCTTTGAGCGGATAGCATAGCTGGTTTTAAGAAAGGTTTGGACAAGTTCCTGGAGGAAAAGTCCATAGTCTGTTATTGAGAAAGACATATGGGAAGCCACTGCATGGAATATTACTACTCCTTGGGTTTTGGCCACCATGAGAACAGGCTTGATGGACCATTGGTCTGACCCAGTAAGGCTATTCTCATGTTCTTATGTTAAACATGCCTTTTGGAAGTAACATTCTCTGGAACGAGAAATGAAGAATCTAACAGGCTCTAAAATAAAATGTACTTTATCTGACTTCTGATGTGGTGCATATGAGCAGGATAGAAATGCAAGCAGGAAACAAGACATCCGTCAGCTGCAAGCTAAAGGAACTTTGGCCCATCAGCACCGTCTCTGGCTGTTTTTCCCTGGAACCTCCTTTTCAACACTTCAGAAAGGCTGATATTAGAAGTTTCTATCTCCTATCTGTTTCTGGGCATCTCAATATTAAATGAAGCCCGGGGTAAACTAATCTATATAAATACCTATATACGTAAGAGTTGCTGTACGGGACAAACCAAAGGTCCATCAAGGCTGGTATCCTGTTTACAACAGTGGGCAACCCAGGTCACAAGTACCTGGCAAGATCCCAATGAGCAAAACAGATTTTATGCTTTTTATCCTAGGAAGAAACAATGGATTTCCCCCGAAGTCCATCCTATTTTTTTAAACCTGCTAAGCTAACTGCTTTCACCACATTCTCTGGTAACAAATTCCAGAGTTTGACTACACGTTGAGTGAAGAAATATTTTTGTCAACCAATATTTACCTGCATGTTGCTTTTATTTACTGTAAAATAAATGAAAGACACACCCAAATACCCTCCCACTGCTGACCTATGCTCCTTGGAGATGGACCTGAATTCTCCATTGTCAATCCAACAGGCAGCTGCGTTCCTTTTGGACTGGTCCAGGGTTTGGCATAAGAATATAAGAAATGCCTTCACCGGATCAGATTTTAGGTCCATCTAGACCGGCGACCCGCGCACGCGGAGGCCAAGCTAGATGTTCCCTGGTGAATCCCTTGTTTACCCGTATCCCTCAATGTGAGATAATGTTACGCTCTACCCAAAGACCAACAGGACCTACATTGGGAGCAGAGCTGCTCTAAGGACTGGGGAAATTGCTTTATATACTAATAAAAGTTTCTATGCAGACATAAGAAAGCAACTGTTTTGATTTGGAATGTTTTGTGTAAGGCTTTAGCCTTTAGGACACAGTTGAAATGCATTTTTTTAATGCAGGCTCCCACGTGGATAAAGTTAGGGCTGTGAAAAGTCTGTCCTAATTGTGTCTGCTGAGTTCAGTGGGCAGCAGCCTTAGAAACTTCACAGGGGAAAAGTCCCAGCACCTGCCCTGCATTTACCCACAGGGCAGATACGTATCGCACTAAATGACATAGCAGAGGCCGAGAGCCCAGGAGCCTCTGTTTCATTGTCCAGCTCGCCACGGGTTAAACACATGACCCTATGAGGCAGAGGCTGGAGACTCAGCTGTCCCTAGTGGTTAGTGCAGGGGCTGGAGAACCAGAGGAGCTTGTGCATATATGCATTTAAATGTCTAAATCCTGCCTAAGAGCTATTCTATAAATTGGTGCGTAGTGAACAGATGGGCGTAGACACAGGTGGTGCATTCTAATACCCGCAGGTGAAACGGATGCCCCAACTCACCCCCCGCCCCTCCCACGTCCACATCTCTCTTGACATTTGAGCAAACAAGTTATAAAAGAGCAACTAGGCCAATTGAATGCTAATTGGCACCAATTAAGGCTAATTATAGCCAGTAACTCTCCTTGTGACTCTAAGCAAGTCACTTACGCCTCCATTGTCCCAGCTACAAAATAAAAGATGGCATATCAAGACCTAACCCTGTTCCCTTTCCCAGTTTGTTAGTGTTGAGCTTCTGGACGTTGGAAGGTGAGCCCATGGGCCAGGATAGAGCGCCCTCGTCTCGTGGCTTTTTTCCGGAACAGTTTTCTCGTTGCATGCATAGTTCTTGTGACTTCAGCCTCTACGCTCCAGGGTCCTGACTGTGATCACTATCTACTTCCATCAGAGAACTACCATCGTGTATTCAACCTAGCCAGTACTTTGTGGACCACAGGATTGTCCAGTGGGAAAGCACAATTATTTTTTTTTTTAATTCCATTTTCTATACCGTTCTCCTAGGGAAGTTCAGAACAATTTACATCAGTGGTCTCAAACTTACCCTTTGCAGGACCACATTTGGGATTTGTCGGTACTTGGAGGGCCTCAGAAAAAAATAGTTAATGTCGTATTAAAGAAATGACAATTTTGCATGAGGTAAAACTCTTTATAGTTTATAAATCTTTCCTTTTGGCTAAGTCTTAATAATAATATTGTCATTTATAGCTAAAGAGACATTTGATCAAGAAACTGTTTTATTTTACTTTTGTGATTATGATAGACATACTGAGGGCCTCAAAACAGTACCTGGCGGGCCGCGGGTTTGAGACCACTGGTTTACATGAATTTATTCAGGTACTCAAGTATTTTCCCTGTCTGTCTCACAATCTATCTAATGTACCTGGGGCAATGGGGGGATTAAGTGACTTGCCCAGGGTCACAAGGAGCAGCGTGGGTTTTGAACCCACAACCTCAGGGAGCTGAGGCTGTAGCTTTAACCACTGCACCACTTTAGAAATCAAAGTGTCGCAAAAGTGAGCCAAGTCTAGGACAATGAAGCCATTGTGACATCACTGATGAGGTTGGCTCTTATTGGTGGAATGAGGCATGATGATGTCACAATACCAGATCACATTATTTATTTATTCAATTTTCTATAGCTTTTTCCCAGGGGAGCTCAGAACGGTTTATATGAATTTATTCAGGTACTCAAAGCATTTTTCCCTTTCTGTCCCGGTGGGCTCACACTCTGTCTAATGTACCTGGGGCGATGAGGGGATTAAGTGACTTGCCCAGGGTTTCAACCCACAACCTCAGGGTGCAATTCCATCAGCCTTTCCGAAGCAGCATTTAAGCTATGAGTCCTCGCTATTACAAGAAGTGGAAGCCAGAGAGCGGACTGGAACTCAGGTCTCAGCACAGCATTAAGAACTAGGCCAGATGCTGCTGCATTTCTGAGAGGAAGGACATTGGGACCTTGTTCCATTCAAAAGATTAAACTGTTTGCTTATTGAAATGACCCTTGGGATGAATGAGCCCAAGCTACTTTATAAAGAGACTCACTCATGCCAGAGATGTGGGCTTATGGAAATAGTGACCCTTGGTAGGAAGGGATAATCAGCATGTCCGAGGCAGGGAAGGGAGGGAGAGGAGAGAGTGGACTCAGGTGGGTGGAGGGGGCAGAAACTCCCTGCTGGAACTGTTTGTACTGGATGAGAATCAAGTGTTTGTCAGCACGGTGACAACTTCCTGAATGTGAGAGCAAAGAAATAAGCTTGAGTCCATTAATAGCAGCAGCAGTTCAATATTTCTGTGTGGGTGAAAGGAAAAGGTAGGCAAGAGATTACTGAAAGTCAATGCTGAATTCTGCCACATCACTGACCCAGAGGTGCTTCCTTTCCCCTAAGGCAGCTGGTGCAACCCCCCACTGGCCCTGTCCTGTCACCATGTCATTCTGAGGGTCTGAAAGCAGTTCTGTTACAAGGGACATAAGTCAAATTCTGAGTCCCAGTTGCATTGGGGGGTCATCCGCAACTGATCTGGGAGAAGGTGCCTCTGAAGATCCGGGAATGGGGAAATCTTTGGGGTGCAGGACTGACTTCCCTTCTCTCTTTATCGAGAAATTTACACCTTCTCCCTCTCCCCAAACTTTCCCTAACCTTTTCTCTCCAGCATTATCTCTTGCTCTCCCTGTATTCACGTGACACCCTCTTTCTCCCCCTTCCTTTCTCGTACAGACGTTCTCTTCTGTCACCCTTTCTCCCCATCTCACTCATCATATTTTATATAGGTCCGTATAAGCAGATAGATTGATTATATATTATAGGCGGAAATAAGAGGATTGATTATGGTTTAAGAGGGCAGTGTTGAGAACCAACTCAGAAAACGGTAGCTGTATTGTGACACCTTTACAAAAAGAAGTATTGATTACAGTTTAATAATGTCTGAATTGAAACCATCCCAGGAAAAAGCAAATGCTGTATTGTAACACCATTACAGAAGCTCATATGAAGCGCTCTGAATTGACTCCCCCATTCAGCAGCAGTCTAGAAGTTTTCAATAAACAATACTTTCCTTCTCCTTGGAACTAACTCTCTATTCCTGCTCCTCATCCTGCCCAAACACTTCCTCACTCACCCCACCTTCCTTTTCCCTGGTTCTTTATTCTCTCTTTTCCCTCCCCCTCCCCCAATATTATCTCTTGCTTCCCTCTGCACTGTCTCCCTCACTCTGCTATCCTTCTCCCTGGCACTCTATTTTCTCTTTCTTTCCCATCTTTCCCCCCAGCATTCTCTCGTGCTCCTCTACTCCCCCCTACCCCAGCACAATCTCACTCACTCCATCTTCCTTCTCCATGGTATTCTCTCTCCCTGTCCCTCCACTCTGTCCTCCCAGCATTCTCCCTTGCTTCTCTGCTCCCCCAGCACTGTCTCACTCACTCCACCTTCCTTCTCCATGGTATTCTCTCTCCCTGTCCCTCCACTCTGTCCTCCCAGCATTCTCTCTTGCTTCTCTACTCCCCCAGCACTGTCTCACTCACTCCACCTTCCTTCTCCCTGTCCCTCCACTCTGTCCTCCCAGCATTCTCTCTTGCTCCTATCTACTCCCCCCATCAGTCATCCAGATACTTTCTTCCTTCTTTTTCCTCCCTCCAGGTACATTCTTTCTCTTCTCCCTTCCCTTCACCCCCTCAGCTCCCATAGCTGACACAGTGCAGCTCTTTCATATCAGCTGGTCCAAATTACCCCCTTATCTGTCCATATGCAACTTACAATCCAACAGAAGAGCTATCAATTCTAGACTTAATGTTCATTATAAATAGAAAAAAATAAAACATAAGCCGAATGAGAAATGGACTGTCAGACATGCTAAGATGGGGCAACTGAGCTTGATGGACCATTGGTCTGACCCCGTAAGGCTATTATTATGTTCAAACTTTATGGAACCACTGAACTTACCTATAGTGATGGGGACACCAGCCAGTCCTGTTTTCAGGATATCTTTCATGAATATGCATGAGAGAGATTTGCATGCTTCTCACCTCCAGTATATGCAAATCTCTCTCATTCATATTCATGAGGGATATCTGAAGCTGACTGGCTGGTGGTCCCCCAGAACAGGTCTGAGAATCACTTATAGCCCAGTTGCCACGAGGCAACCAATCAGGTTTCGAGGATATCCACAGTGCATATATGTGAAATAGATTTGCATACAAATACATCAAATTCAGCATGGGTATTCTGAAAACCGAACTGGATGAGCTTGTCCCAAGGACTTGGTTGAGAACCACTGCTCCAAATTATGAGGAACAGGTTAATCCTGTCCTAGTTTTACCCTGTTCCATACATGGATTTAAGAATGGCAGCATTACTCATTCTATCAACGTTTAAGCTGAGGGCTGAATTGGCCTGTTTATCTTGATTTAGACTTCTGTTCTGGGGGGTTTATAAATTGTAAATTCAAGTGTTTGTTTTCCAGCTGATTAGGGGTTCTTTGAGACATTAGTGTTGGTTGGGAGTTGTCAGTGCTGGCAATAATTGTATTAAGTAGGATATAAGAAGGGCCCATAACCCAAAATGTATGAGACATCCCTTGCCTGGGATATCTGAAGAAAGACATCAACTTATAAAACATAACATAAATCTTTATTTATATACAGCATTAGCCTTTCAGTTCAAAGCAGTTTACAGAGTGAAAAAAGTGGAAGAAAACAGCAAATTACAACATTTAAGGAATAATACAAGTTTTGCAATCACATATAACAATTAGTGGGAATACAGCAGAGGGGTGAAATAATGAGAAGGGCTGGTCTAGGCTTAGATTAACAACGTGAATGCTAGTTAATGTAAAATGGGGAGATCCTTGGTTGGTATCCTACCAGTTAGTAGGACGCCAAGAACTCCCAAGGTCTTGATACTTAAACTACACTATTGTGTCTGGCAATTATTTCCTTGGCTTCCTCCAGAGATGGAAGAAAGGGCTGAGGGGTATGAAACCTGTTCATGTAGTCATTCAGAGCAAACGGAAAAACCACCAGACTAGTGACAGATAGGGGATAGGGACAGATTCTTCAGACTGAAGGGGACTACAGGTACGAGGGGGCATTCGGAGAAACTGAAGGGAGATAGGTTCAAAACAAATGCAAGGAAGTTTTTTTTCACCCAAAGGGTTGTGGACACTTGGAATGCGCTACCGGAGGAAGTGATCAGGCAGAGTACAGTACAGGGATTCAAACAGGGATTGGACGGATTCCTGAGGGATAAAGGGATCGTGGGATACTGAGAGAGGTGCTGGGATGTAATACAAGTATAGAAAACTAACCAGGTAATAAGTATGGAAACCCAACCAAGTCGTGAATGTGCAAGACCGGAGGATTAGGACTTCGATGGGAAGATAGGACTTCAATGGGAAACCAAGGTGGCAAGGGGGCCCCTTCTGGTTATTCAGACAGGTCGTGACCTGTTTGGGCCGCCGCGAGAGCGGACTGCTGGGCAGGATGGACCTATGGTCTGACCCAGCGGAGGCACTGCTTATGTTCTTAAGGAGTATTAAGGGATGTGAGAGTTCAATAAACACCCACTTGATTGTCTTATCAGTGGTTATCGGCCAAAACCTGAACTTGGCAGTCCTACTCTTGACCAAAGAGTGGCATTTCGTCTATCAAGAGATCATCCTCAGCTTCCCACAGAATACCAGTGAAGTCAGGCTGCTGTCCCCTGTAATGTATCTTCCACAGGCTTTTGAAAAATATCTGTTCCTCTCACACTTCTCAGACAGCAATGACTGTAGAAAAATGAAGCATTTCGATATGGGCTACCTCCTATGAAAACAGAGCCTGTGGAGAAGAGCTGAGCGTTATTACTTAAGACATGAAAACCACTTCCTTTAATTTGTGAGAAAACAAAAGGGATTTATTTAGAACTATTTTTTGTATCACATTTCTGTAGTCTGTTTTTGCTTCAGAAGTAGGTTCATTTTCTCTCTCATCCTATTGCTGGTTGTAAGTTACTTAAATCATCTGTTCAGCCTTAGGGGAAGTGCTGAAGCATCATATCATACTTAAAAGGCAAGATGTAAAGAGGCTTCTGGTGAATGAGATCTTGGATGCCTATATAGTACAGTATCATATGGGTTTATCTATTCAAAGATATCCCAGCCTATAAAGACGCTGGTAGGAGGATAATGGCAGATGCCCTTGGTCCAACATTTTCTGCACAAAGTGAACTAGGTATGTAGGATTGACCTTTCTTTGGAGATCAATCCTACACATAGAACTTGGGTTCAAATTAATCTCTTTGTCCTGGTGGGGCCAATGAACCTTATTGCACTCTCTATGCCAGGAAAAGAAAATCAGGGTAAGGAGAGACAAGGAACTGGTCAGATACCCAACCCAACCCTCTGCCTTGGTTTACAGACTCCTCCCCTGCTGTCAAGACGTGTGATTTCATGTTTGGACAATGCAGTTACAGGGACTGGAATTGCTGCCACATTGCTTCCAAGGAGAGATTTTTGGCCAGGTCTGGTTTGTGATATTCTGCAATTTCACACCCTCACAGGGCTCATGAATGTGAGCGCTTTAAACACTTTGAAAAAAGTTAGGTTTTCCTCACAAATGTTTGATCTGCTGTACTAGAAAGTCTGCTCCGATTCTCTTCCTTCTTAACCTTTCACGCTGCATAGTCCTTGAGTATCAGTTTCTTACTGGGTTTGTAGAATGAGATCAATCAGTTTACCATTATAAATTGCCTTCTCTCAAATTTGCAGCTAGAAGTCCAGAGGTCATTATTGCAGAACAAGTTTACTTTTAGCTGGCACTTAGAGGAAGGAACATAGTGACCATGCAAAAGACATAGTACCATAGTAGATGACGGCAGATAAAGACCCGAATGGTCCATCCAGTCTGCCCAACCTGATTCAATTTAAATTTTTTCTTCTTAGCTATTTCTGGGCAAGAATCCAAAGCTCTACCCGGTACTGTGCTTGGGTTCCTACTGCTGAAATCTCCGTTAAAACCTACTTCAGCCCATCTACACCCTCCCAGTCATCGAAGCCCTCCCCAGCCCATCCTCAGCAGGACACAGAAGACTGTGCAAGTCTACCCAGTACTGGCCTTAGTTCAATATTTAATATTATTTTCTGCTTCTAGATCCTCTGTGTTCATCCCACGCTTCTTTGAACTCAGTCACAGTTTTACTCTCCACCACCTCTCTCGGGAGCGCATTCCAGGCATCCACTACCCTCTCCGTAAAGTAGAATTTCCTAACATTGCCCCTGAATCTACCACCCCTCAACCTCAAATTATGTCCTCTGGTTTTACCATTTTCCTTTCTCTGGAAAAGATTTTGTTCTACGTTAATACCCTTCAAGTATTTAAACATCTGAATCATATCTCCCCTGTCCCTCCTTTCCTCTAGGATATACATATTCAGGGCTTCCAGTCTCTCCTCATACGTCTTCTGGTGCAAGCCTCCTATCATTTTCATCGCCCTCCTCTGGACCACCTCGTCTTCTTAAGTCCTTCGCCAGATACGGTCTCCAAAACTGAACACAATATTCCAAGTGGGGCCTTACCAATGACCTGTACAGGGGCGTCAACACCTTCTTCCTTCTACTGACTACGCCTCTCTTTATACAGCCTAGCATCCTTCTGGCAGCAGCCACTGCCTTGTCACACTGTTTTTTCGCCTTTAGATCTTCGGACACTATAACCCCAAGGTCCCTCTCCTGGTCCGTGCATATCAGCTTCTCTCCTCCCAGCATATAAGGTTCCTTCCTATTATTAATCCCCAAATGCATTATTCTGCATTTCTTTGCATTGAATTTTAGTTGCCAGGCATTAGACCATTCCTCTAACTTTTGCAGATCCTTTTTCATATTTTCCACTCCCTCTTCAGTGTCTACTCTGTTACAGCACATAAAGACAGCACATAAAGATCCACAGGGCCTATCCAGGCTGCCCAACAAGGTGGTCGGAGTTGTATCTGAGTGAGGTTGTAAAAATGACAAAAAGGTGGTATACAAGTCCCAATCCCCCTTCATGGTTAAACACTGGCACCATACATGGGATAATTGGCAACAAACCACCTTGCCAACCTCATATGGACAGTTGTATGATGCAATCTTGGAACATAATGCCACAATAATGTAGTTTTCAACTCTAAGAGAATCTTTCCCTCCCCACATCATTTATTTAATAATATCAACTGGATTGGTAGCATGGAATGTTGCTACTCTTTGGGTTGTATTGCTTAGAACTGGATAAGCAATTTAATCAAATTTTAAATAAAAGTTGAAACTTGAAACTTTGTGCCAGGTATCTGGGACCTGGATTGGTCACCATGAAGACAGGATATTGGTAGATGGACCATTGGTCTGACCCAGTAAGGCTAGTCTTATGTACCCCTCTAGAGATCCACAGCACCTGCAGTCATACCAGATGCTTTGAAACATCCTTAATCCCTATCTCTTCCTGCCAATTCTGGAGCACAGATCATAGAGGTCAGCCTGACACTGATCCTACTACCCAACAACTGGAATTTCTACCGTCATCCCCACTCCAGTCTCGGCCCTGATGTGAATTTGCCATTTACAGGACCCAGTCCATAGAAGTCTACCTGAAGATAAGTTTCTTGGATTGCATCGTCAAACCAGTATGTGAAGTGCCCCTAGATACTTTTGCATTGAAAACTGCTGCAAGATCTACAGCTAGAAGGTACCTGTGGACTTTGTACCAATGCAGAGAATTGAGAATTGTGGCATCCACCCTTCCCATTCTCTCCTCTTCCCAGCAGGATCTTCTCCTGTCTCTATTAACTTTCCTTTCGTTGGACAACGGGAGGAAACCATTCAGACAACTCTGCTGTCCCTCCTCATAGCTGCCCCCCAGCTCCTTAGGAAGTAAAGGGTAATGGATTTGATATATCACCTTTCTATTGGTACAACCAGAGATATAATAATAATAACTTTATTTTTGTATACTGCCATACCCAGGGAGTTCTAGGCGGTTCACATCAATTAATCAGGTTTACAAGCAACAAAGTCGTTAAGTTAAACATGAAAGGAATATAAAAGTCCTTGGAGTTAACAGGTTGGTAATGAACAATAAGAAGGAGTAAGAGAGAGTTCAGATCATTGGTGGAAGGGGTGAGAGAAGTGGAAGAAAAGGATTAGGAGGTCTGTCCGTGGAATAAGTGAGTTTTGAGTAGTTTTCTGAAGTCGAGGTAGGTGGGGGCATCGAGCACAATTTGGGCTAGCTATGGGTTCTGTTTGGCCGCCTGGAAGGCGAAGGTTTTGTCGAGGAACATTTTGAGGTGGCATAGTTTTAGGGAGGGGTAGGCGAATAGATGGATTCTGCGAGAGTTCTTATTGTTACAATTCAGGTTGAAGTGAGGGTTGAGGTAGCTCGGAGATAGACCAAATACAGTTTTGTAGCAGAAGCACGCAAACTTGAATAGGAACATAAGAACATAGAACATAAGAACATAAGAACATAAGCAATGCCTCTGCTGGGTCAGACCTGAGGTCCATCTTGCCCAGCAGTCCGCTCACGCGACGGCCCAACAGGTCCAGGACCTGAGCAGTAATCCTCTATTTATACCCTTCTATTCCCTTTTCCAGCAGGAAAATGTCCAATCCTCTCTTAAATCCCAGTACTGTATTCTGCCCTATAACGTCCTCTGGAAGCGCATTCCAAGTGTCCACCACACGTTGGGTAAAGAAGAACTTCCTGGCATTTGTATTGAATCTGTCCCCTTTCAACTTTTCCGAATGGCCTCTTGTTCTTTTATTTTTTTGAAAGTTTGAAGAATCTGTCCCTCTCTACTCTCTCTATGCCCCTCATGATCTTATAAGTCTCTATCATATCCCCTCTAAGTCTCCTCTTCTCCAGGGAAAAGAGACCCAGTTTCTCCAATCTCTCAGCGTATGAAAGGTTTTCCATCCCTTTTATCAGACGTGTCGCTCTTCTCTGAACTCTCTCGAGTAAAGCCATATCCTTCTTAAGGTATGGCGACCAAAACTGGACACAGTATTCCAGGTGTGGGCGCACCATCGCCCGATACAGCGGCAGGATAACTTCTTTCGACTCTAGATTCAAATGGCAGCCAATGTAGTTTGTGGTAGAAAGGGGTGATGTGTTCCCTTATACTACAAGCGGTACTTTTTCTGTCCCTTTATCCTTGTCAGCAGGATAGGGAAGGAGCTGCTAGAGCAGTTCACTTGTGTTACATGCTTTGAAAGCATGTGTCACGCAGGATTCAAGCTGTATCCAACCACTGCATCAAAAGGATGGCTCTGCTGATGCTGAAACCTGCACTACCCCCTCTGCCAGCAGGGGGGCTCAGAAGTAATGTCATCACTTTCTATTTCCTGCACTTCAGTTATAATCCAACACATAGAAACTGTTCAGAGAACCTGCACTTCCTGAATATGGCTGAAAGTCTTCTCACCTGTAGCTCAAAGTGAGTTACAGTCAGGTACAGTATTTTCCCTTCCCTGAAGGGCTCACACTTAAGTTTGTACCTGAGGCGTTGGAGGGGGTAACTGACTTCTCAAGATCTTAAGGAGCTATATAGAGCAATTTGAGCCTGATTCCCAGCCTACTGCTCTAGCCTTGTTAAGCTATTAAGAGGGTGGGTCATACTTTTAAAGCTGCATAAAAGGGGGGGAGGGGATAAGGAGCAAAGAGAAAAATCATAGGGGTAGGTTTTAACTTTAAAACAAGCACTAGAATCCATCAGAAATGTTGCTTTTCCTTGTTACCCACTCTGAGAAGCAGCGGGTCCCTGAAGAGTGTCTGCTGTTCGCTGGTTGTCTCTGCTTTTCTGAAACCAGTGGGGCATACTAGTGATGGGACTGTGGCTGCTGGAGAGGAGCGGGAAGGGGGGGAGGCAGTGGAGAAAGAAAAGGTCCATGTAGGCTTCAACAAGAGGCGGTGATCAATAGTCTGGAAAGCAAAATGACAGAAGACAGCAAGCATTAAGAAGAAACCGCAGAGAAAGAGAAGGATGGGATTGGCTTCATTACCCAAGGTCCTGTGTTGGAACCTCTGCTCTCTCATGGCAAATGGACGCAGGAGCTCCTTTTTAGGTGTTTATCGGCTGTAAATTTAGGGCTCGATATTCAGAGTGTTTTAATCCTGCTTGATTAAATTGCTTTTTTCAGCAGTCATACTCGGCGTCACTTCACCAGACACTGCCGTTGAAAAGGTCTGATTTGCGCCCAACTCAAAACCAGGTGTTTGGGAGGCATTTTGGGGGTAGACTCATCACTTAATCGTCCCACAGTCCCAACTTTATATTGAATGTCACAGTTAATTAGCTCTATTTCCGCTGGCTCCATAACCTGGAAATTCAATGGTCCAGAATTGAATCTCTGGAGATAACACCAGTGTCAGCATAGCATTGACTGCTGTTGTCTGAATACTGTTATTTTCCAACTAAGTAGGAACTCATTGAGGACACATAGATTTGATGTTTATCTGTGTGTTTCCATTGTAGGCACCTTTTCTAGTTGAACCAAACCATGAATTCCCATAACCCAAGTGTGCAACCAATAACAAAGCATAAGAACAGCCATACTGGATCAGACCAAGTCTCATCTAGCCCAGAATCTTGTGTCCAACAGTGGTCAGTCCAGATCACTAGTACCTTGCAAGATCCCCAAAGCATCAAGATTCCATAATACTGATCCAAGAGTTAAACTCTGGAATGCATTGTAAGAGGTTGTGATAAGAGCGGATAGCATAGCTGTTTTTAAGAAAGGTTTGGACAATTTCCTGGAGGAAAAGTTCCTAGTCTGTTATTGAGAAAGACATGGGGGAAGCCACTGCTTGCCCTGGATCGGTAGCATGGAATGGGAATGTTGCTACTCTTTGGGATTCTAGAATGTTGCTGCTCTTTGGGATTCTAGAATCTTGTTGCTCTTTGGGATTCCGGAATCTTGCTGCTCTTTGGGATTCCGGAATCTTGTTGCTCTTTGGGATTCTAGAATCTTGTTGCTCTTTGGGATTCTGGAATCTTGCTACTCTTTGGGATTCTAGAATCTTGTTGCTCTTTGGGATTCCGGAATCTTGTTGCTCTTTGGGATTCTAGAATCTTGTTGCTCTTTGGGATTCTAGAATCTTGTTGCTCTTTGGGATTTCGGAATCTTGCTGCTCTTTGGGATTCCGGAATCTTGCTGTTCTTTGGGATTCTAGAATCTTGTTGCTCTTTGGGATTCTGGAATCTTGCTACACTTTGGGATTCTAGAATCTTGTTGCTCTTTGGGATTCCGGAATCTTGCTACTTTTTGGGATTCTGTATGGAATGTTGCTACTCCTTGGGTTTTGACCAGGTACGAGAGACCTGGATTGGCCACCGTAAGAACAGGCTACTGGTCTTGATGGACCATTGGTCTGACCCAGTAAGGCTATTCTTATGTTCTTACCTTATTAACAGTTTATAGCAGGGGTAGGCAATTCGAGAGCCAGAGACAGGTCAGGTTTTCAGGATATCCACAATGAATATGTATGAGATGGATTTGCATGCATTACCTCCTTGAGATGGAAATCTTATCTCATGCTTGAACATTTTGTCAGTTGTTATTCAAGAGAGAACAAGATCTTATCATGAAAGCAGTTTAATCCGTGAAGCACCAGTTTGGAAAGGACATTTTAAATAAAACACTGGACAATGTGGAACTGATTATCCAGGTTTTCGGGGCAACAAGGGCATTTGCCTGGGTGGTCTGTTGAAATAGGTGTTTGTTATAAGTAAAAGGGTGGTAGATTCAATATATTTATAATATTTATGAAAAAAGTAAGGTTGATTAATAAATTATGTATTAGTTCTTCTCTTCTTCTAAATGTATGTTATGCATACTTATTGTGGATGTCCTGAAAACCTGACCTGGCTCCGGCTCTCGAGGACTGGAATTGCCTCCCTCTGGTTTATAGACTTCCAGGAATTTGTCCACTTCTTTTGTCAATCCAGCTGGGCTAATTGCTGTTACTGGGCTTAACTATGTGTGAATTGAAAAATATTTTCTCCTCTTTATTTTAAATGTGCCACTACGTAACTTTGTGGAGTGTTCCCTAGTCTTTGTACTTTTCGAAAGAGTAAACCGATTCTATTCAATTCATTAAGCGACCAGGTGTGATTTCACCATGGAGCAAAACAGACAGTCTTTGTTTCATTCTCCATTCCTTTTATTTTGTTTTTTACCATTACCACACACTGAACAGAAGATTTGAACATATTGTCCATGATGACAATCAGATCCTTTTCTTGCAGATGATTCCAAAATCTGCAATAGAGTAGACATGCCAGATGGTGTGAATAACATGAAGAAAGACCTGGCAAAGCTTGAAGAAAGGTCTGAAATTTGGCAGCTAAAATTTCATGCTAAGAAATGCAAGGTCATGCATTTGGGCTGCAAAAATCTGAGGGAACGGTACAGTTTAGGGGGTGGAACTTATGTGCACAACAGAAGAGCGGGATTTGGATGTGATTGTATGTGATGATCTTAAGGTGGCCAAACAAGTTGAAAAGGTGACGGCGAAAGCTAGAAGGATGCTAGGGTGCATAGGGAGAGGTATGACCAGAAGGAAAAAGAAGGTATTGATGCCTCTGTATAAGACTCCGGTGAGACCTCATTTAGAGTATTGTGTACAGTTCTGGAGGCCTCACTTTCAAAAAGATATAAAAAGGATGGAGTCGGTCCAGAGGAAGGCTACTAAAATGGTGTGTGGACTTCGTGATAAGGCATTTGGGGACAGACTTAAAGATCTCAATATGCATACTTTGGAGGAAAGGCGGGAGAGGGGAGATGTGATAGAGATGTTTAAATACCTACGTGGCATAAATGCGCATGAGTCGAGTCTCTTTTAATTGAAAGGAAGCTCCGGAATGAGAGGGCATAGGATGAAGTTAAGAGGTGACGGGCTCAGGAGTAATCTGACTAAATACTTTTTTACAGAAAGCGTGGAACAGTCTCCTGGAAGAGGTGGTGGAAACAGACACTGTGTCTGAATTCAAGAGGACCGGGGATAGGCAAGTGGGATCTCTCGGAGAGACAAAGAGATAGTGGATGCTGCGGATGGGCCGTCATGTTTCTTTGTTTGTTTCCACTGGTTGTCTAGAGAGAGGGCCCAAGTCGCCTATTCACATACCCAAAGCTCACCAACTTCACCTGGCCCTCGGTCCCCAAACCCTGAAGCCAGGTCCTGGTGTACAATTTCTGACAGTGAGGCAGAAGTCCAAAGGCACACTAAGGGCCCTGGAGATTACAAGGGTAAAGGGCTCTGCTTGACATTCGTTCTCAGAACACAACTGTGCACCTTGCTTCCATTCATTTCTTGCCTCAGCCAGGTTTTAAAACATATTATTTGGAGTTTTGCTTGTAATATGGCCAACTAGGGGCTGCTGGTCCACATCCATCCAGTGACTGACTAGGCCGAGGTGCTACTACCAGGGGATAAGCCCTCCTTCTACGCAGTCTATCCAAAATGCAGGACTGCAAAAAGTAAGCTACACATTTTCAGTGAAAGCAAAGAGAGAGAAAAGTGACTCCATCACGGGTTAATAGTTAGACCCTCTTCCGTCTATCACAACCCTGCAAAGTCCCAGCAGTCCAAGAAGCGAGGTTTAGAAGCCTCCGTCAGTCAGACTAAGCGTGCAATATTACATTCCATTATCACCTCATTCGTTCTAATGACTCTGCTGTCTAAATATTTATCCATTGATATAAGGCTGCTGGATTTGTTTTGCAGAGGAAATCAATTTATGGATGATCTATGTGTTTAATTCTTCTTCCCCTCCCCCCCTCCCCCTTTCATATGCCTCATTGACCCAAACATTAGTTCTAATGTGATTATAATAACTCAGTCAGGTCACGAGTGCCTCACTGCTAATTTCACTTTTAATCGTCCATTAAATCAGAGGCAGAAAGGTTTACTTTGTGGATTTTGGTTTTAATGTTAAGGCCCTGGGGTTAAATAGTTCTCGGTTCCTCCGTTGAACGCGGTAAAGTAAGATCGCCCTGTTGGCTGATTCTATAGAGTGGTGGCTTTCAACCCAATCCGCAGGGACCCCCCCTGGCCAGTGGGGTTTTCAAAGTCTCTGTCATCCGTAGTCCTTGTGGATATCCTGAAAACCCTGGCTGAATACCACTGCTATAGAGCCAACATCTCCAACCTTCCCTCCCCCCTAAAGGACCCTTCTCAAATGATTCTGCCACGAGGAAGCACCTATGTGCCTTTGTAAAATAGACGCATCCTTGACCTCCCAACCAAGGCACCGCCTTACACAATAACCATACTCGTGGCTGCTGATTGAACTTTTACATTTACACACGCAAATCCACATGTTCCTCATGCATTCTGATTTATGCAAATAAGTCACCACAGAATCTTGGATACTGGGAAATACTGCTATTTATTATTCCTGTAGCGCTACCAGAAGCATGCATGCTGTACATTAAACATGCAACAGATGGTCCCTGCTTCAAAGAGCTTACAATCTAATTATGGCAGACACACAGGACAAAAGGTGAATCTACATGGGTTGTATAGATATAGCATTATAGAGGGAATGAAGAGGTAAAAGGGAAGGGGACTACAGAGGGAACGATAAACAGATTTTTGTGCTTTACAAGTTGGTAGACTTAGGACTTAAATGCAGCCTGGATTTGAATATTGCTAGAGATGGAGTCCAACATACTGAGTCAGGCAGGTTGTTCCAGGCATGTGGCACAGCAAGGCAGAAGGGACGGAGTCGGGAGCTGGCAGTAGAGGAGAATTACTAGAGATAATTACCCAACGATAGGAGTTCCCGGGGCAGAGTATAGGGAGAGATAAGAGAGGAGAGATACTGAGGAGCTGCAGAGTGATACACTTGTAAGAGGAGTTTGAACTGATGACAGGGTAAATGTGAAGGGGGGGGAGAGATGGCTTAGTGGAAGACTTCTGAGTAGCATGTTGCAATAATCCAGGCGAGAGGAAAGTCCGGATTTTAGCGATGTTATTGAGAAAGAAGCAACAAGTTTTGTTGGTCTGTTGGATACACGAAGTTATGAGTCGAGACAGGGAGGATGAGACAGATTGGATGGACCATTCGGGTCTTTATCTGCCGTCATTTACTATGTTACTATATTCACTGAAATAGAGAATGGAAGAAGAGGAGAGGCAGGTTTAGGAGGAAAGATAAGAAATTCAGTCTTGGCCATGTTTAATTTTAGATGGCGGCGAGACATATAGGTACCGTGTTTCCCCGATGATAAGGCAGGGCCATCAAATAAGACAGCCTCCCCCCCCCGCAAATAAGCCACCCACCGATACCTGCGCTTACCCGAATCGGGTGGTACGGTGGGTGACTCCATGTGGTCCCTCCGTCTACCGAATTTGCCTCCATGGCTGCGTGCCGCGCCTCGTCATGAAGTGAAGAGGAGGAAGTGACAGGACTGCAGCGCGCGCACGTGACTCCGCGCCAGGAAACACAGGCAGCTTCCCTCATCCCTCCCTAACGGAGACTGCAGGAGTTTGTTCACGGCCAGAATATCAAAAAGTGAGACACGCAGACAGGTTCGTATTAAGTTTGTTGGATGAAAAATCGGTCGGCAGAAAAAACCTTCTTTATGGGTAAATAAGGCATCCCCCCGAAAATAAGCCCTAGAGCATATTTTGGCCTTCCAAAAAAAATAAGACAGTGTCTTACCATCGGGGAAACACGGTAGCAATATCAGACAGGCAGGCTGGGACTCAGGCCTGGATTTCAGGTATAGAGAAGTAGAAAGTAGAAAACTGGTCCTCGACATGGCAGCTAGGCTTCAACGCTAAAAAATGTAAGGTCATGCATCTCGGCAGAGGAAATCCATGCAGAACATACTCCTTGAATGGAGAAACGCTAGCTAGGACCTCAGAGGAACGGGACTTGGGGGTAATCATCAGTGCAGACATGAAGGCTGCCAAACAAGTAGAGAAGGCCTCATCTAAGGCAAGGCAAATGATGGGATGTATCAATAGAAGCTTCGTCAGCCGCAAACCTGAAGTCATAATGCCACTCTATAGAACCATGGTGAGACCCCATCTGGAATACTGTGTGCAATTCTGGAGGCCACATTACCGGAAAGATGTGCTTCGAGCTGAGTCGGTCCAGAGGATGGCCACTAGGATGGTTTTGGGGCTCAAGGGTCTCTCATACGAAGAAAGACTGGGCAAACTGCAGCTCTATACCCTAGAGGAGCGCAGGGAAAGGGGTGACATGATTGAGACATTTAAGTACGTCACGGGTCGTGTCGAGGTGGAAAACGATATATTCTTTCCCAAAGGACCCTCGGTCACAAGGGGGCACCCGCTCAAACTCAGAGGAGGGAAATTTAGTGGCGACACCAGGAAGTATTTCTTCACAGAAAGGGTGGTAGATCACTGGAACAGACTTCCGGTGCAGGTGATCAAGGCCACCAGCGTGCTCGACTTTAAGAATAAATGGGACATCCACGTGGGATCCCTACGAGGGTCGAGTTAAGGAACCAGGTCATTAGCATTCAGACTTAATGGGGTGGGTCAATAGAGTGGGCAGACTTGATGGGCTATGGCCCTTTTCTGCCGTCATCTTTCTATGTTTCTATGTTTCTATAAGTACTTGTTACAATGACTGATGGTAAGAAAAAGGAGAGGGGCTGCTGGTTGAACTAAGTATGGAACTTGGAGAAACCAAATAGAAAAATAATAAGGCCTGAAATAGCTTAGAATGGAGGTGGTACAAAGCAGCATTTAAACATTCCTGAAAACTTAGAGGCAAGTCTGAGATGTTGGTGTAAGAGAACGAGAGAAGGAGTCAGTTGGTTTTTCTTTAGCTCATGTCTCTCACAATAGCTAATTAGTAGGTCCAGTAGATTTATCTGTCACTGGAGGCCTCACAATCTTTATCTGAGCCAAAGAGATTTGAACCTGGTTTCCCTGATTCTTAGCCCACTCCCTCCTCTCTTATCTTACTATGTAACACTGTGATCTTATCATGCATTATTAATGTTTCATTGGTGGGACCGCTTGACGATGGAGACAGGAAGGGAGTGGTGAAAGAGGAGAAAGTAGTGGCGGAAAGGCTTAACATGTTCTTTTCGCCTGTATTTACAAACGAAGACACATCCAACATACCGGAACCTGAGCAATTCTTCAATGGAAGTCAACATGAAAAATTAACATCCATGGAAGTGAGCCTTGAGGATGTGCGCAAGCAGATAGAAAAACTAAAACCTGCAAATCACCGGGTCTGGACGGCATACATCCAAGGGTTCTGAAGGAATTAAAGGAGCAAATTTGCAACTTATCCCTGAAAACAGGCATGGTCCCGGAGGATTGGAAGATAGCAAGGGGGCACTCGGAGAAATTAAAAGGGGACAGGTTTAGAACAAACGCTAGGAAGTTCTTTTTTACCCAGAGGGTGGTGGACACATGGAACGCGCTTCCAGAGGCCGTGATAGGTCAGAGCACGTTACAGGGCTTCAAAGAAGGTTTAGATAGGTTCCTAGAGGATAAAGGGATTGAGGGGTACAATAGGAGTTGAGCTAGGTTATAGGAATAGTCAGGGACCACTGCACAGGTGATAGGCCTGAGGGGCAACCGCGGGAGCGGTCTGCTGGGCGGGATGGACCTCTGGTCTGACCCAGCGGAGGCAAATTCTTATGTTCTTATGTTACGCCAATCTTTAAAAAGGGATCAAGAGGTGACCCGGGAAACTACAAGCCGGTTAGCCTGACCTCGGTTCTGGGGAAAATGGCGGAAGCACTGATAAAAGAAAACATCGATGAACATTTTGAAAGAAACAAACTTCTGATAACCAGCCAACATGGTTTCTGCAAGGGGAGATCGTGCCTAACGAACTTATTGCACTTCTTCGAAGGGATTAACAAACGGATGGACAAAGGAGACCCCATAGACATCATATATCTAGATTTCCAAAAAGCCTCTGACAAGGTGCCCCATGAACGTCTACTCTTGAAACGGAAGAACCATGAGGTGGAAGGAGACGTACATAGATGGATCAGAAACTGGTTGGAGGGTAGGAAGCAGAGGGTAGGAGTGAAGGGCCACTACTCGGACTGGAGGAGGGTCACGAGTGGTGTCCCGCAGGGCTTGGTGCTGGGGCCGCTGCTATTTAATATCTTCATAAATGATCTAGAAACAGGGACGAAATGTGAGATAATAAAATTTGCGGATGACACCAAACTATTTAATGGAGCTCGGACTAAAGAGGACTGCGAAGAATTGCAAAGGGACTTGAACAAACTAGGGGAATGGGCGACGAGATGGCAGATGAAGTTCAACGTTGAGAAATGTAAAGTATTACATGTGGGAATCAGAAACTTGAGGTACAACTATACGATGGGAGGGATATTATTGAACAAGAGTACCCAAGAAAGGGACTTGGAGGTAATGGCGGACATGATAATGAAGCCGATGGCACAGTGCGCAGCGGCCACTAAGAAAGCGAATAGAATGCTAGGTATAATCAAGAAGGGTATTACTACCAGAACGAAAGAAGTTATCCTGCCGTTGTATCGGGCGATGGTGTGCCCGCATCTGGAGTACTGCGTCCAATATTGGTCGCCGTACCTTAAGAAGGATATGGCTTTACTCAAGAGGGTTCAGAGGAGAGTGACACGTCTGATAAAAGGTATGGAAAACCTTTCATACGCTGAGTGATTGGAGAAGCTGGGTCTCTTTTCCCTGGAGAAGAGGAGACTCAGAGAAGATATGATAGAGACTTACAAGATCACGAAGGGCATAGAGAGAGTGGGGAGGGACAGATTGTTCAAACTTTCGCAAAATAAAAGAACAAGAGGGCACTCGGAAACGTTGAAAGGGGACAGATTCAAAACGAATGCTACGAAGTTCTTCTTTACCCAACGTGTGGTGGACACCTGGAATGCGCTTCCAGATGATGTAATAGGGCAGAGTACGGTACTGGGGTTTAAGAAAGGACTGGACAATTTCCTGCTGGAAAAAGGGATAAAGGGGTATAGATAGAAGATTACTGCACCTGGACCTGTTGGGTCGCCGCGTGAGCGGACTGCTGGGCACAATGGACCTCGGGTCTGACCCAGCGGAGGCATTGCTTATGTTCTTATGTCAGTATTTATGTGATGACAGCAAGAAAGTTTTTAGAGACAGAAACATGACGGCAGATAAAGGCCAAATGGCCCATCCAGTCTGCCCATCTGCAGTAACCATTATCTCTTCCTCCCTCTAAGAGATTCCACATGCCTATCCCATGCCTTCTTGAATTCAGACACAGTCTCTGTCTCCACCACCTCTTCTGGGAGACTGTTCCACGCATCTACCACCCTTTCTGTAAAAAAGTATTTCCTTAGATTACTTCTGAGCCTCTCACCTCTTAACTTCATCCTATGCCCTCCCATTCCAGAGCTTCCTTTCCAAATGAGTCTCTACTCATGCGCATTTCCATTACGTAGTTATTTAACCGTCTCTATCATATCTCCCCTCTCCCACCTTTCCTCCAAAGAATACAGATTGAGATCTTTAAGTCTGTCCCCATACGCCTTATAATGAAGACCACCAACCATTTTAGTAGCCTTCCTCTGGACCGACTCCATCCTTTTTATATCTTTTTGAAGATGCAGCCTCCAGAATTGTACACAATATTCTAAATGAGGTCTCACCAGAGTCCTATACAAGGGCATCAAAACCTCTTTTTTCCTACTGGCCACACCTCTCCCTATGCAACCTAGCATCCTTCTAGCTTTCGCCGTCACCTTTTCAACCAGTTTTTCCACCTTAAGATCATCACATACAATCACACCCAAGTCTCGCTCTTCTGTCATGCACATAAATTCTTCACCCCCTAAACTGTACCATTCCTTCGGGTTTTTGCAGCCCAGATGCATGACTTTGCATTTCTTAGCATTAAATTTTAGCTGCCAAATTTCAGACCATTCTTCAAGCTTCTCTAGGTCTTTCCTTATGTTATTCACACCATCTGGCGTGTCTACTCTATTGCAGATTTTAGTATCATCCACAAAGAGGTAAATCTTACCCATCAGTCCTGCAGCAATATCATTTATAAAAACATTAAATAGAACAGGCCCAAGAACAGAACCTTGAGGCACTCCACTGGTAACATCCCTTTTCTCATAGCAATCTCTATTGATCACTACCCTCTGTCGTCTTCCACTCAACCACTTTCTGACTCAGCCCGTTATTTAGGGGCCCATCCAATGGGTGCTCAATTTATTTATTTAGATGCCTGTGTGGAATATTGTCAAAGGCTTTGCTAAAATCTAAATACACTACATCTAGCATACTTTCTCTATCCAATTCTCTGGTCACTCAGTCAAAGGAATTGATCAGAACATAAGAATAGCCCAGTAGCCCATTCTCAGTGGCCAATCCAGGCCCCTAGTAAATGAAACAAATGTGTGCTAATGAATTTCGTCCATAGAAATGGAAGACCACCAGGCCAATAGGGTTTTCTGCATAGCCCTAATGAAAATGCAAGGAGCAGATTTACATGCAAATGCAAATCTCTCTCATGCATATTCATTAGGGCAAGCCTGAAAACCCGATTGGCCTGGTGGTCTTCCAGGACAGGGTTGGGAACCACCGATATAGACCTTACATTCCTTATTTGCAATCATAGTCTCCATTTCTATCTTTTACGCAATTCTTTTATTTCTTGAATTATTGCATATGGAGAATTATTTGTTAAAGTAAAAGAAGCATGATGATTTCACTGCTCTGCAGTAAGCAAAGGAAAGAATGGAACAAGGAGGTGTACATCACACAAAGAAAGTAGAAATCTTGTCTCGGAGTACTGCTTTGATAAGTAATGCTTTGTCTAGCTCATGAAGAAGCTGTGGGAGTTTTGAAAGCAAAAACTG
Source organism: Geotrypetes seraphini (assembly GCF_902459505.1). Taxonomy (NCBI): domain Eukaryota; kingdom Metazoa; phylum Chordata; class Amphibia; order Gymnophiona; family Dermophiidae; genus Geotrypetes; species Geotrypetes seraphini. The sequence continues at coordinate 190,212,467 of NC_047091.1, read as the reverse complement.
AAAGAAATATATTTGTCAAAAAATCAAAGTTGCGACACTCATCAATATCTTTACTGCAGAGAAGTTGAGAGGTATTATCCCGCCCTGCGCTCTGCTGCCGTCTGCTTAATGAGAGCTGAAGAAAGATGCGGCACACACCAAGTTCAGCACCATGGAGAGTTCCCGTCCGTTGAACAGGACACCCATGTTTCAAGTCTAACATGAGCGTATTTTTATCAAAGGGCCATAGGCATCTTATGTGCAAGAGACTCACAGATCAGTCTCAATTTATCTGTTTATTGATTTGATTTTAAATATTTATTACCTGCTCTATCCACCGATCTAAACAGGATGCATCATAAACAAACATAAATAAGGTAAAAACAAAGAACAGCAACAGTTACCATCATAGCCTCTTATTTACAAAACTATAATATTGTACCAGTGCCAGCCATGGCATATTGAGGGGTCTTATTACTAAGCTTCACATGTTCATCTTCTAATGTGGTAGACATCATTCAGTGCAAAGAGGGATGCTACATTGGTGAAACAGACCAGATTTATTTATATACCACTTATCGTCTAAGTGACTTGCCCAGGCTCTCAGGAGCAGCATGGGATTTGAACCCACAGCCTCAGAGTGCTCTAACCACTGGGCCACACAGATACTAAAGACTAGGATCAACTTACATAGATGTCATATTAAAAATGGTAATACCAACCAGGATGTCACCACTTTGGAAAAAGTGACCACTGCACCAATGATTTTATGGTGAGAATAGTAAAAGGGAACTTTAAGAAATCAAAATGATAAGATATTTTGACACCTACCAGACAAGACTTAACAGAGATCTGGGCTTTCTTTCCCGCCTCTCTGTCTCCTGCCCACCCTCCCATCCCTCCCTCTTCCTATCCCCAAAATACTTTCATGTTTTCCTGATATTTCTCAACATTTGCTTATTTCTGATCTGAAGAAGGGTCATCACAAAATGCCTTGAGTTAATCCTTATTCCCTTTGTTTTATTTCTTTATATTACTAAAGTGAAGTACGAATTGACCATAGCGGGTCTTTCCTGCACACTAAGGCCATTTCTACTGCAGATGTGAAAACCCCCTATTTTCCACTTATTTCATTTATGGCTGTGTGCTAATGTTACCACTGGCATGCAGACATTTTTTAAAATTACCATGTCCATACTTACTGCCACTTATGTTTCTATTACAGAAAGGGTGGTAGATGCGGGGAACAGTCTCCCAAAGAGGTGGTGGAGAGAGATACTGTGTCTGAATTCAAGAAAGCCTGGGCTAGGCACGTGAGATCTCTGAGAGAGAGAAAGAGATAATGGTTACTGCGGATGGGCAGACTGGATGGGCCATTTGGCCTTTATCTGCCGTCGTGTTTCTATAACCATAAAGCTCTATGACATCACAATGCAGGTGTAAAGAGCCTTAGCCTATAGGGAGAGGAGGAGATAGTGGATGCTGCGGATGGGCCATTTGGCCTTTATCTGCCGTTATGTTTTTGTTTCTATTACGGAGGTGGTGAAGGCTCTCTTGCTAAGCATGCACTAATGTAGACATGCTCACACTTTACTACTGTTTAGCTATTCCCTCCTCCTCCTACCCCATGTCCAGCAGTACCTTTTCTCACTTCCCCTTCCCCTTCTCTTTCCCTCCTCGCCCTTCTCCATGTCCAGCAGTACCTTTTCTCCCTTCCCTTTCCCTTTCCCTTCTCCCCCTCCATGTCTAGCAATACCTTTTCTCCCTTCCCCTTCCCTTTCCCTCCTCCTCCTACCCCATGTCCAGCAGTACCTTTTCTCACTTCCCCTTCCCCTTCTCTTTCCCTCCTCCCCCTTCCCCATGTCCAGCAGTACCTTTTCTCCCTTCCCTTTCTCTCCTCCCCCTTTCCCAGGCACACTGCTCAGTCTTGTTTTTCAGTACGGGCAGTATAGAAAGTCTTCAATAAACAAACAAACAAACTCGGGGCATAATATTTCCAGGTCATGAAAGACAGGCTGAGTTCTGAGGAAGAAATCATGAAACGTCACTGGGCCAGTTCACAAAGGGTAGGGTTGATCATCCATGAGTGGCTGAGGGCTGTTAACGAGTAAGGTTACCATATGGCTCCAGAAAAAGGAGGACGGATTGAGACACTCGGGTTTTATGTCCATTACTTTCACCGGAAGTCAAACCCAAATGTCTCAATTTGTCCTCTTTCCAATTGTTCATTAATAGGGTTGCCATATGGCTTCAGAGAAAACAGTCCACAGAGCTCTGTGGGTGGCTGTGCTCAGCTTTTCTTGTGGCACTTTCTGATCTTTAATACATAAGCCACATACTGAAGTGCTTAGAGCTGTAAAGTTCAAGCAACTTGTGCTCCACAATCAAAACATCATGCTCCGCCTCTAGCAGTCTTTAAATCCAAGCTAAAAGCCCACTTTTTTGACGTTGCTTTCAACTGTTAACTCTCACTCACTGTCAGATTTCTTTACCCATTGTATCATTCCTTCTGTCAGAAACTCCCCAACCCCAAGAAGTCCTGTCTGCCTATCCAAATTAGATTGTAAGCTCTTCTGAGCAGGGACCGTCTATTGAATGTTAAATGTACAGCGCTGCGTACGCCTTTCAGCGATATCGAAAATAGTATTAGTAGTTTACAGTACACATATTTAAGGGCTTGCACTGAGCATGTCTCACGAAGACCTGTTCACAGCTGTAGATATTGTACAGTTTGGGTTGTGCAAATCACACACTGCCTTGTGTCCTGCTGGAAATATTCCACCGCTTGTGCTGCAGTGTTTGTTCATTGCAGTGTTTGCAGTGGCAGTCCAAATGTTTCCTGGCAGCCGCCTTGATTTATTTTGCCTCGTTGATTGCTGAGCGGGACTTGAGCCGTCTGATTGGCTGCCGTGTATATTTTTTTTTTAAGAAATTAATCAAGATACACCTTAGAACTAACTGTTCTGGGGCTCCTAAAACAGGCTGTTTTATCATCCACCAACTAGATTCTCTCCTGTCATCATTAAATAAACAAATATGTATTATGAATTTCTATTAGGGGCATAACTCATGCTAATGTGATTTTGCTGAAAGAAAATTACCAGGTTATTAAAACCCATCTGACACAGGGACCTGCAATAGTACCTGCGACTGAAGGCAAAATTAAATGATAAAGAGTAGAATTGATCTGGGATTCTTCAGCCCCTGTAGAGATGACCCTCATCTGCTTTTCAATTAGAAGCATGCAATGGATAAAGAGAAGGTTCTGGGTGCAATAATTACTCTGACTCAAAAGGGATCCAGCACCGCAGATATACCAAACCTCAAAGCAAGCTAACACACATTTTGGCAGAAACAAGCAGATTAGAATTCTAAACTCCTGTGCTTGCTCAGGAAGAGACGAGATCAGCGGGTCTTCAGGTTTCTGGAGCCTGCGTTGGGCTTGGAATTAGGGCTCCGCTAAAGGGCAGGATTCACTAAAGTCCCCAAATCGATCCGATTCGTGTCCTATCCGTTTCCGAGTCATCGTAGCCGATCGATACAGTAAAGCTTGTCTATTCAAATGATCCAATCGTAAACACGCCGCTGTTAGCGCTGAAACATCGATCGGCGCGCGTGCACACTGTATCCTTGTTGGTTTTGAAGCTGATAACGCATGCACGAGCTCTTTCGGACTTCACTGCATAGAAATGGGGCGTGGTTTAATCTAGCTGGGGGAGGGATAGCTGGCCCTTAAAAGTTATATTTGATTTAGGATTTTTTTTTTTTTTGTTATTTGGCATTGATATTTGAAATGTACAAGCAGAGCATGGGGTTAATCTACAATTTTCTCGCCATGCGCATTAAAAAGCCGAAATTCACTCCCGCGCTCGCTATACGCATTCCAAAAAAATAAAAAAATATTTCTAACGCTTATGTAGATGAAAGTTTACATATATTTTAGATTTCTGTAGGGGAAGGTATATATTTTTAATGGCGTTCTTAACATGCACGCATCAGTTGCTAGGCAGAAATAGCCGGCGAGGATGTAAACAGCTGGTCCTCAGCAGTCGTAACTTTTTGGACAGGAAAGGCCAGTCGGTTCAGACAAAATGGTTTCATGAATCGATGCGTTAAGAAATTTCCATGCCTTTTTACTCATTTGCATGCGCAGATCGGGTGGGGTGTGGATGGGGTCTGGAGGAAGGTTAGTGAATCGAGCCGGAGTCGGAAAGTGAGCGCAAGCCGAGCGGCACACGATCGGTTTGCTTAGTGAATCTAGCCCAAAGTGTAGAAGGCTGTGATCAAAGCAGTTCGTTGTTCCCTGAGATCTGTGACAAATCCCCCCCCCACCCCTGTTCAAGCACAAACAGTATTACTGCTATACTGAATAGGACTCAACGTGAAAGCATTTATCATTTTATTTATTTTTATTCTTTCAAAAATTTATATCCTGCACATCCCAAAATCTGAGCCGGTTACACATAATGTACACAATTCGCCATAAGTACAACACACAGCTCAGCTAAAATAACAACATCAAAACACATTCCTGAAAATAATGTGTCTTCAAACATTTACAAAAAAATAAAACCGTAGCTGCCTGGATTCCACCCATACAAAAAAATACTTTTGAGCGAGTTGAGACCTGCTGAAATGAAGGAATTTCTACCAACTGCTGAGACTGAGATCGTAAAGAATGAGAAGGCGGAAATGATATAGTTGAATTAGGCACAACTGAAGGCAAATCTTGGTGTAAAGCCTTGTAAACAAGGACCAAAATCTTAAACTTAATTCTCCATGCAATTGGAAGCCAGTACAACTCGTAGCGGTGACACATGCTATAAAAAAATAAACCAATTGATAGAAACATGATGGCAGATAAAGGCCAAATGGCCCATCCGCAGTCACAATTATCTCTTAATCTCTCTAAGAGATCCAACGTGCCTATCACAAGCTTTCTTCAATTAACACACAGTCTCTGTCTCCACCACCTCTTCCGGGAGACTGTTCCACGCATCTACCACCCTTTCCTTACATTACTCCGGAGCCCATCACCTCTTAACTTCATCCTATGCCCTCTCATTCCAGAGCTTCCTTTCAAATGAGAGATTCGACTCATGCGCATTTACATTACGTAGGTCTCTCAATTAATAAATCGTAGTGACAGTAAAACCACAATTTATGAAAATGTCACTCACCAGCAGTGGACTCAATTTCTCAGATCCTACATTCAATCAAAAAGGTGGAGAAAAAGCCTCAATTACTAGATCACGTAGCAATCATTGATGATTTTTAAGCTAGCGTTGTTTTTGTCATCGGCAAAAAACTCACATCAAAAAGAATGTAGGGCTCTAGAGAGATTCAAAACCCACTACTGCGTACAGTAGAAAATAGTATATTTTTATCATTTTTCTTTTTTGGTAATTCATTTCTCAAAAAAGCCCATGTATTTAAAGGCATCTAAGCAAACAACAGATGAAAGGTAGAAAAAAGAAAAACCTAGCTCTGGCGCCAGAACATTTGCTGTTACTAAACCATCTCCGCCGATAGCAGAAAACGTTCTTTTCAATGGCGTTCAGGGTTTCAATGGCCAAAACGTCTCCTACAAGATCTTGTTTCACCACCAGTCCGATGGTTTCTTCAGGGGTTCAAAAAGCAACACCAGCTTTCAGTCGCCGTTGATTGAGCTGTAACCCTGAGCGCCATTGAAAAGAAGGTGTCCAGAGTTGAATCTGGCAGGTTCCTCTTCTTCATGACATCATGACTTCATGAACAGGGCAGTTGGCAACTAAACTAAACTAATCTAAGGTAGTCTTCGATTTATATACCGGGTCATCTTCCATCAGAGCTTGCCAGCCTCATAGGGCAGTTATAGGATGTTAATGTTTATTGAAATGTAATATACTGTTTGACTTTGACAGAGCAGAGTGGTTTATATTAAAATCTTGGAACATTTATTTATTTAACAAATTTCTCAATCGCCTATTACTAAGCAGCTTATAAGTAGCAACGTTCATAAAATAACTAAAAACATACAAAAACAAAATGTATACAATCAATAAACATTTTAGATCATTCAATAAGAACAACTTATCCACCGCGCTCTATTGTATAGCAATCCAGAGCCAGAGTGAGCAAGAATCATCATTCATTACAATGCTTCTACAAAAAGTGTAGTCCTTGAATTTCGGAATATCCCTAAGGGCTCTTTGTGGTCCAGTTAACTTGTTCCACAGGGTTACTCCTATGATGGAAAAAGCAGAAGGTCTCGTCTTCTCATAGTTCACAGTCCCATTGCTTTCAACCTAAGAGCATCTTTCCCTCCTCCACTGCAAACTTGCGTCATGTATATGCTAATATCAACTTTAGGATTCAACCCCTCCCCTGTAGAGATCCGTATTAACACTTGCAGTCCTAGCTGATGCTTTGAATGTGTTATAATATACACAAGACTTAATTCCCATCTCTTCCTGTCAAATCTGGGGCACAGACCATTGATGTCTGTGCAGCCCTGAACCTACTTCCCAACTATGGGGGGTGGGGGAGGGAGTAGAACTGGAGGCTAAATCAACTCTGTTAATGTTCATCAGATTTGGGTGGTCTTGATTCTCTGGATCTCCTGGAAACTTCATGCCCAGCACCTCCAGTGACTCCTTGAACACATCAAATCCAGAAGATCCAGGTTTTGTCTATTATTCTTTCCTGATGAAATCTTGTCCTGTGGCCATTTAACTCCATTGTTTATTTGGAAATCCTCCTGTTGCCTTGAGTTCCAAGCAATTTGGGAGCTTTTTCCTGTGGTGTGGCAGAAGACCAGCTTCTCTAGACCTGCAGGCTCTCCTTTGTTTTTTATCTCTACAGCAGCTCTCACTTCTCAACTGCCAACTGAACCCATCTCTTATTAACTGCATCAGAGCCAACCAGAGTTCAAACAACCATGAAGAAGTTAATCTGTTACTTCTGGAAGATGCACAGTATGTCCAGAGTAAGACCAGAACTTCCTGTGGGTTCCATTCCAGATTTTTGCCATTATGAGGGGGTCCTGAAAAGTTCTCAGCCCACCTGAAAAAAGAAGGACGTGGATATGGTTCAATCAATGATCTGAAACAATGCCAAAACAGAATTTTGTTTCTGTAAATTGGCACTTAACGAAATAAGATAGCACTCTTTTCAGCTACAGAGGCAAAATAACGCTCAGAATGTAGGAAGTCGGTTGGTTGGGCTGAGAACTTTTCATCACCCCCTTGTAGGGTTACCATATGGTTCCAGAAAAAGGAGGACGGATTGAGACATCTGTATTTTACTTCTATTGAAAAGAGATGTCTCAATCCGTCCTCCTTTTTCTGAGCCATATGGTAACCCTACGTGTACTTCCCATCTCGTCCCCATCATCACTGTTTTATGATTGTGTAGATTTATTATATTGTTTTATGTTAGTTATCAGTTTGCCATTTCCAAATTAGTCATTTCGCTATTGTTATGCTGTTAACAAAATTAAGTATTTTATTAAATTTTACCTGTTGTTCAACATTTTGGATGAATCTCTTCATAAGAAGTGGTTAATAAATCCCCCCCCCCCCTTTTACTAAGCTGTGGTCCAGAGTCCTAAATGCTCTGACGCTGCTCCAGTGCTCATACAATTCCTACGAGCGTCGGAGCATTTATTGCCCCTGGCCACAGTAGAAACCTCTACTGTGGCTTGGTAAAAGAGGGCGAGCACGAAGAAGCCCACAGGAACTGAATGGATTTCTCTGCATTCAGAGCTCCTCTAGTTGGTAGCACCAAAGAATACTTTGACATCACTGCTGTGGATTCAATCAATTGAGGGTCATTCTTGCTCCAACACAGTACCGAGATTCACCACCGCTGACTTCTTCCAGGCCATATGGTCTTATATTCCAATCCACATAGCCTGTTTCACCCTCTGCCATCTATAAAATTATCTTTTTTCTTTGGTTTAGTAGAGGTCACTTGAAGTTAATTAAGAACTAGTCTTTGCATAAGTTGATCTACCTTAGTCACCCAGTCAGTAATCCACTCAGCAACTGTCTCATCTTGACAGTCTTTCTCTTACTCTCTTTCTTCGCAGGGCTCTGCTCCAACCCACAGCTATGGAAGTTTCTCTCTGAGACTTCTCTGCTCAGGGAAGTCTCTTCCTCGGGGACCTCTCTCTCAGGGACCTCCTCGGAATCACTCCAGTCTAGGGCATATATCCTCCTCCTCCCTCCCTGCCTGAGTCTCAGCTGGGTTGCATTACTTTCCTTCTTCTGGCTCAGTTCTGAGCTGCAGAGCTCAGTGCATTCACCCCCTTTTAGGCTAATGCCCCCTGCTGTCCAGTGGTATAATTGCAGCCTTGGTGAGAGAGAATCCCTTACTCCCTCACATACCCCTTGTGCTGATTAGACACCTAGCTATTCAATGCCAGCACCTGTTTCCAAGTTACCTGAGTACTACCAATACTGAATGGAAGCAGCCTAGGTAACTTCTGGATCTGCTCTGCCCCAGGTCAAACTAGATAGCGCCACAGTGGTTTCCCTGCATTTTTAGCTGCTCTGTCAGCGTGAACCTTTCCTCCTCAGTTATCTCCCACTGAATGATTGTTTTCCTTGGATACATTACTAAGAGGGACAGCAAAATGTAAAAGCAGAGATTGCACTTGCCAGTATATTTAGACTAGTAATTGCTCTGAATCAGAAGGCTCCCTAGCTCCTGCCTGTTTTAACATACATCCTTAATGTACAGGTCTTTGAATTAGACAGGTTGCACTGAAGGCTTTCATTTCAGCAATACCGCTTGAAAAATTATAACTCCCCCAGTGGTGCCTTTTGAAGAGCAAATCATTTTAATGATCTCTTAGCAAAATAAAAGGAAGTGCAGGGGGTAATCACACACTCTGAAATCTTGGCGGTATTCCCAGCCAAGTGATGTCTCTGAGGTGTGGTTATTTCATTACAGCCGTCACTCCTTCAGGGTCCAATTTCTCCTATAAATAAACGTATACGCTATAAGAAAACGCTAATGAACTGATTTCCAGGGGGCTCTGATGCATGAATGCTGCCTTCATACTAGGTTTGAGGGGATGGGGCCCACTGAAGCGGAAATGGGAGGGGTGATGACCACTCTTCTGCAGATCCAAGCAACTCCAAGTAGCATGCCAATTAACACCAAGTTTGAATCTTTACCAAGAAAGCGACTGAGACCATTAAGTCGATTCCCAAACGACTGTGATAAAAGTCCATTTTAAAGCCACTCACTGACATGTTAATGCAGCCGTACCGCAGACTATGCGTGTAACTGTCAATATAGGAATGATTGGATTCTATTCATATTTGTAAAACAGAGAAGAAAAATGACGGAAGGTGGTTTGCTAGCCATTATCTCCTGGCTCTGAGTAGCACACATTAGATGAATATTTTTTTGGCTAAACTACACACTCTTTTGCCTTTTATCTCCTCATTCTAGAACAAGTTGCTTAAATTTATGCGGCAAAGAAAAACGGGAAAACCTTTGCAACACATACAACAACCGACAACAGCAAAGGTGATCTAAAGAAGGAGAAGCTGCCAGAGTGGAAGAATAAGGGCTGCAATCCCTCGGGATTGGTCTGGTCCAACATTGCTGCAGAATTGCTCGATGGCTCCCGATGCATGCCATGCACTTAAACTTGGCCAAGTCGAGTTTACTCTCAATAAAATTGATTTGGTGACCACTTTGATGCTTCTTCTTCCTTAGACTACCTTCACTGGCATCAGTTGCTTAAATTTATAGAACATTGCCATCGTCATGTCCTCTTCCAATCTAGAGTTCTAATAATCACAATAATCTAGAGTTCTATAATCACATGCACAAATGGCGAACCACATGGTTGTTCAAAGAGGTCACACAAAGGAACACAGGTGGGCCATAGAGGCCTACTTTTCTATATTCTACTGTGCACCCTCCTGCAGCCTAATTGGAGGCCCTCAATTATAGACTTGTCTCCAAATTGCCTCAAAGAATTTCAGCTGGAAGATAGCCATTTTAAGGGGTCGACTGGGGAGTCAACACATTCTGCCCTCCCTCCTCCTCTCTCCTCCCCCCACCCCACCTTACGTACATGCACTAAATAGATCTTCTCTGGCAGGAATGCTGAGATCCTGCCTACAAAAGAAATATAGTTCTCCAGCTGCTATCCTCCTGCTTACGCTACTTCTTTAATGCAAAAGTCAGCAATGAGCCTCCAGCCACCACCAGGACTTCTCACACATACTCACACATGAAAACTGCCAATCAAGTGGAGAAGGCTTCATCTAAGGCAAGGCAGATATTGGGTTGTATCAATAGAAGTTTCGTCAGCCAAAAGCCTGAAGTCATAATGCCGTTGTACAGGGCCATGGTGAGACCTCATCTGGAGTACTGTGTGCAATTCTGGAGGCCACATTACAGTAAAGATGTGCGCAGAATTGAATCGGTTCAGTGGATGGCCACCAGGATGATCTCGGGGCTCAAGGGTCTCTCGTACGAAGAGAGACTGAACATGAAGGGCATAGAGAGAGTAGAGAGGGACAGATTCTTCAAACTTTCTAAAAATAAAAGAACAAGAGGGCACTCGGAAAAGTTGAAAGGGGACAGATTCAAAACGAATGCTAGGAAGTTCTTCTTTACCCAACGAGTGGTGGACTACTGGAATGCGCTTCCAGAGGGCGTAATAGGGCAGAGTACAGTACTGGGGTTTAAGAAAGGATTGGATAATTTCCTGCTGGAAAAGGGGATAGAAGGGTATAAATAGAGGATTACTGCACAGGTCCTGGACCTGTTGTGCCACCGCGTGAGCGGACTTCTGGGCATGATGGACCTCAGGTCTGACCCAGGAGAGGCATTGCTTATGTTCTTATGTTCTTAAATTGCAGCTCTACACTCTCGAGGAACGTAGGGAGAGGGGAGATGGAAACATTTAAGTACCTCATGGGACATGTTGAAGTGGAAGATGATATTTTCTTTCTCAAGGGACCCTCGGCCACAAGAGGGCACCCGCTCAAACTCAGGGGCGGAAAATTTCATGGCGTCACCAGAAAGTATTTCTTCACAGAGAGAGTGGTTGATCATTGGAATAAGCTTCCAGTGCAGGTGATCAAGGCAGACAGCGTGCCAGACTTTAAAAATAAATGGGATACCCAGTGGGATCCCTACGAGGGTCAAGATAAGGAAATTGGGTCATTAGGGCATAGACAGGGGATGGGTAAGCAGAGTGGGCAGACTTGATGGGCTGTAGCCCTTTTCTGCCGTCATCTTCTATGTTTCTATGTTAAAGGTGGGGGGGGGGGGGGTTGCGGGATTTCATACCATATACTAAACAAATAATAAAAGGGAGCCAGGCAGTAAATCAAAAGTATGTTCAAATGAAAAAGTTTTACTACATTCGTCTAGAAAGTGATTGTTGCATTGTCTAGAGAAGTTTCCAAATGAAGAAGAGGGAGAACATTCTCTAGGGTTGGGCCAGATACTGAAATGTCTGGTATTAGGACTACGGGTAAACTCTGCTGTAATGATCGGAAGGTAAAGGCAGTTGATCTAGAGAAATAGTAAATAGTCGAGGAAGAGTGTAAATCTAGTTTGACGACTTTAGAAAATTAACAAAACGTTTTCATATATATGTAGTTCTATGAGATACCGGTAGCCAATGTGCATTGCCAAAGTATTGCCCCAGGGTGCTTTTCATTAGTGCTGAGGAGGGCGGTATGTTCTGGAATCACCGCTGGCGAATGCCAATAGCCTTATATTTTCCCTTAAGGTTTGCAATGACTATTTCCAGACATCTAAGCAGAGTCCTAACCTGCTAGGTGCATCAAAATCATGGACATTGGAAAGACCAATATTGATAGGACATCGAAGTCTGACTTTGGACATTTCCCGCAAGACGTCTAAAATTTCAAAAATGTTAGATGCCCATCTTTTTTTTTTTTTTTGGGGGGGGGGGGGGGGAAATCATCTTGGCCATCAGGACATCTAATTTTTTTCAACCACAAAAACATCCAAACCCAAGCCATTTGGACGTAGGAGGGGGCCACCATTCATACTACACTGGCCATGCAGACATGTCATCAAAGCAGTGGGGCACCTTAGAGGGCACTGCTGTGAACTTCACCTGAAGGGTATCAGATACACATTTCACCATAACCCCCTTATGGTGAGCCCTTCAAAACTCCCCCTAAACCCACTATACCCAACCGTCTACCACCCCAATAGCCCTATATAGTAGCATAGTAGGATTTGTGGTAGGTTTTACTGGGATTACACTTTCAACCGGAATAGGATATGGGCCTGGGTCCCTCTCTCTGTGGTTCACTACATCACCCACCCATTAGCTGCACACACCTGCTTGCTGCTATACTAAGCTTCTCATACCAAGTGCTCCTGTTCTAGAGACAGGTATGTACTGTTTTATTCAGATCTTTGGGGGGGTGGGAGGGGGGTCAGTGGCCACTGGGGAAGTGTGGGAGGGTCATAACTTCATGCATCCATTGATGATCTGGTCAGTTTGGGTACCTTAGTGGCACTTAGACACTTCTAAATCAGGGTTAGCTCTGGACATCTAAATCACGTCTTGGAAAATGTTGAATCATCACCTTGAGACATCCAAGTGTTAAGCCTGCCGAAAACCCACCCATAACCCCCTTGAACTCTGGGTACACAGTGAACAAAAAGCCTAGCAAGACGTCTAGACAATCGGTTTTCAAAATCGTCACTTCGATGTCCTGGCGATTAGGACGTCCAAGTGCCGGTTTATGCTGTCTTTCATTTTTGAAAATGAGCCCCAACTACCTTGAGGGTGGCAACAGCCACTGTATGAGATAACATAACACCATCAAGACTAAGAAAACACAGCAACCTGGGTCCCTAGAGTTGTCCTGAGTCATATTTCAAATATTAAGCTTGCTGTAAGAAAATTTGTAGCTTTGAACTAACGCGTTTGGACAGAAAAAACCCCTTGCTGACACATTTAGACAAAAATGTCATGAAAGCCGTTCTCTCTGAAAAAATGTTTTCATTTATCCATGTTGCGTTTGAGCTGATGTCCTCTGGTCCTAGAATGCATTCTTGAATTGAAATCACTCTTGTACGATCTCTGCATGCATCTATCCAGCCCTGTCATGTTTCCCCTCTGGGTATCTCCTCCCTATGCCACTGAAGCACTCGGTAAATATTCATCTCTACATCTTCTAAAGAAAAACAGAAGCTGAAAGGAGCCATACATCACGGATTTTTAAGTAAAGTGCTTTTTAAGTTTCTTTCAGTGGTGAGCGAGCCAGGCTGAAATCCTGACAGATGTTGCAGGGAAGGTGAAGCAGTTCTCATCACAGCCACTAGCAAATCCCAGGCCTCGGCTTCTGCATTAATAACTTCAGGATAAATGAAGCAGAAAGAAAACAGTGCTCTCAGCAGGGCAAGGAGAGTCAGACTGCAAATATCCTGAGAGAAGGAACTCTTCGGTCCAAGGGGGCTGTTCAGACCTTGGAGGTGTCCTGCTCAACTTAAATACTATAGCCAGGAGAGTTCACACAGAATGAGCACTCCTTCCACTTCTCTTAGGATACAGTCTTTGATATATCTAGCACTGCTTTAAACAAATGCATTCTCAGTATCAGCCATGATAAATAATTAGCATCCATGCAATCCAGACGTGTGTGTTTTGACTCTGATCAGACTCCCTAGCAAGGATTCTTGCTATCTTTAACAACTTAGCCTATCTGTACCTCTGCCAGTTTCATATACTGTTTCAGTGATTTTGGTTCAGTCATCATTTTAGAATGTAAATATGAGTTCCAGCCACTAAGTGGCAGTAAAGTACATTCTAGCTAAGTGTAAATATGAACTCCTGCCACTAAGTGGCAGTGAAGTACATTCTAGCTGAACACACACATTGTGCCATAATCAAAAAGGACTTTTTCCTGTCCTCTAAGTCTGTCATAATTATATTTTAAGCTCTTTCTAGCAGGGACCATCTTTTGAGTGTTTAATGTACAGCGCTGAGTGCATCTGCCATGAGCCTCACCTTCTCCAAAATTGAGTAAGTCTATGGCTTCAAAATGTGCTTCAAAGCCTCTTGCTTCCAAAACTCCAGCTCCTAGAATTCCAGCCTAGTGGCTACAGCTACCTTTGCCTCAATGCCCCCTGCTCCATTTACTATTCCAGCCTTAGGGCAAGGGTCCCCAAAGTCCCTCCTTGAGGGCCGAATCCAGTTGGGTTTTCAGGATTTCCCCAATGAATATGCATTGAAAGCAGTGCATGCACATAGATCTCATGCATATTCATTGAGGAAATCCTGAAAACCCGACTGGATTTGGCCCTCAAGGAGAGACTTTTGGGACCCCTGGTTTAGGGGCTCTTATACTGCAGACTCCAGTCTGGCTGGTTCTAGTTCCACACCAGAAAACTCAGTTATAGAGATTTCAGTTTTCAAGATTCTAAACCTGAAATCAAGGGATCCTGCATTCCTGAATCCAACTTCCATGATTTTGAGACGGAACTCCAAAGACTCTGCTACCAGAGTTTCCAAGTACATTCCTTATTTGGTAGCCTGACTTCTAGTGGTAGTCCTATCATACTACTGCTAGGGGTGAGAGCTGCCATCTTGAAAGAAGGCAGCAGTAGCAGCAGAACTAGACCTCAATTTTTGGGTGTGATTGAGGGTGGACTGAGTGGACATGATCCATGCATTTCCTCTCTCCACCCTTTCCTCCCCCCCAAAAAAACAAAAAGGGTAAATCTTGGTTGGTGAGGATCCCCAGACCCTGCCAGCTGAAAAATCATTTCTGAAGACCCCCCAAGCAGTTTCCTCCTCACAGGAATCAGCAGCACATTTCCAGCCACCAACACTAGTACTGCCAACTGAACCGAGTATGCGCAGGAGGGGGGGGCGATTGCCAGCAGGGATTAGACTGCTTGGGGAACTCCAGAAAGCACTCTTCATCGGGTGGGGCCAGGGATCCCCACCAGCTAACCAATGATGTGCATCACCACTAGGTGGACCCTTGCCCACCTATGGCTATGCCACTGCCAGGCAGCAAAGGGGCAGGAAGTGAAAAGGATTTCTTCTGCTCTGACACTGTATTCCCAAAGATACCCCTGGTAAGTGCCAGGGCTGCCTCTTTAGTGGGGCAGATGCTAACAGCTGGAGAGTGGGGGTCATGATACACCACATAATGTACCAGGAGGGGAGGGTTGGAGGCAGGTCAGGTAATCTTGGGGTTGTACAGGTTATCATCAGGGTTCAGATTGTAATGAGGAGGAGCTTTTGATGGTTCGGACAGCTGCCACATCTACCACGTAATTAACAGAGTTGCTGTGAAATATTATGGAACTATTTTGCACTCTGGGGATGTGTGCATATATTTCACATGGCTGCTTATCAGTGCTGTGGTTCTTGGAGCTCTCTGCACCTACTTGAGATGGGGAGTTTCAAAGGGAATCGATACACTGTGCAGACATGCTGGCTCCAGCAACAGTTCTGGAGGCCACATCTTCAAAAAGAGTCAGGTACAGGATATAAATTATCTGCGCCAATGTGGCCAATGTGGCATCTAGGTGGCACGAATTGTTATAGAATCCATGTGCCTACATTTGTCCACGTTCACTTGTGCCACATCAATGGCAGGTGCGAATGCTATGCTCACATGTAGCCCTTTAGCACGTAGCATCCAGAACTCTGGGCCATTCTGCCCGTAAATGTTAGCCCGTGCTCCTCCCCTGGGAATGTCCCTTACTTTTAGGCGCTAAGGGGTGAATTATCTAAGCAGCACCATTGAAATTAGGTTTTTAATAATAATAATTTTATTTCTTATATACCGCTGTACCGTGAGGTTCTAAGCGGTTTACAGTAGAAACAGAAGAAATGCAATAAGTAAGTTTTAACTGAGTTTCAAGGCGCCTACCAAGGATTGCCAGATTTTACGATACCCAGCCTCGCCCTAAGTGGTGTATATTCAGGTACTCAAGCATTTTTTCCTATCTGTCCTGGCAGGCTCACATTCTATCTAATGTACCTGGGTAATGGGGGATTCAGTGACTTGCCCAAGTCACGCCCCGTTCCCCCCCCCCCCCACCTCTTCTCGTTCTCGGAGCCCCTTCAGGAAGGCATTTGCCTACATTTCCGGCGCCTACCTTTGCCGGAAGCCCGATTCTCTACCCGGTGCATGATTGACACGTGATCGGTGGCTGCTGACAACGGCACTGGTTACAGAATCCAGGCCTAAACGAGTTTTCTCGTCATTTATAGAATAGCGCTGAGCACTCCCTATCACATGGGGTTGAGAAATACACACAGAAATTGTCCTGTCTGGGTCTCAGTGTCTGGCAGTTGATTGCTCTGTGCAGGCTCTGCTTTCACTCATCTCTTTATTTAGTCCTCTGCCAGTGTTTACATAAAAATAAAATTCCAATTACCAGCAGTTCGTGAAGGCTTTGCTTCAGGACACCCAGCCTCCTCCGCGATTGTGTATCTCTTTCTGAAGATGAAGTTAATGCTTTAGATCTTTGTCTGAGGCTGTGTCTAGCTCAGTCTCACAAGAGCTACAGAGAAGCTTCAGAAGGTAGGGAATGAGAGAGATCCTCTTAATTTGGAAATGGATGCTACTAAAGACTTCAGGTGCCCAGTAAACCAGTCAGAAAACAGTGGAAACACTGTGCGGGGAGATGATCACAGAATTCCTCAATGCAAGAAGATGACAAAGAACATATAAATGACAAATGAAGATTTATATCTCAGGAGAGAAGAAAGAGCTGCTTCGAGTTCCCAGACATCACAATGATGTCATAGGAGGAAGACCGGCTAGAGCTATTGGCTCTTCCAGTCGGTCTTCAGAGGTGGAGTGGCAGAATGTTGTCCACGAGCAAACATCCAAAAAGCCAGAAGCACCCCCTTGGATCCTCCTTCACAGCCAACTGGGCAAGACAGAGCTTGTGTACTAACTATTGAGGTTTTATTCAGAAAGTAGAAAGTGAAAGCTATAAATTCTAGCCTTTCCAAGTCAGTAGAGAGAAGGCTTCTTTTGTGATACCTGGACCCAAGATGGAGACCAGTGTTAAAATAACAATCAGTCTTGGCTCTAGTGACTCCTTGGGGGATGGTATTTCTCCAAGTCCATCCTCTCGCCCATTGCCTCTTCTGGAGTTCAGTATTTTCTGAGGCTTTGCTCATGCCAGTTTTTTGATAAATTAAATGATTTTTCCTTTGATATTTGTAGAAACATTATTTGTGAAGCTTTTTGTAAAAGCTATATTCCCCGCATGGCTGGAATAAGTGCTCAAGTCTAACTCATAGGCTTAACAGGCCAAGTGAAGGAATTCAGCTAAGACAGGAAAGGAGGTAAACCTCGAAAGATAGTGAGAAGATTAAATGTAGACAGATTCATGAGGACATATGGAATCCATCATAGGGTACTGAAGGAACTTAGGAAAATTCTGGTGGCTCTTTCGAGTCCAGAATGGTCCCAGAGGACCAGAGAAGGATGATGCGGTCTCTCATCACAAAGAATTGAGGTTTCTAGATCTCTTTTCCTGACCACCTCTGTTTTTGAGCTCAATTTGTGGTTTACCAATCACAGAGGTTTATTCCTGTGTTTTTCTTTCTTATTTTTATCATACAATGAAAGCAATTAACCTCACTCCTAAGCCAAGACACGTGGAATATGATCTCAGCCTTGCTATAGAATTTGCATGGTACATAAGTGGGAACCTATCCAGATGTGCTTGAAAAATTCCTTTCAATTAAATATCTCGGCATCTTTTTGCCACATTTTCTCTAACTGCATTTCTTGGTACCTGAGGATTTTTCCTGATTCTATGCCTCATCCCATTCCTCCCACTTCATCTCCCTGGATTCCAGCCACCAATCTTTCCTTCAAATCCAAGGACCTTATTTATAAAAGATCTAGAAATTGGAACGAGTGAGGTGATTAAATTTGCAGATGACACTAAACATGCGGACTGTGAAAAACTGCAGGAAGACCTTAGGAAATCGGAAGACTGGGCGTCCAAATGGCAGATGAAATTTAATGTGGACAAATGCAAAGCGATGCACATTGGGAAGAATAATCCAAATCATAGTTATCGGATGCTAGGGTCCATCTTGGGGGTCAGCGCTCAAGAAAAGGATCTGGGTGCCATCTTGGACAATACTCTGAAACCTTCCACCCAATGTGCGGCGGTGGCCAAGAAGGCAAATAGGATACTAGGAATTATTAGAAAAGGGATGGTAAACAAGACTAAGAATGTTATAATGTCCCTGTATCACTCCAAGGTTTGGCCTCATCTGGAGTATTGCGTTCAATTCTGGTCTCCTTATCTCGAGAAAGATATAGTGGTGCTAGAAAAGGTTCAAAGAAGAGCGACCAAGATGGTAAAGGGGATGGAACTCCTCTCGTATGAGGAAAGACTAAAACGGTTAGGGCTCTTCAGCTTGGAAAAGAGACGGCTGAGGGGAGATAGGACTGAAGTCTACAAAATTCTGAGTGGAGTAGAATGGGTACAAGTGGATCGATTTTTTACTGCATCATGATTTAGAAAGACTAGGGGCACTTGATGAAGTTATAGGGAAATACTCTTAAAACCAATAGGAGGAAATTTTTTTCACTCAGAGAATAGTTAAGCTCTGGAATGCGTTGCCAAAGGATGTGGAAAGAATGGTTAATGTAGCTGGTTTAAAAAAAGGTTTGGATACGTTCCAGGAGTAAAAGTCCATAATCTGCTGTTGAGACAGACATGGGGGGTAGCCACTTTTGCCCTGGATCAATGGCATGGAATGCTGCTACGATTTGGGTTTTGCCAGGTACTAGTGACCTGGATTGGCCTCCATAAAGACGGGACACTGGGCTAGATGGACCTTTAGTCTGACCCAGTACGGTTATTCTTATGTTTTCTCTTTCTCATCTCCCACCCTCACTGATCTCTGTCGCTCCCTATCTCATCCTCATCCTCTGTCTTCTATTCACTTTTGCCATCAACAAATCCTGTCAGATAAGTGCCTTTATTTCAAACACTGATGGACTTAAATTTACAGAGGAAAATTGAAATGGAGGTTTCAGAGATGTCGTGATTATATGTTTGGACACTGATGCAAATATTATGGAATAGGATGCAGCACTGGATAATTATCAGTCATCTGTGGCAGTTTCCTGTCCTTTGGATACGAGCATTTCTTTGCTCCTTATCGAAATTACTAAACATTTTATCTGTGACCTTTGCGATAGGAACTGGGCAAAGTTACTCATACAAGGCAATTCTTTGCAGTTTTTTGTGCAATTTTCCGATCACTCCTTTGTTCCTGTTTCCTCATTCTCTCTCCTCTGTCACAGGTCCTTTCTCTTTGTCTCTTCTAATACCTGAGTCTGTCTAAGGTCCGCTCTGTCCTCCATCTTTCTTACCTTTACCGCATCATTCTTTTTCTCTAACTTCTTTTAGGTTCTCTCATCTTGACCCATTTTCCTCTACTCCCCTTCCATTTCTTTTCTTTTCACCCTTCTCCTACTAACCTCTCCCTCCAATATTTATAATTCCTCCCTTCCCGCCCCCTCATTTCTCACTTCTTGCCTGCATCAGGTCTCCATTTCTCTTTCCCTTCCTTCCCCATCTGCCTCCCTGCCTCTCTATACCCCATTTCTCAGTATCTGTTCTTTTCTCCATTTCCCTCCCTTCACCAACATGTGATGGCTCAAGTCCTCGATCTCCAAACTTCCTTCTGAAGCAAAGTCATCTTAACTCTACTGAATAATGTTCCAGCTCTTTTTGAGCAGAAATCACAAGCAGCTGTGTTTACTCATCCAGATTAGCACTGCAGGATTATTAACTTTTTTGCATAATCTCAATTCTATTTCTTTCCTCTTATGTAATGTCTCAACATTAGTTTCCAAGCCTGTTATGTGCTGATTTCTCTCGCACGTTAACCTTGATAGGCGGTATATAAAATCCTAATAAACTTGAAACAGAAACCACCCCATAGACCATAGATCAAGCAACCGATATCAACTATTGTTGGGGCTTTTATGCCAGAGCATTGATAGGAAATCCCTTGTCCCCAGAGAGAGCCTATTTCCTTAGAGAAGAGTGTGTATGCTGAGTGAAGTGGGGCGAGTATTGGGAAGCGATGAGTGATCTGTGGGGGCCCTGGGGTGCAAATTCAGCCCTAGACCATCATGTGACCAGGACAGACCCTTCACATACGGTTACCATACGGCTCCCAAAAAAGGAGTATGGATTGGGACATCCAGATTTTACTTCCCTTGCCTTCAACAGACATAAAACCCAGATGCCTCGATCCATCCTCCTGCTAAACCTGCCCTTACATATAGTAAGTTGCTATCCTATTCTATTCCTTCTCTCCCTGTGCAGCCTCTATCACCCCCCACCCCACCCCCACCTCTCCCTTAGCCAACTTTAGCTGAATGCCAAAGACCCATACCTCTGCTCGCTACATTTTAAACAGCATCAGAACCTCCCCTGTGCTGATCTCATTGAGGGGATCAAGATGGAGGATACGCCAACACCAGGTGACACCTGAATTGTGAACTTGGCGGAGATGATTGAGAACCGGAGGATTTTGTACTCCTCATGTGGGCTCGTCTACAATGCATACAGTCAAAGGAAGGATGGTTGGAGGCTGTCCATGCTGCAGCTCCATGAAAAGGGCTTTCTGTGTTGGACCCCCTGGCACACACCTTACAATAAATCCTATCCCCAAAGAGCTTATAATCTTGCCGAATACCTAAGGCAGTGGGTGAAACAGTAAATTGCTCCACTTCTCAAAGTATTATTAGAAGATGATAAACTCTAGCTTTTTGATATTCTTATGGGTTTTTGCTTTGTTGGTTGGTTGATTTATTTATTTACCATCTTTTTGAAGAAATTCACCTAAGGTGTGGGCAGCAGGAATGTCAAACATATCACTTTTAGCTCTAGGATGTTCATCTGCTGAAGCTTTTTCTGAGTAGACCAAAGGCCCTGGGTTGCACTGTTGTCTAAGAGAAATGCCACAAATAGTGTCTGCTACTGCATCGAGAAAGTCCTCAGCAACCCAAACATTATTGGGAAAAGAAAAGTTGTAAGATACACAGATTCTTTTGTAAGAAACGAGCATTTCTGTGGCTGTATAAATGTCTCTACGCAAGAGCATTGTAGACTTCATGGTGTAATGCAATGGACAGATGTGTGATCTCTATACCTCATGGGCAGCATCTTTGACTTTTTTTCTCCGATAAAAAGTCCTCCCACCTGTAATGGATGGCTAAATGTAAAAACAAACCCCTAATGAATGAAATCACTGGCGTAGAGTAGGGTTAACAGTGTTAAGATAGGATGCTGACTAGCCATGGTATAAGGAGCCTTTAAGGGAAAAAAAGAGGGTGTGTGAAGAAAAAATATCATTGACGTTCAAATTCTCCACAGGCCGATCCTACAGTAAGATGATTTCTCACAAACTGGCCCTGTCTTCAAGAAGCTGCCAAGAGTTTGTTTAACCATGAGATCAGTTAATAAACCATGAAAGTGCCAAGATAACTCAAGGGAGCTGGGAACAAATGATAATTATGCAGGCTTAATGGATCCCTTTGTATAGAGCTAAGTGATGATGTTTGAGTTTCAGTTATTTTCAGGGGAAAGATGACCCAATCCTAAGTGGTTCTGGCATGAACTGCAGCTATTTTGTTCTTGTTTTCAAAGGATACAGATGTTCTTTTTAACATTTTTGTAAGCGATATTGCTGAAGGGCTGACTGGTAAGATTTGCCTCTTTGTGGATAATACCAAAATTTGCAAAAGAGTAAACACCCATGATGGTGTGGAAAACATGAGGAAAGATCTAGCGAAGCTTGAAGAATGGTCTAAAATTTGGCTGCAAAGATTTAATGCTAAGAAATGGCAAGGCCATACATTTGGGCAGCAGAAACCCAAAAGAACGGTACAGTTTAGGGGGTGAAGAATTTGTGTGCATGAAAGAGGAGCGGCACTTGGGTGTGATGGTACGTGATGATCTTAAAGTGGTCAAACAGGTTGAAAAGGCAATGGCGAAAGCTCGCTTGGATGCTTAGGGAGAGGTATGGCCAGTAGGAAAAAGGAGGTATTGATGCCCCTGTATAAGACTTTGGTGAGACCTCATTTAAAATATTGGTTACAATTCTGGAGGCCGTACCTTCAAAAAGATATAAACAGGATGTAGTTGGTTCAGAAGAAAGCTGCTACAATGTTGTGTGGTCTTCGTCATAAGGCGTACGGGGACAGACTTAAAGATCTCAATCTGTATACTTTGGAGGAAAAGTGGGAGAGGGGACATATCATAGAGACGTTTAAATTCAAAATTTGTCTAAGAATATTATTAGCCAAGTGGTGGGGTTACCCCCTGAAAAATCATTTAAATTCAGTGGATAAAAAGCCTCAACTACTACTAATATGCAGGCGGCAACCCAATGAGTTTTTCAGCCGTTCTAATTCTGTATCATAGGGAAAAAACTCCACAAATTTTCAAAATGGGAAAAATCCCACCACTGTGCACAGGGAACAAAGGAAAAAGAACAAGAGACACAGTTCACTTATCTTCATCGATGTCCACAATTAGCATATCATGCTCAGTCCAGCGACTCGATCTTCCTGCTAAAGCAAACTTAATGTTGGAATGAAGATAAGGAGCTCGCTCTTGTTTCGCCAACTAGTGGCTGCATCAGGGAGGTTCCCATTCTCTCCTGCTCCGTTCACTCTATAGCTCAGAATGGCGCTCAGATTTAAGCTTCTAGTTACATGACGTCATTTCCGCCGGGATTCAAACTAGTTTTACAAACACAAAGATACCAAATCAAAAATCAAAACTAGTAAAATGCACACCACTCCAATTTCTCATTCAGACCATTGGGCCAGATGCCTTTGTGGAGAGAGCAGGTTTTGCAGTGTGTCTAATATGCAATGATAAAATTGCATCGATGAAACGGTCAAATATAAAGCGGCACTTCGGCACACGCCATACTACAATTGCATCGAAATATCCTGCGGGGGACAGCAGGAAGAAAGCATGTCAAGAGCTACTGTGCACAGTGCAAGCTAGTCAGCAGCAACTCCATGTTTGGACCCAACAAGGTGACTGGAATTCGGCTAGCTTTAGCAATTGTGAGAAATGGAAAGCCATTCACAGATGGGGAGTATGCCAAAACATTCATACTTGATGTTGCCAATGAACTTTTTGACGACTTTTTAGATAATCAAACGAATAAAAGACATGCCTCTGTCGGCAAGAACTGTTCACGATCGTACCATTATGATGGCAAATCAAATTGAGGCAACACAAGTGAAGGACATAAATGCAGCTCCATTCTTTTCCCCTCGCTTTGGATGAGCCAATAGACGTAAGCCATTTATCCCAGTTCAACATGATTGCAAGGTATGCTGTTGGTGACACACTACGTGAGGAAAGTCTTGCTGTTTTGCCTATGAAAGGGACAAAAGGGGAGGATTTATTCAAGTCTTTCACTGAACTTGCTAAAGAACAAAATCTACCGATGGATAAACTTATTTCGGTGTGTACTGATGGTGCTCCGTGCATGGTGGGGAAAAAGAGGATTTGTAGTGCTTCTTCGTGAACTTGAAAAGAGACCCATCCTAAGTTTTCACTGCATCCTACATCAGGAGGCGCTTTGTGCTCAGATGTGTGGCGAGCAGCTTGGTGAGGTGATGTCGCTGGTCATTCAGGTGGTCAACTTTATTGTTGCCTGAGCTTTAAATAATCGCCAATTTAAAACACTGCTGGATGAAGTTGGGAATAATTATCCTGGTCTGCTTCTGCACAGCAATGTGCGTTGGTTGTCAAGAGGGAAGGTGCTCAGCCGTTTCGCGGCTTGTCTGAGCGAAATCCGGACTTTTCTTGAAATGAAAAACGTCGAGCATCCTGAGTTAGCTAACACTGAGTGGCTCTTGAAGTTCTACTATCTCGTGGACATGACTGAACATCTGAACCAACTCAATGTGAACATGCAAGGCATTGGAAATACAGTCTTATCCCTTCAACAAGCAGTGTTTGCATTTGAAAACAAGCTAGAACTCTTCATCGCCGACATTGAAACAGGTCGTTTACTACACTTTTAAAAACTGGGGGAGTTTAAAGATGCATCACAGCAAGTGACCCTGCTCAACATCTTGACCTTCAGCAGCTAGCGGGCTTCACATCTAATCTCCTGCAGTCATTCAAAGCTCGCTTTGGAGAATTTTGTGAGCGCGCTCATCTTTTTAAGTTCATCACCCATCCACACGAGTGTGCAGTGGATAGCGCCGACCTGAGTTACATCCCCGGTGTCTCCGTCAAGAGATTTTGAGTTCCAAGCTGCAGACCTGACATGTGGGTGAATAAGTTCAAGTCAGTGAATGAAGATTTGGAAAGACTTGCATGACAGCAAGCAGAGTTGGCAAGCAAACACAAGTGGGGAGAAATGAAAAAAAACTTCAACCCGCAGACCAGCTGATTGTCAAAACTTGGAACGCGCTTCCCGTCACATACCACACACTGCAGCGTGAGTATTGCTGTACTGACAATGTTTGGCTCTACATATGCATGTGAGCAGTCTTTTTCACATCTAAAGAACATTAAGACCAACCTACGATCACGTTTAACGGATGGAAGTCTCAACGCCTGCATGAAACTTAACCTCACCACGTATCAACCAGACTAGAAAGCCATCAGCAAAACCATGCAGCACCAGAAGTCGCATTAATGGTAAGAACTACTTTATTCATCATTGGTTAGCAACAGCATAACAACGTTATTAAAAATAATTCAGAGACTTATTGTACTTTAAAAGTGTTGGTCTTACCTAAAATGCACACATTTACTTGTAGTTTTGAACATATTGTATGGCTCTCACGGAATTACATTTTAAAATATGTCGTGTTTATGACTCTCTCAGCCAAAAAGGTTCCTGACCCCTGCGTTAGTGTATAGTATGTCCCGGGACCTTGCAGGAACTGACACTGTGCCCTAATTCATGTGGTAAATGTTTACCACACTTTAGTAAAAAGTCCTCTTGGTTACATAGGAAGAGTTTAGGGATTGTGCATTTACTAGCAATATTTTCCTCTAGCACCTAGTGTCCGTCCTGTCCCCTCTCCTCCCATGAAACCCTCCCCTCACATATTCACATTCCACTATAAATCACTTTTCCTTCTGTTTACGTACATGTCATAATCGAGGTCCTCACACAGCTCAGAGCCAGTGTGTCCAGTTTTTATTGCTTCAAGCCTGGGGTGAGTGAATGATGGATTTATTTTGATGTTCGGGATGATTTTGTACTTTAAGGTCATTGAATTATGTGTACATGCTACTTCGTGTTACATCAAGGCATAATCAAGAAAGTGAAGGAACCCTCAGAGCTGGGAAGAAGAAGAGACAGAAAATGTGCTTCTGCAAATCCAGCACATCTCCTGCTCTCTCCCAGTTGGTACCCATGTTCTTTGTACCCTTCTTCCAGGGCACAGAAGAGCTGGGAGTGGAAACAAGAACTAGCTGATTGCTGTCACTCAGCAGACAAAGGAGAAAAGCTCCTGCTGAATGTAATCACTATTATTATCTACACTTAGTATTCTGGGAAGCAATAAAAAAAAGAGCTGTTATCAGCCCTGTTCTGGACTGCCCTGCAAGATCAAGGCAAGACAGGAGAAGTTCAAAGTGGCCTACAGAACTGGGCCTAGTATCCTATGCGGTTCTATTCAACCCTTGCTGGGTTTTATTTTATTTTTTTATGTAGAGCAATTTGAAATTGCAACCAAGGAATGCTTCTTGTACAGGAAAGTCAAAAACTGTATAATCACAGTATTCTCAATTATAGTATTAGGCCAGATGAAGAAGAGTTAGCTCAAGTCCACAATATGAGACAGAGCATTTGAAATTCACTAGGAAAGTACATAAAAAGAGGTGAGGGAATCTTAAATGGTAAATGAGAGACTAATCACCCACTCCAGTGCTAATTATGGAGCTGACATTGACTCCAGTGGTCTTTGGAGGCCAAGAAATGGTCACAGAATGCACAGATTGAGATCTAATTATAGGGAAATTCTAAAAAGTATAAAGTAACGGTATTGCCCCTAGTTTCAACAAGGCAAATTGTTTAAACTGAAAAACAATTTCTGCTGGTGCCTGAAAAACATCCTAAGCACCCCAATCCTTATCAGAAGCCAAGATGAATGTAACCAGAATTATTGAGGAAGTTACATGATCGGAATCAGAACATTCCAGAATGTCTGAAACATCCAACAGCCACCTCAACTGAAACATCTCCTTGGGTTTGAAGACTGCTTCTACCAGCTGATAACTAATAAGCATGTAGAATATCCATAGAAACTCCAATAACTTCAAACAAATATCTTTTAAATATATCACATTACAACACTAGAAGAATCTTAATTAGCTGCTCTGGAAAGATTCTCCAAATTCTCCACCTTCATCCTTACATTAATACGAGGTCTGTTAAAAAATGTTCCAGTACTAATTTTTATAAAAATTTATTAAACAATCTTACTACTTATTCCACTGGGTCCCCTTCAACATACTCCCCTTCCCTACATACATAGTAGATGACGGCAGATAAAGACCCGAATGGTCCATCTAGTCTGCCCAACCTGATTTAATCTAAAAATTTGTTGGTTTTTTTCTTCTTCTTCTTCGCTATTTCTGAGTAAGAATCCAAAGTTCTGCCCGGTACTGTTCTTAGGTTCAAAGCTCACTCCAGTCCATCTACTGGAATAAACTCTTGCATTTGTGCTTTGGCTTTTTCCCTTTATGTATTGTCCAAAAATGAAAAGAGGAATGCATCCCATGATGGCCATCTTTCTAATGAGATTGTATAAATATCCATAGCCAAGTTAGAAACAGCTTTAATTACAAGTAAAGAAAGCTAAATACTGGTTTTGCCATGATCACTAGGCAATGAATAGTTCCACTTGCTAAATATTGGAAGACTGTCCATTCTGTCCAGGTAGGCCTCAAAAAGTCCTTTTGTCAACTCTGTTCATCTGGAGCTATTTTTGTTGAGTTTATGCCATTTTGATGCTTTCTGAAAGCTGATTATGTTAGACTGAAATGTTCTTTTTAAGTAAGTACTCGTATCTTGCTCTTCATAATGTCCTTTCTTTTTCAGCTCTCATAAAGGGGAGGAAGGTCAACCAAGCTTGAGCACTAGTAGACCCTGACCACATGTTCAGGAAGCAGGAACCTATGTGCAAACCCCAG
This sequence comes from Geotrypetes seraphini, assembly GCF_902459505.1. Classification (NCBI taxonomy): domain Eukaryota; kingdom Metazoa; phylum Chordata; class Amphibia; order Gymnophiona; family Dermophiidae; genus Geotrypetes; species Geotrypetes seraphini. The sequence continues at coordinate 190,185,278 of NC_047091.1, read as the reverse complement.
TCATCTTAGAGATTTGGCTCCACCATCTTGTGTAAGAAGAAAACATAACTTAACATAACATAAGTTTGCAACTCTATGATCAACTTGATATGTAACCACTTGTAATCTCTGTTTAACTAATGTGAACCGCCTAGAACTCTTCGGGGTATGGCGGTATACAAAAATAAAGTTATTATTATTATTAAAGTTATTATTATTATAATATAATAACAGATTTCTATACCGCATAACCGTTAGTTCAATGCGGTTTACAAAAGATTATGCTATGAGTGGATACAGAGATAATGCAATACGCAAGAATTAGCCAGCTACAAATTTAGAAAAAAAGGAAAAAGTTTTCTGTAGTATTTATAAGATATTGATCTGGTCAGTAACGGGCGGAATTCTTTATCGAATTGAGCTGCTTGATAGGAAAGAGTGCCTAAGATATTTCTTACTTTTACAGCCCTTAACAGAAGGAAACATAAATAGGGCATAGGATTGTCTACTGTTCCCGTGAATCATAGCAACAAATCTATCAACAAGGTAAAGCGGAGCAGCACCAAAAGTGATTTTATAGTATAAATATCCCAACTTAAAGATCACCCAGGCCTCAACTGGGAGCCAGTGTAGCTCACTGTAATAGGGGGTTACATGATCATACTTCCTCAGTCCGTAAATCATTCTAACTGCTGTATTTTGGACCAAGGTCAGCCTAGCCAAGTTTTTCTTTGTACTTGTCAGATATATAATATTGCAGTAGTCCAGAATGCTAAGGAATAGTGTTTGAACTAAAAGCGTAAAGGCAGTAGCGTCAAAATAAGCTCTGATAGTGTGGAGTTTCCATAGAGTATAATAACTTTTCTGGACCACAGTATCTATTTGATTTTTCATAGTTAGACTCTGATCAAAAACCACTCCAAAGATTTTAATTGTAGGGCTTATTGGAAATTTGATACTGAGTTGATCTTAATTGTTGATTCTGGAATTACCTTTTTTGATGATGCAAAGAACTTCCTTAGGTTCCTCTGGTCTCTATATCACAACAGTTTCGTGCCGAAACCAGATACCAGGAGCATTCAGAGGATGCAGAAGTGACAAATGACTCGGTGGGAAGGTTGAGATGTTCAGGGTACCTTTCACAGGGATCTTGAAATTTGTTGTTTAAGAAGCAAACAGTTGTGTTAAAGGTACATTTTGAAAAAAACAAACGTTACCTCTCTTATAAAGAAGATTTAGACTTTGTCTCAATAAACCAGTGCAATGAAATTATTTGGCTCACCGTTGCAGAGGGCTTCACTGAGTTTGATCCTGAGGAAGGTAGCCTGAGTACAGCGTTGAGTCACTAAATGTTTTTCTGTTACTGACAATACAGACCCCAACTGGAACATCTCCACCTTCCCACTTTGTCTTATTTGATTGCTTCTGTGGGGATTTCCTGCCGCTTCACTTTTCGTACAATTTGGTAAAGACTCTCCACTTGGTAGCCATCATTCCCATCTTGGGATGTGAATCAGTAAATCTTTCTAATGTGGAGCCACCATTTGGGAATCACAGGTGTTCTAAATGTATCACAAACATCCTTCCACCTCCAGGATGATCCTGTAAGAGCTGTGTGAAGGGTGTTTAACCTTTCTGCAGGACTGTGTGAAGTATGATGGAAAGCATCCTGGCGAAAGGTGATTGATGTGCAAACGTGCCTGCACCTCTCTAGCGGCTGTCAAGCTAGACTGCACTTGTGAATTTGAAGCCTGCAGCATATCCATCAGCTTTGCCAGGAGTTTTCACACAAACCAACCCCCTTATTTATTTCTTCCAGGTGGAAGGACGTCCTTGAGACCACCTGCTTCAAACACAATGCTAACTTATAAAGAGATAACGCTTCAGGAGCAGAAGTGCTGGGTATATTCTGCACCATCACTTACAGTCCAGTCACCATCAGATGAAAAAGTGCTTCAGTGGTAGAGCAAAAAAAAAAAAAAAAAAAAATCATGAGGGGTGGGAGAATTTCTATTCCCAAATTTAAAACCTCTGGGAAACGTCCTCATTCAAGCTTTCCTAATACATAAAGTATTTTGTGGTTTTAACGTTTCCTTTTCATTGGATTTGCATCTCTTTGAAATGATGTTTCTTTCCCTTTCATCAATAGTGTACACTATTAACAATATAACCCCCGAAGGAGGGAACCCTCCCCCCCCCAAATGAAGAATTTCCAAAATGATACAGGAAAAATAATAAATTTATGATCAGCGGCATCAGTACTGCATAAATGTAAGTGAAGTGGGATTGGACCAAATATGGAAGTGCAAGAATGTCTCAGTCACCATCAAACAAAGACCGATTGTGTTCCAAATCACAACATATGGCTGCGAGACATGGACACTCACGAACGTAGGTGGAAGAAAAAAAGCGATGCCTTTGAGCTGCGGTGCTGGAGAAGACTTCTACGAATCCCATGGACAGCTTGGATCACCAACAGTGGGCATCTAAATACAGCACTCAACGCGCACCTCAGCTAGTATTCTATAGGATACATGAGTCAACGGTGGACACGCCCACAGCCTGCCCATATATGCGCCCCATTTGGTAAAGCACTTATGTGCTACCTTATTGAATAGCAATAGCATGCATAACTACTAATGGAGATGTCCCCTTGTGGGTGCACAGTGTGTGTTCCTGCTGAGTGTCATTTCCATAATCACATCAAATGGGTCTGCTAACGTTACCTTGTTGTCCTGGTAAATACATTTCTTATAAATTCTGATCTCTAAGAACTACAATAAAAGATTTTGTGAAAAAGGTTCATTTCCAACATACAGAGACAAAATTACTTTAAAATTAGGACTGTACATTCATCAGTGACTGTCATGCTGTTTTAACCTGAAACATCATGACAAAATTAAATTATGCCCTTACATAAGAATGTAAGAGTTACCAGTCTAGGACAGACTTAAGGTCCATCAAGCCCAGTATCCTGTTCCCAACAGTAGCCAACCCAGGTCCCAAGTACCTGGCAGAAACCCAAAGAGCAGCAACATTCCAGAGCTGAGATTGTGATGTCATAATGCCTCATTGCACCAATGCCTAAGAGCCAACATCATCAGTGATGTCACAATGGCTTGATTGTCCTAGACTTGGATCACATAAGAACATAAAACAGACCGAAGGTCCATCAAGCCAAGTATCCTGTTCCCAACAGTGGCCAACCCAGGTCCCAAGTACCTGGCAGAAACCCAAAGAGCAGCAACATTCCAGAGCTGAGATTGTGATGTCTTAATGCCTCATTCCACAAATGCCTAAGAGCCAACATCATCAGTGATGTCACAATGGCTTGATTGTCCTAGACTTGGATCACATAAGAACATAAAACAGACCGAAGGTCCATCAAGCCAAGTATCCTGTTCCCAACAGTGGCCAACCCAGGTCCCAAGTACCTGGCAGAAACCCAGAGTAGCAACATTCCAGAGCTGAGATTGTGATGTCATAATGCCTCATTCCACAAATGCCTAAGAGCCAACATCATCAGTGATGTCACAATGGCTTGATTGTGGCCAACCCAGGTCCCAAGTACCTGGCAGAAACCCAGAGTAGCAACATTCCAGAGCTGAGATTGTGATGTCATAATGCCTCATTCCACAAATGCCTAACAGCCAACATCATCAGTGATGTCACAATGGCTTGATTGTCCTAGACTTGGATCACATAAGAACATAAGACAGGCCGAAGGTCCATCAACCCAGTATCATAGAAACATAGAAACCGATGGCAGAAAAGGGCGACGGCCCATCCAGTCTGCCCACAACAATGACCCACCCCTACTTTCCTCTATGAAGAGATCCCACGTGCCAATCCCATTTTTTTCTTAAAATCTGGCACACTGCTGGCCTCAATTACCTGCAATGGAAGATCATTCCAGCGATCAATCACTCTTTCGGTGAAGAAATATTTTCTGGTGTCACCATGAAATTTCCCACCCTTGAGTTTCAGTGGATGCCTTCTTGTTGCCGTGGGCCCCCTGAGAAAAAAGGTATCTTCTTCCACCTCGATACGGCCCGTGACATATTTGAACGTCTCAATCATGTCTCCCCTCTCTCTGCGTTCCTCGAGTGAGTATAGCTGCAACCTGTCCAGCCGTTCTTCATACGGGAGATCCTTGAGTCCTGAGACCATCCGGGTGGCCATTTGCTGGACCGACTCAACTCTCAGCACATCTTTGCGGTAATGTGGCCTCCAGAATTGTACACAGTATTCCAGATGGGGTCTCACCATTGATCTGTACAACAGCATTATGACCTCGGGCTTACGGCTGATGAAACCTCTGTGGATACATGATTTGTCTAGCCTTGGATGAAGCTTTCTCCACCTGATTGGCAGTCTTCATGTCTTCACTAATGATTACCCCCAAGTCACTTCTGCTACAGTCCTTGCTAGGGTCTCTCCATTTAGGGAGTAAGTCTGGCATGGATTTTTGCTGCCAAGGTGCATGACCTTGCATTTTTTTTCATTGAAAACTTAGTTGCCAAGTTCTGGACCATTGTTCCAGTAGGAGTAGGTCGTGCGTCATACTGTCGGGCATTGAGCTTATGTTAGGCACTGTGCTTTGGTCTGTTGTGCTCTTGCCTACTACGTTGCATAGTTTGGCGTCATCGGCAAATAACGTAATTTTGCCTCGAAGCCCCTTAGCCAAGTCTCTTATAAAGATGTTGAATAGGATCGGGCCCAGTACCGAGCTCTGCGGCACTCCGCTGATCACCTGCGCCGCAGAACCCCAAAGAGCAGCAACATTCCAGAGCTGAGATTGTGATGTCATAATGCGTCAATCCACCAATGCCTAAGAGCCAACCTCATCAGTGATGTCACAATGGCTTGACTGTGACTTGGATCACATAAGAACATAAGACAGACTGAAGGTCCATCAAGCCCAGTATCCTGTTCCCAACAGTAGCCAACCCAGGTCCCAAGTACCTGGCAGAACCCCAAAGAGCAGCAACATTCCAGAGCTGAGATTGTGATGTCATAATGCGTCATTCCACCAATGCCTAAGAGTCAACCTCATCAGTGATGTCACAATGGCTTGACTGTGACTTGGATCACATAAGAACATAAGACAGACTGAAGGTCCATCAAGCCCAGTATCCTGTTCCCAACAGTGGCCAACCCAGGTCCCAAAAAGTACCTACAAGTTCCCAAGTAGTAAAACAGATATTATGCTACTTTATTCGTCTAATAGACTGAGTAATACATTTTTATTCCAGTTTCTAAATGTTTTAAATGTCAATTTAATTCTTCTTTTACATATGCTGCTATTCTTATTTGGAATGATTTACCTAAGCAAATATGGACAGAAGTTAGTTATTGGAAGCAGGATGCTGGCAATTCGTATGTTCTTATCAATGAGCCTTGGTTTAACAGGACAAACTGTTTTAGCTCCATATCTATTTTTGCATAAGTTTTTTTTTTTCTAAAATTAAATTAAGCTGTTTTGAATATTGAATGAGTAAAATTGTATACATAATTATTTGGACTAAATCCTATATTGGAATCTTTTTAGTGTGCTCTAATAGAATTAGTACATACCAAAGGCTATAGACTAATTCTGTTAGCGTACGCTAAGCTTTAGTACAAGGGCTCCATTGAAATTTTGAAAAAGAGCACTGGTGTATAACACACATTAAATATAGGGGTGTAAGTGGGGTGACACTCTGACAGTCCAAAGAAAAATCTTTCTTTGAATGGATATTGTATTATATAGTGTTTGTGATATGTTTATTTGTAATAGTGCTTTATTTTCTATTTACAGTTAAACCTCGGTTTGCAAGTAACACAGTTTGCAAGTGTTTTGAAAGAAAAGCAGATTTTAACTCGCAAAACGAGTGTTGACTCGATAAACGAGCGCAGCCCACCCCCAAACCCTTACCTCCAGTGGACACCACCAACCCACGCTGGCACCACCGCTCCGCCGGAAACAGGAAGTACAATTAAAAGAGGGTGGAGCTTGGCCAAGGGCATGGACACAATGGCAGACTGGGATACGGAGAGCGACGAGGAGGCCGGGTGCTGGGGGTCCTCCGCTGGAAAGAGACCTTCGTCGTCTGCTTGGAGAGGCAGCGAACGTCGGCAGAGTCTTCCCCGAGAGAATTGGAGGAGCCGCGCGGATAGGTCTATGGCCAAGGCAGCGGTGGAGGTGTCGCTAAAGATACAACTCTGGTAATTAATCCATTAAAGTTTTTGTGATGTGGAACAAATCGTACGAGTTTCCATTCATTTCTATGGGGAAATTCACTTTGATATACGAGGGCTTTGGATTACGAGCATGCTTGCAAACCAAAGGCAACATACGCAGCTATGTCTTTTTATAAACTCCCTCCCTTGGTTTCAGCATGAGCTGGCAAGGTAAGTGGTCTGATGCTCACAGGAATTCTATAAGCGTTGGAGAACATAAGAATTGCCGCTGCTGGGTCAGACCAGTTGGTCCATCATGACCAGCAGTAACTCCCGCGGCAGCTCTTAGGTCAAAGACCAGCACCCTAACTATTCCTGAAATACCTAGACAGCTGACCCACTTCTCTCTTTCCCCTCTCTAACGGTGTTCCTGCCCTTTCTCCCTATTGTTCCCACATCCCTTAAGTTAACTCAACTTGTACGTCACTAATCTTTTGTAAACCGCATAGAACTTAACGGTACTGTGGTATATAAACTGTTATTATTATTATTATTAACTGAGACCAGCCCTACCTGTGTACATTCTGGTTCAGCAGGAACTTGTCTAACTTTGTCTTTGAATCCCTGGAGGGTGTTTTCCCCTATAACAGCCTCCGGAAGAGCGTTCCAGATTCCCACCATTAACTGGGGCATCTTATGAGGAACTTCTAGATACACTGACTACATTAATGGTCTCTGATGCACAGCTCCAGGGTTGCATGTGGCCCTCAAACCGCAAACAATGCCACGTGTGTTACTCAGGTGTCTCATTTATGGAATTGGTTATTGTTGACGATCAAAAATAAAGTGAATTTTTAAAATATATACAGCAAAGATGGACACATTATTATTGACTTTCTCCCTCGTCATTCATCAAGCAATGATTCTTGCATTCGTATAACAAAGTATCCTGATTCTGTGTCTAGGCCTGAGCTTGGGTTCGTGAGTGCTTTGTAAACAACTCAGCCCATGGAAGGGAACGTTGGTTGTAGATTATAGGACGTGGGAGCAAAGCGAGATCTGCTGTTGATTAGAAATCGAGGAAGGGGCTGGGATGGAAAGGGGAGCACTTCTGTTGGTCAATCTGGGGGCTGAAGTTTTATGAATCAGTAACTAGGGGTGCACAGCCCCAAAATCTTCAGCTCCTTTCATTTGCCATTGCCTTTATGGGAATTTGAATTTTCTTTAGTTGTTCACAATTTATCACACTGGCTCATACTAAAAACCGCAGCTTCATAAAAAAGGGATCTGAGCTATTAGAACTATCTTCAAGTTTGAAAAAAAAAAAATCACTATTAAGCAAAAAAAAATCAAAAAAACAACACCCCAGAAAGGAAAGAATGAAAAAGAAAAGTGAAGTGAAACGCCTGAGTTGGTCCATCTGGTCAAATGCCCACATTTCTGAAGGTCTCTTTTCACAGTTGCCAGTCATATAGATTAATAATGGCATTGATTTATATCTAAATATATATCAGGAGGAATAATTAGTTTAACTCTGTGATGAGAATCAATAGATATTTTCAATAATCACAGCTCTTATAAACAATATATAATGAAAAATATTCTAAATAGTATGTGAAGTGCTCAGAACCTTATAACCTGTGCCCTTTTCTTTGGTCCGGTCCAGTCGCAGTGACCCAGCAATAGCATTAATGTCCCTCCCTGACGAAGAGACGAAACCTAGGTCGGGGGGACTGGTTATAAGGTTCTGAGCACTTCACATACTATTTAGAATATTTTTCATTATATATTGTTTATAAGAGCTGTGATTATTGAAAATATCTATTGATTTATATCTGCCACTTCACTCAAAGATAGATTCTTTACAACAGCTGCTGTTTTACTTTGGATCACATCCCAGTAGGGCTATTTGAGTATAATTATGCCATTTTAAAACACAGGAATATCATAAAATTCCCCTCTGTAGGTTCCCAAAGATCACTGGAAAGAATCCAAACGTAAGCTCTTCCAGGTGAGGCTCCTCTCCTTCGATGGGGTGATGTTCAATGACCACCAAGGGGTGGCGCTATCATCAGTGGCACCAGCCAGCTACAGAAACCTTTCGGAAACGTTAAACACGAAGATGACATGAAAATGTGACGATATTCAAAGAAAGAAGGATGCAATTAGTAGTAGAAATATGTAAGCAGTGTTTGTATAGCATTATGGGTAGTTCTATGAAGAGGATATCAGTATATTCACACCAAAATACACATATAAATGTCATGCATATGTTATGTGTAAACATATGCATGCAAACTCCAAAAATCTTCCTAAGCTCTAGTCTGTAAATGACAGGTAGATGTACACATTGGAGGAGGCGTGAGGGCAAACGTAGGGGCGGACTGACAGTGATCTGGGCCCCAAACAATAAGGAGCTCTTAATCAAAATACTAAAATGTCCAGAAAGCCACCTGAGTTGGCATTTGGAAGTCCTAATTGCCGGGACGTCCAAGTACTGATAATCGAAACCGTTTTCCTGGATATCTAATGAGACGTTTTCATCCACTGTGCAACCTGAGTTCCAGGAGGCATGTTATGGGCGTGTTTTGGGCAGGCTTAACCTGAATATCTTGTGGTGATAATAGAACCTTGTCCAAGGGGTCATGGATGGAACTAGACCTGTTTTCGAAGCATCTAAGTGCCACACAGGTACCCAAACTGAACAGATGACCACTGGATACATTAAGTATAACTCCCCATACTCACCCCCTCCCACCCCCAAAAAATCTGAATGAAAGAGTACATAGCTTTCTCTAGAACAGCAGCACTTGGTACTGGAAGGCTTAGTAGAGCATCACACAGATGGGGGTGGCCCAGAAGCCTGGAAAGTATAAGCCCACCCAAACCTTACTATACTGCCATGAGGGTGGGTCTAGTAGGTTTGGGGGGAGTTTTGGAGGGTATATGGTGAGATGTACATCTGGTACCCGCATGTCTGTTTGGCTAGTTCATCACAATGATGGCCACTCCCTTGTAGAAACGGTCTAGATTTTGACATTTTCAACTTGGACAGTTCTTTGGTTGTAAATGTGGCATAAAGTTAGGTGTCCAAGCAGGCAATTTTCCCAAAAACACTTATTGGCCATCTAACGGTTCAGCTTTTGAAAATGGATGTTTCTGAGCTATCGACTTTAGACGTTTTGTGGGAAACATCCAAATCGTACAGACGTGCTTTTTGAAAATGACCCTCCACATGTCAGGGGCCCCCTAACCACCTATCAAAAGGAATGAAATTTCATGGAGCTGAGGGAGGAGTTGAGGGACCTCGGGCACTGCCTTGTTTCCCAATGCTCAGTCTGTTCTGGACAGAACTCACACTTGCACACGCAAAGTTTGGAGCAGCCTACCAATATACTTGTGACAATCCTCGTCTTACTATCGATTCAGGAAATTGCTAAAAATATCTTGTCTCTCAATAATTCTCAAGTTTTGTATTCATTTCTAGTGTAGTTCACGGCTGTCACTGTAACTGCTGTGTGTATCCATGAATCTTATTGTAAACCGCTATGAATCCTTGTTGAAATTTGCAGGTATAAGAAATTGTATGGTATGGTATAATTTCGAGACTACTATCCCCCCTCTTCGACACAACTGCTCTAGCAACAGCCCCGAAGCCCTTTAAATCTCTATGGGCTTCGGGGCCGTTACCACACGGCTTTGTAGAAGAGGGGGTATATGTTGATGCTTATCTTTATTTGATATATCGCCCAATCTAAGCAAGTAGGGTCGAGGTAGTTAAAGGAAGGGGCTTCTCCGAGACAGCTTTCAACTCCTAACTCACACTAGCCATAAGATATCTTTGTTCACTGGCGTACTTAGCATATATGACACCCAGGGCCCATCATTTTTTGACCCCCCCCCTCCCCCATATGTATGAAAAACATGATTTTTTTTTTTAGTAAAAAGCCACACATCGCAAAACAAGAGTGTACCTAGGAAAAGGCAGCATCTTACATACTGCTCCCTTCTCTCTTCCACCCACACTTCCATCCAGCATAGGCTCCCTCTCTACCCTCCCCACTAACATCCAATGTCTGCCCTTTCTCTCTCTTCCATCAGCATCTGCTCCCTTTCTTTCCCTCCAAACCAATTCCATCTAGTATTCTTCCCCCTTATGTCTCTCTCCCCTTTCCCTGCACACCAATTTGATCAGAATCTGCCCCTTTTCTCTCCCTCCACCACCCTTCCATTCCAGTATCCTGCTCTCTTCTTACAGCAAGGTCCCACGATGACTGTGTCTGCCAGTTCAGCTCTGGAACCAGTATGTGACGTCAGAGGGGGTGGACTGGTAGCCATGGGGAGGTGCAGCAAGCTCTTGCAATGACTACGGGCTGCCAGTCCACCCCCTCTGATGTCACTTACTGCTTTGGGAGCAGAGCCGGCAGATGCAGTCATCGTGGGACCTTACTGCACCTTCCCACAGCTACCGACTCTGCTCCGGAACCAATGAGTCGCAGGGGGTGGACAAGCAGCCATGGGGAACTGCAGGAAGGACCCTGGCAGAGTAGGGCAGAAAGTTCCAGATCTGGTGTGCTGGCAGTATACCCCCTTGGGAGGTGCACCCGGGGTGGACCCCCTCCCCCTTGGTATGCCACTGCCTTTGTCCATCCTATCATTCTCTCTGCAAGAAACTCCCCAACTCCTTTATGCCTTGTTTGTCCAAATTAGATTGTAAGCTCTCCTGAGAAGGGACCATCTATTAAATGTACAGCGCTGCATATGCCTTTCAACAGTTCAGAAATGATAAATTCTTTTCTATTGAACAGGTATATTACATTGATAGCCGGTTCTAATCTCCAAACAATATTTAAAATTAATGCATCAAAGTTCTCAGCAAATTTACAATAAATCAGTTAAAATAATGAATTTCTAAAAAGTTTTGAAAAATATAATATGAAGAAACTTTCCTTAATTCAGTAGGAAGATCACGCCAAAGTTTGGCTCCTATACATTTGAGAGCTTTACTAATGGATATATTTCCTTGTTGAATAATTGAAAAAATGCCAGAAATGAGAAGCAATCCTACTTTCTGGAAAGGATAAATAGCTTAATAAACCTTCAGGTCCCATACCATATAACATTTGACAGTATATCAACGTAATCACTTTAAAATGTGTTCTCTTCTCAAGCGTCAACCAATGCAATTGATTTAAACATGGAGTCACCCGGTCCTATTTCTTAGCTTTGAATATCAGATGTGCCCTGAAGAAATTGCAACCTATATTTCAGCTTCAGTATAATATCACAGTACAAGGAATTGCAATAATCTAACTAGGGTAAAATAATTGAATGAAGGGTAGCAGAAAAGTGTATCTTTATTTATTTATTCAATTTTCTATACCGTTCTTCCAAGGGAGCTCAGGACGGTTTACATGAATTTATTCAGGTACTCAAACATTTCCCTGTCTGTCCCACTCCGCACATCATTGTCATCATTTTGATCATAATTGCATGCAATATTCAGTTATTTTTAGTTTTCTGATACTTTTTGGAAAAAAATGTTTTGGATTTTCTGGATTTTTTCAATGGTTTCTATTGTCCGTTTGTTCAAGTTTAATCAACAGGGGTAATATTTATAGTACTTTATCCTGATTTCAAATATATTGTGATATAAAAATATTTTATTGCATATCATATAAGAACATAAGAAATTGCCACCACTGGGTCAGACCAGAGGTCCATCACGCCCAGCGGTCCGCTCCCGCGGCGGCCCATCAGGTCTGTGACCTGTGAAGTGGTTCCTGACCATTTCTGTAACCTACCTCTACATCTGTCTGTAACCCTCAATCCCCTCATCCTTTAGGAACCTATCTAAACCTTCCTTGAAACCCTGTAGCGTGCTCTGGCCTATGCTGTCATTAACCCACCAGAACTGCATGGAGTTAAAGCAGGAGCACCTACCATGTCCAATTTAGGAGACACTGACTGCATTATCATGTTATCATGCACTAATTATAATATGCTAATGGAATACACAGGAACCCTCGCTCTGCCCATGATTATTTTTAAAAGATAGACAACTCACTCATCAGCGCATGCAACCAGGGAAAATACCGTGAAACACTTTAACGCATTTTTGTGATGTAACTGCACATTCACCCCCATAACCATCTTTGGGTGCAGTGCTGATGTAAATTGGCCCTCATTAAAATTTGCATGCTAGTCTACAAGACACAATTCTAGTTCCGGTTTGTCACGGGTTTATAAAACCGGATGTGACGACAGACGCCAACAAATGATAATATACTGCGGAGCAGAATCTTGTACACATGAGAGTAAGTTTACTAAGGGAACTAACTGGAGATATTGTCTTGATTAGGATATATAATAATATTAAGTTTATATAGTAGTAGATATCCTCATAAGCTATGATTGGTTATCTATATTTTTCAGATTTAAACGCGGGGAGCCTCCACCCTGATGAAGGCAATTTGAAACATGGGCATGTCGGGAGAGGCACTCCCTTAATACTGGCTTCTATGCTAAAGCTAAGTATTATTTAGTTCATTATGTTAAAAGAAAAAAATTGAATTAATGAATGAAAAATATAAGTTAAGTTGATCCTATGAAGATCGGGTTCACATGAACCATTGGGGTGGTTTAGCCCCCTGAGGATCGAAATTATCTGATTAAAAGATTTAACGTGGTCATGAATGGTCAGTAAGAGTTTATCATACTGGAAGTTTAGAAGTTGAATTGCATATATTGAATCTATAACAGTGTTTTTCAACCTTTTTACACCTATGGACCGGCAGAAATAAAATAATTATTCTGTGGACCGGCATCGGTCCGTGGACCGGCGGTTGAAGAACACTGGGCTAAGTCATGGGCCAGACCCCGCCCATCTCTACCCAATCTCCATCCCAGACCCCGCCCCCCTAATAGTACTAATTGCACCTCGCACGTCCCGTGCCTCATCTGGAAGCCTTCCCTCTGACATTGCAACGTCAGAGAGAAGGCTTCCGGTTCAGGCGCAGAATGCCCGTAGGAGCCGCTGCCCGTGGCTTTGTGCACTGAATCAGTTAGGAAGAGGGAGCTGGCTCGAAGATAACTCTGCATCGATCGCACTGTGGACCGGCGGTTGAAGAACACTGTTTTGGGTCTCATGCGCGTGCTGGCCCTGTGGACCGGCAGGAAATTTCTGTGGACCGGCACTGGTCCATGGACCACTGGTCTATAAGACAGGGCATCTAACTGCCATAGGGGTGTGGCCATGGGAAACGCATAGGTGTGTCACGGATGTTCCAGAAAGTAACGTGCATAACGAACAGATACCGGACCGGTGCACTTAATTTGGACACCAGCAGGTGTAAGTCTAGGAAGGCTGATTTTGTTTAAAAAGCTTATGGCCCGCCTATAACTAAGTGGCTTCCAACATACATACGTAATCATAAAACATATAAACAAAACTTTAAACATACATTGAAACAGTGTACATTTCATTTCCCAAAACATTCCCTCCTATCCATTTCTCCATCAACCCTTATCTCCTAATCCAAAAGAAGGCTTTTGTATATCAGTAGCCAATTTCAACTGTCCAATCAGATTATCCACAATGATACCCCTGCGATTGAAATTGCCATGCTCCTGGTACAAGCCTATCCCATCGACAGACAAATGCATTGTCATTCTGGGTAGAGAATGACACGGGACAAATTTCCCCCCCCCCGGGAACTCATTTTCTCATCCCGTCTCCATGAGTTCTATCCCTGTCCCATTCCTGCAAGCTCCGTCTTTATTTACACAAGCCTTTAAAATCATAAGTGTTCGAGACAGAGCTTACAGGAATGGGGCGACAAGGGGATGGGAAATTGAATTGCTGCAGGGAAGGGGGAAAATTTGTCCCCGTGTCATTCTATATTTCTGAGCGCTATTTATAGAATCACCCCCCCCCCTCCTTTAATAAAAGAGCCCCTTCATTTGGTTGGATTCTTGTACCCCTCCTTCCTTTTATCCGCACTAGCTCTGCCGAAGCCCCTCAGTCTTCCCTGTCTAGACCTGGAACGCCATCATTCCTGCTATTTCGGTACTGAATACAGTCGGTGCTCTGCAGCTCTGTGACTGGCAGGTAAGTCCCCCCTTCCCCCTCCCTTTCTAGGTAATCAACAGAACAGATGTTTGTAAAACAAAGCTATATTTCTGATCCTGTGGAGACATTCTAGCGTCTCTGCAAGGCTTTTCATGTGACAAGCTGTTCCCTCTTGTCCTGTGAAAGAGATGAAGAAGCAGGAAAATGTCAACAGTAATTAGGCCAAACACTAGTGCAATGCGGCACTAGACTGAATCACAGCTGTGTGTAAACGTCAGAGCCCTCAGGGTCCAGTCACTTCCCAGTGGTGGAGCTGTGTTTTTCTTCCTCGGGGTGAATTTGAGGATTACAGGGCTTGGCAGAGTGGGGCTGTGGGGCACACTGGGTGCAGATTAGAACCGACACATGCAAACATGTTTGGATCATTTCCTGAAAGAGAAGTCCATGGCTTGGGGAAATCCACTGCTTATTCCTGGCAAAACAATCTGCTGTACTACTTGGGACCTGGGTTGGCCACTGTTGGAAAGAGGAGACTGGGCTTGATGGACCTTTGGTCTGTTCCAGTATGGCAGCTCTTATGTTCTTATGTGAGCCAAGTCTAGGACAATCAAGCCATTGTGACATCACTGCTGAGGTTGGCTCTTAGGCATTGGTGGAATGAGGCATTATGACATCACAATCTCAGCTCTGGAATGTTGCTATTCTTTAGGGATTCCGCATGGAATGTTGCTACTCTTTGGGTTTCTGCCAGGTACTAGGGACCTGGGTTGGCCACTGTTGGAAAGAGGAGACTGGGCTTGATGGACCTTCACTCTGTCCCGGTATGGCTATTCTTATGAACAATTTGTCGTGAATGTGCCAAGGGCACGGTCTCTGGCATTGTAAAGCTGACAGTAATATTCTGATGGTGTGTGGAAGACCAGTAAAATCCGGGCAGCTGGCACAGTGAGAGGAAACCTGAATGTCTCCCCTATCCATATCTCTTCAGAAACAAGTGAGCAATGACTTTCAAAGAGCTTCTGTTTCCTTTCATCATCTGTAGTACTTCAACAGAAATAGACCTTACAAGGACCATCTCAGGGCTGACTAGTTCTTGACGTAGAGATGAACTTCATCAGGAGTTCTGTCGCCTTTTCTCCCCTTATGTATACTTCTGACCCATCTCTTTTCTCTCACTCCACCTTTCATTTATTGCGTGATAGCACCCCCTTTACTGTGGAGAAACTGTAAAGCCTCTGCATTAAATACGGGGGAAGGAATTTACTCCAATTTTTTGAGACCGTAAACGAGCAAATTGATAGTGGGAAGCCTGTGGACATAATATACTTGGACTTCCAGAAAGCGTTCGACAAAGTTCCACACGAAAGACTTCTCAGGAAACTACAAAGCCATGGCATAGAGGGAGATATACAAAGATGGATAGGCAAATGGCTGGAAAACCGAAAGCAGAGAGTGGGCATAAATGGGAAGTTCTCCGACTGGGAGAAAGTGACTAGTGGTGTACCCCAGGGCTCGGTACTTGGGCCGATCCTTTTTAATATTTATATCAATGACCTGGAGGAAGGAACATCCAGTGAGATCATCAAGTTTGCAGACGATACAAAACTATGCCGGGCAATCAGATCGCAGGAGGATAGAGAGAAACTCCAGAGCGACTTGTGTCGGTTAGAAACATGGGCGGAGAAATGGCAGATGAAGTTCAATGTGGAGAAATGCAAGGTAATGCATTTAGGCAATAAAAATAAGGAATACGAGTATACAATGTCAGGTGCAACTCTGGGGAAGAGTGAACAAGAAAGGGACCTGGGTGTACTGATAGATAGGACCCTGAAGCCGTCGGCACAATGCGCGGCAGCGGCAAAGAAGGCAAATAGAATGTTGGGCATGATAAAGAAAGGAATCTCGAGTAGATCGGAGAAAGTTATAATGCCGCTTTATAGGGCAAAGGTCAGACCACACTTGGAATACTGCGTCCAACATTGGTCTCCCTACCTAAAGAAGGATATAAAACTGCTGGAGAGGGTGCAGAGACGAGCAACAAAACTGGTGAAGGGTATGGAGAGACTGGAATATGAGGATAGACTTATAACACTAGGATTGTTCTCCCTTGAGAAAAGGAGAATGCGTGGGGATATGATCGAGACCTTCAAAATACTGAAAGGAATAGACAAAATAGAGCAGAGAAGATTATTTACACTGTCCAATTTGACACGGACTAGAGGACATGGAATGAAGCTAAGGGGGGACAGGTTCAGGACTAATGTCAGGAAGTTCTGCTTCACTCAGAGAGTGGTTGACACCTGGAATGCCCTCCCAGAGGAGATTATTGCGGAATCGACCATCCTAGGCTTCAAGAGCAAACTAGATGCATATCTCCTTAAGAGAGGCATATAAAGATATGGTGGACTATAAATTACGCCAGGTGTACACCTGGCGGGGCCTCCGCGTGTGCGGATCGCCGGACTTGATGGACCGAAGGTCTGATCCGGAGATGGCAGTTCTTATGTTCTTATGTTCTTATGAAGGGAAGTTCCAAGCGTCCTCCATCCAGCTAACAGAGAAAAATCCCCTTCACCACGTCATGTCCTTTGGCAGACCCAGAAGACGCACTTTATCGCTTCCTATAAGATAGTTAAGAGCTATTTTTCAGAAGTCCTAAAGATGCCTCCTCAGGGTTTATTCTCTTCCAGTAGTTGAGTGAAATGGTGCGATGGCCGTCTTAGTTCACTCTTCAAGGTAATATGTAGAAATAAAACAAAAGCTTAAAAGAAAAAATACCTTCAGAAATTAATCATAAACTATATGAAGCTGGTCCAATAAAAAAAAGTATTATTATTTTTCCTCTATGTTTTGGTTTTATTTCTACATACCAGTATTTTAGCCCGTTACATTAATGGGTGCCAGAATATATGTCTGTCTGTCTTTATTTCTGTCTCTTTCTCCCTCCCGCTGTCTTTCTTTCAGTCTGTCTCTCTCCCTGGCCCCCTTTGTTTGTCTGTCTTTCTGTGTCTCTCCCTGCCCCTGTGTCTTTCTTCTTTTCTTTCTGTCTCCCTTCCTCTCGCTGTCTTTCTTTCTATCTATCTGTCTCTCTCCCTGCCTCCTATGCAGCAGCATTTCTCTCCCCCCACTTCCCTATGCAGCAGCCAGAGCAGCATTCCCTCCCCCTCCATTTCCCTCCCCCCACACCACTTCCCTATGCAGCAGCAGCGTTTCCCCTACCCTCCCTTTTCCCTTCCCAAGGTCTGGCCGGCTCACGTAGTCCCTTGCCGACCCCCCTCCCTGATGACATCATCGGAGATGCGGCAGAGCAAATCAGGGCAGTAGAAGGCCCCGAAGCAGCGTGTGTAGTGCTGGAGATTCTGCTGGAGTTGGCAGGTTTGGAGTCGGGACCGTGGGAAGGGAAGGGAGGGGTCGGCAAGTGACTACGTGAGCCAGTCAGACGTCAGGAAGGGATGGGAGGGTCAGAGCGTGAAGAACTTACTTGATGAGTGAGTGGGGAGGCGGCAAAGCGGCTGGAGTCTTTTTGTCAGCGCTTCTCTTCCTGGGCCGCTATTTAGTTCAGCTGCCAGGGCTGTTTGGATCCGCGATTCACTTTGGGTTCTGCTGCTGCGAGCTTGGGGTCGTTTTAAGCGTGCATACGCACTCTTGCCGGCCACGGACATACGGATCAGTGTAAGAGTAAGAGTAAGAGTGCGCGGTAAGAGTGCGCATGCGCGCTTAGCGTTTTATTATATTAATGTACCTTCCAGTAGTTAAATGACTACCTGGTCATCATTAAGGAAAGCAGCGCCTTTGACGCTAGAAGAGAGTTTTGACATATCTCAGCAGCTTTTGACACTGTGGATCACGATAGTATGCTAGCACGACAGACAGAAACAGGTTTCAGTGGGACAGTACTTGCGTGGCTCAGGCCCTGTCCATACTTTTTACACTTCCTTATCACCACCATGGGTACAACAGACCTGTGGGATACCACAAGGATCAATACTCATCTATTCTGTTCAATATCTACCTCAAGCCACTAGTCAAGCTGATTCTGTCAATGGACATCTATGCGAATGACGTACAGCTATTCATAGCCACTGAACCTAATTCATCCACTGTCCTGAATAAACTGACTGCCTGTCTAACATCAATTCACGTAAAACCGAGCTTCAGTGGGTCCCTAACACAAGTGGGCACATACATGACATTAAAATCTCTCTTGGGAAATATGAACTCCCCTTAGATTTCAACTGGATTCAATACTTACTCTATCTCCCAAATCTAAGCAACCTTCAAGAGCTGCTTCTGTCATTTGCAACAACTACACAGCCTCTCTCCTTACACTGAGAAGGCGAGTCTTATCTCAGTTGTTCAGGCCATGATAACATCAAGACTGGATTACTGTAATGCACTCTACACTAGTTCAAGTGTAAAGGATTTGCACCATCTCCAATTGGTTGTCCTGCATCGGTAGCATGGAATATTGCTACTCCTTGGGTTTTGGTCAGGTACTAGGGAGCTGGATTGGCCACTGTGAGAACAGGCTACTGGGCTTGATGGACCATTGGTCTGACCCAGTAAGCCTATTCTTATGTTCTTATGCTGAAGGAAGACTAATAGAAATGACGTGACCACATCAGACCAGTTTTGCGAAAACTTGACTGGCTACCAGTACAATACAGAATTAAATTGAAAACTGTCTGCTCTTCAAGGCCCTCAAAGGAAATGGCCCAGAGTAGTTGGAGAATGGGATGACCCTCTACATACCTCCAAGGTCACTAAGGTCCTCCCAGGGAGTATCCCTAACCACACCCCTCTCCGAAGGACATCGCACCATGTGATACCCATCAGCTTCTGCGAGCCATCACCGGAGTAGCCCCCACACTCTAGACTGCACTCCCTGAAAGGCTTCGCTTAACACAGGGGTGTCAAAGTCCCTCCTCGAGGGCCGGAATCCAGTTGGGTTTTCTGGATTTCCCCAATGAATATGCATTGAAGGCAATGCATGCAAATAGATCTCATGCAGATTCATTGGGGAAATCCTGAAAACCCGACTGGATTCTGGCCCTCGAGGACCGACTTTGACACCTGTGGCTTAACACAAGACTATCTCTACTTCAGGAAGCAGGTGAAAGACCTTTAATGGAAGAAGGAAGCAACTTGCTGGTAACGCATACAACGGAGTGACGCTGGCTGCACGTGCTATAGCAGGACCTCATGTGCAATGTTCTTTAAATTAGTCCCTCTGTTAGTCTAGATTTTCCAACTATTCACTCCTCCTTTGCTTTCATCCTATGCTGTCTATTGAAATGTTGTGAACTGTGTTGACGTTGAAATGGAACATACTAGGCCATCCTGTGTATTGTAATCTGAATTTTTTTCCCATGAAATTTTATTGATTTTTCAGAAATACAATAAAGTAATGATAACAGTAACAATAACGAGAGATCAATATGATTTCAGGTACATTAATATCAAGAGATCAGAACACATCGTAGAAGTGCATGCTACTGAAAAACTTCAAAAAGGCAGCAATTAAATCCTAATAAAATGAATGAATCTTCTCCAGAGACAGTTTGGTGGTCTCCTTTGCTCTGGAATTGTATAGAAACTTGATCATGAAATTCTATCTTAAGAGCCGGTGTGCATGTTTTGGGACGTATCTAAACATAGAAACATAGAAAGATGACGGCAGAAAAGGGCTACAGCCCACCAAGTCTGCCCACTCTACTGACCCACCCCATTAAGTCTGAGTGCTAATGACCCAGCTCCTTAACTCGACTCTCGCAGGGATCCCACGTGGATGTCCCATTTATTCTTAAAGTCGAGCACGCTGGTGGCTCTAATCACCTGCTCCGGAAGTTTGTTCCACTGATCCACCACCCTTTCTGTGAAGAAATACTTCCTGGTGTCACCACTAAATTTCCCTCCTCTGAGTTTGAGCGGGTGCCCCCTTGTGACCGAGGGTCCCTTGGGAAAGAATATGTCATTTTCCACCTCGACACGACCTGTGACGTACTTAAATGTCTCTATCATGTCACCCCTTTCCCTGCGCTCCTCTAGAGTGTAGAGCTGCAATTTGCCCAGTCTTTCTTCGTATGAGAGACCCTTGAGTCCGGAGACCATCCTAGTGGCCATCCGCTGGACCGACTCGGCTCGAAGCACATCTTTACGGTAAAGTGGCCTCCAGAATTGCACACAGTACTCCAGATGAGGTTCCAGATAAGGCCATGCGAGCTACCCGGAGGGCTTCTTTGTTTGGTATTCAGGTTTTGGGATCTGAGGATCATTTTTTCCTTAAATTTCCATTTACAAAGGTGCGTTAGGGCCTTAACGCGCGCTAAAATGCGGCACGTGGTAGCCGCTACTGCCTCCTCTTGAGCAGGCAGTAGTTTTTTGGAGCCCATGGTGTTGCATTTCCGAGTAATACACAGAATCTTTGAGAGGCAATGGGGCTGGAGCTTCTGACTGTAGATTGCAAACAGGAGACCTCAGTAGATGAGCAATTTGTTTAGCGATTGCCTTTACGTCTAGCTGTTTGTGGTCTTAGAAGTTTTGCTGTGGGTTTATGGGTTGTTTCTTTCACTCGTGAATTTTGCTTCAGTGCATGACATAAACATTCCTGTGATATTTCTGTAAAAGTCTGCAGTAAAAGAAGTTGGGCAAGTGGAATACTAATTGGTTCAAATGGCAGAAATAGCTATAATTCCTTGACTGATCCAACAGAGCTAATTAAAGTTAATTGCAAATCTATCAGACAACTCATTCCCTGCGATTTTCTGTATCGATTCTCCAGATCTGAGCTATATTCACCAAGTTATGGCTGGAGATAGATGATCTACTCATTCCAGGTAGTGATACAAATAGACTAACAGAGAAGGGTCAGGGTTTCCGGAGTAAATCAGTCTCTGGTCTTCACAGTTACTCATTCAACTACAGGATGAGAGCACTGGAGGCCTCGCAGCACATTTCAGGATTTTGGGAAGCATCTCCCTTCCACCAACATGTGGAAACGGAGCGGAGGAGTAACCTAATGGCTACTGCTGTGAGCTGGGTTTGAATCCCACTCCTGACCCTGGGAAATCCAAGTTGATTAGATATTTCATATACCGTCTATCAGGTACAATACATAAAAACGTACAGTATAAAATGAAATAAAACAATGACAAGTAAAATGAGTTATAAGGAGGGGATTCGAGGACTGACAAAAACTAACATGATGGGAAGGGAAGAAAGCAAGGGATTAAAAAAATACGAGCACATTATATTCGTTAGCATTTAGCACACGCTAATCATTAGTACGCACTAAATTAATTAGGGCACCTTAGTAAAAGGACCCTTAAAGCAAAAGGAGGTGAATGGGGAATGGAAAATACAAGAGGGAAAGGGTCGTTTTGTTGTTCTATGCTGAGACATTGTCCTATACTGAAAAGGAAGCGGGGGGGGGGGGGGGAGGGGGTGTCTCAGGTGTTAGATGCGTCTTTAAAGAGAAAAGTTTTGATTTTGGATCGGAATTTTTCCAGAGAGGGTCCTAGATTGATTTGAAGCGGAAGGACGTTCCAAAGTATAGGAGCGGTGACTGAAAAAAATCATCTTTCGGATGGAGTGGTTAAAAATTTTGTAAGTGGATGGAATCACCAGCAGATTCTGATTGTTGGAGCATAGCGTTCTGGTAAAAATATAAGAACATAAGAATAGCCGTACTGGGTCAGCCCAATGGTCCATCAAGTCCGTTCTCACAGTGGCCAATTCAGGTCCCTAGTACCCAGCCAAAACCCAAACCCATGATTCCAGAACCCCAAAGAGTGCAACATTCTATGCTACCGATCCAGGGCAAGCAGTGGCTTCCCCCATGGCTTTCTCAAAAACAGACTCCAGGAACTTATCCAAACCTTTCTTAAAACCAGCTATGCTATCTGCTCTTACCACAACCTCTGGCAACGTGTTCCAGAGCTTAACTATTCTCTGAGTGAAAAAAAATTTCCTCCAATTGGTTTTAAAAGTATTTCCCTGTAACTTCATCGAGTGTCCCCTAGTCTTTGTAAGTTTTGACAGTGAAAAATCGATCCACTTGTACCCATTCTACTCCACTCAGGATTTTGTAGATTCCCCTCAGCCGTCTCTTTTCCAAGCTGAAGAGCCCTAACCGTTTTAGTCTTTCCTCATACGAGAGGAGTTCCATCCCCTTGACCATCTTGGTCGCTCTTCTTTGAACCTTTTCTAGCGCCACTATATCTTTCTTGAGATAAGGAGACCAGAACTGAACGCAATACTCCAGATGAGGTCGCACCATGGAGCGATACAGGGACATTATAGCATTCTTAGTCTTGTTAACCATCTTTTTAAAAATAATTCCTAGCATTCTGTTCGTTTTTTTGGCCGCCACCACACATTGAGCAGAAGGTTTCATCGTATTGTCTACGATGATACCCAGATCCTTTTCTTGGGCGCTAACCCCCAAGATGGACCCTAGCATCCGGTAACTGTGATTCAGGTTATTCTTCTCAACGTGCATCCCTTTGCATTTGTCCACATTAAATTTCATCTGCCATTTGGCCGCCCAGTCTTCCAATTTCCTAAGTTCCACCTGTAATTTTTCACAATCCTAGCTAACACTAAATGGTGGGTTTAAAAAAAAGTTTGGACAAGTTCCTGGAGGAAAAGTTCATAGTCTTCTATTGAGACAGACATGAAGGAAGCCACTGCTTGCCCTGGGATTGGTAGCATGGAATGTTGCTACTATTTGGGTTTTTGCCCGGTACTTGTGACTTGAATTGGGATACTGGGTTAGATGGAAAATCAGTCTGACCCAGTAGGGCTTTTCTTATGATGTTATTCTATTGATACAGACAAGGGAAGCCACTGCTTACCCTGGGATGGCTAGCATGGAATCTTGTTACTCTGTGGAGTTCTGGCAAATACTTGTGACCATGATTAGCCACTGTGGAAACAAGATACTGGATTAGATGGGCCATTGGTCTTATTCAGTTTGGCTAGTCTTATGTTCGCATAATGCATGGATTTGCATACATTAAGTAATAACCCAATGCAGTAACTCAAATTCTACTGCCTACTATTTAAAGCCATAAACGGAGACAGCCCAGCCTACTGGAACAACCGACTAATTCAATCCACCTCAACCAGACACAGGAGAAGCCACATGCCATTCACGTACCCTCCAACCAAAAACGTCAAACGAAAAAAACTGAACGACAACCTCCTACAAATAGTAACATAGTAGATGACGGCAGATAAAGACCCGAATGGTCCATCCAGTCTGCCCAACCTGATTCAATTTAAATTTTTTATTTTTTTTTTTAATTTTTTCTTCTTAGCTATTTCTGGGCAAGAATCCAAAGCTCCACCCGGCACCGTGCCTGGGTTCCAACTGCCAACATCTCTGTTAAGACTTACTCCAGCCCATCTACACCCTCCCAGCCATTGAAGCCCTCCACTGCCCATCCTCCACCAAACGGCCATACACAGACACAGACCGTGCAAGTCTGCCCAGTAACTGGCCTAGTTCAATCTTTAATATTATTTTATGATTCTAAATCCTCTGTGTTCATCCCACGCTTCTTTGAACTCAGTCACAGTTTTACTCTCCACCACCTCTCTCGGGAGCGCATTCCAGGCATCCACCACCCTCTCCGTAAAGTAGAATTTCCTAACATTGCCCCTGAATCTACCACCCCTCAACCTCAAATTATGTCCTCTGGTTTTACCTAGTCCTAGTCCCTCGAGCAGCAAAACTGGACCACCAACTCTCCAACTTACTGATCTCGACCATAGACTATAAAACCTTCAAAAAAGAAACAAGAACCCTACTAATCAAAAAACACATAAAACCAAACTAACACAGCTAGATCTTTCTCAAGCATCACCTGCAGGAATCTCCAAACCTTAGCAACTTAGAAAATGTCCAGACTTCTCCTTATGTACCTCTAAATCCACCTTGAACCACAAGGAAATGGTGGAATAGAAATCGCTACAGTAATATAATGTAACTTGTGAAGTACCAGTTACCACAGCCTAAGTCACGCGTCCACTGCCTGACACGCTTCAGTGTAAGGGCCTCTTTCGTGCAACACCCCCTGCTATTCCAGTAGTGAGACCCTCAACAGCACATCTGCTAATGCACCTCAGTCCCGATCATAAGTACTCTCTCTGACCTCTAATTAGGAGCCTGAATGGCCAGGTTTCTCCTAAATGCCTGGTAGTCCTGTGTTGAGTGATCTTAGCTTGACTAGAGAAGGCTGTAGGTGGCTTTTATCTATTGTGGTATGAATTAAATCATTATTCTGTAGGAGAGACTTTTCTCGGTTCAGCAGAAATCAGGGTTTCACGGCTCGTTCTTTTTAAGAGGTAATGCCACAGGCCTTTCTTTGGAGTTTTATCGAAGAAAGGACGCTCTTGTCGCCTCCTCGACTGCTCTGCCCTGGCATTTAAACATGGAGTCTGCAGTGCGGAGAAAGGTCAAAGCCCTGAACTGCACTGAATAGTAACATACATCTTCCTTTGGGAAAGTTATTAGACTTTGAAAATATATGAATCCATCTTCATGCCAGGAGACCTCCGTGTTTATCCCTTTTCTCAGATGTTGAGATTTTGAAGAATTGGCACTAATAGTGAAGATTTTAAATTGCAATTTAAGGAGTTTTCTAACGGCTTGCAAATCGAAGGAGACGGCTGAGGGGAGATAGGATTGAAGTCCACAAAATCCTGAGTGGAGTAGAACGAGCGATTTTTCGCTCCGTCAAAAATGACAAAGACTAGGGGACACTCGATGAAGTTATAGGGAAATACTTTTAAAACCAATAGGAGGAAATATTTTTTCACTCCGAGAATAGTTAAGTTTTGGAACGCGTTGCCAGAGGATGTGGTAAGAGCGGATAGCGTAGCTGGTTTAAGAAAAGTTTGGACAAGTTCCTGGAGGAAAAGTCCATAGTCTGTTCTTGAGAAAGACATGGGGGAAGCCACTGCTTGTCCTGTATTTGTAGCATGGAATATTGGGTTTTGGCCAGATACTAGTGACCTGGATTGGGTTCTTATGTAGGATGCATTTTTAGATTTCAGTGTTTGAAACCTGGAGGGCTGAATAGTCACATAGAATGGGAAGCATTCTTAAGGACTCTGGCCCTTTAAACGTAATTGGATTACCAATTGGCTGCCATTTTGGAATTGTTGGGCAGGGAATGAGAAATGAAAGCTGGGCCTCTGTTAGGATTGTAAGTAAGCCTGTATGTTCCCATCTTTTAGAGGTTTTAATGACACTCATTCTCTTTTGCAGAATATGGGGACCAGCTCCTGGTGAAGCCGATACAGTGAAATGTGGTGTAATTAACGATTAGTTACTATCCGAGGGAACCATCTGAAAGGCCCTGCTTCTGCACTGACGTTTCCAAGTAAAACCTTTAACCTCTTCACCCCCACACCCCCCTCAAGGATCCCTTCTACCCTCCCCCTCCTTATTATCAGTGGTCATAGAGAGAGTGTGGCGCAGTGGTTGAGAGCTCAAACCCACGCTGCTCCTTGTAACCCTGGGCAAGTCACTTAGGCCTAGATTCACCAACCTCACGGATCTGATCCGATCCGTGGCCGGGCGACCGATTCACAACACATCCACATGCAAATGAACACAGGCACAGCAATCCTGACGCATTTGCAGACCATCTTCTTTGCTCTCCGTGAACAAAGCATTTTTTTTTACTTTTATACTCACGAGCCCGTTATATGTTGCTTAGCAAAATAAGAAAAAGCAGCTTTTGAGACTACTGCAGCATGGAAATCCCAGCACACAATCATTAAAGTCTCTGGAACTTAACAGAACACGTCGTAGTGCAGCCCCACCCGCGGGTTAAAACCACAGGCTGGCTCTGCAGAGCCTTACTCGTGACATCGGAAGTCTTTTGGTAACTTCTTTAAGCCTGCTCTGAATTCCATGGCCGTCCAATTCAACCGTCCTTGTATCGCTCCTTCTTTTCGGTCTGTGTGTTTAATGTTGCATTGCTTGGATGAGAGCAAGGAGAGAAACTGCTTCTGAGGGGCAGGAGAGACGGCAGGGAGGTGAGCAACTGGCTCCTTTTTGGATCAGCCATCCCGGTCAGTGTTCCTTCTTGTCTTTAGTGAATCGCTGCCTTCCTACTTTGCATGCCATTTTCCCTCATTTGCATGTGCGGATCGGATCAGGAGGAAGGTCAGTGAATCGGGTCATAAAGTGGTCGCAAACGATCGGTGTCCTTAGTGAATCTAGCCCTTAACCCCCCCATTGCCCCAGGTACATTAGAGAGATTGTTAGCCCACTGGGACAGACAGGGAAAAATACTTGAATAGCTGAATAAATTTATATAAACCGTTCTGAGCTCTCCTGATCAAACAGTGTACAAAATTGAATAAATCTATAAGCTGAGTTGTTTTGATGGTGCTGCGGTAGGGCAACGAGAAACAAAAGCAGCTGTTGCCCTGGAGTGAAGAATTACACCAGGACGACTACCATTTCAGCCCCTCCTCTTGGCCTCTAGTGCTTCATGCAAGAATGCAGGACTACCACTAGGTCAGTGAAATTCACTCCCAGTCCTCAAAGGCTGCCAATGGTCACATTCTCAGGAAATCCTATGAAATATGCAAAACAGAGAGATCTGCAGACAATGGAAACAGTTCTGCTCAAGTTACTTTGTAAAAGTAATATATTACATTTACTAGTTACTTGTTTAATAAAAGTATTAAATTAAATTACTGTGACTATATAAAGTAATAGAAACAAAAGAGAGAAAATGATGGCAGATAAAAGCCAAATGGCCCATCCAGAGCATCCACTATCTCCTCCTCTCACTATTGGCTAAGGCTCTTAACATTTGCATTTCCTCTTCCTATAGGCTAAGGCTCTTTACACCTGCATTGTGAGGTCATAGAGCTTTATAGTTACAGAAACATGATGGCAGATAAAGGCCATATGGCCCATCCGCAGCATCCACTGTCTCCTCCTCTCCCTATTGGCTAAGGCTCTTAACATTTGCATCTCCTCTTCCTATAGGCTAAGGCTCTTTACACCTGCATTGTGATGTCACAGGGCTTTATGGTTATAGAAACATGATGGCAGATAAAGGCCAAATGGCCCATCCGCAGCATCCACTATCTCCTCCTCTCCCTATTGGCTAAGGCTCTTAACATTTGCATCTCCTCTTCCTATAGGCTAAGGCTCTTTACACCTGCATTGTGATGTCACAGGGCTTTATGGTTATAGAAACATGAAGGCAGATAAAGGCCAAATGGTCCATCCGCAGCATCCACTGTCTCCTCCTCTCCCTATTGGCTAAGGCTCTTAACATTTGCATCTCCTCTTCCTATAGGCTAAGGCTCTTTACACCTGCATTGTGATGTCACAGGGCTTTATGGTTATAGAAACATGATGGCAGATAAAGGCCAAATGGCCCATCCGCAGCATCCACTATCTCCTCCTCTCCCTATTGGCTAAGGTTCTTAACATTTGCATCTCCTCTTCCTATAGGCTAAGGCTCTTTCCACCTGCATTGTGATGTCACAGGGCTTTATGGTTATAGAAACATGATGGCAACTAAAGACCAAATGGCCCATCCGCAGCATCCACTATCTCCTCCTCTCCCTATAGACTGGAAGATTGTAGTTTGGTGATCACCACAAGGTTGGCATAGTTCACGGCTGCAGTCTTTCTGATGTTTCAGACTTACCCATCTGCTGACAGCTCTGGGAGAAAGGAGAAATGTGGATAAAGGGAGGTAGGAAGCCCTTGACAATAAAACAGCTGGAGGAGACTCTGAGGTAGATATTCAACATAAGAATATTAGAGTTGTCATACTGGGACAGACCAAAGGTCCATCAAGCCAAGAATCCTATTTCCAACAGTGGCCACTCCAGGTTCAAGACCCTGGTAAGATCCCAAGGGGTAAAACAGGCTTTATACTGCTCACCCTAGAAAAATCAAAGTAGAGAGGGATTCAAAGTACAAACCACTCAGGAAGCACAGAAAAAAGTTTGATTACCTGGGACTTGAAGGCCTTTGTGCTTTCTCCTGTGCATCTTAGAAATGAGCAGTGGATTTTCCCAAGTACATCTTAATAATGGCCAACCCTTTTTTTTTTAAACCTTGCTAAGCTAACTGCTTTCACCACATTTTCTGGCATCAAATTCCAGGGTTTAATGGTTATAACACACTGTGTTGGCTGGGGGGTATTAAGTGGCACTTAACTGTCCAGTTTGTGCCAAGGTGGTCCATGGGCAGAGCTGTGGCATTCAGTCTGCTGACCATTTAAATAAGCCTTAACTTTATCCATCAAGCTATCCAGACACCGGTCTGAATATTGGCAAGTGTCTGGTTAACTTCTGTGGCCTATCTGGGCTTTATTCTACCCACAGTTGCCGGGGGCTTAAATCATAAGAATAGCCTTCCTGGATCAGACCAATGGCCAATCCAAGTCAGAAGACCTGGCAAATCCCCAAAGAGTAGCAGCATTCCATGCTACCGTCCCATGTCTGTCTCAACATCAGAAGGCTGTGTTTAGAGAGGCTTAGCGTTATCTAGCTTCTTATAAATTGAGAATGATGTTACTCGATCATTGTTTAGATTTAGTCTTGCTAAAGACACGATGATATAATATTGTGATTTGGAATTTTACGTTATCTGAGAGAAATTTGTGAGCTGCCTTGGATAAAGGCGGATTCAAAATGTTTTAAATAAATAAATATTTGGTCCTTTGCCTCTGCTTCCAAAGCTTAGGGACCCTCACTGTCCTCTATGGAAATTCTTTTAATTATCAGCTAGATACTATAGGTGCTGGAACACTTTTCCAGTGGATGTTCGCAGTTGCTCAAAGCTATGCTCAGTTTACATATGAGCATACAAAACAAAACATTAACATTCATCGTACAAATTAATACAATACAAAAACACACTGTACCAATTACATACTTAAATATAAAATCAAATTGCAAATGACATACACGTTGCATCATTATCTTAAGGTTCCCCTCCCTTTTGTTCAATCCTCCCCCCCACTCTTTCCTTTTCATCTATACAATGTAACTTTTTCCCCTTCCGCTGTTACTGCCCTCACACTCCAGTTCGTCAAGTCTTTGTCATTTATGTTTAACTTAAGACATCTTTTTGCACATACTGCTACTTTTAATACTTTTTTTTTTATAATTTTATTGTAAACCGGCCAGACAATTGTTTGATGGTCGGGATAGTAAAAACCAATAAACTTGGAAACTTGGAAACTTGGAAGACAAAAACTGGTGATATAAAACGCCATATTGCATACAAGAAGCCTTGTTGGCAGACATCATTGCCTTATTGACGGAGGTAATCAGTGGAGTGCTGCAGGGCTCGGTCCTGGGCCCGATCCTATTCAACATCTTTATAAGAGACTTGGCAGAAGGGCTGCGAGATAAAATAACATTATTTGCCAATGACGTCAAACTAAGCAATGTAGTGGGCAAAAGCACAACAGACATAAATTCAATGTCCGACAACATGATGCACGACCTACTCCTACTGGAGCGCTGGTCTAGGTCCTGGCAACTCAGCTTCAATGCCAAAAAATGCAAAGTCATGCACCTGGGCAGCCAAAATCCATGCAAGACTTACACCCTTAATGGAGAGATCCTAACAAGAACTGAAGCAGAACGAGACTTAGGGGTGATTGTCAGTGAGAACATGAAGACTGCCAATCAAGTGGAGCAAGCTTCATCCAAGGCAAGGCAAATCATAGGTTGCATATGCAGGAGTTTCGTCAGCCGTAAGCCTGAAGTCATTATGCCATTGTATAGATCCATGGTGAGGCCCCACCTGGAATACTGTGTGCAATTCTGGAGGCCACATTACCGTAAGGATGTGCTGAGACTGGAGTTGGTCCAGAGAATGGCCACCTGGATGGTCTCGGGACTCAAGGATCTCCCATACGAGGAACGGCTGGATAATTTGCAGCTGTACTCACTCGAGGAACGCAGAGAGAGGGGGGACATGATCGAGACGTTCAAGTATCTTACGGGCCGCATCGAGGTGGAAGAAGATATCTTCTTTTTCAAGGGTCCCACGGCAACAAGGGGGCATCCGTGGAAAATCAGGGGCGGGAAACTGCACGGGGACACCAGAAAATTATTTTTCACTGAAAGGGTGGTTGATCGCTGGAATAGTCTTCCACTTCAGGTTATTGAGGCCAGCAGCGTGCCTGATTTTAAGGCCAAATGGGATAGACACGTGGGATCTATTCACAGAGAAAGGTAGGGGAGGGTCATTGGGGTGGGCAGACTAGATGGGCCATGGCCCTTATCTGCTGTCTATTTCTATGTTTCTATGTATAACAAACTTAATAAACTTGAAACTTAAACTTGAAACTTACATGCTACCGATCCAGGGCAAGCATGTCCCTCTCAATAACAGACTATGGACTTTTCTTCCAGGAACTTGTCCAAACCAGACCATCGAACACCTCCATGACCAGCACTCAATAGTCATCACTCCTTCTCCCTCGACCTAACTCAGACCCTATATTTCATCTTCAGCATTTTCCTAAAGTTCTGTTGATTTTGCTGCTGGCAAATGAATCCAGGAAGGTTGCTCCACTCCCTGGGGCCGATGCAGTGAAAGACACTGTTTCTGGAAGAGGAAAGCCTTAAGTCCCGCATATTGTCTTTATTATGAGTCAAATGGATACTATTCATTGTATATTTGTTAGGTCTCTTTATTTTTATCTATATCTGCATTTAGAGATTAGATGGACTCCACGTATTTATCAGCGTCCAGGATTGCACCATGGTAAAACCCAGCACTGCACCCTTGAGAAACAGGTGCCACACCCAGGGAGCACCTAAATTTCTGAATTGCATCCCCCAGCCTAACCTTCCTTGCCCCTGAAAATCCTCTGAGAAAAGGCAGGAGTCAATGCACACATTAGAGGTTACATAGAAACATAGAAGATGACGGCAGAAAAGGGCTACAGCCCATCAAGTCTGCCCACTCTGCTTACCCACCCCCTGTCTATGCCCTAATGACCCAATTTCCTTATCTTGACCCTCGTAGGGATCCCACATGGGTATCCCATTTATTCTTAAAGTCTGGCACGCTGTCTGCCTCGATCACCTGCACTGGAAGCTTGTTCCAATGATCAACCACTCTCTCTGTGAAGAAATACTTTCTGGTGTCGCCATGAAATTTTCCGCCCCTGAGTTTGAGCGGGTGCCCTCTTGTGGCCGAGGGTCCCTTGAGAAAGAAAATATCATCTTCCACTTCGACACGTCCCGTGAGGTACTTAAATGTTTCGATCATGTTTCCCCTCTCCCTACGTTCCTCGAGAGTGTAGAGCTGTAATTTATTCAGTCTCTCTTCGTACGAGAGACCCTTGAGCCCCAAGATCATCCTGGTGGCCGTCCGTTGAACCGATTCAATTCTGCGCACATCTTTACTGTAATGTGGCCTCCAGAATTGCACACAGTAGTCCAGATGAGGTCTCACCATGGCCCTGTACAACGGCATTATGACTTCAGGCTTTCGGCTGACGAAACTTCTATTGATACAACCCAATATCTGCCTTGCCTTAGATGAAGCCTTCTCCACTTGATTGGCAGTTTTCATGTCTGCACTGATGATTACTCCTAAATCTCGTTCTGCTGAAGTCCTAGTTAAAGTTTCTCCATTCAAGAAGTACGTCCTGCATGGATTTCCGCTTCCGAGGTGCATGACCTTACATTTCTTAGCACTGAAGCCTAGCTGCCAGGTTGAGGACCAACTTTCCAATGTAAGCAGGTCCTGCGCCATATAATTCTGTAAACTGCATTCACTTACTATATTACATAGTTTGGCGTCATCGGTGAATAGTGTTATTTTACCTTGAAGCCCTTGAGTCAGATCCCCTATGAATATGTTGAAAAGGAGTGGACCCAGGACCGAGCCCTGCGGCACTCCACTGGTCACCTCCGATGTTTTAGAGAGGGTACCATTAACCACCACCCTCTGAAGTCTGCCACTCAGCCAATCATTGACCCATGCAGTTAGTGTCTCTCCTAACCCCATCGATTCCATCTTGCTTAGCAGCCTGCGGTGTGGGACACTGTCAAAAGCTTTACTGAAGTCCAGGTACACGACGTCCAAAGACTCTCCCAAGTCCAACTTTCTTGTTACCCAGTCAAAGAAGCTGATGAGATTGGATTGGCAGGACCTACCCTTGGTGAATCCGTGCTGACTGGGATCCCGAAGATTCCCTTCATTCAAGATTGTGTCCAATTTGCTTTTAATTAGTGTTTCCATGAGTTTGCACACTATTGATGTGAGACTCACCGGTCTATAATTTGCAGCCTCTGCCCTGCAACCCTTTTTATGCAGAGAAACGACATTAGCTAATTTCCAGTCCAGGGGAACTTTCCCCTTACTTAGGGAGAGATTGAATAGCTCAGCCAACGGTTTCGCCAGGACATCGCTCAATTCTCTGAGCACTCTTGGGTGCAAATTGTCTGGTCCCATGGTTTTGTTCACCTTGAGTCTTGCTAGTTCACTGTAAACTTCACCTGGTGTGAACTCAAAATTCTGAAACGGGTCTTCTGTGCTTTGTGTTGCCTTCAACTGGGGACCGTGTCCCGGTGCCTCACAGGTGAAGACTGAGAAGAAGTATTCATTCAGTAGTTCGGTTTTATCGGAATCTACTTCCACATAACTTCTGTCCGGTCTTCTAAGGCGTACTATCCCGCCTGTGTTCCTTTTTCTGTCACTAATATACTTGAAGAAGGATTTGTCCCCCTTTTTAATGTTTTTTGCCAGAGTTTCTTCCACTCGAAGTTTTGCCTCCCTAACTGCCATTTTGACCGCTGTAGACCTGGTTCTATATTCTCCTTTGCCTCTCTTTTCTCCGTGCGCTTGTAGGAGAGAAACGCTTTTTTCTTCTCCTTAATGAGGTGCGAGATCTCCGCGGTGAACCATTGGGGTTTATTGTTTCTTTGTCGTTTATTTACTGATTTTATGAAGCGGCTAGTTGCTTCATGTATGGTTGATTTCAGTGTTAACCACTTAGCTTCTACATCATCGGTCTCCGCTTGGTCCTGCAGCGTCTGATGGACGAAATCTCCCATGCGTGCGAAGTCTGTGCCCCGGAAATTGAGTACCTTTGTTTTCGTGTTTGATCTAGAGAAGCCTTTCCTAAGGTTGAACCATACTATGTTGTGGTCGCTGGAGGCTAGCGTATCTCCTACTGAGACCTCTGAGACGCTTTCCCCGTTGGTGAGTACCAGGTCGAGGATCGCCTGGGCCCTAGTGGGCTCCGTTACCATTTGTTTGAGACGTGCTCCCTTTATGGAGGTTAAGAGCCTCCTGCTACCGCTGGTTGTCGCTGAAAATGAGTTCCAGTCTGCATCAGGCATATTGAAGTCCCCTAGCAGTACAGCTTCTCCTCGTAGAGTGATATTCTCTATGTCTTCAATTAATTCTGCGTCCATGTCTTCCAGTTGTCTTGGGGATCTGTATACCACACCTAGATACAGGCATTTTTCTCTGCCTCTTGCCAGGTTTACCCAGAGGGACTCCCCGGTGTACTTGACATCTGTGATCCTGGTGATTTTGATGTCCTCTTTAATGTATAGAGCTACCCCCCCTCCTAACCTGCCCTCTCTGTCCTGACGAAGTAGATTGAACCTCCTTAGAACTATGACTTGTTGAAACTGCTCATGCCAGGTGCCG
Organism: Geotrypetes seraphini; assembly: GCF_902459505.1. NCBI lineage: Eukaryota > Metazoa > Chordata > Amphibia > Gymnophiona > Dermophiidae > Geotrypetes > Geotrypetes seraphini. Next base: position 190,151,382 of record NC_047091.1, on the reverse strand, counting down.
ATGATTCTTGCAATGGGTTCTTTTCCAATTTTTACAAACTAAATATAAACCCATCATAATCCATGGAAAACCTGAAGCCTTTCTTTTCAGCAGCCCCTATTGACCCCTATAAGAATCCTATAGGTCCCAGAACTCTCTAAAGAAGTTTCTTAATAGAAGGAGATAAAGCGTTTTCCTTTTACTCTGACCTTGAAACTTGATTGATATTTCTTAAAAGAGTTTTTTTCTCCCCCTTCTGGTAGATGACATAACCTGTCAATTTCCCCTACGCTTAAATCAATCTTCCTGCTTTTAAGGAGCCCAGCAATTCTCAACAAGCAATTATCTGAATCACAAAAGATTTTCAAGGGCTGGATGTGCAGATGGACCAAATTGTCCTGATCCCCCAATGCTCCCCCCCCCCCCCTCCCAAAGTATGGCTGTCACTCACTTTTATTGACAGGCTGATAGGAAATGCAGCTCTTTTGGGTCAAGGTGAGTTAGTTGACTCACGAAAGAAGATGAAGCTTATTCACTGTCACGGCTGTTAATGTTCTGCACGGTCCATCCAGTCTGCCCAGGAGTCACAGTCATTGTACATTCAGGGTTAAATTGTCTTTTTTTTTTTTTTCCTTCTTTAATATTTCTGGGCCACAGTCCGTAGAAGTCTGCCCAGTACCGCCTTTAAGCTTTCACCAGCAAAGTTGCCATTGAAGGTCACGCCAACCCATCCTAACCATCCTGTCGTTTGCAGGATAAGAACATAAGAATAGCCTTATTGGGTCAGACCAATAGGCCATTAAGCCCAGTAGCCCGTTCTCATAGTGGCCAATCCAGGTCACTAGTACCTGGCCAAAACCCAAGGTGTTGCAATATTCCATGCTACTGATCCAGGGCAAGCAGTGACTTCCCCCATGTCTTTCTCAACAACAGACTATGGACTTTTCCTCCAGGAACTTGTCTAAACATTTCTTAAAACAAACTACGCTATCCGTAAAGTCTGCCTAGCCCTGTCCTCAGGCTCCAAATCTCTGGAGATTCCATCAAAGCCTTCCCTAACCCCATCCGAAACCAAATTGCCATATACAGGACACAGACTGGGCAAGACTGCCCTGTACCAGCCTTACTGTTGCTTCTTGCTATAAACCTATAGTTGAATAATCTCTTAAATATTGCCAGGGAGCTTTGATTGGTTGTTCCCGGGAGGGAAATCCCAACGCACTGCCTCCATTTTTTCGTAGGTGGAGGCAACAAGCTCCAAGCACTCAGAGGCCAATGGAGCTTACCAGATGGGAGCTTCTACCAAGTCAGCCCCAACCCTGGAATACCCACAAGACAGTGCCACAAAATAAACAGACCTTGTGCAGCACTCTTTGAGATAAATTAGCTCAGAAGTCATTCTTGTTCCGTGGATAACAGGTCTGGATTTACCTGTTAGATGAAGCAGCTGGGGAAGGGATTTGAGAGATACTGTGAGGAGGGGGCCGCCTTTTCTTTCAGCCTGACAGCAGGGAATTGCAAAAGCAATTTTATTTAAAAATTCTGAAGCCTGCCCATGACCTTTTAAGGGAACAGATCTGACAGGACACCATCGCTTAAAAAGTGCCCTCAGGATGAAGGTCAAGGTGCCTCTTTCAGTTGGGCGCCCCCTGTACACTGTTTGATAATAGCATGCAGGAAATCCAGACCTGCTTTACCAACACATGAGCTGCTGAATACATGAAGGCTGTAACTGGAATTTCCTATAAAAATAGCTGGACTGATTTTCCTAAAAATATACTGCTTGCAGTCAGGTTTCAAAAGAATCTGTGTAGGCAGCCTCTGTCTTTGTCTCCCTCTGCTCAGTACATCCATAATAAAGCTCTCTAATGTGGAGGCTATTGAATTGTGTTCTGAACAGGAAGGAACCCAAAATGGGAGGGAACAGCTCAAATTGTTCATGTGAAGATGTGCTTCTGGAAGGAATCTTTTCTTACAGTGGGATATTGAATGTGAGATTCGAGATTGAATCTGGGCCTCATATAGACAATAATGATTAAGGATTTCAAAAAGCTTGGGATAGCAGTGTGGTGAGCACTTAGTGTCTGTGACTCCAAAGCCCAGGGAGCTTAGGCACTTTGAGAACTGGGGGGGGGTAAGTCTCAGACTCCTGGGAGGTCATCGGTTGCACTCCCCTTCCTCGGCTCTTTTGAGGATAGTGATCCAATCACAATGGAGGAAAAGGAGAGACATAAGTGCCTCTAGAGAAGTGTTCTCAACGTAAGCCTCAGTCACAGAATTCATCACCATTTTTGTTCCCGCAGATAACTGTGGGAAACCATCCTGTGTCATTGTTTAGTGTCTATCTCAACCTTGGTCCTTCTACACCAGCATTCTTCAATGCAAGGCTTGAGGGTCAGTGGCTGGAAACCATCCCATATCATTCTATAGTGTCCATCTCAATCTCAGTCCTTCTACACCAGCATTCTTCAATGCAAGGCTTGAGGGTCAGTGGCTGGAAACCATCCCATATCATTCTATAGTGTCCATCTCAATCTCAGTCCTTCTACACCAGCATTCTTCAATGCAAGGCTTGAGGGTCAGTGGCTGGAAACCATTCCGTATCATTCTATAGTGTCCATCTCAATCTCAGTCCTTCTACATCAGCATTCTTCAATGCAAGGCTTGAGGGTCAGTGGCTGGAAACCATCCTGTGTTGTTCTTTAGTGTCCATCTCAATCTCAGTCCTTCTACATCAGCATTCTTCAATGCAAGGCTTGAGGGTCAGTGGCTGGAAACCATCCTGTGTCATTCTTTAGTGTCCATCTCAACCTCAGTTCTTCTACACCAGCATTCTTCAATGCAAGGCTTGAGTGTCAGAGGCTGGAAACCATCCCGTGTCCATCTCAACCTCAGTCCTTCTACACCAGCATTCTTCAATGCAAGGCTTGAGGGTCAGTGGCTGGAAACCATCCTGTATCATTCTATAGTGTCCATCTCAACCTCAGTCCTTCTACACCAGCATTCTTCAATGCAAGGCTTGAGGGTCAGTAGCTGGAAACCATCCCGTGTCCATCTCAATCTCAGTCCTTCTACACCAGCATTCTTCAATGCAAGGCTTGAGGGTCAGTGGCTGGAAACCATCCCATGTCATTCTATAGTGTCCGTCTCAACCTCAGTCCTTCTACACCAGCATTCTTCAATGCAAGGCTTGAGGGTCAGTGGCTGGAAATCATCCCGTATCATTCTATAGTGTCCATCTCAATCTCAGTCCTTCTACATCAGCATTCTTCAATGCAAGGCTTGAGTGTCAGTGGCTGGAAACCATCCTGTGTCGTTCTTTAGTGTCCATCTCAATCTCAGTCCTTCTACATCAGCATTCTTCAATGCAAGGCTTGAGGGTCAGTGGCTGGAAATCATCCCGTATCATTCTATAGTGTCCATCTCAATCTCAGTCCTTCTACATCAGCATTCTTCAATGCAAGGCTTGAGTGTCAGTGGCTGGAAACCATCCTGTGTCGTTCTTTAGTGTCCATCTCAATCTCAGTCCTTCTACATCAGCATTCTTCAATGCAAGGCTTGAGGGTCAGTGGCTGGAAACCATCCCGTATCATTCTATAGTGTCCATCTCAATCTCAGTCCTTCTACATCAGCATTCTTCAATGCAAGGCTTGAGGGTCAGTGGCTGGAAACTATCCCGTATCATTCTATAGTGTCCATCTCAACCTCAGTCCTTCTACACCAGCCATCTTCAATGGAAGGCTTGAGGGTCAGTGGCTAGGCCCATTCTTACTCTGATTCTTCCTTCTCTCCTTAAAGAATTATATGGAGATGGTTTCCTACCATTATCTCTACCTAGCCATGCAGGTTTTCAGGATATCCACAATGAATATGCCTTGGATAGATTTGCAAAGAACGGAGGCAGAGCGTGCAAATTTATCTCATGGCATTCATTCTTTGGTAATTCCTATGTAACTCTTATGACACTATTCTTGTAAGTCTTATGACATCTCTTATGATATGTCGCAATTCTTGTAACCTCCTGAAAACTCATGTAATCCGCCTTGAACCACAAGGTATTGGCGGAATAGAAATCAACCATGCAATGTAATATAATGTAATGTAATATTCTGAAAACCTGACTGGCCAGGTGTGTCCTGAGGGTTTGGTTGAGAGTCTCTGTTCTACAGCCATATAAACTTGCTTGAGCTACCTAAAAGGGAGGGTTCAACTTGCCAAAGGAGCTTTGCAAGCAAAAGGCAGGGAAGAGGAAATATTTTAGAAGTTACCTGCAACCTGAGGTTTGGATTCAAAGGAAGTAGCAGATACCTTCCTGAAAGAGGAGTGTGTCCAAGGAGTGCCAGCAGATTTTCTTTTCCTTGCAGAAACAGCTGAGTTTGACTATCTTGAGAGCTGGTGGCTCTTTAGGTTGAGCTGCTTCAAGGTCTTGGTAAGAGAAAGCCAGCCTTTAGCACTGCTGCATACAGAAAGAAAATGACTGCCAGAAAACCTGGTGGAAAAGAGAGAGTGGATACTTGAGAGACAGCCTGAACGTATTTTGGCAGCTATTTTCCGAGTTTACACTTGAATTGAATTTCACCCCGAGATGAAAGGGGACTGAAAAGTATCCATGTGGATTTCTCTGGTACTTTTCATGGGCCTTGATGAGCCTGTGGCTGGTACACATGACCGTCTAATAAATTTATGTCAGTAAATAAACATTCAGACATACCTTATATCAAGCGACTCATGCTTCCCGCTATAGATTTTTAATCAGGAAACATGGCCGCGGCGTTCTAGGCTATAAATAGTCATAGCGTTCTGTTAGAAAACGGAGTGACGTACACTCTGGCGTAATTTTAATACTTGCAGGGGGATTCCTTGATACAGCCCACTCGGGGCGAAACATAGTCTATGTCGGAGTGCCTACCCCCACCCGCGTAGATAAAAGATAAGTACTTCTTAAGCTACATAAAATATGTTAAAAAACAAAAAATGTCTAAAAACCTATAGAGACCTATGACGACCATGGTTGCCGTAATTAGTCTGTATGTTTTTTGAAGAAACTATACATACAGCACGGTTTTCCGAGGTCTGTGGGTTTGAAAAAATTAGAAAAAAAAAAAAATTATATATATATATGAACTATTTGAAGACCTTTTCAGTTAAATGTGCTATCTTTTGATGTCTAAAGAGGTCTAAAACTTTTGAGTCTGAGATAATAGATTGTTTGGTACACATGACAGCAGAGAAGACTGATTGTTACGAAGTGGAAGAAAAGCAACACGGTCTTATCTGTCTTTGTATTATACAATAGCAAAGGAAGTCCTGTCAATGGCTGTTGTTTGCAACAACTTGGGACATGTCGAAGATATATCACATGTTGCTGCATATCATTAACACTCGGAGAATAGTTAAGCTCCGGAATGCATTAGAAACATAGAAACATGATGGCAGATAAAGGCCAAATGGCCATTATCTCTTTCTCTCTCTCTGAGAGATCCCACGTGCCTATCCCAGGCCCTCTTGAATTCAGACACAGTCTCTGTGGATAGTGTAGCTGGTTTTTAGAAACATTTGGACAATTTCCTGGAGGAAAAGTCCATAGTCTGTTATTAAGACATGGAGGAAGCCTCTACTTGCCCTGGAATGTTGCTACTCTATCGGATTCCAGAATCTTGCTATCTTTGAGATTCTGCATGGAATCTTGATACTCTTTGGAATTCTGGAATGTTGCTACTCTTTGGGTTTTGGCCAGGTACTAGGGACCTGGATTGACCACCGTGAGAACGGACTGCTGGGCTTGATGAGCCTTTGGTCTGGCCCAGTAAGGCTATTTTTATATTCTTATGAGACATTTTGTGAGTATTTTGTTCACTGATGTACTATATGCAAATAACTCGCACTTTTCCCAAGAGTGCACAGTCTGCCGAAAAGAGTGCCCTATAAGAAAAAGGGTATGCGTTCTTTGGAACAGTGCACACATAAAGCGCAGCCATAGCAGATGTGCACACCCATGACGACATTAGTCCTGAAACGGAAAAAAAGAACTTTCCAATGCCATGACTTGAACAGTCTCCAGTGCCTATCTCTAGTGGTAGAGTCTTCACCTCTCTACTAATTTCAATCCAATCAGGATATTTTGAGCCAGTCTTGGTTTTTCAATGTGGCCTGTTGACATTCTGGCATTTGGTACTTGTTCCAAAGTTTAGGACTACAAATGGAGATGAGGAATGAATAACCTGAACGAAGGCCATCTTCGGTCATGAAACGAGACAGTGCTAATTAGAACTGACACCACCTCCCCTCCCCCCATCCCCTGCACAAAATTGTGTAGCACTTCTTGAGTTTTGAAGCAGAAACTTGTGTACAAAGTTCAGGTGATGGATCTCCCCAGCCCTTAATTCTCTTTCTGATATTTCACAGACACAATCTGTTTCTCCACGTAATTGTTTGGAAAAATCAATTTCACAGATCAGGATCCAGGATAATATCAGTGGTCAGCAGCAGGTTTATTCAGGCGTATGAGCTGAGGACGCAGGGGAATAATATCTGTTAGATTCAAAGATGCCAATACTGTTTGCCTCCTCACATAACCCTAAAAATCACCGTATTGGCAAAATAAATTCATCTCATAGCCACATATAAGAGAATCACAATTTAAAACACTATCATAAATAAACCATTTACCAAGAGAAAAATAAGTCTGGAAGCTTTTGGACATTACCTGGACACATTTTTAGTTTTAAAAATTTTCCCCACGACCCCTCACCCCCAGCCAGTATTTACATGTCATCCAGCCAACTCAAAATCTAGCTGGATGTAGAAGACATTCAGGGGATCACAGTTTTCATTTAGCTGGGCACCTGCATGAAGGGGAGGGGAGGTAAGGAACGGGAGCAGAGAAGAGGAGGGGTGGCTGTGCCTCCACTAACATGGCCCCCTTAATACGCCTTCTTATACAACAAATGGGGGTTTCATGTGAATGAATGCAGCTGCTGTTTGCCAACCCCCAGGAATCTGCCACCAAAGCCAACAAATTAGTCTGCCAAATATTATAATCCAACCTTGGCCAGGCAGTTCTAATATTCAAGTCTGGGTAGGGTTGCCAGTTGACCTAAAGTTACCCGTTCTCAAAAGGCTTCTGAATCTTAGGTGTCAGAACGATGGACATTTGGTGAGAATTCAGTTATGCAGATGGACCTGGTAGGGGCGTGGGCAGATCAGGGTGTAGGGAGTTAGGCACATAGGCCTGGATTCTATATGTGGCGTTGCCGGCGGCCGCTGCCTTAAAAATGTCTGCCGATTGCATGTCAATCACGTGATGGCACCTTCAGGAAATGTAGACCAGGCTTCTCAAAGCCTACCTTTCAAGTGACTCACGCCTACGGAGGCACTTCATGGCACTTAATACCACTTCCACAGTGGCCTTATGCCTCGTAAAATGCCTCCACAGGGGCGATTCTGGTGCAAGGAGGCAGCTACATTCTTAATTGGTTTTAAAGGGCGTAAGTTAAGGTGCCCTTTATAGAATCCGGACCATAAATGTAGAGTTACCAGACGTCCGGGAAAAACCTGGACATGTTCTCTTTTTAGACAACTGTCCGGGCTCCCTTGGCATTTGTCCAGGTTTTCTAAAGTCCCAAAGAGCTCCGTCTGCATCTGGACGGCCTCTGAGTTTCAAGTTTATGAAAATTTGATATACCGCTTTTAAATTATCTAAGCAGTGTACAACTAAAATTAAAACCGAGGCAGACTAACACATATATAGAAAAAAAAGGGAGAGAAGTACAATATTCAATAGGAAAAGGGAAGGTATTAACATCCTGTCAGACGATATTAGCAGACAAAAGCATCCTTAGACAGAAATGCTTTTAAGTTTGATTTAAATTTTGTAAGAGAGGAGTGTTCCCGAACCATACTCTTCCATAAAGAAGGGGCTTGCCCAGATGATGTCACGTTCATCCGCGCAGCTGGAGCTCGTCCGGAAGAAGAGGGAAGGCTGTGTGGGGGCAGAGCAGGGGCCGGGGCTGGAGGCCTAATGGGGCGGGGTCATCCCCAGAGAAAAATATGGTAACCCTACATAAATGATAGCCATAGGCGTAACTGCCTGACAGGTTGGAGCTGCTATTCGTGCTGGCAAAGAATTAGAGGTGCAGGGGGTGGAGAGAAGCAGAAATGCTGGTGCCCCCACCAAGATGGCACCCCCCCCCCCCTTATAACGCCACTGGTTCCCCAACAAAGCTGGCTTTAGGTGCATGATTTTCAGCAGCTCTTATCCAGCTAGCCCCAATCAAGCAATTGAACTATAAGGAATAAAAATAATATATCAGTAATATTAACTTGGATCTCACCGCTGCGGAGAATGAAGAGCCTCTTTCCTCAGCTGAATAAAAACAAAAGTCTGCTTTTTATCATCGTTTGCAGGCCATTTTCGTGATTTTTTTCCCATTTGCTGAACCAGCAAATTGGACAAAGGATATTCCTGGATTGCTGGTATTCGTTCAATTGTTCTGAATAATTGAGTGGCCATTGTCTGAGCGTTCAAAGCATCGTCAGACCGTATCCAGCCTTTCACCATGATGAATGCCAGGAGACAGTTAAATAACAAGAGAAGCCGCATTTGCATTACATTCTGACTTATATTCTGCCAAAGCCCTTATGAGTTCATGGCAGACAGCAATATATTTCCATTACTGGGAGCAAACCCAGTCAAATAGAGCACAGTGACAAATATTTAAATAGAACATTAACAGTAGAAGATCATAAATTTCAAGATAAAGATTTTTTTAAGCAAGAATATCGTTCCAACTTTTCCGAAGCTTTACTCAGAAATATAGAAAGGGAAAACCTAGTTAGGGAATCAGGTCTCCTTGGAGATTTGCAGATGTCTCTATGGAGGAGAAGGGAGGGCATTATTTTAGTAAATAAAGGGTCACGAGCAGCTCAGAAACCTTGCCCCATCCCCCTCTCAAATCCCTTTTATATCACTTCCACCCATCTCCATATGCTTTCCAAAAATCTAATAGCCCAATATGAGAGGGCATACGATGAAGTTAAGAGGTGATAGGCTCCGTAGTAATCTGAGGAAATACTTTTTTATAGAAAGGGTGGTAGATGCCTGGAACAGTCTCCTGGAAAAGGTGGTGGAGACAGAGACTGTGTCTGAATTCAAAATGGCCTGGGATAGGCAGTGGGATCTCTCAGAGAGAGAAAGAGATAATGGTTACTGTGGATGGGCCATTTGGCCTTTATCTGCCGTCATGTTTCTATAACCATAAAGGCCTGTGACATCACAATGCAGGTGTAAAGAGCCTTAGCCTATAGGAAGAGGAGATGCAAATGTTAAGAGTTTTAGCCAATAGGGAGAGGAGGAGATAGTGGATGCTACGGATGGGCCATTTAGCCTTTAACTCCCATCATGTTACAATGTTTCTATACCACTAACAATTTGTTGAGGCACAAACGTGAAACTAATAATAAATATATTAAAAATACGTGTTGTGAAATCCAGTTATGAGCAGGGATTCATCCAGACCATGTATACCAAAGATACAGCTGACATACTAGAAATCAAAAAGATGAAACGGAGAAAAATAAACCTCAATTGAGGGATGTTGGGACTACACAAGTACCCAACCCTCCACTCATCATCCACGTATTTTTAATATATTTACAATGTTTCTATAACCATAAAGCTCTATGACCTCACAATGCAGGTGGAAAGAGCCTTAGCCTATAGGAAGAGGAGATGCAACTGTTAAGAGGCTTAGCCAATAGGGAGAGGAGGAGACAGTGGATGCTGCGGTTGGGCCAGTTGGCCTTTATCTGTCATCATGCTTCTATGTTTCTATAACTTCTACAAAAAAGAATTGCTAATCTTAAATATTCTTAAATCCTAACATATTTTTCATATAAATACACACAATTAGTATACAAAACATATAAGCACCTAATAAGTCATTAAAATGCTCCTTTAAAAAAACCCAGTCAATCCATAAACATGGAAGAGTAAAGGAGTACTTATCTTCTCTAGAATTGTCGTCTCATCCTGGGCTCAGCTGCAGATTTTAAAGTGCTCAGTGCCCCAAACAAAAACATAAGTGAAAACAAAAAGATGTAGGATTTGAACCCTGGCCCTGGTTGGTTTTGGTTCACTCTGTTAACCACTAGGCCACATCCCCACTGCAACTGTCACTCCCTTGTAATTTCTTCCCCTCGTTCCTTTGATTTTGGATACAGCACCATAGCACAGTGTGCTAAAATTTCAAGGAATGCCCCTCTCCCCAGAGGCATAGCTAGATGGGGCACAAGGGGAATGATTGCTCCCCCAGATGGATCCTCTGCAGATCACATTGATGCCTATTTTACAAAAGGTCTACTCCTCCTGACGTCAAAACCTAGCTACACTTTGGCTCCCTCCTTTCCCCAAATATTCCGGCCACTGAGCCCCTCTTAGCTGTAGCCCTTTCCTGTATCAATGTATCCTCATGCTACGTGCACTTGGGTCTTCCCCATAGCAGAAGATACATTCCCCATATCCCACACAAGAAGAAGATAAGATTATTTGAATTAATGCTGCTTGTAACCTTTCACTGCTGACACTGAGCCTCTTTCTTCATGGCTGAGTTCCTTGGGAGGCCTCCAGAAAGCAGAGAAAGGTCAGTTCTCCTAGAAATGTGAACCTTTCGAGAGGCAGAGAAGAAAGTGGGCAGGCATCCTTGCCAATTTCAGATCATGAGTTCACTGTAATCAGTAGAAGGCAGCGTACCTCATAACATTGTTATTCAAGCAGCCAAGTCTGCAGAGGATTAAGATTTATGAATCCATTATATTTGGAGAGATATTAACATGGGATCACTCAACCCCTTCCAGCAAACTGCACACATTAAAACACCATTATTCAACTTTGGAGAACTAGGACTATCCGTAGTGAATAAAAACATTTCTTTGAAAAAGTTACTATGGATTCAGCTAATCCCACAGATTTATTTGTCTGGAAGTGGCTCATGTCTTTTTCTTCATAGCTTAAAATAAAGTTAGAGGCCCTTCTCCTAAAAGTATCAACATTTACCCAGTTTTAATGCCCATCAAGCCCAAAACTGCATCAAGAAGGGCCATTACTGGTATTTCTTATTGCAGGTCATGCATTAACATTAAGGTTTGCATATGGTACCTTCCTCCCGAAAAAAAAAGGGCAAGAGGGATGTCCACTTCCTCCTGCCACCGGATGCTCCCCCGAACTGCCTTCCCCCCCCCTCCCCACTCACCAAATCCCTCCCCCCCCTGTGCATTTAGTAAACATTGGGAGATGGAGGGAAGCACGAGGGGTCTTGGATGTCTGGTAGATGTTGGGAGCTGGAGGGGAGAGGCCTTGGGAATCTGAGCCAATCAGGGCCTTAGGCTCCTCCCCATGCATCACATGGTGCACCTTGGAGGGGAAGGCCTGATCATTTTCTACCTGAGGACCTGGGAGCTTGAGGGACCATGCTTCCCTCCAGCTCCCAACATTTACCAAAAGTATTGGGAGGGATTTGGGAAATTGATGGGGGGGGTTCAGGGGAGCATCCGGTGGCAGGAGGGAGTGAGCATCTGTCCTACCCTTTTTTCCGGGAGGAAGGGACAAGGGTAGGGGGATGGTTGGGGGGGGGTCAGTGGCACAGGAGTCCAGGACTGGGTGGGGGCATGGTGCAAGGTTATTTAGCCAGGGAAGAGGGAGTAGGCATCCCTTCTGCCGTTTTTGTTGCCATGGGTGGGTCATTGGGGAGGGCCATCAGCGGGGGCGGGGTTTCTTTTTTTTTAATGGGGCAGATTGTGCATGTGCTTTCCCTGTCACTGCTGTCAGGGCTCTGCGCATGTGTCAATCGCTCACTGAGCGATTGATCTGCCAGGTTTGCATGCAAATGATTTGCACCTTCATGCAAATCATTTGCATGCAAACTTGGTAGTGCAGTGATCGATCGGCCAGAATCAGTCAGAGAATCGGCCAATAGTGATCCAGTCGGTATTACCGACTGACTTTAGTGCAATTAGCCCTTAGTCTTTCTCAGATCATTCAGCAACCTTTTCATTCTTCAGGTCATATTTTAAACCTTTTGGATTCTCTTGGATATATATTATTCCTCTACGATCTTCAATGTCGCTGTTACTAATCATTCCCTCAACCTGTTCAATGTCTCTCACATCTTCTCGCTCTGACTCAGTTTCTCATCAGAAGCATGATCTCTCTCGTCTGTTATAGAGGAGACATTTTCACGAAATTTTAAGTTGGACTTAGGCTAGATGAATTAAAGTCTGTCGGTAATACTGGCTGGATCGCTGTTGGCTGATTCTCTGACCGATTCTGGCCGAGCGATCAATTAGAGAATGGCACGGGGAAAAAAATTTATCACCGTTCCCGCCCCGTCCCCAAGAGCTTGGTCCCCCATCCCTGCAAGCTCAGTCCCGTCCCTGCCCCATTCCTGCGAGCTCAGTCCCCATCCCTGCCCTGCAAACTGTCAGATCCCATCCACACAAGCCTCAAATAGTTATGCTTTTATATTGAATTTATTTTATTAAAGTATAAAACGAGACTATTCTGTACAATTGTCATTTTATAAACACAAATAATACAGAGCAAGGATCAACAAAACCCGTCTCCCCTCCCTTTCACAAATATCCCCTCCACTATTGTGAAAACTGAACAAACCAAATTACTACACAATGCTACATAGAAAAATCAAGCTAACAGAATACTTCAGTCACACATGGCAGGAATAGTGTTAGGGGAGTGCAACTAGGGCAACTGCTCCCTGGTCAGAAAGAGAGCCCTAAGCCAGCTGGAAGCTAAAGAAGCACAGCTTGGGCTTTGCGGTCTCCAGTTTTCTCTCATACCAGCTCTAACAGGATACATATTTCAAATATGAAATATTCTAATTACAAAATATAAAATACATATATTTTTTCTACCTTTTGTTGTCTGGTAATTTTATTCTTCAAATCACATTGGTCTCAGGTAGAGAATGACACAGTGACAAAATTCATCACCGTTCCCGTCCCCGCAGATAACTGCGGGAAACCATCTTCATGTCATTCTTTAAGGAGAGAGGAAAGAATCAGAGTATAATTGGGCACAACCACTGACCCGCAAGCTTTGCTTTGAAGAATGCTGGTGTAGAAGGACCGAGGTTGAAATAGACACTAGAAAATGACATGGGATTATTTCCCGCGGTTATCCGCGGGGACGGGAACGGTGATGAATTTTGTCACCGTGTCATCTTTGGTTTTAGGTTCCTTCTGTCTTCATTGTGGCATGGCTGGCTCCAATAGGCCCAAGAGGTGCTGGGGAGGAGATGCCGAGTCTGACACAGGTGCAATTTTTTAACCACAGGAGCAAGACTTTTCACCGCTCCAACGGGGTGGTAAAAGGTCTTGTCCCCATTCCCGTGGGGCAGTGAAAGGTCTTGTCCCCGTTACTGCGGTAAACCAGTTGCAAATGTCTCCATTCCTGCGGATTTACTGCGGTGACCACAGTTTACCACGGTAAACGGTCCCCGTGTCATTCTCTATGATCAATACTACCAAGTCTGCATGCACAGTTACCAGCTGGTCTAGACCTGTTGTTTTTTTCTGGTATCTAAAACCCCTGTTTTTTGGGGGGAGGTTGCATAGCCAAGCGATGTTAGTGCACCAATCGCTTGGCTACTTTGCAAGGGGTTTTAGCTAATTTGTGTAGCTGGATCGAAAAATGGACAATCGAGGGGAAAAAAACACACAGTGAGCCGTTTTGTGCATCGGGTCGGTAAAAACGATTGTTGCTAAAGCTTTGAAAACCTGCTGATAACAACAAACGGCTACAAATATTTTCGCAAATAAATCAAAACCCACCTATTCAAAAAATTTATACAGATGGCTTAACCCCCCGCAACGCAACTCCCCCCTCCTCGCCCTTCACCAGTTCCCTTCTCTTTAGCCTCAAGCATGTCAACTTCTTCCCTAATGGTATATATACTGGATCTGCACTATTTCCTATTTGTACAGCATCTTGTAGCTCTTGAAATATACAGCTCCATTCTTCTTGTAACTTCTCCTGGAAAAGTCCAGTTGTCTCTTTTGTAATCCGCCCAGAACTGCAAGGTTGAGGCGGAATAGAAATCAGTAATGTCATGTAATGTTTAGTGACAATCGCTGACTTTCGTGCATTTACCCCGTTCTATGCTTTGCCTCTCTCGACTTAGAAGGGAGGCCCAAGTCTGTATGCTCTAGTCAACGCCACTTAAAACAGAAGAACACCTGGCTCAGAAGGCAAGGGAGGCCTCTTTTCAACCAATGATTAAGTCTTTATTTAAAACAAGAGTCCCAACAAGGATCCGAGTTTCGGTGTATCAAAGATACATTCCTTGGAGGACACTTTGCATGCAAAAGCAGGAATAATCGAACGTTTCACAAGACTTCCTGGCTGAAACTGATACGTTGTGAGATAGACCATGTAAAAGCAAGTTAAGTGCCGAAAAGGTATTCAAAGTGACCAGATAATCACTGCAGAGACAACCTAAAGACCACCCCCACACTCCCCCAGTGATCACCATTTTCTTTTTCTGGAACATCAGCCTTCTAGAGCTGCATACAGGTGTCTTAAGTAGCCTGGGGGGAGGTGGGGGGGTCAGCTAGTGAACCATTTTCTTTTTCTAAAAGAATGACAGCAGAGCAATATCTGTCTCGCCATTCCTTTCGTTCTTTCCATTTTTCTTGACTTTCTGGTAGTTCCACCCCGTTCCTTGTAGATTCAGTCGGGTTTGTTCACAATCTATGTCAGGAGTGCCCACACTTTTTTGGGCTTGCGAGCTACTTTTAAAATGACCAAGTCAAAATGATCTACCAACGATAAAATTTAAAAAAACACAAAGCACACTGTACGCAGAGAAAATGTTAATTATCATTTATATTCGGGGTTTTTATCAGAGGTCAAGGCATTACATTACATTCGTGATTTCTATTCCGCCATTACCTTGCGGTTCAAGGCGGATTACATAAGAATTGTCGTAATATTACTAAGTACATAGGCGGATTACCTTAGAATAGGAAATACAGAGGGTTAGTTTGAGCGTTTTAGGTTTGCTAAGGAGTAGATAGTATTGTAGGTGAAGCGTGGGACTTGTCTGGTTGTGTTATATAGGTTTTATGTATTTTTTGAAGAGTAGGGTTTTTGGTTCTCTTTTGAAGGTTTTGTAATTTGTGGTCAAAGACAGCAGATTGGTGAGTTGCCTGTCCAGTTTCGCTGCTCTGGTGGCCAGTAGGTTGTCGTACAGTTTTCTTCATTTGACATTTTTGGTTGGCGGGTGTGTGAATAGTGAGTGGGTTCTCCTGTGTCTGGTTGAGGTGGATTTAGTTAGTCGGTTGTTCCAGTAGGTTGGGCTGTCTCTGTTTATAGCTTTAAATAGTAGGCAATGGAATTTGAAGTATACTCTGACTTGTATTGGGAGCCAGTGTGGTATGCCTCTGTGATGTGGTCGTATTTTTTCAGTGAATAGATGAGTCTTAGGGCTGTGTTTTGTATTGTTTGCATAAAGGCAGATGACTTTATGCAATGTCACCTCAGGAACAACTAGACAAAAATAGACAAATATACCCCCTCCCTTTTTACTAAACTGCGATAGCGGTTTTTAGCACAGGGAGCTGTGCTGAATGCCCTGCGCTGCTCTTGACGCTCATAGACTCCCTGCGCTTAAAACCGCTATTGTGGTTTAGTAAAAGGGGGCCCTAGTGCAAAATATAGACAGCAGATATAAATTCTCAAAAAGGACACATTTTGATCACTAAATTGAAAATAAAATCATTTTTCCTACCTTTTTGTCTGGTGATTTCACGAGTCTCTGGTTGCACTTCCTTCTTTTGTAAAACCACTATTTCTTTCTTTCTGCCTTTCTTTCTCTGTCCCTCCTAAGCCACCAACGTGATTTCTCCCTGATGCTTCCCCAAGCCAGGCCTAGCATGTAAGAGTGCTGGACTCACAAAACTTCACCTCTGGCGTCAATTCTAACGTCGGGGAGGAAGTTCCAAGCCAGCCAGACAGTGATTGGCTGGCCCAGAACTTCCTCTCCGATGTCAGAATTGATGTCGGAGGTGAAGTTTTGTGAGTCCGGCGCTCGTAAGCGCCAGGCCTGGCTTGGGGAAGCAGCAGGGAGAAAAAGATTGCAAAGGCAACGCGATTGACTCATGTTGCCTTTGCGATCTACTGGTTGATTGCGCTCGACCATTTGGGCACCCCTGATCTATGTAGTTAGTTTGCATTTGTCTTTCTTTTGAACTATTGTACCTCCCTTATTTTATTACTAATGCATTCTCACCTAGAATTTTGAGAGACGTGTAATTAGATTTTAAATAAACTATGAAATTATGAACATGGATCCTTGGGAGAATCCAGAAAAGCAAAAGCTTGAATTCACTCCAACTCCTCCCATAATGTTCCACTATCCACAAGCACACATACTCAGTGACCCCCAAAGAAGCCACTGCTTGCCCTGGTAGCATGGAATGTTGCTACTCTTTACGATTCTAGAACCTTGTTACTTTCTGGGATTCCGGAACCTTGCTATTCTTTAGGATTCTGAATGGAATCTTGCTACTCTTTTGGTTTTGGCCGGGTACTAGTGACCTGAATTGGCTACCATGAGAATGGGCTACTGGGCTTGATGGACCATTGGTCTGACCCACTAAAGCTATTCTTATGTTCTTATACCTTCTACTCTATAGCAGGGACATTCGGGGGGGGGGGGGGTGTCATGTCTACATAGTTTTTTCTTTTTGTTCCCTCTCTCTCCTTGTTGGATGAAATTTCTTTCCTTGTTTCTGTTCGTTTGCCTGTCTTTGATTTGCATTTGTAAACCGCTTAGCTTCCATCATGATAGGTGGTGTACCAAAATAAACACACTTGAACCATGTCCTATCGATGACACTCTGTGAGGAATCGAGCACGCGTAGAGACTTGGGGTTGTGTGGGCAGCATCTTTAATGCAGAGTCGCCCGTCTCAGAGATTGCCAGAGTCTTTTTTAAACTGCAGGTGGAGACAGCTCTGCCCTTTTCTGGAGCTGAACTGCTGAAGAAGACTCTCTCTCTCGGAGGCTTATTTAAAAAGCTATAATTGAGTCAAAATGCTACGGCTCGGCAGAAAGAGAGAGAGCCCTTATTACAGAGTTCGATTGCTTACCTGCTTCAGCCAGGATATCATTTAAGCTGCTAGTTTTGACTTTTAAGGCCTTCTGAGGGTTAGGCCTTATTTGCTGCACAGACTTTTCAGGTACATACATCTATCTGACATTTAAGACGAAGTTGGAATTTGCATCTTGTGCTAACTTCCTTCAAAGCTCTTAAGCAGGCAGAAATTAGACCAGGAGCTTTTAATTCATCTGCTGCCGTATTTTGCATTTATTTGTGTATATATCCCGCTCTCATCAACAGTCCTAGGCAGCTGGGTAAAACTGCTAGAATAGCTTTAGTACCTTTACAAAAATCACAATCGGCAGCAGGGGGGGGGGGGAAGGGGTTAGATATCATCAAGCTTTCATTTTGCGTCAGGGTATGTATTGGATCCTTCCTGAATTCTGGATTGGCTGATCTTAGAGAGTCATCTTATGTCCCCATTACGTTAGAATATATAAGGACAATAGTATTCTTTTTTTCTCCTGGAACACATTAAAATTCATTAATAAATTAACATCTGTTCCAATACAACAATCCACGTGTCAATCTCTATGGTTAAACTCCAAGATACAAATCGCCGAGTCTAAAATCCTCTGAAAACATTGGCTGCAGGCAGGCATACGTACTTTAGATCAGTGATTCCCAACCCTGTCCTGGAGGAACAGCAGGCCAATCGGGTTTTCAGGCTAGCTCTAATGAATATGCATGAGAGAGATTTGCATATGATGGAAGTGATAGGCATGCAAATTTGCTTCATGCATATTCATTAGGGCTAGCCTGAAAACCCAATTGGCCTGGTGTTCCTCCAGGATAGGGTTGGGAACCACTGCTTTAGATGACGTGATCTCAAATGGGAAAATGCTAAATTTATTACAACTGCAACAATCATTCGGCATCTCAAAGTTTCAAGCTTATAAATAGTTGCAGTTGAAACAGGCCATTCAGAAGGGGTTTCCTGATTGGCAAAATTTAAATAATCAGTATAGCTTGCCGGGCCCATGTTTACAGGCAGATTTTCAAGGGCATCAGGCTGCCAATTGGTATAAATTAATATCTGAATATTTGAAACGAGCCTAAAAGACATTTGGAGTATTGAGATAAAGCAGCAGATTTCGGCTACTCAATGGCCACGGATTTGGACTTGGAGGATGAGATGTACAGCGCCAGCATCTATGAGACAAACCTGGTTCTTTTTGTTACATAGAATTTTTTGGACCCCCAGTTCGTTTACAAAAGTTGAACAGTTCAAAGTCTAATAGATGCTGCCACTGTCATCTTGAAATAGGGACACTGGATCATCTGTTGTTCTATTGTCCCTTGATACTCAATTTTTGGAAGTCAATATGGGGACAAATGAATTTGATACTGGAATCTTCGATTCCGTTGTCCCGTGAGGTGGTCATCTGTGGGACATTGTTGTCAACTAAACCTCGGTTAGAAAGGGATATAAGCAGACTCTTTCTCATTATGACTGGGATAGCCATGCAAATGATTACCAAGAACTGGAAAAATTTTTCCTTTTGGTGGGAAACTTTATGTTTATGGTATAAATATGAAAAAATGAATTCAGAAATATCATGTCATAATAAACTATTTAAATTAACATGGGGTCCATTGACAAATTTTATTAACTGATTAGTTGGATGATGCTTTTATTTCCTATTTGATTTGCGCATCCAGGGAGGGGGGTAATATATTTTGTGGTATTCATTGATTGATTGTAAGTGCTGTCTATGACGTTAATTGTATCTATATATTTAATGCACTGTTCTCGAATTGAAAATTAATAAAGATTTATTTTTAAAAAAACAACACAGTCCTAGGCAGAACGAGAGACATTTCATTATTTAGAAAAGATGTAAAATTGTGACTTTTTAGAAAAGACAGTATGTAATGACCGTACGGCCTACCCAGTGTGTCGATCCACACCAAGTACCGTCCCTTCCATTTTCCCAGAGATTCCCTGTGCGTGTCCCAAGCATCCTTGTCTCTATTATCTCCATCGGAGGCCGTTCCACATATTCACACCTTTTCCATAAAGATTTATTTCCTTAGATCACCCCTGTATCTGTCCTCTTTCACCTTCATCCAACGAGGCCTCATTCCAGAGCTTCCTCTCAACTGAGTCCCACCTCCTAAGCAATTCAGCTAAAATTTCTTTTTAAAAAAAAAAAAAAGTCTTTATTCATTTTTAAAACTTTTAATAAGTGTAACATAAGAAACAATCATTTTTAATTTAACATCAATTAATATACCATCAAAGTATAACTCACATCAAATATCCCCCTCCCTTATACCCAATAATTGTTCTTAAGCATAAGAAATCATAAAGTATTTCCACACACCCCCTCCCCACCCTGGACGTGTATGAACAAAAGGGAAAAAATAATATTAATTCTGTACATTATTTTGTTAATGGCTCCCAAACATCCCTACATTTCTTAAAATGCCCCTGCTGTATGGCTATTGCCCGCTCCATTTTAACGATCTGGCATAACGAATTCTACCCAAAATTATAGTTCAGTCTATCCCAATTTTTCCAGTTTTTCATCATTTGCTGTAGGGCAACCCCTTCATGATGAGCAAAAATTTATTATTATTAGAAGAGATTTGACTCCTAGCTCTCATGGAAGTACCAAATAACACAGTGTCATATGATAATTGGAAGATAGTTGGAAGAAATTGATGAAGAAATGACGGATGAAATTAAACACAACTGCAAAGGAGACAACGCAGTTATCATGGGCAACTTCAACTATCCAGGGATAGAATGGAACCTCGGCACCTCCGGCTGTGCTAGAGAGACCAAGTTCCTGGAAACTGTAGGCGATTGCTTCCTGGAACAACTTGTCAAGGAAAACATGAGAGGAAACACAATTCTGGACTTAATTCTAAATGGGCTGCGAGGACCGGCACAGGATGTGGAAGTAGAAGGGATACTGGGAAACAGCGATCACAATATGATCCACTTCAACCTGGAAACAGGGACAAAACATCGGTCCAGAACGACGGCCACGGCGCTAAACTTCCAAAAAGGGAATTATGAAGGGATGAGACGCATGGTGGGGAAGAAGATTAAGAAGAAGATAAACACTGTAAAGACCCTAGAGCAGGGGTTCCCACACTTTTTAGACTCGCGAGGTACTTTTAAAATGACCAAGTCAAAATGATCTACCAACAATAAAAATTAAAAAAAACACAACGCACATTGTATGCATAGAATTGTTAATTATCATTCCTATTCCGGGGTTTTTTCAAAGAGGTCAAAGCAGATGACTCTATGCACTGTCACCTCAGTAACAACCATACAAAAATAGACAAATACCCACCCCCCTCCCTTTTTACTAAACCACAATAGCAGTTTTTAGCGCAGGGAGCTGCGCTGAATGCCCAGCGCTGCTCTGGACGCACATAGGCTCCCTGCGCTAAAAACCACTATTGCGGTTTAGTAAAAGGGGACCATATTGTAAAATATAGACAGCAGATATAAATTCAGACACATTTTGATCACTAAATTTAAAATAAAATTATTTTTCCTACCTTGTCTGGTGATTTCATGAGTCTCTGGTTGCACTTTCTTCTTCTGACTGTGCATCCAATCTTTCTTTCAGCCTGTATGCTGCCTCTCCTCCACACCTCATTCCCTCCCCCAACTTTTTCTTCTTCTCTCCCTGACCTTTCTTTCTTTCTCTCTTCATGCCCCCTTTCTTTTTTTCTGTTTCTCTTTTTTCCTTCTGTCTCTCTGCCTGCCCCCTTTCTTTCTTTCTTTCTGCCTGCCCTTCCCCAAGCCACTGCCACTGCCGCTGCCATCGGGGAACGGGACCCAAACACCACCAATGGATAACAGGCCCCGACGCCGACGCCACCCCATGCTCTCTGCTTTGGCCAATCAATCTTCCTCTCCCCGACGTCAATTCTGCCGTCGGGGAGAGGAAGATTGATTGGCTTGATAGATCACCAAGGCAAAGTGAGTCCTGGGATCGACTCACTTTGCCTTGGCGAGCTACCGGTCGATCGCGATCGACCTATTGGGCACCCCTGCCCTAGAGCAAGCTTGGTCTCTTAAGGATACAGTCACCGAGGCACAAAACCTATATATACCATGTATCAACAAGGGATCAAAGAGGAAAAAGAATAAAGAACCGGCGTGGCTCACTGTAGAGGTTAAGGAAGCGATCAGAGCCAAAAAAAAACCTCGTTTAAGGAATGGAAAAGATCAAAAACAGATGAAAACTGGAATAAGCACAAACAACATCAACGCAGGTGCCATAAGGCAGTAAAAGGGGCCAAAGAGACTACGAGGAAATAATAGCCAAGGAGACGAAAAACTTCAAGGTGTTCTTGCAATATATTAAGGGGAAACTACCTTCGAAGGAAGCGGTGGGACCATTGGATGACCAAGGAATAAAGGGAGCGATAAAGGAGAACAAGGCAATCGCCGACAGACTAAACATGTTTTTTTCGTCTGTATTTACTGAAGAGGATATACACAGCATACCAGAACCCATCAGGATATATGCTGGAAGTGAAAATGGGAAACTGACAGGGTTGATGGTCAGTTTAGAAGAGGTACACAGGCAGATTGATAGGCTTAAGAGCGATAAATCCCCAGGACAGGATAGCATCCATCCGAGGGTCATCAAGGAACTGAAAGGGACCATAGCTGAACTGCTTCAACTAATAGCCAACCTGTCGATCAAAATGGGAAAGATTCCGGAGGACTGGAAGGTGGCAAATGTTACGCCAATCTTCAAAAAAGGTTTGAGGGGAGACCCGGGAAACTACAGACCAGTGAGTCTGACCTAGGTACCGGGAAAGATGGTAGAGGCGCTGATAAAGGACAGCATCATCAATCACCTTGATGGACAAAGTCTGATGAGGACCAGCCACCACGGTTTCAGCAAAGGCAGATCTTGTTTGACAAACTTGCTGCACTTCTTCAAGGGAGTGAACAGGCAGATAGACAAAGGCGACCCGGTTGACATTGTATATCTGGACTTTCAGAAGGTGTTCGACAAGGTTCCGCATAAACGACTACTTCGGAAAATTGCAAGCCATGGAATCGAGGGTGAAATACTCAGGGGATTAAAAACTGGCTGGAGCATAGGAAACAGAGGAGATTGAGAGGGGACATGATCGAAACATTCAACGTACTGAAGGGAATAGACTTAGTAGATAAAGACAGGTTGTTCACACTCACCAAGGTGGGGAGAACGAGAGGGCACTCTCTAAAGTTGAAAGGGGATAGATTCTGTACGAACGTAAGGAAGTTCTTTTTCACCAAGAGAGTGGTGGAAAACTGGCATGCTCTTCCGGAGTCTGTCAAAGGGGAAAATACCCTCCAGGGATTCAAGACAGTTAGACAAGTTCCTGCTGAACCAGAATGTACGCAGGTAGGGCTAGTCTCAGTTAGGGCGCTGGTCTTTGACCAGAGGGCCGCCGCGTGAGCGGACTTCTGGGCATGATGGACCACTGGTCTGACCTAGCAGTGGCAATTGTTAAGTTCACTGGATTTTCCAGTAGTTTATTCACTTGGCCCCAAATGGATTTCCAAAAGCAAAGTATCAATGGACAATAGAATAGTAAATGATCTAATGTCCCAGCTTTGAGATGACAGTGCCAGCATCTATTAGACTTAGAGTTTGTCTCATAGATGCCAATGTCGTGCATCTCATCCTCCAAATATGTGGCCATTGAGACGCAGCAATTTGATGCTTTATCTCAGTGCTCCAAATGTCACGCAGGCCAGTCTTTGGTTTCTTATTTAAAAATCCAGATATTAATTTATACCACTCAGCGGTAAATTTCCAAGATAGAATAGACCAGAAACAAAAGAAAATAATGTCCTGCCTTTCTTCCATTCCAAAGTACAGTACGTATATTTAGAGCTTTTGGTCTGTCCTAACTACACTTGAGCTCTTCCATCTGGCTTCCATCCTCTTGAAGCTATGATCTCTAGAATTGTTTGGAAAAGTCCAGATGAGGATTAACCCAAGACTTCTACAGAGGTGCTCTCTCGCCTCCTTTTCCTGCTGACCATTTCTCTCCCCATGCACTCAAACTATACTACTTACTGCTTATCATTTCTATAGTGTTGCTAGATGTATACACCATTGTACATTAAACATATAAGAGACAATCCCTGCTCAATTACATTACATTACTTTAGGGATTTCTATTCCGCCATTACCTTGCAGTTCAAGGTGGATCACAAAAGAATTATCAAGGATGTATTACAACAAGAACTTACTAGGAAAAAAAAAAAGTTTGGACATTTTCAAAGAGAATAAGAAATGTGTATGGTTATTTGTTTGGGTAGTTGGCTTTATTGAGAGGTGGTGATTGAAACTTGTGGTGTTATTTCTTTTTTCAGGGCTTTCTTGAAGAATATGGTCTTTATTTCTTTTCTAAAAGTCTTGTAGTCGAGGGATGCCGTCAGTAGATTGGCGATTTGGTTGTCTAGTTTGGCTGCTTGAGTGGCCAGGAGGCCATCATATAGTTTTTTCCGTTTGACCTCCTTAATTGGGGGGTATGAGAGAACTTACAATCTATTCAATAGAGCTTACAATCTATTCAAAATTCCCACCAAAATTCAAATTGGCGACCGCCCTGTTCCCAATCAGGTCAGTGGACCCTCTATTTCAAAGGTAAACCACAGACCTCACAGCGTACCTTGAAGAAAGCCACAGCATGATGGTTGAAATGTCGGTTTCTACCCGACAAAATGCAGCAAGACCCAGAAACCCCGAGAGAACATTTACAGACCTATTTCTATACTCATCATAATGTTGCAAATATCATATAATACTTGGCATTAGAGAGGACTCTTAATACCACTGTATGCAAGAACGCCCTGAAAAGTTCTCCATGAAACAAGGAAAGCTCTAATGCAGTACCAGAAAAGTCATTTGTGCCTTGAAACCAATCCTGAACATGTTGCATCCTATAAGTGAACGTCAATTCAAAAGGCCCTTGTTGCCCTTATCTATGGTTGTAAGGGGCAGTCTCACTTGTTTTTCCTGCCAGAGGTAGCTTTCTATATTTGGAAAGGTACTTTTCATCTTTAACATTTAAGTACAATCGTGACATTTGAAAAATTCATGGATCTCTCCAGCCTAGGTAAAGACCATTAGCAGTCTCTATTTTAGGGCTGTCTATGCATTAAAGGTGGTTAGAGCAATGTGATCTGGAAAACAGTACGTAGAGAATGACACGGTGACAAAATTCATCACCGTTCCCGTCCCGCGGATAACCACGGGAAACCATCTTCATGTCATTCTTTAAGGAGAAAGGGAAGAAACAGAGAATGAATGGCCACAACCACTGACCCGCAAGCTTTGCTTTGAAGAATGCTGGTGTAGAAGGACTGAGGTTGAAACAGACACTACAGAATGACAGTCTCTGGTATCCAGAGCAGATATTGTGATGTCATAATGCCTCATTCCACCAGTGCCTAAGAGCCAATCACATCAGTGATGTCACAATGGCTTCATTATCCTTGGCTCACAGAAGAATCAGAGTATGAATGGCCACAACCACTAACCCGCAAGCTTTGCTTTGAAGAATGCTGGTGTAGAAGGACTGAGGTTGAAATAGACACTAGAAAATGACATGGGATTATTTCCCGCAGTTATCCGCGGGGACAGGAACGGTGATGAATTTTGTCAACGTGTCATTCTCTAAACAGTAGCTCTGGATTGGAGTTGCTGCCTGTTAGTACAGATTCATGAAACACGGTTTTGCAAGAAGGCAGTCGGAAGCCCAGCTATTGGGTTTTGCAGCGCCTGAAACCCCAGGCAGGGCTTGGATCTCTCTGAGTGACATCATCAGAGGTTGCTTAAGCTCCTGCCTTGGGCGGGAGGATGTCTTTTGGGCTATCTCCACCAATAGATCAGATTCCTACCAGCACAGGGAATCTCACAATTAGCAGATATTAAAACAAGACATCATCTAGAATATACCGGGATATGTAAAGGTACCAGCAGCATATTAAACAAACTTATTCTACCCACCAGTGACAGGGGAAATGCTGGGGACGAATCCAAGAGTCCGTGGTGCCCTTCCCTTTTTAACTTCTCCGGCATGAGCAGTCAGCCCACGTGGGTGTCGGCTCGCCCGGTGACATCATTTTTTAGTCGTGAGTCCCAGAGGTGCAAAACAAAGTTCTTTATCTTGAGAAAACACAAAAGGTACCTGGACAATAGTCCTAATGGCTCCATTTTCCAAAAGAGCAGAGACACGTAAGCACGGGGCAGATTCTTCAGACTGGCGGGGGAAACAAAAACAAGAGGGCACGCAAGAAAACTGAAGGGAGACAGATTCAGAACAAATGCTAGGAAGTTCTTCTTCAGCCAGCGGGTGGTAGATACCTGGAATGCGCTTCCGGGGGAGGTGGTAGAGCAGAGTACGATTTTGGGTTTCAAAAAGGGGTTGGACATGTTCCTAAAGGAAAAGGGTATTGAGGGGTATAGCTAGAGGGGTACTATAAAGGATAAAATGTCTTAAGTGAAAGAACACTACAGGTCATGGACCTGGGGGGGCCGCCGCGAGTGCGGACTGCTGAGCACGATGGACCTATGGTCTGACTCGGCAGAGGCGATGCTTATGTTCTTATGTTCAGTCCAAGGAAAGATTTGGTTTTCTGTTTCTAGATACTCACTGAGGAAACATGATCATATCACAGAGGCCTACATCAACTCACACCGGCTACCAATCCAAGAAAGAATACTATTTAAATTCTACTGCATGATATTCAAAACCCTAAACGGAAACAGCCCAGCCTACCTAAACAATCGCCTCATCCAAGCAACCTCAACCAGACATAGAAAAACGCACTCCCCATTCACACCTCCCCCGATCAAGGAAGTAAAACAGACAAAACAATACGATGGCCTCCTAGCCACTCGAGCCGCAAAACTGGATAACCAAATCTCCAACCTTCTGTTAACCACCCCAGACTACAAGATTTTCAGAAAAGAAATAAAACTATACTCTTCAAGAAATTCCTGAAACCGTCCTAACCACACCTACTCTTAACACTCTAGAAATGGCAATTGGTTGACTCTTTACAACTCTCTACAAATGATCTACTCTTTACAACGCTAGAAATGACAATTATTCTTCCATTGTAACCCCCATTCTTTATATCTTTTGTAATCCGCCTTGAACCGCAAGGTAATGGCGGAATAGAAATCTCTAATGTAATGTAATGTAAAGTAAAATAAAAGCCTCAAGTTCAAGAAGGTAGTCTGATGATCATTTCAAAACTTATTTCATATATATTTTCTTAACTTGTCTTCTGAAAAAAAATCCTCTTTTTAGCAATGTTGACAAAACAGAGATTTCTTAATATGTTCTAATTTCTTTTATATCAACAGATTAAGAACTTTTAATTCCACTAAATTCAGTCCCTTTGCCAAATCTCCTAATTGGATTGAATGAATTGAGATAGTCCCAGGAAGAGCAGAAATTTGCCACTTAATAGCCGACCAAAGGGATTCCAGAGTTACTACTTGAGGCTTCTCCAATGAAATTAGATTAATTCCGGGCATGATAATAAGAGATTTCTGCTCACCAGAATGATCTGAGCTAGATGTCACAGTTGGCAAAGGACCCACTCCTCCCATGATCTAAGACAAGGCCCGTGAGCAATAGCATCCCTCCGAGACCTTTGGTGGCGGAGCCTGGGCAGAATATCATGCCCCTCTACCGTTAGGATCTGGCACTATGTTACCCTTTTTGTTTCCAGCATTGCATTCTTCAGACCATGGGCAGCATGAGTGAATTAAACACGCTGTCTCCGGTGGCCCCAGAAGCTTTCTCTCTGCTACAGCTTCCTGTCTCCGCAGTAGGAAGCTGTAGCAAACAGAAAGCTTCCAGAGCTACTGAAGGTAGCGTGTTCACTCACTCTGCCCATGGCCTAAGTACAGCCCTGAAAACAAAAAAAGGGTAAAAAAAAAAAGGCGCCTAATTCTGCCAGAGGGGGAGGGAGAGGGTAGTATAGAGATGCTGAGATGGGGGAGGAAAGGGTAAGAAGATGCCAGACCTCTGTGGGAAGAAAGAAGAGAAAAGGAGGGCAGTGATGCCAAATCATAGGGGAGGGAAGGAGAGAAAGATGCAGAGCAGGGATGGAAGGGAAGGAAAGGAGAGGAGAGAGACAGCAGACTACTTAAGGCAGGAGTGAAGAGAAGGAGGGAGATGTTGGGGGAAGGGGAGGAAAGGAAGGAGAGGGAGATACCAGGGAAGGGAAGGAGGAGAGACAGAAGCTACACCACAGTAGGGGAGGAGGAGGAAAGGGAAAGTGGAAAGAGAGATGCCAGACCATAGTAGGTGGAGGAGGGAAGGGAAACAGAGGAGAGATACCAGACCATGGGAAAAGGGGAAGGAAAGGAGATAGAGGGAGGAGATGGTGTGGATGGAGAGGAGGGGAAGACATGGAAAAGTAGACAGATTGAGAAGGAAGCAGAAAAATGGAAGAAAGTTGAATGTTAAAAGTTAATGCCAAAGAAGGATGTATGACAGAAAGTGAAGGAGAAAAAAACCAGCAAATGAAGAAGAAGGTCCTGGAAACAGTTAAGAGCACAGACAGAAGGAAGTGAAACCAGAGACTGGGAAAAGACAATAAAGGTAGGAAAAGTGATTTTATTTTCAGTGTAGTGATTGAAATGTGTCAGTTTTCAGAATTTGAATAAATAACCCCAGAAAGAAACTAAAAAGGGAGGGAAAAGCCTCAGAGACTGACCCTCCCACCACCACAGAAGTGGCTTAAGGTCTTCAGGCAAAAACCTCCTCTGGGAAACTAAAAAGCTCTGTGCGGTGCAATCAAAATTCAGTATAGTCAAAATTGAGTAAACATTTGGACTTATCTCAACGGTGGCCAACATAGTAACATAGTAACATAGTAGATGATGGCAGATAAAGACCCGAATGGTCCATCCAGTCTGCCCAACCTGATTCAATTTAAAATTTTTTTTTTTTTCTTCTTCTTAGCTATTTCTGGGCGAGAATCCAAAGCTTTACCCGGTACTGTGCTTGGGTTCCAACTGCCGAAATCTCTGTTAAGACTTACTCCAGCCCATCTACACCCTCCCAGTCATTGAAGCCCTCCCCTGCCCATCCTCCTCCAAACGGCCATACACAGACGCAGACCGTACAAGTCTGCCCAGTAACTGGCCTAGTTCAATCTTTAATATTATTTTCTGATTCTAAATCTTCTGTGTTCATCCCATGCTTCTTTGAACTCAGTCACAGTTTTACTCTCCACCACCTCTCTCGGGAGCGCATTCCAGGCATCCACCACCCTCTCCGTAAAGTAGAATTTCCTAACATTGCCCCTGAATCTACCACCCCTCAACCTCAAATTATGTCCTCTGGTTTTACCATTTTCCTTTCTCTGGAAAAGATTTTGTTCTACGTTAATACCCTTTAAGTATTTGAACGTCTGAATCATATCTCCCCTGTCTCTCCTTTCCTCTAGGGTAGACATATTCAGGGCTTCCAGTCTCTCCTCATACGTCTTCTGGCGCAAGCCTCCTATCATTTTTGTCGCCCTCCTCTGGACCGCCTCAAGTCTTCTTACGTCTTTCGCCAGATACGGTCTCCAAAACTGAACACAATACTCCAAGTGGGGCCTCACCAATGACCTGTACAGGGGCATCAACACCTTCTTCCTTCTACTGACTACGCCTCTCTTTATACAGCCCAGAATCCTTCTGGCAGCAGCCACTGCCTTGTCACACTGTTTTTTCGCCTTTAGATCTTCGGACACTATCACCCCAAGGTCCCTCTCCCCGTCCGTGCATATCAGCTTCTCTCCTCCCAGCATATACGGTTCCTTCCTATTATTAATTCCCAAATGCATTACTCTGCATTTCTTTGCATTGAATTTTAGTTGCCAGGCATTAGACCATTCCTCTAACTTTTGCAGATCATTTTTCATATTTTCCACTCCCTCTTCGGTGTCTACTCTGTTACAAATCTTGGTATCATCTGCAAAAAGGCACACTTTTCCTTCTAACCCTTCAGCAATGTCACTTACATACATATTGAACAGGATTGGCCCCAGCACCGAACCCTGAGGGACTCCACTAGTCACCTTTCCTTCCTTCGAGCGACTTTCATTAACCACCACCCTCTGGCGTCTGTCCGACAGCCAGTTTCTGACCCAGTTCACCACTTTGGGTCCTAACTTCAGCCCTTCAAGTTTGTTCAACAGCCTCCTATGAGGAACTGTATCAAAGGCTTTGCTGAAATCCAAGTAAATTACATCTAGCATATGTCCTCGATCCAGCTCTCTGGTCACCCAATCAAAAAATTCAATCAGGTTCGTTTGGCACGATTTACCTTTTGTAAAGCCATGTTGCCTCGGATCCTGTAACCCATTAGATTCAAGGAAATACACTATCCTTTCTTTCAGCAACACTTCCATTATTTTTCCAACAACTGAAGTGAGGCTCACCGGCCTGTAGTTTCCTGCTTCATCCCTGTGACCACTTTTATGAATAGGGACCACATCCGCTCTCCTCCAATCCCCAGGAATCACTCCCGTCTCCAGAGATTTGTTGAACAAGTCTTTAATAGGACTCGCAAGAACCTCTCTGAGCTCCCATAGTATCCTGGGATGGATCCCGTCTGGTCCCATCGCTTTGTCCACCGTTTCACAATTCTGCTGCCTCAGGGTGGGTGTAACCAATCCGATCGTGAACTTTAGAATGGGGCCCGTGGAACGCGTCTCCCTGCACGCGTGAGACGCCATCTTTATGAGCAAGACTAAATCAGTTATATAAACCACTTGCCTTGCGTTTTGCCTCCCATCTGTTTATCCCAATGCACTCTAATCTTGTCCCCATCTAATATCTGCATCTGACCCAACGGCTGTAGGATAAGCTGCATTATAGACAAGCATTAGCGTCATATCTATGTTATTTGAATGTTCTGATTTGAGCTTATTAGATGTTTCATAAGCATTATATCTCTCTTGAATATTTTTGAAACTGTTTCAGGGTCGTCCTATTATTAAGTTTCAATTTGATGATTTTGACTTTACCTCGTTCATTGTATTTATGTTTATATTTGGTCTTTTTACTGCTGTTAACAAAATTGTAAGTTTTATGTTGAATTATACCTGCCGTACACCACCTTGGGTGAATCTCATCATGAACGCGGTTAATAAGTCCAAATCAATAAATAAGCCTCTGCCCTGTTCGCTGTTTGAGGGAACAGGGAACCCTCTAAACCCCTTCTGAGATACTCAGGAGAAAGGAAAGACTTTGCTGAAAGATTAGATTTCCAGCAAAGCAAACTGGACTATTTCCATTCACAAGAACATCTACTTGGGCTGAAGGAGAAAGCGACATCCCATCTAAACCTGCTTTGAAAAATCTGCCTCTGAACAGGAAGTGGAATTAATAATTCCTTGCCTAGAAGAGAGCTGGAAGTTTGAGATGTAGTAAATGTTTCATGATGTCTATTGTGGTGCAGTGGTTAAAGCTACAACCTCAGCACCCCACCCTGCTCCTTGTGACCCTGGGCAAGTCACTTAACCCCCCCCCTCCCCCATTGCCCCAGGAACATTAGATAGAATGTGAGCCCACCAGGACAGACAGGGAAAATTGCTTGAGACCTTCTTGTGTGAGTGGATAAAAGGAGGATTCCCGTCCCAGTTATGGTCCCAACGAGTAACTATTTGGTTACTCAGATTTGGGTTCATACTAGGCAGCTGCCTATACTAAATACCAAACTCCAACTACCTAAGTCATTTTCTTTTCTCTTAATGTAGGTATACCAGGGGGTGCAGAAAAGTTCTCAGCCCAACCAACCAACTTCCTAAATTCTAAACGTTATTTTGCCCCTGGAGCTGTATTTTGTTAAAAACCAATTTGCAGAAATGAAATTCTCTGTGTTGACATCGTTCCAGATCATCGATTGAACCTTGTCCACTTCATTCTCTTCTTGGATGGGCCGAGAACTTTTCAGCACCCCCTGGTACGTAGTGTGACCAGAGCTGAGATTGTGACGTCATAGTGCCTCATTCCACCAATAAGAGCCAACCTCATCAGTGATGTCACAATGGCTTGATTGTCCTGGACTTGGCTCACTTTTAATCCATTCGAGGGGGTGCAGAAAAGTTCTCAGCCCAACCAACCAACTTCCTAAATTCTGAGCGTTATTTTGCCCCCGGAGCTGAAAAGAGCGTTACCTAATTTTATTAAGTGCTAATTTACAGAAACGCAATTCAGATCATTAATATCCACATCATTGTCTTTTGGTTGGGCCGAGAACTTTTCAGCCATACCACCCCTATCCCCCCCCTCCCGCCCAATTTATACAAAAACTGCAGTTGCTCTTCTCATCACAGTAACCTCAGCTGCTTGTGAAGACCAGGAACAAACACATAGAGGAGATTTTTTTCCCAACACAGAAGACCACGTGGCAGAGATTTATAATAGGGCCTGGGAGTTTCTCTCTCAGCTTCACTGCAATGGCTAATGAACAGTGAATGTCTGTTCGATAAATCACAACAGCCTTAGTCATTAAAACATAGGCAGGGACAAAAATAATGCCATCCATCAGCTCGAGAGCCGCTCACTGCCCCCGACTACCCTTCTCTGTCTGTCACAGTGTCGTGGAGCATGGAAACCACGATGCCGATGAACAGGAGACATGCTAAGGTCAGGCGCATGGTCCCGATGTCAACTATGCCTGATACGTCTGATAGAAATGTCATACAGATGATTTAAGCTCACGCACAATATAGTGGTGGCAGAATAATGGCATGGGAGGCAAAAAAATCGGTGTTCAAATTCCACTTCTTTCACTGAGAGTCGTGAGCTTAAAGCAGTGTTTTGAAAGTCAGGCCTGGAGGTAGCCCCTGGCCAGGATGTTCACAGTGATTTCAAAGGTACATTACAACTCATTTAAATCATTATTAATACACTCAATGGATAATACCCTAACATAATGTTGCAATGACCCTCAGCGTGCATGCACGGCACCCCAAAACTCATTTGAGCTGCACCTGAAAATTCCCCAATGAGGGATTTCACTCCCTCCTTCTCCCAGCACCGAGATCAAGAGGTTGTCTTGCCATGAAACTCGAGGGCGGCAGCACCGACATGACATAAAGGACTGCAGCGCCTCTAGTTCTCATCCTCACTCCCCAGCACAAGATTCCAGGGTCATGGTGTCCCCCCCCCTAGGGTTCTGTTTCAATGAGTGGACAGATGCATAAAGGATGGCATCTGAGGAGGGGGAGAGGATTTAAGAGAGACTGGGGTACAGAGACCTCTTGCTCTGCGGGGATCAGGGGGTCACTTTGACTCTTGAATCTTGTGTCAAGGGTGGAGTGACTTTTGACCTTTGGCACAAGGATTCCCAGCGGTTCCTCAGTGTTAAGTTTTTCTGTGCCAGGTCAGTGGATACTCAAAGAAACAAGGATAACTGTGAGCATGCGTCAAGGTGGACCCCAGGGAATGCATGCATAATTTGGGAGCAGCAGTCAGCATTTTTTTTTAAAACCACTGACCACCGCCGGCCCCCCCTGTAAACACAGTGAAGTCATGTTCATCAAGGAAAGTCTCTGTCTGATATTCCAAGGCCACTGGCACCCTGCAGGGGAACATACCAGGCCCACTGCCATGTGTATCTGCTTCCAGAAGTTTTCCTTCTCAGCCTTCAGCCCTGTGCTTAAAGCTCCGACAAGGCATTAACATTCAGGAGAGCCCAGAGACAGGCAGCATGTCTCACAGCGAGAGCACCTGCTGATGAAGCTAATGTCTTCCTAAGAGCCTGGACATAAAACATATAGATTATTGTGTCAAGAACCCCAGTCTCCGTTTCTGTCCCTTGATTTATGTCCCCTGCAAGGGGAGTGTTGGACCGGTGCCTCGTTTCCCTTCTCAGTCGTTGCTGCAGCTTTCAGACGATCCAAAGAACAGAAGGAAGAACGATTTTTCTATAAACTTTTATGATTTGTTGCTATGTTTGATAACATTTGTAGAAAATATGACAAAATCATTCCAGCCACAACTGGTTTGTTTTATGCGGGTGAAAATGTCCTTGGCAGAGTGACATAAAACGAAATGAAGTCAACTAGACGATATTTGAACCCAATCTGATTGTCACTAAAGCTTTTCTCCAGCCAAGATACTTACTAAAATGTGAGGGAAGCATTTTGTGGCAGGAATAAAGCTTGGTGGTTGTCCTCCATGGAGGCTGGGCTTTGAAATCTCTTTCCCTACCTAGATATTAACTGTGCTCCGTGAACTTCTGTCTGGTGCAACTTTGAGATAAGTCAGAAGCACTTTACGAAGAGATAGTGGATATATTTGTAGCCTGGCCTGAGAGAGTCAATATGTACTTTCTGAAATGAATAAATAAATACCGCAAAAAACATTAACTGTGTACCTGAAGATTTATAAGGCCACAGGAAACATTGTACTCACTTGAGGAAAGAAGAGAACGGGGAGATATGATTGAAACGTATAAGTATATCACGGGACGCATCGAGTCAGAAGATGATATCTTCCGGCTCATGGGACCCTCGACCACCAGAGGGCATCCGCTGAAAATCAGGGGAGGGAAGTTTCATGGCGACTCCAGGAAGTACTTCTTCACCGAAAGAGTAGTGGATCATTGGAACAGACTCCCACTCCAGGTGATAAAGGCCAGCAGCGTGACGGATTTTAAGAGAAAATGGGATACTCACGTGGGATCTTTAAGGGAGTAAACTCAGGGGGGGGGATACTTGGAATGGGCAGACTTGGTCGGCTATAGCCCTTTTCTGCTGCTTTTTTCTATGTTTCTATGTTCTATGTACTACCTCCTCTATTAAATGAACTGATCAATTTTCTTGTATCTTAACGCACACTGCGAGAAAGGGATATACGCGCAAACCTGTTATGGCTCCATTTGACATGCCGGAAAATCAAAAAAAGCTGAAGTCCTAAATTTGTTTTCTGCCCCAAATTCATCTTCACTTGGGAACTTAAAAGGTATGCTTTAAATTTAGACCTGCCCTCTGTTTGCGAGATCTGCGCTCGGGGATAACGTTAATTGCAAGGTTGTTGCACACTGAGCGCAAAATCTTTATTGCCAACTAGTGTTTAAGCCCGTTACATTAACGGGTGCTAGTAGAGCCTCCTTCCCTCACATGTGCCCTATTTTCAGCCCCAGCTCCAAACCCATTTTTACGCCCCTCCCTCCCACCACGGTCCAACAGCACCTCTTCCCTGCTTCCCCTGGTCAGCAGCACCTCTTCCCTGCTTCCCTGGTCAGCAGCACCTCTTTCCTGCTCCCCCGGTTCCTCTTCCCTGCTTCCCCAGTCAGCAGCATCTCTTCCCTGCTCCCCCGGTCCCTCTTCCCTGCTTCCCCAGTCAGCAGCACATCTTCCCTGCTCCCCCGGTCCCTCTTCCCTGCTCCCCCGGTCAGCAGTACCTCTTCCATGCTCCCCTGGTCAGCAGGACCTCTTCCCTGCTCCCCCGGTCCCTCTTCCCTGATCCCCCGGTCAGCAGCACATCTTCCCTGCTCCCCCAGTCCCTCTTCCCTGCTTCCCCAGTCAGCAGCACATCTTCCCTGCTCCCCCGGTCCCTCTTCCCTGCTCCCCCGGTCAGCAGTACCTCTTCCATGCTCCCCTGGTCCCTCTTCCCTGATCCCCCAGTCAGCAGCACATCTTCCCTGCTCCCCCGGTCCCTCTTCCCTGCTCCCCCGGTCAGCAGTACCTCTTCCATGCTCCCCTGGTCAGCAGGACCTCTTCCCTGCTCCCCTGGTCCCTCTTCCCTGATCCCCCACTCAGCAGCACATCTTCCCTGCTCCCCCGGTCCCTCTTCCCTGCTCCCCCGGTCAGCAGTACCTCTTCCATGCTCTCCTGGTCAGCAGGACCTCTTCCCTGCTCCCCCGGTCCCTCTTCCCTGATCCCCCGGTCAGCAGCACATCTTCCCTGCTCCCCCGGTCCCTCTTCCCTGCTCCCCCGGTCAGCAGTACCTCTTCCATGCTCCCCTGGTCAGCAGGACCTCTTCCCTGCTCCCCTGGTCCCTCTTCCCTGATCCCCCACTCAGCAGCACATCTTCCCTGCTCCCCCGGTCTCTCTTCCCTGCTCCCCTGGTCAGCAGCAACTCTTCACAAATCTCTCGCCTGTAGCAGCGGCCGCAGCACTCTACACACGCTGCTTCACGGCCTTCAACTGCCCTGATTTGATTTGCCGCATCTCTGATGATGTCATCAGGGACGCGGTGGAGCAATGAAGGCAGTTGAAGGCAGCGAAGCAGCGTGTGTAGAGTGCTGCGGCCGCTGCTAGAGGCTAGAGGTTTGTGGGGACCACGTGAAGGGGGGGCGGCAAGGGAGTAAGGGTAGCGGTCAGACCGCATGAAGGGGTTCGTGTTCGCCGGGGGGGGGGATGGGGGCGACGACAACACGGAAACCGACTCCTCCTGGGGTCCGCGGGAAGGGAAGGGTGGGGTGACAAAGGACTTGGGTCCCGGGCGGCGGGGTAAGTTTTTCGGTTCGTCCCGGGGGGGGGAGGCGGTCTTTGTACCACAGTCCCGGCTTGTGGAGGCGATCGTCAGCGTGTGAAGAAACTTCTGTATTGTGAGGTGGCTGTGACGTAAAACCCACGCATGCGCACTCGTGTTTTCGCGACGGATCAGGGAACACGTTTTTTTTAGTGCACATGCGCAGCCTATCATTTTATTATATTAGATTCTGCTACTACTACTTATCACTTATATAGCGCATTTTGATATTTATAGACAGTCCCTGCTCAGAAGAGCTTACAATCTAACGTGGGAAGACAGACATGACATAGAGGGTTGGGGATGCAGAGCCCAAGGTGAGAGGAGTTAGGAGTTGAAAGCACTCTCAAAGAGGTGGACTGACATTTATAGACGGCCCCTGCTCAGAAGAGCTTATAATCTAACGTGGGAAGACAGACATGACATAGAGGGTTGGGGATGCAGAGCCCAAGGTGAGAGGAGTTAGGAGTCAAAGGCAATCTCAAAGAGGTGGGGCTGACATTTATAGATGGTCCCTGCTCAGAAGAGCTTATAATCTAGCTTGGGCAGACAGACAAGACATAGAGGGTTGGGGATGCAGAACCCAAGGTGAGAGGAGTTAGGAGTTGAAGGCAAAGAGGTGAGCTGACATTTACAGACTGTCCCTTCTCTGAAGAGCTTACAATCTAACTTGGGCAGCAGATATAACATAGAGGGTTGGGGATGCAGAACCCACGGTGAGAGAAGGTAGGAGTTGAAAGCACTCTCAAAGAGGTGGGCTGACATTTATAGATGGTCCCTGCTCAGAAGAGCTTATAATCTAGCTTGGGCAGACAGACAAGACATAGAGGGTTGGGGATGCAGAACCCAAGGTGAGAGGAGTTAGGAGTTGAAGGCAAAGAGGTGAGCTGACATTTACAGACTGTCCCTTCTCTGAAGAGCTTACAATCTAACTTGGGCAGACAGGCCTGACATAGAGGGCTGAGGATGCAGAATCCACGGTGAGAGAAGGTAGGAGTTGAAACACTCTCAAAGAGGTGGGCTGACATTTACAGACTGTCCCTTCTCTGAAGAGCTTACAATCTAACTTGGGCAGCAGATATAACATAGAGGGTTGGGGATGCAGAACCCACGGTGAGAGAAGGTAGGAGTTGAAAGCACTCTCAAAGAGGTGGGCTGACATTTATAGATGGTCCTTGCTCAGAAGAGCTTATAATCTAGCTTGGGCAGACAGACAAGACATAGAGGGCTGGGGATGCACAACCCACGGTGAGAGAAGGTAGGAGTTGAAAGCACTCTCAAAGAGGTGGGCTTTTAACTGGGCCTTGAATGCTGCCAGAGACAGAGCCCACCGTAGGGATTCGGGTACCTTGTTCCACACATACAGCGCAGCAAGACAGAAGGGACAGAGTTTGGAGTCTGGAGCCTGTAATTCTGTGTGTAATTGCCATTAAAGAGCTTTATCATATCTATGTGCCGCTCATACCATGTCAATGGCTGGTCTAAGTGTCACTGGAGGAAAAGGACAGAAGGGTGGAGCATGAAAGGGAGAGGTTGGATGGAAATGAGGGAAAGCAAGGAAAGAGTAAAGGTTAGAACCTAAGAATAGCCTTATTGGGTCAGACCAATGGCCCATCAAGCCCAGTAGCCCATTCTCATGGTGGCCAATCCAGGTCCCTAGTACCTGGCCAAAAACTGTAAAGGTTAGATGGAAGGAGGAAAGGGAGGAAGAAAAGATAGAAACATGACGGCAGATAAAGGCCAAATGGCCCATCCGCAATAACCGTTATCTCTTTCTCTCTGTAAGAGATCCCACGTGCCTAGCCCAGGCTTTCTTGAATTCAGACACAGTCTCTGTCTCCACCACCTCTTCCAGGAGACTGTTCCATGCATCTACCACCCTTTCTCTGGAGCCTGTCACCTCTTAACTTCAACCTATCCCCTCTCATTGCAGAGTTTCCTTTCAAATTAAAGAATCTCGACTCATGCGCATTTGCATCACATCTCCCCTCTCCTGTCTTTCCTCCAAAGTATAGAGATTGAGATCTTTAAGTCTGTCCCCATACGTCTTATGATGAAAACCATGCACCATTTTAGTAGCTTTTATCTGGACCGACTCCATCCTTTTTATATCTTTTTGAAAGTGAGGCCTCCAGAATTATACACAATATTCTAAATGAGGTCTCACCAAAGTCTTATACAGGGGCATCAATACCTCCTTTTTCCTACTGGCCATACCTTTCCCTATGCAACCTAGCATCCTTCTAGCCTTCGCCATCATCTTTTCAACCTGTTTGGCCACCTTAAGATCATCACATACAATCACACCCAAGTCCCGCTCTTCTGTCATGCACATAAGCTCTTCATTCCCTAATCTGTACCATTTCCTCGGGTTTTTGCAGCCCAAATGCATGACCTTGCATTTCTTAGCATGAAATTTTAGCTGCCAAATTTCAGACCATTCTTCAAGCTTCGCCAGGTCTTTCTTCATGTTATTCATACCATTTGGCGTGTCTACTCTATTGCAGATTTTGGTATCATCTGCAAAGAGGCAAATCTTACCTGACAGCCCTTCAGCAATATCGCTTATGACAGGCCCAAGAACAGAACCTTGAGACACACCATTGGTGACCTCTCTTTCCTCAGAGCGATCTCCATTGATCACTACCCTCTGTCACCTTCCACTCAACCAGTCCTTGACCCAGCCCACTTTGGGACCCATCTGTGTGAAACACTATCAAAGGCTTTGCTAAAATCTAAATACACTACATCTAGCGTAACATCCTCTATCCAATTCTCTGGTCACCCAGTCAAAAAAATAGATGAGATTTGTCTGAGAAGATCTACCTCTAGTGAATCCATGTTGCCTCTGGTCCTTTAATCCACCAAATTCCAGAAACTTGACCGTTCTCTGTTTTAAAAGCATTTCCATTAATTTGCTTACCACAGAAATCAGACTTATCGGTCTGTAATTCCCAACTCTAAAGAAGCGTTGAAAAGGTCAGTCAGCGGAACCACCAGAAGATGGCAGAAGGAAGGAGGGAAGGAAGAGGAATGAGGGGAATCAAAATGCCAGACCTCAACATGTCTACTCTGGAGGAGAGGAGGGACAAGGGTGACATGATACAGACATTTAAATATTTGAAAGGTATCTTGTACTTTATTTATATTATGTATTTATATTTTTTATCTTTTATCCCCCAAACCACCTCCAAAATCCCATATCTACCACCCCAATAGCCCTTATGGCTGCAGAAGCCACTTATAGGGCAGTAGAAAAGGGTTTGGGGATTTTTTAAGGGAGTGCACCTTTTTCAGTATCAATGCAGTGATTGCAGGGGCTTATGGGCATGAGGCCTCCTCTCCATGGGTCCCTAACCCATCCTGAAGATGACAAGCCGCCTCTGTGCTGGAAGACTAGGCTCAATTTTAAAGGTGTGATTATGATTTTTATGGGGTTGGGGGGGTCAGTGATCACTGGGGTAGTGTGTGGGGGTCTGTAGTATGTGTCTGCAATGCTTATCTGGTGACTTTAGGTGGGTTTAAGGTGGGTCTAAGGTTGTATCGCAACAGTTTCTTGGAGTAGGATCCATAGGGAGCAACAATATAAGTTTTTGCATAGAGCTTTTATTTCCCCACTGAGGGCTTTTCGAGCAGGTCTTGCCGAGCGGGATGGATGCCCTAAGTGTGGCAGCTCTGGAGCCACGTTGGGGCATATGTTCTGGGCCTGTCCTTGGGACACAGGGGTGGCATTATCTTCGCTCTTTACTGTCACCATTGCCTGCGTGTTCTCCCCAGCTCGCTCTTTTTTATGTCGCTAGTGATATGGGGGGTATACCTGGGGGGGCAACGTCTTTTTGTGCTGATGGCTAAGCGGGTGATCCTGGTGTATTGGCGGGTACCTGTTACTCCATTGGTGGACCAATGGCAACGGTTTCTTTTTGGAATGGCTCTGCTGGAACGCAGGACGGTATCGAGCAGGGTGTTGCGTAGCTGGGACCGATTTCAGGAGATCTGGGAGCTTTGCCTCATAGATCGAGGATTCTCCTGCTTAACCCTTAGTTTGGGTGGGGACTACTCATTTCTTTCCTTCTTCTTCTTCCCTCATTATCCTCTCTTTTCAATTTGTCTCTCTCGGTTCTTTTTCTCGTTTCTTTTGTTGCTAGTGTAGGTCACACACTCACATCACCTGTGCCCTTTCGGTGCATGCTCACTTTCTCTTTTCTCTGTGATATCCACTCGGGGGTGGGCTGGGCTTAGGGGGGGGGGGTATGGAGGGAACGCATTGAAAAATTTTGCTACTGAGCAATTGGTATTATCCAGTATTTTGGATTTGTTCTGCACTTGCTTTTGTGTATCTTGTTTGTATGGAATTCTGCTCTTTAGCATTTCTCTCTGTTGTTGGTGAGTGTTCACCTTTTGCTCAATAAAGAGATTTTTTAAAAATAAATAAATGGTCTAAGTCACAACGTCCAAGTTCCGTCGATCCTGTGCTGTATAACTTTCGGTTATACATGCAGTACAACTAAGTGTAAGCCTGCCCACGTTCCACCCAAATGACGACCCGCTATGGATGTTCAGCGGCACTGTGAAGGTCGTTTTCAAATACGTCCAAAACCCGGTTTTATTATCGGCACTTGGACTTTTTTGACTGATGATTGTCCAAGTGCCGACTTAAGCCGGTTTTTGGACGTTTTTCTCTTTCGATTTAGCTTTTAGTTTGGTTTATATATGGTCTGAGTGGCAAAGGATGATTGTAATGAGTACACCGTCAGAAGCGCGCCGGACTTTGGCGCACCGACAATCCCGTGGTGACATTTGCACGAAGGACATTTGTGCGCTGCCACTTCCACTGCTTTTAAGGCTTTCCATTAGCGCTGTGAGGGGGGTGTCCCCCAGTACATTTATGCTCCCGTTGGGGGGGGGGAACCCCCCAAGTACACTGAAAACTCCCGTTCTCCTTTCCGTTTTCACTTTGAAAACTAATTTTCCTGAAATTTAGCCTTCATTTTTTATGGTTTTTATCTGTTAAGTTAACTATTGTAAACCGAGTCGAGCTTTCTTAGAATGATGATTCGGTATATAAAGCCAAGCCTTAGATAAGATTTTCAATGTAGTGGGGGGGATTCTCCCACACATACCCCCCCCCCAATGGGAAAGCGAGGACTTGTAAATGTAGTGGGGGTTCCCCCCCCCCCCACACACACCCTCACAGTGCTAACGAAAAGGCTTAAAAGCGGCACATATATGTCCTGCGTGCAAATGTCACCGCAGGATTGTCGGTGCGCCAAAGTCCAACGCGCTTTTGACGGGTCACCATGTAATGTGAGATTAGTTCCATTGTAAGAGCCATGTAATTAGCTGTGGTTTGCCCACACTTTGGACACCATTGGAAAGCTAATGTAAACTGCTGAGATTTGACTGCTCCACAATAAACATCGGAGCTAATAAGGAGGAAAGGGTCAAGGGTCATGGGCCTGATACACCTCCTTTCAAAGCGGTTCACATATACCGTACTGTGAGCAGCTGATGAAACAAATCTGAAGGTGCCCAAGGGCCGATCCTGCCCCCATAAGGAATGAACCCTCTGCACCCCTAGACAATTTTGCAAGCACCCACTTCAGCAAACTCCCCCCCCCCCCCAGTGTTCAATTTTCAGCCTGTTTTTTTACACAATGCTGTGACTAAATTTAGCGTCTGATTTAAAAGAAATGCTGCAGTTGCATCTCCTGAAGGGTTTATTCTGCTCCGTTCCTCCCTCTGCTCCACCATCCAAAAGTTAATCAAAGAAGACAGATGGATCACAGTTTGCTGTGCAACTTAATTAAGATTAAAGCCTTTTCTTCTCCCTATCTATGAAACAAAAGATGCTTGAGATAAATCAGTGCAGAGAACATAAAAACAGTACAAATCCTTTTTCCTTATCAATGGTGGAGGGAGGGAGAG
Organism: Geotrypetes seraphini; assembly: GCF_902459505.1. NCBI lineage: Eukaryota > Metazoa > Chordata > Amphibia > Gymnophiona > Dermophiidae > Geotrypetes > Geotrypetes seraphini. The sequence goes on along the minus strand of NC_047091.1, from coordinate 190,109,814 downwards.
AGAGAGAGAAAGAGAAAAAAAGAAAGAGAGAGAGAGAGAGAGAGAGAGAGAAAGAGCAAAAGAGAGAGAAAGGCAAAGAGAAAGAAAGAGAGACAGAGAGAAAGAAAGATAGAGAGAGAGAGAGAGAGCAAAAGAGAGAGAAAGGCAAAGAGAAAGAAAGAGAGACAGAGAGAGAAATAAAGATAGAGAGAAAGAGAAAGAAAGAAAGAGAGCAAAAGAGAGAGACAGAGAGAGAAAGAAAGAGAGACAGAGAAAGAGAGAAAGAAAGAGAGAGAGAGCAAGAGAGAAAAAGACAGAGAAAGACAGAGAGAGAGAGACAGAGAAAGAGAGAGAGAGAGACAGAGAGAGAAAGAGAAAGAGAGAGAGACAGAGAAAGAGAGCAAAAGAGAGAGAAAGACAAAGAGAAAGAAAGAAAGAGAGAGAGAAAGAGACAGAGAGAGAAAGAAAGAGAGAGACAGAGAAAGAGAGCAAAAGAGAGAGAAAGACAAAGAGAGAAAAAGACAGAGAAAGACAGAGAGAGAGACAGAGAAAGAGAGAGAGAGAGACAGAGAGAGAAAGAGAAAGAGAGAGAGACAGAGAAAGAGAGCAAAAGAGAGAGAAAGACAAAGAGAAAGAAAGAAAGAGACAGAGAGAGAAAGAAAGAGAGAGACAGAGAAAGAGCAAAAGAGAGAGAAAGACAAAGAGAAAGAAAGAGAGAGAGAAAGAGACAGAGAGAGAAAGAAAGAGAGAGAAAGACAAAGAGAGTAAAAGAGAGAGAAAGACAAAGAGAAAGAAAGAGAGAGAGAAAGAAAGAGAGAGAGAGAGAGAAAGAGAGTACAATACTGGGGTTTAAGAAAGGATTGGACAATTTCCTGCTGGAGAAGGGGATAGAAGGGTATAGATAGAGGTTTACTACACAGGTCCTGGATCTGTTGGGCCGCCACGTGAGCGGGCTGCTGGGCACAATGGACCTCAGGTCTGACCCAGCGGAGACATTGCTTATGTTCTTATGTTCTTAAAAGAGAGAAAGAAAGAAAGAGTCTGGCATCGCTCTCTCCCCCCAGGGCTGTAACTGGGGGCTGGATCTGGCCTGCACAGAAGGGAAAGAGATACCAGCAAGAGCTAATTCGATTAATCAAATTCAGCATTTCAGAACCTAAAAATCCTGTCTCCTGCCTAAGTTAATACCTTTCGATGGCTTCCAGATTCCTTTTATTGGTTTAATATTCTCTTTCAGAAAATGAAACAAGGCTTCATTTTCTGCTTCAGCGATCAGTGTTTGATGTAAACACCAGCCGCTGTGATCATTTTATGCCCAGGTATTCCATGATATTCATACCGATACCTGGGTAAGAAATCATATAAAATTGTGACAACAGTAACCCAATGAGCAAACTGAAAAAGTAGAAACTTCATCCCAGAAAAGTCAATATTAAGAACAGAAGAATAGCTTTACTAGGTCAGACCAATCTCCTGTTTCCACAGTGGCCAACCCAGGATCCAAGTACCAGACAGAACCCCAAAGAGTAGCAACATTCCAGAGCTGAGATTGTGATGTCATAATGCTTCATTCTACCAATGCCTAAGAGCCAACCTCATCAGTGATGTCACAATGACTCCATTGTCCTATATTTGGCCAACATAAGAATATAAGAAATGGCATATTGGGACAGCCCGAAGGTCCATCAAGCCCAGTATCCCGTCTTCACGGAGGTCAATCCATGTCGCAAGTACCTGGAATTCTGCCAGTAATAGTGGTCAGAGATTTTAGGGGAAGCCTTCCTGGGGGGGGGGGGGGGTAGTCTGGGAGGGGGCCTTCTATTCTGGGGGGGCAGAAGGGGAACTTCTATTGGGTGGGTCATGGCTGACCATTGGCAAATAGCTTTTTGTGGCCTACAGAGCCAATAAGTGGCAGCAATCCAGGGCCAAAACTGAGTCTTCCTCCTCTCATTTCTGCCCATCACAAACCAGCAGCAGGAAGTGCACTTGATACCAGTTGAAATGAGGGGATTTTAAAGTTCTACCGGGGTCTTTAAGTCCGTAGTGAGAGGCTTCAGATGCATAGAGGTGGAAGCAGTCTCAAAGAGGGAATTTGCTCGCTGAAAACATTTTTCTTTAAAGAAGTATTTCATTGCTGATATTTTGGAGATTTTTTTATGCTGTATTGGTGTTTTGGAAACAATTTAGTTTTGATTCTAATGTTAGGGATGATGCTGTTTTCTTTTCTTGTATGTTAATGTGTGCTCTGCCTAGAATCTAACTGATAGAATGGGATATCCATATTAATAAATAAATAAAGAAGGAGTTAGGGGCAGCCTCAAAAAGGTGGTCTTTTCGCCTAGATGGAGCTTCATAAACTGGTTCAGGAAGTCAATTCCAGGCATACGGCCCAGAAAGATGAAAGTCACAGGGAAGCCAACACATTTTCATGGGTTACATTCAGGTGTGGAGGAGTGGCTGAGTTGTTAGAGCATCTGCTCAGCAGCCTGAGGTTGTGAGTTCAATTCCCACTGCAGCTCCTTCTGGCTTTGGGCAAGTCGCTTAACACCTCATTGGCCCACGTAACCAGACAGAAAAAACCAGTACATCAAGCTCCATCCCCTTTCCTGCCCTCAGAGGGCTTAGCTTTGAAAAGCCTCATTACATAAGAATTGCCTTATTGGGGCAGATCAAAGGTTCTCAAGTCCTGGCCAACCCAGGTCCCAAGTAGAAAAAACAGATTTTATGCTGCTTATCCTAGGAATAGGCAGTGGATTTCCTCAACCCATCTCAAGAATGGCCTATGGACTTCTCTTTTAGGAAATTATCCAAACCTTTTTTTTTTTAACCCTGCTAAGCTAACTGAAACATAGAAACATGATAGCAGATAAAGCCCAAATGGCCCATCCACTATCTCCTCCTCTCTCTATTGGCTAACGCTCTTAACATTTGCATCTCCTCTTCCTATAGGCTAAGGCTCTTTACACCTGCATTGTGAGGTCATAGAGTTTTATGGTTATAGAAACATGATGGCAGATAAAGGCCAAATGGCCCATCCACTATCTCCTCCTCTTCCTATTGGCTAAGGCTCTTAACATTTGCATCTCCTCTTCCTATAGGCTAAGGCTCTTTACACCTGCATTGTGAGGTCATAGAGCTTTATGGTTATAGAAACAAAGAAACATGAGGGCAGAAAAAGGCCAAATGGCCCATCTGCAGTTACCATTATCTCTTAATCTCTCTAAGAGATCCAACGTTCCTATCACAGGTTTTCTTCAATTAACACACAGTCTCTGTCTCCACCACCTCTTCTGGGAGACTGTTCCACGCATCTACCACCTTTTCCGTAAAAAGTATTTCCTTAGATTACTCCGGAGCCCATCACCTCTTCACTTCATCCTATGCCCTCTCATTCCAGAGTTTCCTTTCAAATGAAAGAGACTCAACTCAAGTGCATTTAAATTATATAAGTATTTAAACATCTCTATCATATCTCCTGTCTTTCCTCCAAAGTATACAGATTGAGATCTTTAAGTCTGTCCCCATACGCCTTATGAGGAAGACCACGCACCATTTTAGTAGCCTTCCTCTGGACCAATTCCATCTCCCCCACCCCTTTACAGGGCTTCTCTTCCTCTCCCTCTGTCTTCTCCACTCTTCCCCAGAATACTCTTTCCCTGATTCCTTTCTTCTTTCCTTCTCTCCATGTCATCCCACTTTCAGATGATAAGGATGAAATGGATCCACAAACAGAGGAAGCGAACCCTATACAGAGATCAAAATAGAAAAAGTAAAGCAAACTTTTTGTATTTTTGATTTGGGTTGAAATGGAGTCATCATAGTAGTAGCAGCTGTGCCCAAACCAGATGGAAAGAGACGGTCACGCCATCTCCTCTTCCAGTCATGTGTCCCAGATCCATCTGCAGAAGCAGCTTATGCTCTGGAGATGAAGAAAAAGAGTTCTCAAATCCCACGACGCTAAGGGTAGGATATGGAAGCATCTCTTAATGCTGCTCCAAGAAACCGGGGCTCAGGTGGGCCTTAGACCTTCTGCTAGTGTTTGTCTGGCTGCAATGGGCTGCATAAGTCCATCCTTCTCCTCTGAGGCTGTCCAGCTGCAGCAGACTTTCTTACACCAACAGCCTAACATGTTTTAAAACAGGTTTGGACAAGTTCCTGGAGGAAAAGTCCATAGTCTGCTGTTCAGACAGACATGGAGGAAGCCACTGCTTGCCCTGGATCGGTGGCATGGAATATTGTTACTATTTGGGTTTTTGCCAGGTCCTTGTGACTTGGATTGGCCTCCGTGAAGATGGAATACTGGGCTAGATGGGCCATTGGTCTGAACCAGTATGGCTGCTTTTATGTTCTTTGATATTGAGACAGACATAGGGGAAGCCACTGCTTGTCCTGGGATCAGCAACATGGAATGTTGCTACTCTTTGAGGATTCCGCATGGAATGTTGCGATTTGGGGTTCTGGAATCTTGCGTTCTCTGAGATTCTGGAATGTTGCTACTTAGTGACCTGGATTGGCCTCTGTGAAGACAGAACATTGGTCTGACCCAGTAAGGTTAGTCTTATGTTCTTATTTCTCTCGGTGCCTTCACAATCCACCCCAGGCAGCTGTAGTCTGGATTTTATTGTTCTGATTTCTCTAAGAAAACCACATGGGGATGAAATCCAGAGCCGTTTCCAGATTGACCAGTGGACACAAAGCCAGTTGCAACCTTTCCTAACCTATCTTCATGCTTCTCTGCAAGAAGAAACATAGCTCTGTCCCTTTAAATGGTTAAAACGATTAAACCCGGTGGCATTGAGTGAGATGTGGTAGCTGTGAGCCATCCATTAATTTCTTGTAGCTTTCTCGCTATATATCAGCAGAGGTTGGTGAACGTACCGCAAAAGCCTCGGGAGGTAAATAATAGCTTTATAGAGCACCGCAAGGTCTCTAAGGTTAAATATTGGGGTTATGTATATGATACTTTACATCAACAGCCTGAATGGATTACAGAGCTATAGGGGTCACGTAGAGACAGAAAAACAGTAACATAGCAGAAATGAATAGAAAGAAATAGCAAGACACAGACACAACCAGAACGCTTGGAACGACATTGGAAAAATGATCTAATAATTATGCAGGGTCACACTTGCAGGGGAGACAGACGTTCAAACTCACAGGCGTGATTTAAGCTGCGTAATTGTAACTCGCTCTGGGCTTAATTGATGGTGCTTGACATCAAATTGAAATAAATAAAAACATGATCATTTCATAAGGCCGGATTCTCTGCTGAATTGAAGACATGGATGAGTTCCTTGGAGCAGGAGCACCCAGACCTGTCCTGGGGGAGCACCAGACAGTCAGGTTTTCAGGATATCCACAATGATTACTGTATTTGCTCAGTTGCTGCTGAAACCCTGACTGCCTGGGACTCCAACACACGAGGGGTGGACATGCCAGGCCAGTGGGAGGAATGTGGGGAGCTGTGGTAGCGTGCTGGCATGTCTGTCGTGCCTTCAGCACCACCGACTGGAAAGCACATTATTTGCTCTGAAACAGCCCTTACCTCTTTCTTTCTTTTGAGGCCCTTTTACTAAGCTGTGGAAAGTGGCATTGCGTGCTGTTAATGGCCTGAGCGCACCCCACGGTAACTTTTGCATGTCCGCGCACTACCCTCGTGCTGAAAAATAAAATTTATTTGTCAGCACTTGGGGAGGCCTTGGGACAGAGAGTGGCCATGTCCTCCACGAAACGGTTAGCGCAGCTACATGTCAAAGCGCACGGTTGGTGAGCGAGTCCTGGGTGGCAGAGGGGCTCACGCGCTAATGGGAAAATTAGCAGGTACAGAAAAATCAGCCATTTAAGCTGGTAAAAATGGCCTTAACATATCCTTACGCAGGTCAATCCTACATGCTCAAGCTGTTGAAAAGGATTAAAACTACAGAGAGAACGAATAACAATCTACCTCCAACAATAGCAGGTGGAGAAAAACGCCTCAGAATAAAGTGACAGTCATCAACACAGGTAGAATAGTGCTGTCATGAGATCAGTCAATGGCATAAAAACACTCCAGCCACCATCAATACCTCTTCCTATGCACCCTGGCATCCTTCTAGCTTTCACTGTCACCTTTTCAACCTGTTTGGCCACCTTAAGATCATCAAATACAATCACACCCAAATCCCGCTCTTCCGTCATGCACATAAGTTCTTCACCCCCTAAATCACTGTTCTTCAACCACAGGTCTGTGGACCGGTGCCGGTCCACAGAAATTTCCTGCCGGTCCACAGGGCTAGCACATGCATCAGGCCCAAAACAGTGTTCATGAACCACCGGTCCACGGTGCGATCGATGAGGCGTTATCTTTGAGCCAGCTCCCTCTTCCTCATTGATTCAGTGCACAAAGCCACAGGCAGTGGCTCCTGTGCGCATCCTGCGCCTGAACCGGAAGCCTTCTCACTTCCAGATGAGGCACAGGACATGCAAGGAGCCGCAGCCCGCAGCTTTGTACACTGCATCAGTGAGGAAGAGGGAGCCGGCCTGAAAATAACACCGGGGGCGGCATAAAATGGCCAGGTGGGAGCAGGCCAGGAGGTAAGGCATAGCATGGAGGGAGGGAGCCAACAAAGGTAGGGGGAAATGATTTTATTGTGTATCTGTGAAAAATAAATAGAAAAAATAGTATTACAATTAGTACTCATGGGAGCGGGGTCTGGGATGGAGGTTGAGTAGAGATGGGTGGGGTCTGGCCCATGACTTAGCCCAGTGTTCTTCAACCGCCAGCCCACAGAATAATTCTTTTATTTCTGCCGGTCCATAGGTGTAAAAAGGTTGAAAAACACTGCCCTAAACTGAACCGTTACCTCTGGTTTTTGAAGCCCAAATTCATGACCTTGTATTTCTTAGCATTAAATTTTAGCTGCCAAATTCTTCAAGCTTCGCCAGGTCTTTCTTCATGTTATTCGCACCATCCGGCTTGCCTACTTTATTGCAGATCTTGGTATCATCCACAAAGAGGCAAATCTTACCTGACAGGCCTTCAGCAATATCGCTTATAACAGGCCCAAGAACAGAACCTTTAGGCACACCACTGGTAACCTCCCTTTCCTCAGAGCGATCTCCATTAATCACTACCCTCTGTCACCTTCCACTCAACCAGTTCTTGACCCAGCCCGTCACTTTGAGACCCATCCCAAGGGCACTCAGTTTATTTATCAGACGTCTGTGTGGAACACTGTCAAAGGCTTTGCTAAAATCTAAATATACCACATCTAGTGCACTCCTATCCAATTCTCTGGTCACCCAGTCAAAGAAATTGATCAGATTTGTCTGACAAGAGCTACCTCTAGTGAATCCATGTTGCCTCCGGTCCTGTAATCCACAGGATTCCAAAAACTTCACCATTCATGTCATTACTTCTAAACATTATTTCTTACATCTTTCACTAACCTGTAAGTCTGCCTGTGTGATTCGGGATTTCATCTTTCGTAGACAATGTCTGGCAGGCTTAAATCCTAATAAAAACAGAATTGAAAAGAAAAGCAGGAATGGAGCAAAACCTTAGGCTCATATAATGCTTAAGTTTAGAGCACTCCATCAACTTCAGTCTCTTGTACCTTGTAATTTGTACCTTTGCTTATATTTTTCAGCTTGAATAAATAACAGAGGCCGTATGGCTGTCACAGATAAATGAGATCCAGTGCCCACTGGCTGCTTCTCCCTTTGAGTCTACAGTCACTTGATCTCTCTGGGCAGAAAAGGCACAGTGAAGCCTCAAACACTGAGCCCTGTAGTCAGCCCAGAATGCTACACCTTCTTTTCAGCATCTTCTAGAGGACGCGGCCTGCCACTTGCACTCTGCAGAAGTCAGGCCAAGTCAATGAAAGGAAATCACCAGTCTCCCTTCTTGCCACTCTACAAAAATCTAACATCATACAGTATTTCATTTCTATCCAGTCTAACGAGAGTCCAAGTTTAACGCAAGTCTTGTAGTAAGATCTATGGTGTACTAATCAGTTACATAAACAAATACGTGCCTGTCAGCTAGCTTTGCCTACTTACACGACACCAGACCCAGGCTAATGAGAAATACTTTTATTATGAAAATAGAAAAATATATTTCATAAGCCATCAGCAATAACTAATTATTGTTCACAAAATATCCGAATACATGTATGAAACTCAGTAAACAATTGTCACACAACACTTGTTAGATAAATGAAATAAACTAATTCTTTACACTCTAAATAATTCCTTATAATAATAATTCCTGATTAGCAGCAAACTATTACAGTTTATCACCAAGATTAGCTTTATAAATCCTTATCCTATAGACAATAGAATTCTCTCTCTCTAACCCAGCTGAAAAGACATATAATTCCTTATTCTCACCATCCAATTAGGCCGTAGCACCAAAATCAGGTGAAATGGAAGACGTCTTCTCTCAGCTTAGCAGATATAGAAATTCTTCTGTTTAGGAACAGTCCGTCAGCAACTGGAGAAGCTGTAACTTAGGTTGGTAGCCAAGGTTTCCTTTATGTGATGGAATCCAGATCTGTTTAAGAACATAAGAAGTTGCCCCTGCTGAGTCAGATCAGAGGTCCATCTTGCTCAGCGGGCCGCTCCCGCGGCGGCCCATCAGGCTTAGTGCCTGAACAGTGGTCCCTGATTAATTTTGTAATTTACCTCTAATCCCATCCCTATAATCTACCTTTACTCTTATCTGTACCCCTCAATCCCTTTGTCTTCCAAGTACCTATCCAAAGCTTCTTTGAACCCCTGTAGCGTGCTCCTGTTTATCACATCCTCTGGTAGCGCGTTCCATGTATCCACCACCCTCTGTGTGAAAAAGAACTTCCTGGCGTTTGTTCTAAACCTCTCCCCTTTCAATTTCTCTGAGTGCCCCCTTGTACTTATTGATCCCCTTAATTTGAAAAATCTGTCCCTGTCTGGTTTCTCTCTCTCTCAGGCAGAGAGTCACAAGAGGTAACTTTCCAGGTCTTAATTATTATAGAAGAAGTGCAGAGAAACCTATGATAAGATGCAAGTTCACTCAGTTCCCAGCATAGACTAAATTATAATTAGCACATTTCACTTGGATCTCATCAGATGACCTCTCCGGACAATCCAGAAACATAACTTATATGAATAACCTTTCTGTATAAAGTCTCGTACAGGCTGAAACAGAGGCTCCTTCGTTAGATAAGACCAGCACATGAGCCATAACTCCCCCAAGATTCACATAGGCAGAGCATATAGGCATAGCTGGATGTCCTTGACTAGAATACAGTTCTGGTACATACCCAGAATGCATCAGGCAGAAACAGCAAAGATGTATTCTTCTTTCTCTTCTTGCTAGGTTTAGGCTGGAATGATTTCTTGCAAACAATGGTTCCGGCTTGATGATGTCAGAGAGGCCTAACCTTCAGGTGCAAATAAGGAAACACCCCTACAGTCTGCCAAATACCCCTCGTTATTTCTTTTTCAACTATTTTCTTTCAGTTGAAAGGAAAGTCTTGGGCCAGTTTTGGTTCGTCTCACTATGACGGTAACATTGCGCTCCTTTCTGTTCCGTATTATTAGAAGCACAATCAGACGCCAATCGTCGTTGCATGTGTTAGAATAATGGCTTATGCACGTCTCTGTGTGCATATAAGCACATAAATGCCAAAATTCTGCTGAAGCGATCTTCTGAAAATACCTGCTTAACTTACATGGTGCTAATTTGCAAGACAGGAGAACACTGAAGATGGTGCATGGGCGAGGCTTCCACTTACATGTGCTAGAAATACACACATGGGTCCAGCTTCTCCTTAACTCTGTGTTTGTCGGGAAGGGTAGAAACATGATGGCAGATAAAGGCCAAATGGCCCATCTAGTCTGCTCATCCGCAGATAACTCTTTCTCTCTCCGAGAGATCCCACTTGCCTATCCCAGACCCTTTTGAATTCAGACACAGTCTCTGTCTCCACACATCTACTACCCTTTCTGTAAAAAAGTATTTCCTTAGATTACTTCTGAGCCTATCACCTCTTAATTTCATCCTATGCCCTCTCATTCCGGAGCTTTCTTTCATATAAAAAGAGACTCGACTCATGAGCATTTACATTACGTAGGTATTTAAACGTCTCCCCTCTCCCGCCTTTCCTCCAAAGTCTACAGATTGAGATCTTTAAGTCTGTCCCATACGCTTTATCACGAAGACCACACACCATTTTAGTAGCCTTCCTCTGGACCGACTCTATCCTTTTCCATCCTTTCCCCATTTCCATTGTCCCTATCACAATCCAGAACTTAATTGGTTGCTGTCTGTTACATGCTCCTCGGTTTCTCTTCAGCCTGAACTTTCTTCTATATTTTTGGCTGTGGCTTGTTGGCCAGGGCTTTTGGATTTTTTGGGCTCTCTCCTCGCATATAGGTTGACAGCTAATGAGGCAGGAGTCAAAGATATTAGTGTGAATTATGCTCAGGATTTTATACCTCTGGCAAATTCCCTCCAAAAATAAGCCCCACCCCCGATTATAATACTGACAAGGGGCAACTCCTTTATAGAAGTTACAGGGAAATACTTTTAAAACCAATAGGAGGAAAAATTTTTCACTCATAGAATAGTTAAGCTCTGGAATGCAGGATGTGGAAAGAGCGGATAGCATAGCTGGTTTTAAGAAAGGTTTGGACAAGTTCCTGGAGGAAAAGTCCCTAGTCTGTTATTGAGAAAGACACAGGGGAAATCACTGCTTGCCTTGTATCATTAGCATGGAATATTGCTAAACCTTGGATTTTGGCCAGGTACTAGTGACCTAGATTGGCCACCGTGAGAACGGGCTACAGGGCTTGATGGACCATTGCTCTGACCCAGTAAGGCTAGTCTTATTCCTTTAAAGAATAAAAATAGGATTCTACTGCATGCCTTCAGAATGGTGCTGTGCCCTGCTGGAGACCAGCTCACAGTTCTCTGCATGACTTTTGTGCTAGGAGCACCCTGAAATTGTATAATTAGCTTTTTATTAGCAGGTACAGGAAACAGTCAGAGAAGACATTAGGAGATAAGCCGGCAGACAATGGCAGCCAGTTGCCATCCAGAAGGGAGCTGGGTACCAGCCCACATTCAGCCTTTTTTCTGTCCTAACTTTATGCAGGTTCCTAGCCAGAGGGCTGAATATTGCCACTAAAATTACCACCCCAAAGAGCAATTTTCAAAGCATATTTCTATATACTGTATGGGTGAAAGCATGTGTCTACTGCCCTCTGCTGCTGTATCTTGTGCATATGTTAACTCAGAAAAATATCCACACGAGTCAGCGGCTGAATGTTCTCTTTGGAAATCTTTTGAAGCCCTGGTTTTGTTTGGTAAACAAGGAGTGCCACTCTTGGCTGGTGGTGGTCCTGGCTGATTTCAATCCTGTAATACACAGTATCTGTCTTGCTGGAGAGTTCCGGAACAGACTGTCAGAGATCCCTAATCTACCCTCTGTCACAGTTAATTCATTTCACGTGCAGGATCTTTATCCCGGCTGATCCTACCAGGGTCCATCTGCGGTATCACAGAGGTCGACCAGGCTAATGGATGTTTTGAATAATTCTCAGAGGCTTTCGTTTCGTGCCACTGAAACGAGGCTCTCTTGCTCCTTGATGAAGTGAATAACTTGAGATTATCTGTGAGGAGTTGCTGAGCTTGTATTATTCTGAGGTGATTGGCAGGTGAAGGTTAGGGTGTGTGGCGCAGTGGTTACAGCTACAGCCTCAGCACCCTGAGGTTGTGGGTTCAAATCCCACACTGCTCCTTGTGAACCTGCGCAAGTCACTTCATCCCCTCATTGCCCCAGGTAGAGTTTGAGTCCATCAGGACAGACAGGGAAACATTAAAGTACCTGAATGTAAAACCACTAAATACTAGGGAAGATATCAGTCATTTCATAAGGACAATAAATGCTTTCAAGAGATTTCCCCAAAAACATCTACCATTTATATTCCGCATATCCAACAATTCCATGTGGATTACAAAATAACATGCACAAAAAAACTTAACAAATGCAATAAACACATCAATACACCAGAACATAAGGCAGCACTTTGGCAACCCACAAAACCACAAGCTCTCTCTCAAATAATATACCTCCATCACTAAAAAAGAGAGAAGAAAGGGGGAAAAAAAGAAAAAGATCCACAAGAAAGAGTAAAAAGGCAATAGCTACAAGAACCGATTCAGACCTCAATGGTGCACACAAACCACACCGTCTTTAAGCCCTTCTTGTAGCCTGTCTTATTCCAATAAGTTGGCCCTTGTACTGAAAACTCTGGACCTGGAGGACCACAAATCTGTCCTAACTGATTATGCAAGAAAGAGTGGATAGCGTAGCTGGTTTTAAGAAAGGTTTGGACAAGTTCCTGGAGGAAAAGTGTATACTATGTTATTGAGACGGACATGGGGGAAACCACTGCTTGCCCTGGATCGGTAGCATGGAATGTTGCTACTCTTTGGGATTCCAGAATCTTGTCACTCTCTGGGATTCCAGAATCTTGCGGTTCTTTGAGATTCTGTATGGAATGTTGCTACACCTTGGGTTTTATCCAGGTACTAGGAACCTGGATTGGCCACCGTGAGAACGGGCTACTGGGCTTGATGGACCTTTGGTCTGACCCAATAAGGCTATTCTTATGTTCTTATCTCATACATATTCATTGAGGATATCTAAAAAAAAAAAAAAAAATGGTTTGAAACCTAAGGCTACAGCAGTAATATAATGAGTCAACAAGACAGAAAATTGAATGTGAAATCCCTTTTTCTAGCACTCCACCATTACACTTGCACTGACATAGCTGTCTCCAGGGGTCTCACAACTCCTGCTTGGTCTCCTGATCTATGATCCTACTGTCTGGCTGAGGCTTCCTCCAAGCAGGTGGGGAGGGGGGCTTAATCCAGGGGGGTCTGGTCCATACACAGTAAATCTGTTTACTTATATGCACCACTGATCAGACCTTCTTCAGAATGATTTTCGCTGCCGTCAGATATATTCTCCGAGGACAAGCATGGAACCCAGTACGGACACTGCCAACTGCAATGTCACTTTAAATCTTTAGGCAGTTGCCATACCGTGCTCATGTAGGTGCCTTCCCGCCCAATGTCAGCTCATGGGACCATCGGGTCTTACTTGTCTACGTCAGTATTTCCTCAGCGCATGAAACATAGAAGTCTTGTTTCTGCCTTCCCAGGATTAGATTTTTGCTATTTTCTTCATAATTCTTTTTTTCCCCCACTTTTTAGCATTTCCTTTGAATTTAGTCTAATTTTCGGTCTTCGGGCCACTTTGCGTCCCTTTTCACCCAGGGTGCTAAGAATTATTTAAAAAGGGATGGCCAACAAGACTAAGAATGTCAGAATGCCCCTGTATCGCTCCGTGGTGCGACCTCATCTGGAGTATTGCGTTCAATTCTGGTCTCCTTATCTCAAGAAAGATATAGCGACACTAGAAAAGGTTCAAAGAAGAGCGACCAAGATGGTAAAGGGGCTGGAACTCCTCTCGTATGAGGAAAGACTAAAAAGGTTAAGGCTCTTCAGCTTGGAAAAGAGACGGCTGAGGGGAGATATGATTGAAGTCTACAAAATCCTGAGTGGAGTAGAACGGATACAAGTGGATTGATTTTTCACTCCATCAAAAATTACAAAGACTAGGGGACACTCGATGAAGTTACAGGGAAATACTTTTAAAACCAATAGGAGGAAATTTTGTTTCACTCAGAGAATACTTAAGCTCTGGAACGCGTTGCCAGAGGATGTGGTAAGAGCGGATAGCATAGCTGGTTTTAAGAAAGGTTTGGACAATTCCTGGAGGAAAAGTCCATAGTCTGTCATTGAGAAAGACATGGGGGAAGCCACCGCTTGCCCTGGATCGGTAGCAGGGAATCTTGCTACTTCTTGGGTTTTGGCCAGGTACTAGTGACCTGGATTGGCCACCCTAAAGACAGGATACTGGTCTGATCCAGTAAAGCTAGTCTTATGTTCTAATCGATCCCAATAGCAGCAAAATTTTAGAACAATTTTTCACTTATCTTTAGAAGTCCAGTGAAGCTTTGTGTAGTCTAGTCTCTCCAACATCTGAATAGCAGCATACTTTGCATACGGTACTTCAGAAAGCTGAGTTTTAACACAGCTGTGAAGACTCCACATTGCTTGAAAGGGGGAATGTTTTGTTTGAGGTGATGTGTTGACATTGAGTACGGTGGAAGCAGAAAAGCAAGCCATGTTTTGTGGCTTTAAATTGCATAGCTGGACAGAGGCCCTGGATTCTCAAGGAGGAGCACCATAGCTGACGCTGAGGGGATCTTCTTTATTTTCTGCCCTGGCCTGCCAGCTGATGACCTCTTTTGAAGGCAGCCAGAACAGATGGGGGCAGCATCCTGATATAACAACAAATAGGCATGCATACGGTGCCAGCACTGATGGTCCAAGGAGTTGCCGATGCCTGTCCAGGTTGGTAAAAGGGATTTCTGGATGACCTGGGAGGAAGTCTGCAGCTGACGGAGTTTGGGAATCGTTATCAGTATATACATTTTAACTTGGGATTCTGTATAGGACGTACGGTCTCAGAAGCCACCTAAGCGGCTTTTGAGAATCACACATGGACGTCCTATACAGAATCGCATGTAAGCCCACCTAAAAGAACCCGATTCTCTAACCGCGTCCATGTTTCAGGATCTCCCTGCCATGATAAGTTTAGTGGCAATCCGTCCCTATCCCCCACGAAGACTACCAGCAAGAGGGATGCCCAGTACCTCCTGCCCAGCACCCACGAGCTCTCTCCTTAACATCGCATGGCAAGAGAGATGCCCAGTCCCTCCTTAGAAACATAGAAAGATGCTGATGAGATTGGATTGGCAGGACCTACTCTTGGTGAAACCATGTTGACTGGGATCCCGAAGATTCCCTTCATTCAAGACCATGTCCAATTTGCGTTTACTTAGTGTTTCCATGAGTTTACACACTATTGATGTAAGACTCACCGGTCTGTAATTTGCAGCCTCTGTCCTGCATCCCTTTTTATGCAGAGGGACGACGTTAGCTGTTTTCCAGTCCAAGGGAACTTTCCCCGTGCTCAGGGAGAGATTGTTGAGCACGGCCAACGATTCTGCCAGGACACTACTCAACTCTCGGAGCACTCTTGGGTGTAAATTGTCCGGTCCCATGGCTTTGTTCACCTTGAGACTTGTCAGTTCGCTGTAAACTGCACCTGGTGTGAACTCAAAATTCTGAAAAGGGTCTTCTGCGTTTTGCTTCGCCTTCAACTGCGGACCGTGTCCCGGAGCCTCACAGGAGAAGACCGAGCAGAACTATTCATTCAGTAGTTCGGCTTTATCGGAATCTGCTTCCACGTAACTTCCGTCTGGTCTTTTAAGGCGTACTATCCCTCCTGTGTTCCTTTTTCTATCACTAATATACCTGAAGAAGGATTTGTCCCCTTTCTTAATGTTTTTTGCCAGAATTTCTTCCACTCTAAGTTTGGCCTCCCTAGCTGCCGTTTTGACCGCTGTAGACTTGGCCCTATATTCTACGTTAGCTTCTCTTTTCCCGGAGCGCTTGTAGGAAAGAAATGCATTTTTCTTCTCCTTAATGAATTGCGAGATTTCCGCGGTGAACCATTGAGGTTTATTGTTTCTTTGTCATTTATTTACTGCCTTAATGAAGCGGCTAGTTGCTTCGTGTATGATTGATTTCAGGGTTGACCACATAGCTCCTTCTGGCATCCTCCCCTACCACCCCCCCCCCCATACATTGCCAGCAGGAGGGATGCCCAATCTCTCCTGCTGGAATCCTCCCACGCCCCCCCAAAAAATTCACCCCTACCACCAGGACCTCCTAACCCCCCAAGGACCCCCCTAATCAGGAATCGATGGCCGGATGGACAGATCTTGCCTGTGTCCGGCTGGCAGGCCCGCCTCTGCTACAGTGGTGGGCCTGCCCCTTCCCAGTGCATCAGTGGATGCACCGGGGAGGGTCTAAGGACCTGATTGGCCCAGGTACTTAAGGCCACTCCTGTAGGAGGGGCCTTAGGCACCTGGGCCAACCAGAATCTTAAGCCTATCTCCCAGTGCATTCTGGGATGCACTAGGAGTAGCCAAAGATTTCAACTGGCGGGATTCCCTAAGCTTCTTACCATGGGAGGGGCCTAGGGGATCTGGCCAATCGGAATCTTAGGCCTCTCCCCGGTGCATCCCATGATGCTTTGGGAAGGGACAGGTCCACCATTGTAGTGAAGGTAGCCCTGCCAGCCAGACGCAGACAAGAACCGGCCGGCCGGCCATCGATTCTAGGTTAGGGATAGTTCGGGGGCGTTTTGGTGGGAAGGGGGTGGGGGCAAAATTTCAGGTGCATCCCTCCTGTCATTGATGTATGGGGTTTGGGTGGTGTTGGCAGGAGGGACTGGGCATCCCTCCTGCCAACAATGTACAGGGGGAATGGGCAGCTGCCACCACCGCCGCTAAACTTATCACATCAGCATTTTGGTGGCATCTACCGCCACCTAGGTCTGCCTAAGGCTACTTTTGGGCCAAGCCAAGCCATGCCCATGCCTAGCTTGCATGCCTCCTTAGTCTCCCTGAGGTACCTCCAACGTAGGCGTCCTGCCTTGGAAGGTTGATTTAGAAAACGTGCATCCCAATTGGCTGGTTAGGCAGCAGTTGGCTGCCTACAATCGGGACACCGTTTATAGAATCCGGGCCTTTGTGCCCACCCATGTTGGACTCAGGCCCACCCAAAACTATATGTGAACTGCTTTGTTTGTACCTTTGAAAGGCAGTATATCAAACCCATAACTCTTGACCCTTCACCCAGATGCCTCCAGTGCACCCACATGGCACCAGTCCAGTTCCAAAGGGAAGCCCGAGTCCTGATTTGAGCTGCCTGGTTACTTTGAACGATTCCCCTGTGAGAGCTGATTCTTCTGCATTTCTGGCTGAGAGGAAACTGATAAGCGATACCTGACTGGGGATACTTTTTACGTCTAATAGAATTTGCTGTATCTGTTTCCACTCTTGAATACATCACAGTGGTGGGATTGGCACGAAGGCCTCAGCACCCCACTCCTTTCATCTCGGCTGTCGTTATATTGTACTGAAGGCCTGTATGTTTAGCAGCAAGAGGGTGGGTTCAATCAGCTGCTCGTAGATTCAGTCGGTACCTGATAGATTTTATCTGGCAGTTTCCACTTTGATTGCAATTTGGCAGCAACAAGGAATGTGGAGTGGCAGCTGTTGACAGCCAGCCTCTGATTGCTGTGTTTTGCTAGCGAAGGTTACATAACAGCGTTTCAATCATTTCCAGCCTGACTGCAAACAGTGGTGGCAGGAAACAGCCTTTAAATACAAGCTTATAGTTTTCTGACAAAACCGCATAAGTTGTGTGGGGTTTACATAGGGTTCCCATATGGCTCCAGAAAAAGGATGGATTGAGTCATTCGGGTTTTACTTCCTTTGCTTTCAATGGAAGTAAAACCTGGTCTCAATCCGTCCTCCTTTTTCTGGAGTCATATAGGAACCCGAGTTTACGGTACCTCAATTTTCACACATTAAGCTCTTCAACTGCACTCTTCATTCACAAAGCCTTGTTCCTACTTAGAAAATGACTACAAAATTCCTAGAGCACTAATACGATCTTATGACAAGTTTTGTAGATCACTGGGAATGTCCAGTTTTTATCTTTTTGTGAACTGCATCGATCCGTAAGATTTTGCGGTCTAGAAATCTTTTCCCTCTTCCTTCTCTTTATATAGGTAAAAGTAAGTAATTATTTCTTTCATATGTACTATAGTTAGATTGTGAGTCCGTTGGCACAGAGAGGGAAATTCAAAGTGCCTGATTAGATTTTTGGCCATTACTTAAGTCCATTTAATCGTTTTGTAAACTGCTTTGAATCCTTTGGGAGATTTAGCAGTATATAAGACAACAGGTAATTGAGGCAAGCAGCGTGATAGATTTTAAGAAAAGATGGGATTGGCATGTGGGATCTCTTCATGGAGGTAGTTAGGGGGTGGGCCATTAGTGTGGGCAGACAAGATGGGCTGTGGCCCTTTTCTGCCGTCATGTTCTAAGTTTCTATGTTACGTTAAATTTAATTGAATTACATCTATGCTGTTCCCCTTTCACAAACAAGCTAGTATTGAGAACTGCAAAATGCATCGTCTGGGAGTAGATTGTAATAATCTGGGTTGAAACACCAATTCAGATCTCTTTAGCAGATGAGGCATCTGGTGAGAAAAATACGATGACTTTTTTTTCTACTTGGCCACTGCCCCAGAATCACCTGGTAAAAAACAAAGTTGTGTGAATACATTTAAAAAAACATTTTTGGGGGGGGAAGGAAGCTAAAAACACTTTTATATTCTTTGGTTTTTGTCAGGTCTGTAAGGGCCACGTAGAGATCTTGATTTAGCTGATGGCAAGCAGAACACGTCAGAAAGGCCTCAGTCGAGTTTTCGAATGTATCGTCAGTCTGGGAAGACACTGTCAACAAGTTACTCCATCATTCTGCCAAGAATTGCTCTTCTTGGCATCTTCTCAGCAACAGATGGCACAGAAATCCCTGAGTTATCACAGTTGTTCCTACTTGACTAACTAAGGTCCTGATTCTATAAAAGATGTCTAAAGTTAGTAATCTGGATTGGCGCATCTAGGCACCTAATGTAATTATTGAAAAAGTTTAATGTGTGCCGAAAACAAGCTTAGTGGCTTAAATTTAATTGGTTGGTAGGCGCCTATGACTTTCAAATAGTCAGGGGTGCCTATCAGAAAGTGGGTGTGGTTATGGGCGGATCTTGTGTAGGCTCCTAAAGTGGACTTAGGCCACGAAATCTGTGGCATAAACAAGGAGGGCCTAAGCCCACAGTAGGTGCCACTAGACTCGATGCCTAATTTAAGATCGACATGTTCCTCGGCCCCTATTTTAAGGGCTTTTACATGTGCAATTGCTACTATTGGCTAGTGGAAATACTTGCACCTAGCTGCAGCTGGTTAGTGAAAGTATTATGTAACCCACACATCTGTCCCTGACCTGCCTGTGCCCCCCTGCCACAGTCCACACCCTCTTCTAGATGCACGCTTTGCACCCCCCAACCCTCCCACGCCCTTCCCAGGTCCACACCCTCCTTTCCGATGAAGACTTTGGATTTCACATGCACAATTGGTAGAATACAGACTAAGGGCAGTTTGGGGCGTAACTGCAAATCAGTGCCAATCAATGCCTATAATGGGCTATTATTGCTTCTTGATGCCAATAAGCAGCTAATTTATCAATTAAGCCATGCATGGAAGATACACCTTGTGTGTGCAACTTTGTACACTAAGCATGATCCTGGGCATACAAGATAACAGAATTAGGACTTAATTCACAAGAACACTGGGACAGACCGAAGGTCCATCAAGGCTAGTATCCTATTCCAACAATGGTCAACCCAGGTCCCAAGTACATGGCAGAAACCCAAAGAGTAGCAACATTCCAGAGCTGAGCTTGTGATGTCACAATGCCTCATTCCACCAATAAGAGCCAAACTCATCAGTGATGTCACAATGGTTTGATTGTCCTATACTGGGCTCACATAAGAGTTGCCATTCTGGGACAGACTGAAGGTCTTCAAGCCTAGTATCCTGTCAACCCAGGTCCCAAGTACATGGCAGAAACCCAAAGAGTAGCAACATTCCAGAGCTGAGCTTGTGATGTCACAATGCCTCATTCCACCAATAAGAGCCAAACTCATCAGTGATGTCACAATGGTTTGATTGTCCTATACTGGGCTCACATAAGAGTTGCCATTCTGGGACAGACTGAAGGTCTTCAAGCCCAGTATCCTGTCAACCCAGGTCCCAAGTGCCTGGCAGAAACCCAAAGAATAGCAATATTCCAGAGCTGAGCTTGTGATGTCATGATGCCTCATTCCACCAATGCCTAAGAGCCAACCTCAGCAGTGATGTCACAATGGTTTGATTGTCCTAGACTTGGCTCATATAAGAACATGAGAATTGCCATGCTGGGACAGACCAAAGGTCCATCAAGCCCAGTTTCCTATTTCCACATTAGCCAATCCAGGACCCAAGTACCTAGCTTCAAGCCCTGAATGGGTGCAGCAGAGCAGTCCTCCCTGACACATTCCACCACACCCCGGAAGACAGGCAGCATCAGGTAAGTCTCCTTCACAACATATACATCAAAGAGACCCCAGAGCTGCAAAGTTGATGTGAGAAGGTTTGTCTCATTTTCTCGAGAGAAACCACAGGTTTCAGAGAACAAGAGTGCCACCAGGCCTCCTCCTTTTTCTTGAAAGTAGCAGCAACAAATTCAAGGGGGGGGATTCTGCTCTAATTAGTGTTGTAAAAAACCTCAAAGCCAAAGCCTTTCATTGGATAGGAATCAGTATTGCACTTGCATCCACATTTTCTGCAAATTGGCCGCGTCTCATAGGAAAATGAGCTTTCGACAGTAAATGCTAATAACGTGCTGCTTTATTAGAAATTGCAAAGGAAAGCGATTAGTGCTTTGCTAATTAGCAGACGTGCATTGCAAGAAATGAAGGCTTTGCCCAATTGTTGGCACATTTAGGGCTGCAACTGATTATGTCTTGAAGGGATGGAAGAGGAATGGATTTTTCTTAAGCAAATAAACCTAAATTAGCTTTCGGAAAGCTGCTTCCTCAGTAAGCTGTCACCATCAGACAGTGCAGCTCTTCAGTCTCGGGACTCATGTAATTCTCTGGGACAGGAGCCGAGTCTGTAGCACAGTCTCCAAGAGCGTCTTCCTCCAAACCTCTCAGCATCTGCCAGAAACTAGCATCGGGGCTCTGCTGACTCTCCAGAGCAGTAGCCTAATGGTCAGTGCAGGGGCCCGAGATCTAGAGGAACTGGCTTCAATTGCCACTGACCTTGGGCAAGTCATTTAACCTAGTTCTTCATCTTCCCTCTGCCATGTCCAGCCTCCTCTGATGAAATTTCATGTGAGGGAGACACAGCAGAAGGAAGATGCCGAAAGTCACCTCTGTTCATGCTGCTGCTGCTAGCGATGAAGGTCAAACATACAGGATCGTAGTGGAAAAGGGAGGAAGAGGGAAGACTAGGTGAAGCGCTGGAGGTGATGTCAGAGGCTGGGAACTTTGCCACTGTTTATCACCTGGCTCTCTTAGTCCAATGGTTAAGCTGGCCCTGGGATTTTGGCATCACTGTCGAGGGCAGGGGGTGTCAAAGTTCCTCCTTGAGGGCCACAATCCAGTTGGGTTTTCAGGATTTCCTCAATGAATATGCATGAGATCTATTTACATGCACTGCTTTCATTGTAAGCTAATAGATCTCATGCATATTCATTGGGGAAATCCTGAAAACCCAACTGGATTGCGGCCTTTGAAGAGGAACTTTGACACCCCTGGTCTAGGGGAAATAGCAGACAGCATTGAAGGTAGTGATACGGTGTATAGGGGACATGATTGTCTGAATGAGCAGCTCTTCCAGGTGGCTGGGAATAGAGGGTTTCTGACGTTCCTGTATCTCTTTACCCCCAATTACCAACTTGTCAGTGCTGTGCCTGGCTGCAGAAATAATGGTGGGAGTGTGTTGTGCAGTGGTTAGAGGGTTCAAATCCCTCACTGCTCCTTGTGACCCTGGGCAAGTCACTTAACCCCCCCATTGACCCAGGTACACTAGACAGAGTTTAAGCCCATCAGGACAGACATGGAAATATGATAAAGTACCTGAATGTAAAACCACATATGTGTTATATCAATAAATTAAATAAATACAGAGAGCGATAGTGACCTCTGGGCTGGTGAGAACACGGCGTCCCCCAACCTCTCCCTGACTAAGCAACCAACAGCTATAAGTAAGACGTCTCTATTTAAAAGGATTTATCTTCCACATATCCTAATTGTTCTCTGCAGAGTCCAAGTAAACAAAGATCATCTTGAATAAGCATCATAATGCATAGATAATTAAAAAATACACAAAAGATGCTTCAAAAATAAAAAAAACATTTTAAGACAAACCACTCAGTGATTCTACCCAAAGTGGAAGCATTTTTAAAGCAAAATACGTTAACCTTCTTTCTAAAATTCAGCAAATCAATCATTCCGTGAGGCTGAAGTGGTGGACGGATTGGCCTCTGTGAAGACGAGATACTGGGCTAGACGGGCCATTGGTCTGACTCAATATGGCTAGTTTTTGTTCTTACATGGGCTAAGAAAAAGCAAACCTGGGGAACGATCTAAAGTCTTTGTACATAAGTGGCTCAAATCCTGGTGTCAGGATGCGAAGGAGGAGGAGGGCAATATGTGGAAAAAGAATGTCCCACAAAAGGTGGACACAATTGGATCCTAAAATAGCCTTTTATTTATCCAAAAACGGCTCAAAAACTCAATGACTCGACATGTGCATGTTTCGGCCAATCTGGTCTGCCTCAGGAGTCTGGTGAATCTTCAAACACACGGATATATTAATCCAAGGGCTTAATAAAGCTACTAGTGATCAAATGCAAACTTGCAAGGTGAAAGACGCTGGAGCAGGGACAATCCTATGCCAGCGTCTTTCACCTTGAAAGTTTGCATTTGATCACTAGTAGCTGTATTAAGCCCTTGGATTAATATGTCCTTGTGTTTGAAGATTCATCAGAATCCTGAGGTAGACCAGATTGGCCGAAACATGCACATGTCGAGTCATTGAGTTTTTGAGCCATAAGATAACATAAGAACCTAAGTATCGCCTCTGCCGAGTCAGACCATAGGTCCATCGTGCCCAGCAGTCCGCTCCCGTGGCAGCCCCCCAGGTCAATGACCTGTAAGTGATCCTTTACTAAGACATTTTATCCTGTATAGTACCCCTCTAATTATACCCTTCAATTCCCTTTTCCTTCAGGAATTCGTCAATCCCTTTTTGAAACCCAAAATCGTACTCTGCTCTACCACCTCCTCTGGAAGCGCATTCCAGGTATCCACCACCCTCTGAGTGAAGAAGAACTTCCTAGCATTTGTTCTGAATCTGTCTCACTTCAATTTTTCTGAGTGCCCTCTAGTTTTTGTTGCCCCCGCCAGTCTGAAGAATCTGTCCCTCTCTACCTTCTCTCTACCCTTCATGATCTTGTAAGTTTCTATCATGTCCCCTCTAAGTCTCTGCTTTTCCAGAGAAAAGAGCTCCAGCTTCTCCAGCCTTTCAACATATGAAAGGTTTTCCTTGCCCTTTATCATTCTTGTTGCTCTTCTCTGGACCCTCTCAAGTATCGCCATATCCTTCTTAAGGTACGGCGACCAGTACTGGATGCAGTATTCCAGATGCGGGCGCACCATCGCCCGATATAGCGGCAGGATAACTTCTTTGGTTCTGGTAGTGATTCCCTTTTTGATAATGCCTTCTTTGAGGCTGCTGCGCATTGTGCCTCCGGCTTCATTGTTTTGCCCACCAAAACCCCCAAGTCCTTTTCTAGGTTGCTTACCCCCAATACCATCCCTCCCATCGTGTAGTTGTGCATCGGGTTTCCTTTCCCTATGTGCAAGACTTTGCATTTCTCTACATTGAAGCTCATTTGCCATTTATTTGCCCATTCACTCAGTTTGTTCAGGTCTCTTTGTAGTTCTTTACATTCCTCAACAGTTCTAACCCTACTGGAGAGTTTTGTGTCGTCCGTGAATTTTATAACTTCGCACTTCGTCCCTACTTCCAGGTCATTTATGAATATATTGAACAGCAGTGGTCCCAGCACTGACCCTTGCGGGACACCACTCGTGACTCCTTTCCAGTCAGAGTAGTGTCCCTTTACTCCTACCCTCTGTTTCCTATCCACCAGCCAATTTCTGATCCATCTGTGCACGACCCCTTCCACCCCGTGGTTCCACAGTTTCCTTAGTAGGCACTCGTGGGGTACCTTGTCAAAGGCTTTTTGGAAGTCCAGATACATGATGTCTATGGGGTCACCTTTATCCAATTGTTTATTTATCCCCTCAAAAAAGTACAGTAGGTTCGTTTGGAAAGATCTTCCTTTACAGAAACCGTGCTGGCTGGTTCTCAACAGATTATTTCTTTTTAGATGCTCATTGATGCTGTCCTTGATTAATGATTCGGCCAAGTTCCTCCAAAGTGACTCCAGATTTCAGAAGTAAAAATTGACGTGGAAGAGTGGTAGCCTGGCCGATAAGAGTTCATGCAGGCTGAAAGTGTGGCTGAAGTGGACAGAAAGGAAGACGGCAGTACGAGGGGCTCAGCCCAACCAAGAAGAGAATTTTGTGGAGCCCTGAAACCTACAAGGTAGTCCACACTTTTCATTTCAAAAGTGTCAAGAAAAGTGTGGAATAACTTAAGAACATAAGAATAGCCTTACTGGGTCCCTCAAGCCCAGTAGCCCACTCTCATGGTGGCCAATCCACAGGGCCGCCATCAGGGCAGTACCACCAGTCCTGCATTCAGGGGCCCGGAGCTGACAGGGGGCCCAGGCTCCCCCAGGGTCCTAGGCCACAGTCTAGGGGGAGGGGCGGTCCGCCCCATGTGGACAGGAAAGAGCTGGACGGGGGACCCGCGGAGTTCAATACATCTCGAGCCGCGAGGCTCGTCTTCTGTTCCTGCCTGCCCTGCCGCTCACATATAGCCGATCGCAAGTGTTCCCCGATGCCAGCGCTGACTTCAGAGGGAGGGCTTAAGCAAAGCCTGCCCTCCGACGTCAGCGCTGACGTCGGAGAATACTTCCGGTCGGCTATTTGTGCGCGGCAGGGCAGGCAGGAAACAGAAGACAAGCCTCGCGGCTTGAGCTTCGTTTTGCTGAGAAAGTTGCAAAGATGGGCTGGGAGGCAAACACGGAACACAAAAGGGGGGAGGGAGTGCGTTTTGGACACAAGGCATGAACTTGGGAGAGAGGAAGGGAGAGAAAGAGATGCCGACGTGGGGGAGAGAATGGGTTTTTGGACACAGAAGGCATGGACTTGGGAGAGAGGAAGGGAGGGAAAGAGATGCTGAGGTGGGGGAGGGAATGGGTTTTTGGACACAGAAGGCATGGACTTGGGAGAGAGGAAGGGAGGGAAAGAGATGCTGAGGTGGGGGAGGGAATGTGTTTTTGGACACAGAAGGCATGGACTTGGGAGAGAGGAAGGAAGGGAAAGAGATGCTGAGGTGGGGGAGGGAATGAGTTTTTGGACACAGAAGGCATGGACTTGGGAGAGAGGAAGGGAGGGGAAAGAGATGGTTGTGTACACGGGGAATAGAAGAAAGGAGAATTTTTGGTCAAGGGAGGGAGTGAGGTACAGAAAGTGGCATACCAGGGTGGGGGGGGGCGGTCTGCCCCGCCCCGGGTTTACGTCCCAAGGGGGTGCACAGCTGGCCACCCTCCAGTGTTCTCCCTAGGCCGGCAAACTGCGGCTCTTTAGCCACTTGAGTGCCACCGCCGCCATCGGGAACAGGCCAGCGCCAAGTTTCCCTGCTTTTCCCTGTGGGGCCGGCCAACTCTCGCCACTCGCGTCAATTCTGACGTCGGAGAGGACGTTCTGGGCCAGCCAATCACTGCCTGGCTGGCCTAGAATGTCCTCTCCAACGTTAGAAATGACATCGGGTGGCGAGAGTTGGTTGGCCCCGCGGGGTAGAGAAGCAGGGCGAACTTGGCGCCGGCCTGTTCCCAATGGCGGCAGTGGCAGCATTTTCCCAATGGTGGTGGCATAAAGGAGGGCAGGGAGAAAGAAAGAAAGGGAGGACAGGAAGCCAGAAAGAAAGAAAGGGGGCAGGGTGAAACAAAGAAAAATAGGGCACGGAAAGAGAGAGAGAAAGACAGACATACAGAACGAAAGACGGTGTGGAGAGAGAAAGAAGGGAGCAGGGTGAGAGAGAGAAAAACAGACATACAGAAAGAAAGGGGGTATGGAGAGAGAGAAAAAGAAAGAAGGGGCAGGGTGAAACAAAGAAAAAGTTTGGGGAGGGAATGGGGTCTGGAGGAGAGGAAGCATACAGGAGGCTGAAAGAAGGGAAGAAATATTGGATGTACAGTCAGAAGAATAAAGTGCAACCAGAGACTGATGAAATTACCAAAGGTAGGAAAAATGGTTTTATTTTCAATTTAGTGATCAAAATGTGTCTGCTTTGAGAATTTATATATGCTGTCTATATTTTGCACTATGGCCCCCTTTTACTAAACCGCAATAGCGTTTTTTAGCGCAGGGAGCCTATGAGCATTGAGAGCAGCGTGGGGCTGATTCAGCGCAGCTCCCTGCGCTAAAAACCGCTATTGCATTTTAGTAGAAAGGGAGGGGGAATATTTGTCTATTTTTGTATAGTTGTTACTGAGGTGACATTGCATAAAGTCATCTGCCTTGACCTCTTTGAAAACCCGCGGAATATAAATGATAATTAACATTTTCTCTGCGTACAGCGTGCTTTGTGTTTTTAAAATTTTATTGTTGGTAGATCATTTTGACTTGGCCACAAAGGTAAGGGGGAGGAAGGGAGGGGAACTGCTGAAAGACATCTAGTAATCCTTGAAGGCTTGACTGTGCAGGGAATTATTTTTGTAAAATCATGTTTTGTTATGTGACTGGCATTATTTAGACTTTAATTTCTATGAATGAATAGAATGAAAATGATATAAATTACTTGCTTGTTTTTATGTGCGTGTGCTGAAGGAAAGTGGAGAGAGAGTGGGCTGAGGACGCTGAAGGGAAATGGGGAAGAGAGAATGGGGAGAAGACGCTGATTTATAAATTGACAATTGTACAGAATATTGTTTCTTTTTTATATTCATCCATAGCTGCATGTTAATGATGTGCTCATATGCACTTATTTATCATCATAACATATACATCATCATTAACATGCAGCTGTGGATGTGTAAGGACAGGCTGAGGAGGATGGATGGGAAGGAAGGAAGGTGCACATATCAACATATCGTACATTTTTAACATGCATGATTCAGCTATAGGCAAGCAGAGGAGGATGGGATCATACAGATGTGTATGTTCAGATATGCGCTCAGATGTGTAGTTTAGTTTTTTCTGATATATTTATTAAGCTTATAGTATTTATAAAAACACATTTAATACTTGTTACACAAAATATTGTGCAATTGTGATCTACTTCTGGCCTACAAAGGTCAAAAGAAATCCTTAACTGAGATTTTACATTCAAAAGTGAATTATAGCTACTAGCACTATTATTTATTAGTTATTTATTATGCAGATGTTTGTTAGTTTGTTATTAGTTCAGTATTAGACATATGTTAGTTTAGAATAGATAGGTATAGATTAGTTTAGTTTAGTTTAGGTTAGGGCCCTGCTGAAAGAGTCTACCTTGACGTGGTTGCAGGCTTACAAATCTTTTGGTCAAAGAGTGCGGCAACAGAGAAAAGTATGTGTGTATTCGGCCCATGGAAGAATGGGGGGGTCGGGGGGGGAGAAGGGGTGCGTGGGGGGCCCAATAGGATTGCTCAGTAAGGGGCCCAGTACCTGGCCAAAACCCAAGGTGTAGCAATATTCCATGCTACCAATCCAGGGCAAGCAGTGGCTTCCATCGTGTCTTTCTCAATAACAGACTATGGACTTTTCCTCCAGGAACTTGTCCAGACCTTCCTTAAAACCAGTTACACTATCCGCTCTTACCACATCCTCTGGCAACACGTTCCAGAGCTTAACTATTCTCTGAGCGAAAATTTTTTTTCTTCTATTGGTTTTAAGAGCAGTTCCCTTGTGAGTTTCATGCTATTATATGCAAATGTATAATGGTATGGTATAATCTGATTGATTTCCATAAATTATGATCGAACAATTCAGGCATTCAGATGACTTTTTTGTTGGATATAAAGTTTCAGTATTATTTCATGTACTCTTGTGATCTTCATTGCTCATCATCTGAATCTTAACATTGGACAGTTACTTAACAGTCAAAAAGCAACACAGATTAGAGAATGACACAGGGATAAATATTTCCCTGTCCCCGTGGGAACTCATTTTCCCATCCCATCCCCACGATCTTTTCCTATCCCCGCCCCATTCCTGCAAGCTCCGTCCTCATCTGCACAAGCCTCAAACACTTCAAAATCCTAAGTAGCAACATTCTAGAGCTCAGATTGTGATGTCATAATGCCTCATTCCACCAATGCCTAAGCTCCGTCCTCATCTGCACAAGCCTCAGACACTTTAAAATCCTAAGTAGCAACATTCTAGAGCTCAGATTGTGATGTCATAATGCCTCATTCCACCAATGCCTAAGCTCCGTCCTCATCCGCACAAGCCTCAAACACTTTAAAATCCTAAGTAGCAACATTCTAGAGCTCAGATTGTGATGTCATAATGCCTCATTCCACCAATGCCTAAGCTCCGTCCTCATCCGCACAAGCCTCAAACACTTCAAAATCCTAAGTAGCAACATTCTAGAGCTCAGATTGTGATGTCATAATGCCTCATTCCACCAATGCCTAAGCTCCGTCCTCATCCACACAAGCCTCAAACACTTCAAAATCCTAAGTAGCAACATTCTAGAGCTCAGATTGTGATGTCATAATGCCTCATTCCACCAATGCCTAAGCTCCGCCCTCATCCGCACAAGCCTCAAACACTTTCAAATCATAAGTGTTGGAGGTTTGTGCAGTTAAGGCAGAGCTTATAGGAATGCAGCAGGGACAGCGACAAAACTGAGGGGAACGGGATGGGGAAATTGAGTTCCTGCGGGGACAGGGACAAATTTGTCCCTGTGTCAGGTTAATCATTCAGGTACTTCTCCACTCTGTGTCATGACGCTTGACGTTCTCCTAATGCGACTAGCAGGCTTGTATTATGGAAATTCACTCGCCTCTTCCCTCACTAGTTACTGTCTCTGACAGTCTACCTAGGTCTATCGCCCAGTCCTTGTTCCTAATTAAGGTTTTTAACAGCCTGACTAATGGGTGATGTACAGACAAGCTTAATATTGTTACTAAATGCAAAGGGATAATTATCTGCCTCTTCTGGGATGTCATAACTGTGTTATCATGTTGTAATAATCTCCCCATTCTGCAGACACTCCTTGGAGAAATCAGTCATTCAATTCAAAACCCTTTTTTCTTTAGGGCAAAGTAAAGCACAGCCAGTGTAATAAGTGTTGCTACTTTTAATATCCTGGTCACAAAAACAATCACATCTGTAGCAATGCATTCCTAGACTATCCTTGATTTCCAACAATGTCACATGAAGATACGGGAGCCAGTCACGGGAATTTTTTCCCTCTTCAGTAGCTCTCAGACTGGTTCTCCATAGTTATCAAAGGTAAAATGATCTTTCACTGTCCAGAACGGCCTTCGAAAGGCCAACACGATTTCTCTCAAAATCACCTCCATAGTAGGGGGCGGAGGGTTCAAGGCCAGATCACATGTGAATATGAATCACCAAACCCTCATATTTTGGGTTCAAGTTTCACGTTTATTATTGATTTGATATACCACCTTATCATTTATTTCAAGGTGGTTGTACAATTTAAAATAGGGTAAAAACAAGTCATACAAATTAACATAACTTAACAAAAGATAAAGTATAAGACTGGACAAACAGGTACGAATGGAAAGAGGGGAAGAACTACAATGGTTAAAGGAAAGAGAGGTAGAAAGGGAAAACCAAAAGGACGGGGTTAAAACCAAGTCCAATACAAATGGACTAGGAGTTATGTTCTATCAAGGCGAGTTCCTGATTCCTAAATATAGACACACCTATATAGATTTACCCTTATCAAGCACAAACTATATGAATCCTTATGACCACAGGATGTATACCATCAAGCCTTGTGTGAATCTCTTCATAAAGGCATTAATAACCCCCCCCCAAAAAAAAAAAAAAAAAATAAGAATCAATAAAGGCATCAAAGACATTCACCAGCAATGGCATTCCTCTAAATAAAACCTCTTGCCAGGTGACATTGTTTTTGTCCGACATGAACCATTTTACAAAACATGTCCAAGGATTGAAGGCTGCCGCACCACGACACGATAGTTCTCCCCCAGGGACAACACTGCGGTCCTGAATCTTAATTTAACGGACAGTTGCTTGCAGGCATTTCTGAATTGTGTTTCTAATATCACATTTAAGATAAGTTAAATTTTATTGCAAATATTTATGAGAGCCCTATGCACTTTAAAAATGAAAAATTAAAGAAAATAATATAAATAATAAAAACATAAATAACATGGGCGAATGAAGAAGCCGCAGCCATAGCCACTAAGAGCATTTTGTATCGCCAAAAAAATGTGGGCGTACAAAAATGGCATGTCTGAAGCCCGTTTAAAAAGTTAAAAATTAAATAATTACTATAGAGATGATGAGATAGTGGAGACATTAGTCTTTTAAGTGTTGAGTCTAATATCACCCTGGCATATTTAGCTGTAAATCCTGAGCTGGAGATTGTGATTTATACAAAGACTATTACTAGCATTACAGTGTATTAATAAATCAGTTACGGCTGCATCAATTTTATTTGTCTTATATGTTCATGCAATAAGCATATAAACGTGGAGATCGTGTTGATGCTTGGGCCGAGGGAGGCCCTGCTGGCCGCAATTGTCGCTGAAATGCATTAACAGCTGGACAAATCTGAGAGCTCTCAGGAAGATTTAAAAAGCAAACACAGAATATGGAATGTTTTCTTAAATCTCCATTTGACTGTTGAGTATTTTTTCGCCTGGAAGTTCTGAGTGGTAAAGATTTGTATAACTTTTAACCCTTGCTGCCAAATGTCTTGTAAGAAGTGTCACCAACCAGTCCTGAGAGGGTACAGGAATGAGTTTACAAAATCCCAAGTGGTATAGAACAACTTTTTACTCTTTCAAAAATTATGAAAACTAGGAGACACTCATTGGAGTTACATGGAAATACCTTTAAAACACAAAGGAGGAAATATTTTTCCACTCAACAAGTAGTTAAGCTCTGGGGGGGTGTTCAATGCCGGAGAATGTGGTAACTGTGGTTCGTGTAGCTGGATTTGAAAACAGTTTGGACATGTTGCTGGAGGAAAGTCCATAGTCTGCAACTGAGCTAGACATGGGGGAAGCCACTGTTTGCCCTGGGATCAGTAACATGGAATCTTGCTACTCTTTGGGAATTCCACAAGGAATGCTGGTACTATTTGGGATTCTGCCAGGTACTTGGGACCTGGGTTGGCCACTGTTGGAAACAGGATACTGAGCTTGATGGTCTCTTCCATTATGGAAATTCTCATGTTCTTATATGAGCCAAGTCTAGCACAATCGAGCCATTGTGACATCACTGATGAGATTGGCCCTTAGGCATTGGTAGAATGAGGCATTATGACATCAGAGTCTTTTAGGATTCTGCCAGGTTTGGCTGCTGTGGAAACAGGATACTGGGCTGGATGACCCACCATGGCTGTTCCTATGTCCTTATGTAAGCAAAATTGCACACTATTCTGAACTACATGGACACTAAATTGGCAAATAGTGCTAACAATCAATTATTTGTGTTAATTGGCAACAGTTTGGATTTGCACATGCAGCTGAAAAGTAGGCGTGGCCATTCACTACTACGGAGACCCGTTGGTGCAAAGCCTCTCGCCCGGGAACTGGCTCTGTTATTCTAGAACAGCACTCGACGCAGACCTGCTTCTGCAGCCAAATTCGGACAAAAAGGCCCAAAGTGTCTGATAGCGAAAGGAGTTTGGGATTGAAGTTTTGCTATGTTAATGTAAGAGTGTGAGGCCTATGTCCACCCAGTACAGAAAACTATTGACTCCAAAGAACCAGGGACAGTCTCTTTCTTCATGAAGCAAAACTCCTGAGATTGTTTATGGCCCAAACACAGTCTGTAAAAGTCCTTCATGAGACAGGTAAAAAGGTCTGGTCCCAGCCTCACAGGAAAGGTTGGCTTACCTCAGCCAGGCAGCGTAGTCAATGACCTCTTCTTGGGCCTCCTTAACCTAGTTCTAGCCCGACTCCTCCTTCCTGGGTCACTTCCCCCTATATTAAGGTAGCTCTGACATTGAGGGGATGGTAGCGTCCTGTAGACTCCTTCACATCCCCTCCCCCTCAGATCAACCATGCCTCGTTGAGCACTTGCCCTATCAGGATCCACCGCCCGAAACAAAAAGTCAGCATTTGCCCCCAGTAAACAATGGAAATTTGACTACTCAAAACGTAGGATTTTCCCTGCAAGCACTATTAGCTCGGATTCAGACATCTGAAAGCTGTGACCATGTGACTCATTGAACATTGGGTTTTCAGCCATCACCCTTTCATATTTAACAGCTGCACAAACTGAATCTCACCAAAACTGGAAATTACTGGATCTAGAATTCTTCCAGGATGACTATTTTCATTGCAATCACCATGAGAATATCAAAAAGATATTTTTCAGGAGACTGGGATGCTTTGGGGTAAACTTGCAAAGTAGAATATTATCAATTTAAATGTCAGCAGGGAGCTTATACCTATAATGACAGATATCTTTCCTATAGCTCACACCAAAAATGGCTTCAGATAAGAGCAACTGCTTCATTTACAAAATT
This sequence comes from Geotrypetes seraphini, assembly GCF_902459505.1. Lineage (NCBI taxonomy): Eukaryota > Metazoa > Chordata > Amphibia > Gymnophiona > Dermophiidae > Geotrypetes > Geotrypetes seraphini. The sequence continues at coordinate 190,077,390 of NC_047091.1, read as the reverse complement.
TGGGCGAAGGGCAATGGTCTAGTTATCTTAGTCTAAAACCAGGACCACTGAGTTTTAGATTAAGTAAATGTCACGTCATGAGCCCAATTTTGTTGAAGCGCCAACATACAAGGCGAAGTGCGAGGGCACATGATGTGATGCATTCTAGAAGTTATCCTACCCAATTCACGAGCATTACTGAACAACTCAAATATGTCAGGTTGAGTCAAGGATACAAACCATTTATTTGCATGTAACAATGCTTTCAATTGCATGCATTGAAAGTATTGGGAGTCATCCCTTCCATGTAAGCTTTGCAACTGAGTGAAGGAACACATTCTTCCACCCAGAACTAGGTCTATGATTGTGACTTAACAATCATGATCCCATCATAGCTTCCCTTCTTAGAAAGATTCTGTAAAGTAACCAAATCTAGATGGGGGAACCTATGGACCTAAGTTTCCATAAAATAAACATACATAATTGTGAGCCCAAAACAGAAATTTACAATTCTATTCCATTCCTATCTAAAATAACAAAATACAACTCCCTCAGCAAACAATCAAAACCCAGCCTAGAATATCCCCCAAACAATCGATTTACAGCAGAGGCAACTAGTAGTCGGTCTGCTTGAAGACTTAAACGACCAGAACCAAAACAGAAGCTACCTAATTCCATTAAGCATATTACAGCATAGGCTGGTATGGCTCTACAAATCAGCATCCACAAACAGCTTCGTTTTCAACTGTTCCTTAAAACTAAAGCGGTCCGTGTGTAATCTTAGATGTCCCGACAACATAGTAACATAGTAGATGACGGCAGATAAAGACCCGAATGGTCCATCCAGTCTGCCCAACCTGATTCAATTTAAATTTTTTTTTTTTTTTCTTCTTAGCTATTTCTGGGCAAGAATCCAAAGCTTTACCCGGTACTGTGCTTGGGTTCCAACTGCCGAAATCTCTGTTAAGACTTACTCCAGCCCATCTACACCCTCCCAGCCATTGAAGCCCTCCCCTGCCCATCCTCCACCAAACGGCCATACACAGACACAGACCGTGCAAGTCTGCCCAGTAACTGGCCTAGTTCAATATTTAATATTATTTTCTGATTCTAAATCTTCTGTGTTCATCCCACGCTTCTTTGAACTCAGTCACAGTTTTACTCTCCACCACCTCTCTCGGGAGCGCATTCCAGGCATCCACTACCCTCTCCGTAAAGTAGAATTTCCTAACATTGCCCCTGAATCTACCACCCCTCAACCTCAAATTATGTCCTCTGGTTTTACCATTTTCCTTTCTCTGGAAAAGATTTTGTTCTACGTTAATACCCTTCAAGTATTTGAACGTCTGAATCATATCTCCCCTGTCTCTCCTTTCCTCTAGGGTATACATATTCAGGGCTTCCAGTCTCTCCTCACACTTATTCCAACGGGACACTCCAGCCAATGAAAACATCTTAGATTTTGTAGCTACACATCTCACACTTGCCTCAGTATTCACTAATCATCTCATGCCCCCTTCTGATCGCAAAGCTTTGTTTGGTCTGTAGACCTTCCAGAGAGGCTGAAACCAGAAAGGGGCTGATTCATCAAAATGGGGAGGAAACTGTTCCTAGGGTGCCTTTTGCCTAATACCCCAGCGCCAGCACTGCTGGAGGAGGATTAAACTGTACTAGGAACAAAATAGGCTGGCTTTAAAAATATAGATGCATATTTCATTGGATTTTGTTGTGTTTATGGTACGTCTCCTCTTAAGCAATCTGTTTCTCTGGGCACTGTGGCAACGATTCAGAAATCAGCTCCCTTGAATATACACCTCGGAGCCCTAAGACCCATCTGCTTCTTCAGATATAAATGATTAGCTCCAAGGAGCCGATATTTTCCTAGTGCCTGCAGGTGTGAGACTGTAGGAATATGGCGTGTTTTCTGCAAGAAATAACTGTACAGGATGGGTCAGTTCTTTGCACTGCTCAGTAAGATAAACACTGTTCTAGATGACATAAGAAATCAGCTTTATTCTGCTACTACTAGTAATCTAATCAGGATTTCTTAATCACACTTATCCAGTACTGGTTCTAGGTGATTTACAAGATCAGAGGACTATGCAGCATTATGGGGAAGTAGTTGTATCACGTTGTGGAGGACAGTTACATTGTCACGGAGAGACACCGAGTCACTGAGCTGAAAGGAATTGATCAAATACAGGCAGTCCCCAGGTTAAGAACGAGTTGTTCTTAAGTCAGATTTGTCTGTAACTCAGAACTTGTAGGTTTTAAGATTCTGCTCCCAGTTGACAAAAGGGCCAACTGTTCCCAGTGTTCCCTCTAAGGTACAGCACGCACAACCACACACTGTTCTTAATGTGGCCATGCGTCATTCCTGAATCTGCTACAGGAGAAGTGGAGGAGTCTATTTGAAATCAAATGAAGCCGCAACCATGTTCCTAAGTTGGACGTCTGTAACTTGGGGAATGCCTGTAGGAACATTACTACTTTTACGATTTATTATTTCTATAGCGCTACCAAATGCATGTAGCACTGTACATTAAACACACAAGAGATTGTCCCTGCTCAAAAGAGCTTACAATCTAAGTTATGACAGACACATAGAACATAGGGTGGATCAATATATGGTGCTCATGAAGGGACAAATAAAGAAAGAAGAGGTAGTGAGGGAATTCTCTCGATCTAGTCACTTTCCATTGTGCTTTTCTGTGAAGTAAGTTTCTGTAATTAATCATACATCTAGTGCAAAAGCCACTGTTGGAAACAGGATATTGGGCATGATGGACCTTCAGTCTGTCCCAGAATGGCAACTCTTATGTGAGCCCAGTATAGGACAATCAACCCATTGTGACATCACTGATGAGGTGGCTCTTAGGCATAGATGGAATGAGGCATTATGACATCACAATTTCAGCTCTGGAATGTCGCTACTCTTTGGGTTTCTGCCATGTACTTGGGACCTGGGTTGACCATTGTTGGAACAGGATACTAGCCTTGATGGACCTTCGGTCTGTCCCAGTGTTCTTGTGAATTAAGTCCTAATTCTGTTATCCTTTTCCAATCACAACACTCTGAATAACTTTTATTGTAGCAAACTTCAGCTATTTGGAAAAAAATAAACTGTGATATGAAAACTTATCTGTGCTGGAGCGGAGCACTTTCCATAGCACCGTTTATTTTTACCATTTATTTCGATAGTAAAACAGCTGTGGCTAGTTGTGTCTAGAGCAGGGGTGGGCAAACTTTTTACTCGTGAGCCACAATGGGTTCTTAAATTTGACAGAGGGGCTGGACCAAAAACATCTTTCTATCCCTCCATCCCCCTGTGCAGCAGAACCCTTTCCCAGCTTCTCTCCTTCCCTCCCTCCCTCCCATCCCTCGTATAGCAGGACCCTTGCCCAGCTTCCATCCTTCCCTCCCATCCCTCATGTAGCAGGACCTTTTCCCAGCTTCCATCCTTCCCTCCCATCCCTCGTGTAGCAGGACCTTTTCCCAGCTTCCATCCTTCCCTCCCATCCCTCGTGTAGCAGGACCCTTTCCCAGCTTCTATCCTTCCCTCCCTCCCTCCCTTGTGTAGCAGGACCCTTATCCAGCTTCCATCCTTCCCTCCCATCTCTTGTGTAGCAGGACCCTTGCCCAGCTTCCATTCTTCCCTCCCATCGTATAGCAGGACCCTTGTCCAGCTTCCATCCTTCCCTCCCATCCCTCATGTAGCAGGACCCTTGCCCAGCTTCTATCCTTCCCTCCCTCCCATCCCTTGTGCAGCAGAATCCTTGAGCACCTGCCCCTGCTGCGCAGCCAAAACCCCGCTGACCCTCCATTCTTCCCTCCCATCTGAATCCCACCGTCCGCGAGCCCTACATATCTCCCTCCAGAGCAGTATCGGGCCGGCAGCACTCTAAACAGGCTGCTTCAAGGCCTTCTCTCGTCGGGGCCTTCCGTATGCTGCGTTACTGACTACATCATCAGTGATGGGGCAGAGGGAGCTCCCCAATGAGAGAAGGCCATGAAGCAGCCTGTTTAGAGTGCTGCCAGCCAGACGCTGTTCTGGTCAGTGGGGTTCGGATGGTCAGCGGGCTGGATTAAAAAACTAAACAGGCTGTATATGGCCCGTGGGCCGTAGTTTGGCCATGACTGGTCTAGAGTTAGCATATTTTCATGTGTGGGACCTCAGGAGTGGAATAATCTTCTAGGATATTTATGACAGCAAACAAGTTTGAGTAGTTTTAAGAAAATGTTGAAGAACTCTTCTGTAAGATGAAATAGTTATAGTTTTTTGATGCAAGGCGCTGATCGCCTCTTTGTCATTTTAGGAGGCTTTACATTATTACTATTATGTTTTATTCATGTTTGATTTGTTGTACTGTAGGTGATTCTGTTTGAGTATGTACTTTTTATTGTGACTTGCCTTGGGAAAGGCGTGTATAAATAAAGAAATGCAAATTCAAATACAATCTGACATTGTATGTGAATGTTTGAATATGAGGGATTAGTTTATTACAGTATATTATTACACCATGCACTACTTCCTGTTTTCCTTTCGCATGGTCGAAAAGCGTGCAAAATCTAGGACAGTGCTGTTTCCATAACAACACGCCAGGCAGGTTGCGTTGCAATTATCATGCATTTTTCAAAAACTATATTAATGCTGCTTCCAAGGAGAAGAGGAGGAAAGGCCTTCTGAATCCAGAGCCAGCTAATGGCTTTGCTGCTGCGGATCTTTCATTTAAAATAGCTGCTTTCGAAAGACTTGTCACACAGACGCTCTCAGAGTGCTGTGGAGAGCCAAGAGAGTGACAGGGCCGACAGGTCACCCAGCCAAACTTTATTCCCATCACATCAAGCGAGTCACACAACCTCTCAAGTATCAGTTTGTACAAGTTGTTTAAATTGGGACACATCTCCCACCCCCCAAAATAAAACCCAACAACCCATAGTTAACCTGAAGAAGTTAAGTAGCAGGAGATATTTGGATTCTGATAAATAACAGCTGTCACAAAATTAGGTCCTTTAGTCGCAAGTACTTATCTTTGGAGCTGATGATTCAGAGGAAGTGCGAAAGAAACCATTGAGGGCAAATTGACAAAGTACAGAACAGAAAATAATTGGGACCCAATGGGATTCACGTAGAGCTCTAGAAAAATGTCAGTGTAAAACTGTACATTCAGTCTTCCCCTGTACCTCAGGATTAGAGGGTAGCTGTAAAGCTAATTTTCAAAAAGGACTCTGGACCAGTGAACCTGACTTCAGTCCGAGGCAAAATGGTGGAAATGTGCGGCGTAATGCATTGGGGATTAATAATCGGAAGGAACCATATATGCTGGGAAGGGAGAGGCTGATAGGAACGGATGAGGAGAGGGACCTTGGGATGATAGTGTCCAAAGATCCAAAGGCGATAAAACAGTGCGACAAGGCCATGGCTGCTGCCAGAAGGATGCGTAACCTGTAGAAGAAGGAAGGTGTTGATGCCCCTGTACAGGTCCTTGGTGTATATAGCAAAGGACATAAAAAGGCTTGAAGTGGTCTAGAGGAGGGCGACGAAAATGATAGGAGGCTTGCGCCAGAAGACGTATGAGGAGAGACTGGAAGCCCTGAATATGTATACCCTAGAGGAAAGGAGAGACAGGGGAGATATGATTCAGACGTTCAAATACTTGAAAGGTAGAACAAAATCTTTTCCAGAGAAAGGAAAATGGTAAAACCAGAGGACATAATTTGAGGCTGAGGGTGGTAGATTCAAGAGCAATGTTAGGAAATTCTACTTTACGGAGAGGGTAGTGGATGCCTGGAATGCGCTCCCGAGAGAGGTGGTGGAGAGGAAAACGATGACAGAATTCAAAGAAGCGTGGGATGAACACAGAAGATTTAGAATCAGAAAATAATAGTAAATATTGAAGAACTAAGGCCAGTACTGGGCAGACTTGCATATTATGTGTCTGGATATGGCCTTTAGTTGAGGATGGGCTGGAGTGAGCTTTGATGGAGACTTCAGCGGTTGGAACCCAAGCACAGTACTGGGTAGAGCTTTGGATTCTTGCCCAGAAATAGCTAAGAAGAAAAACAAACAAACAAATTTTTAGATTGAATCAGATTGAGCAGGCTAGGTGGACTATTTGGGTCTTTATCTGCCGTCATCTACTATGTTAGTATGTTTTGAGATGAATTTGTATATCTTCAGGACATGTTGACCAGGGTCCTGGTGGTCTGTAGCAAGGTAGGAGACCTAAGAGCTGTAGTGTGGGATCTCTTTTTAGTTGACTGAATACCACTTCTAAGTCAGGTTCACATAAGGAGCTGACCTCATTGATTTCTAGCACATTGACATGTCCAAAAACCTAACACAGCTACAGACCTGACCCATCCATCCAGTCTGCCTCTTAGTTACACTCATTCATAAATTCAATGATTAAATTGTCTTTTCTCTTTGATATTTCTGGGCCATAGGCCTAGTCCAGGGGTAGGCAATTCTGGTCCGCGAGAGCCGGAGCCAGGTCAGGTTTTCAGGATCTCCACAATAAATATGCATGAGATAGATTTGCATCTCAAGGAGGTAGTGCATGCAAATCCATCTCATACATATTCATTGTGGAGATCCTGAAAACCTGACCTGGCTCTCGAGGACCGGAATTGCCTACCCCTGGCCTAGTACTATCTTTAGGTTCCAACACTGCAAGTGTCACTGAAGCTCACTGCAGCCTGTCCAAACTATCTCATTTGCAGGATAGAGAGCATAAAAGTCTGCCCAGCACTGTCGAAGCCCTCCCCCGCCCATCCTAAACTGAATTGCCATATACAGGACACAGACCGTGCAAGTCTTGCCAATCTCTTATGCACATGTTCCTGTCTAAAGTGTCTGTTCCTGCTCTGTATTGTAATCTACACATTTTTCTGTATTCTTACATGTATTTTATGAAAGGCTCTGCATTCACCAGAGCTTTTTGCAAAATACAAGGAAAATTGTGCACATCCCAACTTCAGCATCCTAATTCCTGCCTAGATACGCTATGCACAAACCTGGCTTCATATTAAACAGTTTGCTCTTTTTTTTTAGGCAAATAGATCCAGTTCTGGTTGTAGCCTAATAAAAAAATATTTGTCTGAACTTCGGATTTTAAGTGTAAGTCTACAAGTTACTTTGTGATAGGGTAAAACCAGAACTGGAGTACTCAGTTCAGAAATCATGGAGAGAATTGGAAGTCTTTCAGCTTATATGCTATGAGTATAAGTAGGCCACATTCGACACATCTCCAAAATATTAATGAATGCATGAATTGGATCACTGTTTGGGTACCATTAACCCCCCCCCCCCCCATCTACAGTATGATAAGGAATTATTAATATTATGCATAAGAGTCTTCGCCACCCCCCAGCTGGGAATTAGACCAAGTCCAGTTCTGTTCGTCATCTACAAAGAATTCACAATGAGAAAGAACTAACACTGGAAGCTAATCCTCTTTGACAAGGTCAGAAACGTCGATCTTCACCTTGAAATGACAGATAAGACCACACTGGAAAAATAAACATTGCCTAAGACTCCAACTCCCTGAACTAGTGACATGTGCGGTGGGCTGGAAAGACCAAAGATATATCAGAGAAGTAATCCGATGTGATGGGAAGTCATTTCTGTGTCGCTGATATGCCAAGACTTTGATTCCAGATTAGGAGAAATAAAACAGTGGAGAATCACATTCACCTTTGCGAACAGGCATCTTCATTGGCCATTTCAAGGAACAGACACGTATATTTTCCTATTTCTTTATGGATATTTACTGCCCCAAAAGAATATCCTGGACATAGGCAACAAGCCCTCGTTCTCCAACTAGAGCATTTTATGAATCAGAGCATTGGCAGCGTTATATGAGGGTCTTCACTGGATGGTTACAGAATTCTAGAGAACATCTTGCTTCCTCTAGGGACTGTGCATTTGTTTTAATCTAGCGCTAACATTATGGAATAATTTGCCCTTAGCGCTTCGGAAAGAGCTGTTTAAAGGCATCTTAAGGCACCTTATTTTCAAGTGGTTTTTCTTTGAGATTAGGGAGACTGGACTTCAGAGATACTATCTGATACAGTGTGGATGCGATGGGTGGTGATTATTTTGGAAATTGCTTTGATCTTTTATTTCTAGCGAAGCACTTTAATAGACATAAACAGAATTTGAGATCTGAATGCAACTTCATTGATTAACGGCTGATAAGAAGCATTTCATTGGAGTTACACATAGCTCTCCTCTAGGACCTGAGGGCTTGATCATGGGAGAGGTATTCCCAAAATTTAGGCATCATGTTATAGAATTGTATTTATCTTCAGCTGCCTTTGGGTGTCGGTCTTACACCTAGACACAACCTGGGCACTTCTTAGTATTCTATAGAGCCGCATGTCCGTTTTAGAATGCAGACTTTGCATGGATCTTTTTACCTTGTCTAATTCTCCAAAAGTCAGCGTAGATTCTGTAACTCCAACTGTGTGTACAATTCCCATTCTAGAATAAGACCGAATTTCCACACCTGACATTTGGCGAGACCACTTGTACTCTGGCTCAATGGCTTATGTAATTGCTCACAGATAGGCGCGTAAATGCAGGTCTTCTGTAACCCATGTGCGCAGCTGCCAGATTTGCCCCTCCCAGAGCCATGTCCCCTTGCAGTTGTATGCTCTGGAATTCAGGTGCCAATTTATTTCAAATATCTTTCATTGATCAAGCACAGCAAACCAATCTGGCAAGTAATCTGTTTGAACAAATTGCAGTAGAACACCAAATCCCCACCCCAACCACCGTAAAGCAAACACTCCCCCCCAAAAAAAAAAAAAAAATTTGAAGAAGGAGGTGAGACATCAGGTGTACAATTTATACTCAGCTGGGGACCCTCGCAGCTGCTGTATGGCAAAGTCAGTTGGAAACAGGAGACTGGGCTTAATGGACCTCAGTCTATCCCACTATGGCAGTTCTTAAAATTTCAGGGAGGTAATAGTGGTTTCACATGTTTAAATTTCTGGGAATTTGTTCTGGGTTCCAGGTCGGGACCAGTATAACTGAGAGGCTGACACCAAAATTTAATTTCTCCACACTTTCATAAGAACATAAGAACTGCCATCTCCGGATCAGACCTTCGGTCCATCAAGTCCGGCGATCCGCACACGCGGAGGCCCAGCCAGGTGTACACCTGGCGTAATTTTAGTCACCCATATCCCTCTGCCTCTCGTAAGGAGATGTGCATCTAGTTTGCTTTTAAATCCTAGAACGGTGGATTCTGCAATAACCTTGGACTGGAAAACAGCTAACGTCGTTCCTCTACACAAAAAGGGTTGCAGGACAGAGGCTGCAAATTACAGACCGGTGAGTCTGACATCGATAGTATGCAAACTCATGGAAACACTGATCAAACGCCAATTGGACACGGTCTTGGACGAAGGGAATCTACGGGACCCCAATCAACATGGATTCACCAAGGGTAGGTCCTGCCAATCAAACCTCATCAGCTTCTTTGACTGGGTAACAAAAAGACTGGACGAAGGAGATTCACTGGACATAGTGTACCTAGACTTCAGTAAAGCTTTTGACAGCGTCCCACACCGCAGACTGTTAAACAAGATGAAATCGATGGGGTTAGGAGAGACTCTGACGGCATGGGTCAATGATTGGCTGAGTGGCAGACTTCAGAGGGTGATGATTAACGGTACTTTCTCTGAGACATCGGAGGTGACCAGCGGGGTGCCGCAGGGCTCGGTCTTGGGTCCGCTCCTCTTCAACATATTCATAGGAGATCTGACTCAAGGGCTTCAAGGTAACGACGCCAAACTATGTAATATGATAAGCGAGGGCAATTTACAAGATAGTATGGCGCAGGACCTGCATACATTGGAATGCTGGTCCTCAACCTGGCAGCTGGGCTTCAATGCTGGAAAGTGTAAGGTCATGCACCTAGGTAGCAGAAACCCGTGCAGAACTTATACCTTGAACGGGGAGACCTTGACCAGGACTTCAGCGGAACGAGATTTAGGAGTAATCATTAGTGCAGACATGAAATCTGCCAATCAGGTGGAGAAGGCTTCCTCAAGGGCAAGGCAGATGCTGGGTTGCATCCGTAGAAGTTTCGTCAGCAGAAAGCCTGCTGTCATAATGCCATTGTACAGGTCCATGGTGAGACCTCATCTGGAATACTGCGTGCAATTCTGGAAGCCACATTACCGCAAAGACGTGCAGAGGGTCGAGTCGGTCCAAAGGATGGCCACCAGAATGGTCTCAGGGCTTAAAGGTCTCTCGTACGAAGCAAGACTAAACAATTTGCAGCTCTACACTCTCGAGGAACGCAGGGAGAGGGGAGACATGATTGAGACGTTTAAATACGTCACCGGACGTATAGAAGTGGAAGATAACATTTTCCTTCTCAGAGGCCCCTAAACCACAAGGGGGCACCCGCTCAAACTCAAGGGCGGAAAATTTCACGGCGACACCAGGAAGTATTTCTTCACGGAGTGAGTGATTGATCAATGGAACAAGCTTCCAGTACAGGTAATTGAGGCCAGCAGCGTGCCAGATTTTAAGAATAAATGGGACGCCCATGTGGGATCCCTACATGGGTCAGGGTAAAACATTGGCTAATCTTAAGGGGAGGGTCTATAGAGTGGGCAGACTTGATGGGCCTTGGCCCTTTTTCTGCCGTCATCTTTCTATGTTTCTATGTTTCTAACCTCCTCTGGGAGAGCATTCCAGGTGTCAACCACTCTGAGTGAAGTAGAACTTCCTGATATTGGTCCTGGACTTGTCCCTCCTTAGCTTTAGTCCATGTCCTCTTATCCGTGTCACATTGGACATTGTAAATAATTTTTTTTCCTGCTCTATTTTGTCGATTCCTTTCAGTATTTTGAAAGTCTCGATCATATCCCCTCGCAGTCTCCTTTTCTCAAAGGAGAACAATCCCAGTCTCTTAAGTCGTTCCTCGTATTCCAAGTTCTCCATACCTTTTATTAGCTTCGTTGCTCGTCTCTGCACCCTCTCCAGCAGTTTGATATCCTTCTTTAGGTTTGGAGACCAATGTTGGACACAGTATTCCAAGTGTGGTCTGACCATCGCTCTATAAAGCGGCATTATAACTTTCTCCGATCTACTCGTGATTCCTTTCTTTATCATGCCTAACATTCTATTTGCTTTCTTTGCCACTGCCACGCATTGTGCCGACGGTTTCAGGGTCCTATCTATCAGTACACCCAGGTCCTTTTCTTGTTTGCTCTTACCTTTCTTCCCTTCCCAATAAATCAATGCAGGTCAGATATTGTTCTGAAGACCAACAATTTTCTGAATCTCTTAAGTTGCTGTTGACAAAACTCAAACAAATGGCATAGTGGGGCAGAAAAATATTAAACAGTCACATCCCTTAAGTTACACTTGGACTCTCCCTTACAGGTGGAAGACCCCACTTCCTCAGACTAGCATGTAGTGTCTGTCTGTCTGTCTGCGATGTACTGGTTATGTCCCAGTTTCGTGTGATCAAAAAAACTGGTAAAATAGTTTTATGCCTCTACGGCAATTCTGATATGTATCTCCAAGCCCCCAGTTTTGTGTGAAGCATAAACTGTTACTGCTGGAGTCCTCAAAATATTTTGCAAGGTTGTTTAATGCCATACGTACCATCAAGATAACTGGGCTCCCGCAGCCCTTTCAGGTCTTGTTGCTCCTTCCCATAAACAATTGCATTTGGAAGCAGGTCCAACAGGATGGAACAGACTGCCAGCATCTCTCCAAGAGCAGAAAGACTTGTGCTTTAATGTTTGTGATGTTCGAGGTGTGTTAAATCCGTTGTGTTTTAATTATGTATGTTTTACTGACCCCTCCTTGTCACACATGCAGGGGACATTTGGGGCTCCATGCTGCTCCTTCACGTTCCAGAGATGTTTACTTTCTCTCGCTCCTCAGTTAGCACTGGTACATGGACTTATCTGCTCACAGACTCCCTTATTTTCTGGGGTGCTGATTTAAACAGCCCCACCCCAGATGTACACCTTGGTGGTCCAAATGGCCTAGCCAGCCAAAGAAGCCCCTAGGTCTGGTATTAGACAGCAGTCCCAATTTCCCTTCAAGAGAGATCTCTTCCCATCAGGTGAACTATCCCTTAGTAGCAGAGCCCTCAGAGCAGGGGTTCTCAACCCAGTCTGCGGGACAAACCTAGCCAGTCAGGATGTCTGGAAACCCACAATGAATGTGCATGAAAATTGCTCTCATGTCTACTAAGTGTGACTGTGCCCCCAAGAGTGGGTTGAGATAAGAACCCTTGCATTAGAAGTGTTGACCTCCAAGCATGACAGAACCTTAGATGTCACTACATAAAACCAAAAGAGAAAGATATGGGAAATGAGAAATCAGACAATAGAAGTGATGTTAAAAACCCCACAACAACCCTCAATGCAAGTTGATCTTTAAAGGTTAGCGAGTGTTACTGCTTTAATCTATTCAGCAGGCGGAATATTTTTATGGAGGAGTTGGGAGCTGTTTTTCCCCCACTTCACTAATTATAGAGATTTTTATGTAAGATCAGAACTATTTGGGCTGAACCATCTCAATGAGTGATTAATGGCTTGGCTTGGAGGAAGCACCAGAGACAAATCTCTCATCCTGACTGCTCTTGCAGAAGAGCATAGGAAGAAGTCTGTTGCCTTTCAATAGACCCAGGCTGGGGTCTAAATCCTTTTTGAAACCATTTTGTTTGACTAAGTAATGGGCTGCGATTAGACGACCTCCCCCCTTCCATTTGCCCCTCAATGCTTGGATCACCTCAGCCCCGCTGCTCCTTTATCCCTTTCAGACAAATAATACACAATAATCAACCTTAATGGATTTGGGTCCATAGTTCAGCTCCCAAAGGGGGTCATTTCATGTGAAATGTCCAAAAAGGCAGCTTCTCAGAACCTGCTCCTATAGCAGAGAAATTCTTTGGTAGAAATGTGTTCCTGCTCTGAAGATGTAAATGTCTGTGCGCGTGGAACCCAAGCACAGTACCGGGTAAAGCTTTGGATTCTTGCCCAGAAATAGCTAAGAATAAAAAAAAAATAAAAATAAAAAAATTTAAATTGAATCAGGTTGGGCAGACTGGATGGACCATTTGGGTCTTTATCTGCCGTCATCTACTATGTTACTATGTTACTCTAACCATGAAAGCAAGTTTTACACAAGAACAGCCATACTGGCTCAGAATAAAAAATTAAAAAAATTAAAATTGAATCAGGTTGGGCAGATTGGATGGACCATTCGGGTCTTTATCTGCCGTCATCTACTATGTTACTATATTTCAAAAACTTAAGTACTCAAGAAAAAAAATAATTCTTCATGCAAATAAGTGTTACCATTGGATGGATGAGGGATCAACCTCTGAGCAACCAATAGAAATGCACGGTCTGTGTCTGTGTATGGCCATTTGGTGGGGGATGGGCTGGGGAGGGCTTCAGTGGCTGCGAGGGTGTAGATAGGCTGGAGTAGGTTTTAACAGAGATTTCGGCAGTTGGAACCCAAGCACAATACCGGGTAGAGCTTTGGATTCTTGCCCAGAAATAGCTAAGAAAAAAAATTAAAAAATTTAAATTGAATCAGATTGGGCAGACTGGATGGACCATTCGGGTCTTTATCTGCCGTCATCTACTATGTTACTATGTTACTCTAACCATGAAAGCAAGTTTTACACAAGAACAGCCATACTGGCTCAGAGCAATGGCCTATCTAGCCTAGTATCCAGAATAAAAATTGCATAATTAGTATCAATGATGAAGGAGAAAGTGGTACTCGGCTCATAATGAGAATGGACTGTAGCACTAGGTGGAGACATTCCAGGGTCTCTGCAATCTTGTCATCGGAGGCAGTCACTTGTGTTTCATAGGACAAAATATGACCTTGCCCCTATATCTTTTTTTACTCCTTCTCTCTCTCTCTCTTAATTCTTCCTCCTTTTTTAAAAAAAAAAATTGATTTATTAATTAATTAATATCAAACTGATGTACATAATGGGATTACACTATGGAACATAACAGGTGATCAGTAATTGCCAGGTGGGAATTAAAGTTTTAATAAACCGTAAATAGCAAAATAAAATCAAGCACAAAAGGAGGGGCTGAAGTCGCAGAACAACTAAGTATTTATTTATTTAAAATGTAAATGCTGCCAACAGCCTGGGCAGCTCACAAAACACCAGACAATCAAGAGAGGGGAAGTTTTACAACCCCACTCAAAGCGAATAACATATAGGTACTTCCAGCATTTTCCCTGTCTGTCCCGGTGGCTTCACAATCTATCTAATGTACCTGGGGCAGTGCAGGATTAAGGGTCACAAGGAGCGGGGTGGGGTTTGAACCCGAGGCTGTAGCTGTAGTCCAGGGGTGTCAAAGTCCCTCCTCGAGGGCCACAATCCAGTCGAGTTTCCAGGATTTCCCCAATGAATATGCATGAGATCTATGTGCATGCACTGCTTTCAATGCATATTCATTGGGGAAATCCTGAAAACCCGACTGGATTGCGGCCCTCGAGGAGGGACTTTGACACCCCTGCTGTAACCACTACACCACATTCTCCTAGCAACATCTGAGAATGATTCGCTCGATCTCTGAGTTTCTAGAGCTAAAATCACTAAATATATTAATTCACTCTTTAATTATCGCTAAACTTGATTACTGTAATTCTTTATTAATAAATGTCAAGCAAAAAGAAAAGAAGCGTTTTCAGAGAATCCAGAACACTGCCGTTAAACTCGTTCATAACGGTAAAAAATATGACCATGTCACTCCTTTTCTGACTAAATCTCACTGGCTTCCAATTAACCACCATCTTACTTTTAAAATTTTACTCCTAGTATTTAAAACCCTTTCCACTAATGAACCCCAATTTATTAATAAATTACTCTCCGGTCCACTAATCACAAGCTCGTAGACGTCCCCTCTCTGAAAATTATTGGAACTCGACGACATGGTATGTTTTCAGTGATGGCTCCACAACTTTGGAACACTTTACCTCAGCATGTGAGAGAGGAAAATAACTTGAGTCGTTTTAAAAGTAACTTAAAGAGTTCCCTTTTTAAAGATGCTTTTGATCTTTAAATTACGTTCAAAATTTACATTAGTTTCTTTCAGGTTTCCATTTTTCCCTCCCTAATGCTCTCTCTTTTGTACTTTAAAATATTGAATTGGAGTTCTGTATTGATTAGTCTAAGTCTGTCGGTCTAACCCATTATTTTAAATTTTAAACGATATGTTGTATCTCGCTTAGTAAAACTAAATAAGCTATTCATCCAACTAAAATAAAACTCGAAAATCAATGACAGCCAGAACAATCAGCAACTGAGCAAATAACATCCCTCATAAAATTGTCCAAAGGCCTTATTAAGTCAAGAACTATTCTTCCCCTCTCTTTCACTCCACTCCCCTTTTGCGTATTTAATCTTGATGAAGTGGGATGAGTTTATTTCCTGCAATCATCTGTCAGTCACTGGCACTTCTAGTTTTGTACAGAAATTTCAAAGAAATATGTAAGTGTAATTTTATAGTAAAAATAAAGCAAAGTTACAACAGCAAAATACTTTAAACTACCACCACTTAGTCCTCAACATAGGGGGATAAACCAAGTAAAACCTGGGAGCAGGGCAGAAAAAAAAAAAAAAAAAAAGAGATACAGCTCTATAGAAATAGTTAACAAATTTCACAACCGCCTATTACGAGGTGGCTTACAAACAGCAACATTCATAAAATAACTAAAAACATACAAAACACAAAATTTAAACAGTCAGTAAAACATAATATTACTGAAATAAAACTGACTTCAATTGTTTTCGAAATCCACAATACGACAGACCCTCAGAAAAAAGTCAGCCCGACATAGGGAAAAGCTCAGGGAAGAGGAACAATTTCATATAACTGTGGCCCGATTGCCACATTCATGAGATTACATTCCACTTTATCTAATATAATAAAATGGTAGGACGCGCATGCGCACTAAAAAAATCGTGTTCCCTGATCCCGTCGCGGAAACACGATTGCGCATGCGCGGCCCCGGCGGCGGCTTTCAAATAAAAAAAAAACTTCCATAGCTGCGGCGGCCTTCCTCACCCCCGGCTCCTCTCTCGAACTGGACGGTCCCCGCATCTGCCTACCCTTCCCCCCAACACAGCGAATTCCCCCCCCCCCCAACGAATCAATAAATCAAGCCGGCTCGCCCTCCGCAACAGACCAGAGGAGTTCTTTGCCGCTCACCCCCCTTCCCTTGCCGCTGACCCGAATACCTACCCGGCGATTCAAGAAGCCTGTGCAGCAGTCTTCACACGCTGCTTCAGGCCCTTCTACTGCCATTAGAGACGCGGCAGAGCAAATAAGCGCAGTAGAAGGACCCGAAGCAGCGTGTGAAGACTGCTGCACAGGCTGCTTGAATCGCCGACTTACAAGGGAAGGGGGGGGCCCAAGGACTCTATCCGAGTCTGCGGCGGCGGCTTTCAAATAAAAAAAAACAGGTACACAACTGCGGCGGCCTTCCTCACCCCTGGCTCCTCTCGCGAACGTAGGCAGCACTATAAACACGCTGCTTCGCGCCCTTTTCTGCCGGGTCTCTGATGACATCATCGGAGACAGACGCGGCAGAGGAAATCGCCAGTTGAAGGCCGCTAAGCAGCGTGTTTAAAGTGCTAGCAGGGAAGAGAAGGTAAGGAAAGGGGGTGGCGGAAAATCCTGCTACTGCTTCTACACAGGAAAGGGGGGGATAGGAGGGAAATGCTATTGCTGCTGCATAGGGAAGTGGGATGGAAATGCTGCTGCACAGGGAAATGGGGAAAATGACAGGGGCAGGGAGAGGGACAGAAAGACAGACAGAGAAAGGGGGCCAGAGAGAGAGTCAGCGGGAGAGGGAAAGGGGGCTGCTTTGGGGGGAGGGGTGTGCTTGGGGCAAACAGCCATGGAGAGACAGGGAGAGGGATATGGGGCTACTTTGGGGGGAGGGGTGTGCTGGGGGGAGACAGAAGGGGCCATGGAGAGATAGGGAAAGGGGACAGACAGCTTTGCTCTGGGGGGGGAAGACAGAAGAGGGCCATGGAGAGACATTTGGGGGGGAGGTGGGTGCTGGGGGCAGACAGCTTTGCTCAGGGGGGGGAAGGGGGTGACAGAAAGATACAGACAGCGGCCAAGGAGAGATAAAGAAACACAGACAGACATCTATTCTAGCACCCGTTAATGTAACGGGCTTGACATAAATGCTGCATAGGGGGCAGAAAGAGAGACAAATAGAAAGAAAGACAAATAATAGGAGGGAGGGAGACAGAAAGAAAGAAAGACAGACATACATATATTCTAGCACCCGTTAATGTAACGGGCTTAAAGACTAGTTTAACATAACATAATAACGTAAGAAGTGCCTCTACTGGGTCAGACCAGAGGTCCATCGCCCCCAGAAGTCCACTCACGCGGCAGCCCAACAGGTCCAGGACCTGTGCAGTAATCCTCTATCTATACCCCTCTATCCCTTTTCCTCCAGAAAATTGTCCAATCCCTTCTTGAACCCCAATACCGTACTCTGTCCTATCACGCCCTCTGGAAGTGCATTCCAGGTGTCCACCACCCATTGGGTGAAGAAAAACTTCCTAGCATTCGTTTTGAATCTGTCCCCTTTCAACTTTTCCAAATGCTCTTGTTTTTTTATCTTCCGAAAGTTTGAAGAATCTGTCCTTCTCTACTCTCTATGCCCTTCATGATCTTGTAAGTCTCTATCATATCCCCTCAAAGTCTCCTCTTCTCCAGGGAAAAGAGTCCCAGTTTCTCCAATCTTTCTCTATCTCTCTATTTCTCTCTCCCTTTCTCTCTCTCTTTCTTTATATCTCTCTTTCTCTCTCTCTATTTCTCTCTGTCTCCCTTTCTCTCTCTCTCTTTCTGTCCCTCTCTACTCTCTCTATGCCCTTCATGATCTTGTAAGTCTCTATCATATCCCCTCTAAGTCTTCTCTTCTCCAGGGAAAAGAGCCCCAGTTTCTCCAATCTCTCTCTCTCTCTATCTCTTTCTATCTCTCTCTCTCTCTCTCTATTTCTCTCGTCTCCCTTTCTCTCTCTCTTTCTGTCCCTCTCCACTCTCTCTATGCCCTTCATGATCTTGTAAGTCTCTATCATATCCCCTCTAAGTCTCCTCTTCTCCAGGGAAAAGAGTCCCAGTTTCTCCAATCTTTCTCTCTCTCTCTCTGTGTCTTCCTTTCTCTCTCTCTTTCTTTCTATCTCTCTCTCTCTCTCTCTATTTCTCTCTGTCTCCCTTTCTCTCTCTCTTTCTGTCCCTCTCTACTCTCTCTATGCCCTTCATGATCTTGTAAGTCTCTATCATATCCCCTCTGAGTTTCCTCTTCTCCAGGGAAAAGAGTCCCAGTTTCTCCAATCTTTCTCTATCTCTCTCTCTATTTCTGTCTTCCTTTCTCTCTCTCTCTCTTTCTATCTCTCTCTCTCTCTCTCTGTCTCCCTTTCTCTCTCTCTTTCTGTCCCTCTCTACTCTCTCTATGCCCTTCATGATCTTGTAAGTCCCTATCATATCCCCTCTAAGTCTCCTCTTCTCTAGGGAAAATAATCCCAGTTTCTCCAATCTTTCTCTCTCTCTCTTTCTTTCTATCTCTCTCTCTCTCTCTCTCTCTGTATTTCTCTCTGTCTCCCTTTCTCTCTCTCTTTCTGTCCCTCTCTACTCTCTCTATGCCCTTCATGATCTTGTAAGTCTCTATCATATCCCCTCTGAGTTTCCTCTTCTCCAGGGAAAAGAGTCCCAGTTTCTCCAATCTTTCTCTATCTCTCTCTCTATTTCTGTCTTCCTTTCTCTCTCTCTCTCTCTCCCTTTCTCTCTCTCTCCCTTTCTCTCTCTCTTTCTGTCCCTCTCTACTCTCTCTATGCCCTTCATGATCTTGTAAGTCTCTATCATATCCCCTCTAAGTCTCCTCTTCTCTAGGGAAAATAATCCCAGTTTCTCCAATCTTTCTCTCTCTCTCTCTCTCTCTCTCTCTATTTCTGTCTCTCTCCCTTTCTCTCTCTCTTTCTTTTTCTCTCTCTCTTATTTCTGTCTCTCTCCCTTTCTCTCTCTCTCTCTCTCTATTTCTGTCTCTGTCCCTTTCTCTCTCTCTCTCTATTTCTGTCTCTCTCTCTCTCTGTCAACCTTTCTCTCTCTCTTTCTGTCCCTCTCTACTCTCTCTATGCCCTTCATGATCTTGTAAGTCTCTATCATATCTCCTCTAATTCTCCTCTTCTCCAGGGAAAAGAGCCCCGGTTTCTCCAGTCTCATTTGAGTGCTTTGCACCATTTTACTATTAATTATGTACCACAGAAGATCCTATGATGGTGTGCTCATGCACAAGTTAAAGCATTGAACGCTTTGCATGTACTTGACTTAGGCAATTCACCACAAACGGAACATGGTCACATACCCTCTGGTCAGACCACTACATATACACCTTCAAAATCAACTGGACACAGGGCAAAACCAAACAAAATAACCAAAGCTTAACATACGAAGCACACAAAAAGGGTGACCCACATAAATTCTGGAACAAAGTAGACACCATGATACAAGATGGAAACCCCAAGGACTTCATTAAACACTGGTGCACCCTAAGCACATCCATCCTCGAAGACATGACACAACCGCACAGAAAGACCACATTCTGCAGATGCTCAGATAAATGGTTTGACAACGAACTACTGCAACTCAAACGACAATGCAGACGTCTTGAAAGAGAATGGAGAAAAAACAACAGAGAACACACAAAAACAACCTGGAGAACACTGAACAAACAATACAAACAAAAGCTCTCAAATCTGCTGACCACGATGCCCAACTACAAAACATTCAGGAAAGAACTGAAAACCATACTATTCAAGAAATTTGTCAAATGATCTAACCAAACCGTATCGACCCTTCCCAGATCCCGACGCATACTATAGCTATCAACCTTGTACTCTCCCTGGGAATGCCCAGGCTAATTTCTTGTTGTAAACCACCTAGAACTGAAAGGTATTGGCGGGACAGAAGACATCAATGTAATGTAATTCACAATGAGGACTTCCAATTCAAAAATTAGTTTTATTGATTAATTTTTGAGTGGAATCCTCTCTTTTAATTTTCAGTAACTTTAAGAACTATAATCAAGCCTTAAAAACTAAACACAACAGCTTAAATTCAATCCATTTAGTCAGTGTTAGCCAATACAATTCATACAAAACCGGTGTAATACGATCATTCCTGTGTGTTCCAGTTAACAGCCTGGCGGCAGTATTTTGAATCAATTGTATGCAAAACAAATTAGCTTTACTAGAGCCCAAGAATAATATATTACAATAGTCTAAACCAGTGGTTCCCAACCCTGTCGTGGAGGACCACCAGGCCAATCGGGTTTTCAGACTAGCCCTAATGAATATGCATATGAGAAATTTACATAGAATGGAAGTGACAGGCATGCAAATTCATTAGAGCTAGCCTGAAAATCCGATTGGCCTGTGTGGTGCTCCAGGACAGGGTTGGAAACCACTGGTCTAAATGACTTATTAGTAAGATTTTCCAGATAGGTTTCAGCTGATGCAGCAATTTCAAATGGAAAAAACACATCCTGACAACATGGCTTATTTGTGTTTTATAACTCGAGTGGTGATTTCAGACTTTAATGTCACATTGCTACGTGAAAACCACATGGCCATTTAGAATTAAAATGTTGCACATCACTTTCTCTTATAAATTAAGATTCATAATTGCTGCCTCCTGATTAATCCCCACAAATACCAGTAATCAAATGTGAACTGCAAAAATATGGAACTTCATGTTCCAAGGTTCTAACAAGTTTTAAAGAGGCACCAAATATATACTGAAAAGGGTCAGTGATGACAAAGAGCCTTTGGATATACCTGATTTAATCACCCCTTTCTCTGACATTTCAGTTTTCCAAGACACCTTAGATGAGCGATTTGAGAAATAGGAGATAAACCAATGTATCCCCAGCGCCTTTACACTTTGCAAGAGCTTTAAATGCAAAACTGTATCAAATCGAGTTTTATCCACAGAGAATCGAAAACAGATTTAGCCTTACACAAAGTTTTCTCAGTCAGATCTAGTAATAATGATTCTGCATTATGATGACTTCTATATCTAGATTGCATAGTATGTAATATTTTATTTTCTTCCAAAAAGTCATTAAACTGGCTTAAAATGGTCTTTTCCAATATCTTTACCAAAATCGATAAATTTGAGATGGATCTAGAAAATGACACAGGGACAAATTTCCCCTGTGCCCATGGGATCTCTCTATCCCCCATTCTATCCTCATGAGCTCTGTCCTTGTTCCTTTTCCATTTCTGCAAGCTCCGTCCTCATCTGCACAAGCCTTAGACACTTTAAAATCCTAAGTAGCAACATTCTAGAGCTGAGATTGTGATGTCATAATGCCTCATTCCACCAATGCCTAAGCTCCGTCCTCATATGCACAAGCCTCAGACGCTTTAAAATCCTAAGTAGCAACATTCTAGAGCTGAGATTGTGATGTCATAATGCCTCATTCCACCAATGCCTAAGCTCCGTCCTCATCTGCACAAACCTCAAACGCTTTCAAATCCTAAGTAGCAACATTCTAGAGCTGAGATTGTGATGTCATAATGCCTCATTCCACCAATGCCTAAGCGCCATCCTCACCTGCACAAGCCTCAAACCCTTTAAAATCCTAAGTAGCAACATTCTAGAGCTGAGATTGTGATGTCATAATGCCTCATTCCACCAATGCCTAAGCGCCATCCTCACCTGCACAAGCCTCAAACACTTTCAAATCCTAAGTAGCAACATTCTAGAGCTGAGATTGTGATGTCATAATGCCTCATTCCAACAATGCCTAAGCTCCATCCTCATCTGCACAAGCCTCAGACGCTTTAAAATCCTAAGTAGCAACATTCTAGAGCTGAGATTGTGATGTCATAATGCCTCATTCCACCGATGCCTAAGCTCCGTCCTCATCTGCACAAGCCTCAGACGCTTTAAAATCCTAAGTATCAACATTCTAGAGCTGAGATTGTGATGTCATAATGCCTCATTCCACCGATGCCTAAGCTCCGTCCTCATCTGCACAAGCCTCAGACGCTTTAAAATCCTAAGTAGCAACATTCTAGAGCTGAGATTGTGATGTCATAATGCCTCATTCCACCAATGCCTAAGCTCCATCCTCATCTGCACAAGCCTCAGACGCTTTAAAATCCTAAGTAGCAACATTCTAGAGCTGAGATTGTGATGTCATAATGCCTCATTCCACCAATGCCTAAGCTCCGTCCTCATATGCACAAGCCTCAAACCCTTTAAAATCCTAAGTAGCAACATTCTAGAGCTCAGATTGTGATGTCATTCCACCGATGCCTAAGCTCCGTCCTCACCTGCACAAGCCTCAAACACTTTCAAATCCTAAGTAGCAACATTCTAGAGCTGAGATTGTGATGTCATAATGCCTCATTCCAACAATGCCTAAGCTCCATCCTCATCTGCACAAGCCTCAGACGCTTTAAAATCCTAAGTAGCAACATTCTAGAGCTGAGATTGTGATGTCATAATGCCTCATTCCACCGATGCCTAAGCTCCGTCCTCATCTGCACAAGCCTCAGACGCTTTAAAATCCTAAGTAGCAACATTCTAGAGCTGAGATTGTGATGTCATAATGCCTCATTCCACCAATGCCTAAGCTCCGTCCTACCTACCTAAATGACCGCCTAAACCGTAACCTTCCAACCAGAAGAAGAAGAAAACTGACATCATTCACATACCCACCACTCAAGGGTACTCACCGCAAAAAGCTTTATGATAGCCTCCTGGCAACACATGCTGCAAAACTCGAACCTTCCATCACCAGATTGTTAACCACAACATCAGACCTCAAGACATTCCGTAAAGAAATCAAAACACTGCTGTTCAAAAAGCATATACAATCTACCTAACCTCCCTCACCCCATCCCCCAAGAAACCAAAACACTGCCGTCCAAAACATCTTCCGATGTTATTAAGTCTTTACTATCATTCTGTTATTAAGTCTCTATCCTCAAACTGTATTCTCTATTGTCATGTACCATCCTGGAAATGTCCAGTTCTCTTCTTATGTAATCCGCTTTGAACCGCAAGGTACAAGCGGAATAAAAATCACTAATGTAATGTAATGTAATGTAATATGCACAAGCCCCAAACCCTTTAAAATCCTAAGTAGCAACATTCTAGAGCTCAGATTGTGATGTCATAATGCCTCATTCCACCAATGCCTAAGCTCCGTCCTCATCTGCACAATCCTCAAACGCTTTAAAGTCCTAAGTATCAACATTCTAGAGCTGAGATTGTGATGTCATAATGCCTCATTCCACCGATGCCTAAGCTCCGTCCTCATCTGCACAAGCCTCAGACGCTTTAAAATCCTAAGTAGCAACATTCTAGAGCTGAGATTGTGATGTCATAATGCCTCATTCCACCAATGCCTAAGCTCCGTCCTCATATGCACAAGCCTCAGACGCTTTAAAATCCTAAGTAGCAACATTCTAGAGCTGAGATTGTGATGTCATAATGCCTCATTCCACCGATGCCTAAGCTCCGTCCTCATCTGCACAAGCCTCAGACGCTTTAAAATCCTAAGTAGCAACATTCTAGAGCTGAGATTGTGATGTCATAATGCCTCATTCCACCAATGCCTAAGCTCCGTCCTCATATGCACAAGCCTCAAACCCTTTAAAATCCTAAGTAGCAACATTCTAGAGCTCAGATTGTGATGTCATAATGCCTCATTCCACCAATGCCTAAGCTCCGTCCTCATCTGCACAATCCTCAAACGCTTTAAAATCCTAAGTAGCAACATTCTAGAGCTGAGATTGTGATGTCATAATGCCTCATTCCACCGATGCCTAAGCTCCGTCCTCATCTGCACAAGCCTCAGACGCTTTAAAATCCTAAGTAGCAACATTCTAGAGCTGAGATTGTGATGTCATAATGCCTCATTCCACCAATGCCTAAGCTCCGTCCTCATCTGCACAAGCCTCAAACCCTTTCAAATCATAAGTGTTTGAGGCTTGTGTGGTTAAGGCACAGCTTACAGGACAGAACTCGCAGAAACAGGACAGGGATATTGAGATTCCACGGGGACAGGGACAAATTTATCCTTGTGCCATTCTCTAGTCTAAACCCAGCATAATCCTCGCTAACTGATGAATTTTTTTTTTTTTTTTACTAATTAGGGTGATTACTGATTTCTTTATGCAATCTGGAACAGTTCCTAAGTACAAAGAGAAATCAATTATGAGACAGATTCTAATAATGGCGCTGTAAGTTCATTGATGTTAGGCATCCTAATACCACCTGACAATTGTTTTAATTGGCTCAATCGGCGCTGTAATTGACTGTTAAAAAAATGGAGGTGCTGACGCCGTTCTCCCATCTAAGGTGCCTTAGGCCTCCTCAGATGTGATTCTCATGAAACCCTGCCCTACATTTCTGGTGCCTTCATTTCACGTAGCTGCGATTCTGCAAATGTTCCCGTTGCTTGGCTGAACGTGAACAGCGCATGCTTGGAGGTGCCATTTGCAGAATCCAGCCTTATGTGGCTTCTAAAAGGAGCCAAAATGTTCCTATTAGAGGTAAGAATCTTCAATGGAACAGTCGAACGTACTGAGGTCACAATTTGCTCAACTTCAAATACAGTGACAGAATTAAACGGTCCCCAAATATGATGCCATTCCAGTTTGGGGAGCTGATCATTCGACTCCATTAACCCCAGAGGAATTCTATGAGCATTGGAGCCGTTACCAAACTACACTTTTCTAAACGGGGGTAAATAAGGGAGAACTTTTCTTATCAAACTAGCCTAAAAATCCCTCTACTGTCTCAAGGATCAGTTTTTTTTTTAAAAGAATTTGTTAAATCATAATAAACTATTTTCAACAAATGAGGAGGATTATTGTCCACCTTCTCTATTCTTGTTTATAAATTCTTTCTTACTTTTTAAAACTTCTTGATAATAAAGTTTACTCTATAATCTACACTTAATACACAGATCTTCGGAGGGATTTTTTTTTGCCATTTATATTCCAAATGTCTCTGCTTTCTTCAAAAAAGAGACAAACCTGTGTGGAACCAACTCATTTAAAATCAAGATTTTTTTCAGCTATTATGGAATACATGCTGCTCCACTCGGAAAGATCAAAACCATCAAAAGATGGACCTGCAGACTGAACAATATTTAAAATGTCTGTCATTTGTCATATTTTCCTTTCATAGATGTTGATTTACTCTCTTTGAGTAAACAATGACTAGAATAGTGGTCAGATGAACTTACTGGAACTACATCTTTCACCTGCCAAAGCTGAGACAAAGATTTTGATACAAATACCAAACAAACAAAAAAAAAAACCAAAACACCAAGTGTGGGGACTCAAACCAACCGACTAGATTCCAAGTCTTTTGTAGGCTTAAGCAATCATTTTTGATAACTGTTGTGTCCTAGATCATTTGCACAATTAAAATCTCTCATGACATGGGGAAAGATACCTGTAGATAACTATGGGGCAGGGATGGAGACAGAGCCCAGGGGGACAGGGATAGAGAATGCGGGGGATGAAGTGGGGACAGGGAGAGAGCTCGTAGGGATGGGGACATTGTGTCCCCATGTCATTCTCTAAAAGCTTGAGGCAACTGGATGAAGCAGTATCTATAAAATCCTAGTATCGATATGTAAAAATGTAACATCTTGGACAATTGGCACCTGAATTCAATGATTAAAAAAACTATAGAAGCTACTTTTAGATTTATTATTTATACTAGTCTTATAGCCCGTTATATTAACGGGTTCTAGAATATATGTGTGTGTGTGTCTCTCTTTATTTCTTTCTCTCTCTCTCCTTAGCCGCTTTCTTTCTTTCTTTTTCCTTGGCTGTCCATCACCACCCCTTACCTGCTCGCCCTGTCCATTCTCCCTTCCTTTTACCTCCCCTGTGTCCACCACCACCCCTTCACTGCTCTCCTTATGCAGCAGCAGCCCTTCTCCCTTTGTTTTACCTCCCCCCTGTCCATCAGCACCTCTTTCCTTCTCCCCCTGTCCAGCAGTAGGCGTCCCTTCCTTTTTCTCCCACCCTCCTCCTTCTTATCCCTATGATACACTTACCTTGCTCTGCCACTGATCAGAGGTTCCCAACAGTCGCCCAGTTGCACCCATTGGAAAAGTTCCTTCTGCCACATCCCGCACCCCTCCTGACACGACTCCCGCTGTCTTTCTTTCTGTCTGTCTCTGTCCCCCTTTGTCTGTTTGTCTTTCTGTATATCTCCCTGCCCCTGTGTCTTTCTTCTTTTCTTTCTGTCTCCCTTCCTCCCTCTGTCTGTCTGTCCGAAGCAGCATTCCCTCCCCCTCCATTTCCCTTCCCCCACACCAGTTCCCTGTGCACCTGCCTGTGTCTTCTTTTCTTTCTCCCTTCCTCCCTCTGTCTGTCTGTCCAAAGCAGCATTCCCTCCCCCTCCATTTCCCTCCCCCACCAGTTCCTTGTGCACCTGCCCGTGTCTTTCTTCTTTTCTTTGTCTCCCTTCCTCCCTCTGTCTGTCTGTCCAAAGCAGCATTCCCTCCCCCTTCCATTTCCCTCCCCCCACACCAGTTCCCTGTGCCTGCATTAGCGTTTCCTCTACCCCCTTTTCCTTCCCACATTCGCGACTACAAACGCGGGCCCGAGTCCTTTGCCAGCCCTCCCTTCCCTTCCCGCAGGCCTGACTACACATGGCGATTCAAGCAGCATGTGCAGCAGTGTTCACATGCTGCTTCGGGTGCTTCTACTGCCTTGATTTACTCTGGCACGTCCGGAGCAAATCAGGGCCTGAAGCAGCGTGTGAAGACTGCTGACATGCTGCTTAAATCGCCAGTCGGGCCTGCGGTAAGGGAAGGGGGGGTGGCAAATGAGTCTGGTCCCGGGCAGCGGAAAGTTGCTGGGCTCCTCGGTGGGGGCGCTGAGTGGCCGCGATCCCTCTCCTCCCAGACACCCCCCCCCCCTCCGCTGGAGGAATGGATATCGGCGGTTACAACCGCTGGCTTCGGCGTCTTCTATCCACTGCGGCCAACCCTAGCGGAAAGAGGAAGTAGTCAGAGAGGGCGGCCCGCAGTGGACAGAAGACAGTAAAGCCAGCGTTTTCTTCATTTAAAAGCGGGTGAGCCGTCGAGAAGGAGGAGGTGGTGGTTTTGGCAGTGAGTGAGGGCGGGAGGGGGGAGTCGCCGGCTGTGCTGTGCTTTCCCGATCGCAGTGGCGCTGCTGTTGGTGTCAGAGCTCACCGCCTTGGTGGAGAGTAGGGAGGCTGTTGTGAGGTAAAACGCGTGCATGCGCACTTGTGCGGCCACATCCCGACAGAAAAGGGATCAGGGAACACGCTTGTCGCGAGTGCGCATGCGCGGGCTAGCATTTTATTATATAGATACCACTTATAGCCTATGTGGTTTATTCAGGTATTTGAGCATTTTTCCCTATCTATCCTGGTGGTCTCACAGTCTATCTAATGTACCTGGGGCAATGGGGGGGGGAGATCAAGTGATTTGCCCAATGTCACAAGGAGCAGTGTGGGATTCGAACCCATGACCTCAGGGTGCTGAGGCTGTGGCTCTAACCACTGCGCTACATGCTCCCTATTTAAATGAGCTACTGCTAAATGCCATCATTTGTGTCTTGTTTGCTTTTGATGTGGCAACAAGAATCTTGTCTGCTGATCAGACTCCTACCATCTGCAACGTCCTTCCATCATGGGCCCAATTGCTACTGTTACTGTAACTGTGACATTGTTGCTGTCATCAAGGAACATTTCCAACTTTTAATAGACACTTGGGGGCAGATTCTATAAAGAGGCATCCTGATTGTGGGTGACGGTAAGTGTCCTACTGCCATCTGGCAGCCAATCAGGATGCATGCTTTAAAAAAAACAAACCCGATGCAGGACACCTACATTGGCAGGAAGGATGCCAACTGCTTCCTGCTGTCCCTCCCAAGAACTCCTGACACCCTCCCCCATACCTTTTGGAAGAAAGTCTGGCCGGAGGGATGCTTACTCCTTCCAGTCACCTACAATCTTTCCTAGTGCATTGTGTTTCATGCTTTATTAAAATTTGATTTACCGCTCCAGCTTTCAATAGATCTAAGCGGTTAACAAAATTATAAACAATTAAAACAAGAAAAGAACTCCATACAATTAAAGAAAAGAGCTCATCCACTCATATATAGTACCTATAGAAAACAGTAACTTGCCATTGTTTTTGGTGAAACTCACTGTCAAGATATCACCAATTCATAAATATGATCATTGGTAGGTATCTCTTTGCCAAAGGCTTGAGAAAAGAAGTAACCTTTCAATAACCTTTTGGACGTCATGAAATTAGATTCCAATCACAGATAATTTGGTAATTGATTCCATAAACTCAGACATAAATTTTAGAAAATGCCTTAGATCTAGTATTTTCCAACTTTACCTTTTTTGCTGCTGTATTATTAACCTATTATCTTGTAATGATCAACTCGTCCATGAAGATTTAGGTACAAGTAGGTCAGTTCTTGATGATATAATACTTTATGCATTCCCCAGATACAGAAAATTTACTATTTAAAACAAATGCTAAAGGACAAGGCTGTGGTAGCTGAAAATACACAATTGGATGTTTCTGCTATTTTGCAATCTTCTGATATTGAAATTAGGGGACGGGCGACTGTTGGTCTCTCTTGTGTTCTTACAAGATAAAGAAATGTTGACATTATACTTTAATTTAAAACCGATCACCTATTTAGGTGAAAGGGTATATATATTTCCAGACGTCTCAGGAGGAAAGAATTTTTAAGATTTCGTCCAAAAATGATTGCTCTGGGGGCAGTGTTTCAGTTGAGATTTCCATGTAAATGTTTTGTCTCATATCAAGGGAGTAATTATATTTTCTTTGAACCTGCCCAATTAGGGTTTTTCCTAGAGGGTAAAGGAGTCTCGACACAGCCAGAATGAAACAGGTTATAATGTAGTATTTAATTAATGGATAAGTTAACATCTTATTACTGCTCTATTTCTTATTTTTTTTTCCTTCTGTATATGAATTTCCTCTTTTCCCGAGGGATTTACTCATTTTGCCTCTTACTCTCAGATTGTGGACTGTGTTAGATAAATATTTCATTGATTAATTTCTGGTGCTTAGTTTGAATAACTAAGTGAGTTTATACTTTTGTATTTCTTTTATCATCTGTGTATATTGGATGTATTGAAATGATAAACAATAAAATAAATAAAAAATAAATACTTTATGCATTAATGTAAGAATTTTGCATTTTATCCTAAGTTCAACAGGAAGCCAATGATATTGTAATAATGGTGTTACAAGATCACATTTTTGTTTATTATCTAACAATTTTAAAGCTGTGTTTTGTAAGGTTTGAAGACGTCTTAAATTAAAACCTGAGATTCCTGCATAAACTATGTTACAATAGTCAAATTTTGATACAAAGAAGGCGTGAATTAGAGTATGTAAATCAGAAGTTGTAAAATAATGTCGTACTGATCTTGTGTACAGAAACCTTTCTTCACAATTTCTGAAATTTGATCATTAAACATAAGTCCTGAATCTATAATGATCCCAAGTATTTAAATTTCTGTACCAATGGTATTAGTTGATCAAACATGAGAGCTGAATTTAGGCTGTACATTGACCTGTAACCCAACAGGAGAACCATTTCTCAACACTTAATAAAAAATTAGTTCTATCAAACTCCACTTCAGAGGATTTGGTGAGGTAGATTTCTATCTTTTGGTTCAGACGCTTTTTTCTCTCCAGGTTTCTAGATTTTAAGATTTACTTTTTTCCTTTTTCCAGATTTCTATCCTTTAAAGACAGAATTTCTCTCTCTCTCTCTCTCTCGATTTCTAGTCTTTGAAAAAGAAATTTCCCTTTCTCCAAGCTTCTAGCCTTTAAGACAAACCTTTCACCTTTCTCCAGACTTCTAGTCTTTGAGGACAGACATTTTCCTTTTTTCCAGACATCTAGCCCTTATAAGAAGATTATTTCCCTCTGTCTAGATTTCTGTGTATACAGACTTCCGAAATTTAGGGATAGGCTATTTCTCCTTCTCCAGACGTTTGGGGACAGTTGTTTCTTCTCTCCATATGTCTCATTTTGGGAGACTTTTTTTCAACTCCACAGATATCTATTTGGTGCCAATTTTTTTCTTCTTTCCAGAATTCTAGCTTTATTGATAGATTTGTTCCCACTTTCCAGAATTCTAGCCTTTGGACAGACATTTTCCCTCTCTCCATACTTCTAGCCTTTGTTACATACATTTCCCTTTTCTCCAGATTTCTACCCTTTGAAGACCGACTTTTTCTCCCCAAATGTCTTTCAGCAAGAATATCATAAATTGCCATGTATCTCTCAGGCTGCAACTTCTTTGGGATCCCACCATGGAGTGTAGAACCTGTAAGGTATTTTTTTTCCTGATGCTTGGATACTTTGATATAAGGACATTGACCTGATCTAACAGGGGTGTAGAGTCTGTAAGCTAGATTCCCGCCATATCAGATCTTTGCACCGTTTTCCTTTCGAAGCAGGATAAACCAGTTTTCTCTTGCAACATGCCTTCCACTGTACCATCCATGTTTATACAGTATCTTCCAGAAGGCATCTGTTTTGTTCACGTGTCTCTCCCTATACCTGTACTTAAGGAACGTTCCCCACAAAACCTTTTGCTGCATCTTCTTTTGATTCTAACGTATAATCTTACTAAAATGTAATATTAAAAATAATAAAATCCAGAGCCATGATGTAAGTATACGTACATAATTATAAATAACCCTGTAAAGGTACTCAGGATATCACATTCAGTAAGATGAACTTTCATGTGGGTGGATATCTATATCTCTAATATAATAAAGCCCTAAGCGCGCATGCGCACGGTTACCTGCGTGTTCCGTTTTCCATGAGCTGTAGATCCCCGGCAGGCAACAGTGTGCTTGCGTGCTTAGGATTCTGTTTCCCTGTAAGAACACTCGCGCACCAGAAGGTGATGTTTTCCATAAATAACTTGCTCAGGGACATCTTTTCTAAAGTTCTTTGTGCTCCCTTAATGTATTTTCTGATTGTATTTTTAAGTTCAAAGAAGCAGCGGCTCCTCTCACGATCCCCGCCTGCGTCTCTGCAACTTTAAACTTACTAATAATTCTGCCAAGGTTTTCATCTAAGCACACTCGCTGACCTAAAGTTTTATGTTTTAAGTTCTGCCTTGCTCCCTGATCCCTTAATGCTTTCCCAAACTGTTTTCATTTCAAAGCGCCAGCAAGTTTAGTCTCACACTTTCCGTCGGGGTTATAGCATTCACGTTCTACGGTCGCCATAACAATTTTCCGTGTGTGCACGTTCGGTGCACGTAAGTTCGCTTTTAAACGAGTGTCCAGTGGCGGTTTATCTTCCACAAGTCACTCTGTGCCGGTTTAGTTCATAACAACTATTCTGTGCCGGTTTGCAGTTACTATGCGATCAAAAAAAAAAAAAAAAGGTAAGTGAGAGAATGGGCCTATTCCCCCAAAAGACCCCTGACATCTGCACACACAGACAATTAGAAGGTGGCAGTCAAACACACACAGAAGAACAGGGGGCAAGAGAGACAGATTGAAAAAATAAAAAATAAACACTGAACAAGGAGAGAAAGAGACACAGAAAAAAAACAACAACATACAGCGGCCAATGAGAGAGACTGAAATACAGACAAGGAGATAGACAGATAGACAGAAGGTGGTAGTCAAACACACACAAAAGGACAGCGGGCTAGAGAGACAGATTGAAAGAAAAAAAATAAACTGCACAAGGAGAGAGAGACACAGAAAAAAAAAAACCCCAATAACAAAAGGAGAAAGATAGGAAAAAAAGACAGAGAGACATACAGCAGCCAATGAGACAGACAGACAGTAGCCAAGGAGACAGAGAGCAAAATAAATTACAGAGATATACATTAAAAAAAAAAAATCAGACAGAAGGCAAGGAGACAAATAACAAAAACTTATAGACACAGACAGTGGACAAAGAGAGAGACAAAAATAAATAAATACAGACAGATAGCAGCCAAAGACACAGACAGACAGTAGCCAAGGTGACAGAGAGCAAAAAAACAACCACATAGACCAATGGTTCCCAACCCTGTCCTGGAAAACCACCAGGCCAGTCGGATTTTCAGGATAGCCCTAATGAATATGCATGGTGCAGATTTGCAAGCCTGACACCTCCATTATATGCAGATCTCTCTCATGCATATTCATTAGGGCTATCCTGAAAACTCGACTGGCCTGGTGGTCCTCCAGGACAGGGTTGGGAACCACTGACATAGACAGCGGCTAAGGAGACAGACAGACAGACAGCAGCCAATGAGACAGACAGACAGTGTGCAAGGAGATACACAGCAAAGAAAAAAAAAGACAGGGCGGCAGACAAACACAAAGAGAGGAGGCAGAGAGAAAGAAAAAAAGATAGACATACAAAAAAAAACTTTAAAAATTATACAAATGTCTAAATCTACTCCTCTATTCTAGCATCTGCCACTATTTGAGTGTGCCTGTTTCCTGCAGCTCACTAAGGAGCCTGCGGCACAGTGCGTCTGGCGCTTTCCCTATTGCTCCAAGGAACCTGCGTTGGAGCTTGTCAGAGCTGCTCCAGAAAATGGAACACTTCTCAGGTAAGACAAAACCTGTGTGCTTGGGGCAAGGAGCATTTTTTTTTTGGGGGGGAGGGGAGAAACAGGTGTACAGGGGGAGCAGTGACTAATATTTCATTGCTTTGGGTGAAGAGGGTGTGTTGGGAAGGGGGCCAGGGAGCCATTTAGTTTTGCTTTTGGGGGAGGGGTGTACTTGCTAGGGGGCAAAAAACTATCTTGCTTTGCTTTTGGGGGAGGGGTGTGCTTGGTAAGGGAAAAAAAAACCCAATCTTGCATTGCTTTGCGGGGAGAGGTGTGTTGTCGAGGGGGTAAGGGAGTAATTTTGCATTACTTTAGGTGAAGGGGGTGTTTGGTTGGGATCAGGTAATGATATTGCCAGTGGCGTACCAAGGGGGGGCGGGAGGGGCGGTCCGCCCCGGGTGCCAGCCCTGAGGGGGTGCTCCGGTGTCCGTTTCACCCTTCCCCCCCGGTCTGGTTCTTCCTCTCTGGCCTCCCCGCACCATTAAGAGTACCGAAGCAGCCTGCAGCAAGATCGCGATGTCAGCGATCTTGCGCTGCTTCATGCTGTCCTCCGCCGCAGTCCCGCCCCCTCCACTGACATCAGAGGAGGGGGGCGAATCCGCGGCGGAGGACAGCACAAGTAGCTCAAGATCGCTGACATCGCGATCTTGCTGCAGGCTGCTTCGGTACTCTTAATGGTGCGGGGAGGCCAGAGAGGAAGAACCGGACGTCTGGATGGGGAGTGGGAGGGGGGGAGAGCGGTCCTTCGGGGTGGGGCGGGCAGGCAGGCCTTCAGGGGGAGATGCAGGCCTTAAAGGGGGGGGACAAGCCTACAAGGGGGGAGACAGGCTTTTGAGGGGGGAGACAGGCAGGCAGGCCTTTAAGGGGGGAGACAGGGGGTGGGACAGGCCTTCAAGGGGGGGGGACAGGCCTTCAAGGAGGTGCAGGCCTTGGGGGGGTGCAGGCCTTCTGGGGAGGTGCAGGCCTTCAAAGGGAGGGACAAGCCTTCAGGGGGAGATGCAGGCCTTAAAGTGGGGGGCAAGCCTTCATGGGGGGAGACAGGCTTTCAGGGGGGGGATAGGCAGGCAGGCCTTCAAGGGGGGACAGGCAGGCAGGCCTTTAAGGGAGGGTACAGGGGGGTGGGACAGGCCTTCAAGGGGGGGACAGGCCTTCAAGGGGGTGCAGGCCTTCGGGGGGGGTGCAGCCTTCGGGGGGGTGCAGGCCTTAAAGGGGGGGGACATGCCTTCATGGGGGGAGACAGGCAGGCAGGCCTTCAAGGGGGGGACAGGTAGGCAGGCCTTCAAGGAGGGGACAGGACTTCAAGGGGGTGCAGGCCTTCGGGGGGGGGGAGTGCAGGCCTTCAAGGGGGGGGACAGGCCTTTGGGGGGACCCTGGTGTAGAAGTACACAGAGGGAAGGGGGTGTTCAAAGAGATGTGCATATGCCAGACTTTGGGGGGGGAAGAAATAATGGGTCTGAAAATAGAGGAGAGGGAGAGAGATGATGGACCATGGGATTTAGGGAGGGAAGGAACAGAAAGGGAGAGAAATTGGACAGAAGGGATGGTTTGGAGGAGGGATAGAGATACTGGATAGGAGGGTAATTGGGAAAAGAAAGGGAGAGATGGTGGGCCCTGGGGTGGTGGGGAAGGAGGGAGAGATGCCGGATGAAAGGGTAGTTAAGAAAAGGTGGATCTGTGGAGGGAGATGAAAAAAAGGAAAGATACCAGACTTCCTGGGGAGGGAAGGGAAATGGAAAGGGAGGACAGAGATGGCAGATGGATGGTTAGCATGAAGAAAGAAGGAGACCCTGGCAAGCAAGTTATCAGAAGACAACCAGAGCCTGGGACCAACAAGATTTGAAAAATAACCAGACAACAAAAGGTAGAAAAATTAATTTTATTTTCTGTTTTCTGATTACAATATGTCAGATTTGAAATGTGTATCCTGCCAGAGCTGGTGTTAGACCGCAAACGTGAGCTAGGATTTAACAGAGAGAGGAAAAGTCCTTTATGTTTCTTTATTTTATTTACACCACAGTGCCAGTGTGGTTAGGAGAAGCCAAAGGGGGTGAAAAAGCTATAAAACCCACCAGGATTTTTGAAAAAATCACCCAACTGGGCAGAAAAATCGAATCGAAAAACCAATTAAATAGGCTGAATCAAAATTTTTCTTCCTGAATCGGGCAGTTTGCGCTACTGTCTCAGACCTTAGGACCTGGGATTGGGGAGAGATGGCATCCTCAGTACTTTATAATGCAAGTGAAATGAGGATTTGGTCAGACTTTTGAAGGGTCTGCAGAAGAAAAATATTGTATAGGCTGGGGACATGAGACAGCAGGAAATGGGAACTTTTCTTCCTTCTATTTTTGTGAATGGAAAGGCTGAGGATGTCAGAGAGTTCAGTTAAAATATGTGCTTTATAAAAAAAATATAATAATGTGTTTTATAAAGTTTATAAGCATTGCTGGCCTACCCAGTGAGGTGTTCCTAGTGGTGGTGGCGGCAGTGTGTCAATGTGTTGAGAGGAAGAGGTGGTCTGGGAAATTCTCCTGAGCAAACTCCTGGCCCATTTCCACCCCCCAGTTAGTCCACTCCACTCAACTGGTTCACACACTAAGTGAGTCTTTGGGTACTGTGCCTAGGTAGTTGTTTTGGGATCTCTTCCAGTGATTTGTCAGTATCTCCTTGTGGTCCAAGGAAGGAAACTTTGTTAACCTTAGCATTGACCTTTTGTAACAGTGCTGCTTGTGTGGCATTAGGCTATCTAGTGATCGAAAGAAAAAAAAAAACAGACCTTTGCACATTTTTGCACTATAGGTCGGTTTATGAAGAGATTCACATTTCCTGCACAGCTAAGTCCATGTGAAGTTCCCTTGTGTTGTATTTGACATCTAGCAAGGTCTCTGTTTGGAAGGAAAGATCTAAGCTTAAAAATGAAGTGGCTAGAAGTTATGGTAAAAGCAGATAGCTTTGCTGGTTTTAAGAAAGATTTGGACAAATTCCTGGAGGAAAAGTCCATAATCTGTTATTAAGACATGGGGGAAGTGTCTGCTTGCCCTGGATCGGTAGCATGGAATGTTGCTACTCTTTGGGTTTTGACCAGGTATTAGTGTCCTGGATTGGCTACCATGAGAATGGGCTACTGGGCATGATGGACCATTGGTCTGACCCTGTTAGGCTATTCTTATGTTATGTTCTCATCTCTAGGGGCCTTTGTTTTCACTTCTTATTTTAATGTATTTTTTTTCTGAGAACTTATCAGTGTTTTTTATAATGGGAACAAAAATGGAAGAGAATTAATGTGTGTGGAATGGGGGGGGGGGTAACTAATTTCTTCAGCTAAATAATTAAATCCACCTCAAACAGACATAGGAGAACTCGCACACCATTCACACACCCTCCAACCAAAAACGTCAAAAGAAAAAAAACTGTTCGACAACCTCCTAACACTCGACCCCCAACTCTACAACCTATTGACCTCGACCACAGACTACAAAACCTTCAAAAAAGAAATAAAAACCCTTCTATTCAAAAACACATAAAACCGAACTAACACAATCAGAACTGTCCCAAGCATCACCTGCAACTACTCCATACGTACTTCTGATGTCATGACAATTCAGACATAATTTATGTTATGTTATGTTTGGAATAATGGTTACATATATGAGGTTCAATAAAAGTATATTTTCACTCCCTGTTTCTATTCTGACCATTTATACCGTTTCATGGTTATTACAAAAAATATTTTTTACATGGAGAGTGGGGGGGGGGGGTTGTCAAAAAATAATGGGCCCCGGGTGCCACATACCCTAGGTACGCCACTGGATATTGCTTTGATTTGAAGGGAGAAGTGTGGTTGGAAGGGGGCGTAAAAAAAGCAATTACAACAGTCAGTGAGCATATACAACCATTGCCAACATTCAGTGTAATAAAATAACCAGATCCATCAGTCAGTGAGCCTAAACAATCATTGCAAATACTCAGTGTGCAAAAAATCATTTCCACCAGTCGCTTTGTAAAAACCAACCACTGCCATCAGTCAGTGAGCCTATATAACCATTGCCAGCACTCACTGTGCAAAAAAAAAAACCTGTGCCATCAGTCAGCTACTCCAACCCTCAGATTAAACAAACACACTGAAAATAACATTTTCAAAAATTTAAAAAACACAATGTTTTCAAAAAGACATCTAGAGAAAGAACAATCACATATACAGGTAGAGTTGAAGAAGAGAAAATCAGAAAGAGAAAAACAAACAAATAAGTGTTGAACAACAGGAATATCAACGTAAAAAAATAAAAGCAACTCTAACTCCAGAAAAAAAACAATCACTGCATCAGAAACTTGCAAAAATACAACAGCTAAGACGAGCACATATATCTATTGAAGAAAAGAAAAATCAACTTAAAAAAAAAAAGAACTAAAATAGCCAATCTAACTCTGGATGAACAGCAATCACTGCATCTGAAACATGCTGAAAGACAAAAACAAAACCAAAAACGAGCAAACATATCTATAGAGGAAAAAACAACAACAATGTCAAAAAGACAAAGAAAGAAAAAGAACTAAAATTGCAACTCTAACTCCAGAAGAACAAAAATTACTGCGTCAGAAACGTGCCAAAACAGAAAAACAAAGGCAAGCAAATAGAACTATTGAACAAAAAAAATCCCTAAAAATATCCACAACAACAAACAAATACAATAGCAACACTGACTTCAGAAGAACAACAATCACAAAGTGAGCAACACACCAACCTATTCAGACCCATTATAACATATCTGGCACATAGGACCGGAATACAACCAATGACATGCAAAATATTAATGAGGACAACATTCAAACACATACATGAGGATATTTAGATCACATCTGCAACTTTTGTAATGCTGAACATTTTGAAGCAGAAAGACCTTCAGATTGTAAATTTTCACAATGTTGCTCAAAAGGAAAAGTACATCTTCATCCAGCAACTCATGACCAATCAACATCATTGCAGCAAAAATTTCTTCGATAATATACGATCCATAAATAGTGCACTAGCATTTGCCTCCATGGGAGCAAACATTGCTCCACCTCCTGGACATGGCCCATACTCTTTCCGCATCCATGGTTCCATTTGTCATAGAGTAGGCACACTGCACCCACAACAGGGACAAAAAAGACAGTATGCACAATTATATATTTTACATCCCTCTGAAGCTGCAGAACAGAGAATGCACATTTCTCCAAACTCAGGAATAAATCCAGAACTTAGGCAAACACTAAGTACACTTATGGCACAAAACAATCCATTTGCAGAGGCATGCAAAATGTTGGAACAGGTTGAAAAAGAATATGAAGATGATGCCATCATATCAGGCAATGTTGCTAAGGAGGTAACTATGACAATAGTACAAGATTGTAAAAATGACCAAAGGCGCTATAACGCACCAACACATAATGAAGTTGCATTTATTTTTCAAAATAATGACGGAGAACCACCACTTGAACGAGATCTTCTTATACACTGCAAACCAAATGCAGACAACCCAACACAAACGATAACACAAAAAATTAGTGTCCTTGATCCTAATCTGGAACCCATGGTTTA
The DNA here is from genome assembly GCF_902459505.1 of Geotrypetes seraphini. Lineage (NCBI taxonomy): Eukaryota > Metazoa > Chordata > Amphibia > Gymnophiona > Dermophiidae > Geotrypetes > Geotrypetes seraphini. Next base: position 190,039,152 of record NC_047091.1, on the reverse strand, counting down.
CCCATTACTCTTCCCATATGGGGATCAAAGCTGAGGAATTGACAAACCTTTGCAACACAGACCACAAGCCTTAGTAGGCTTAAAAAATCAGTCACAAAATCCTAGAGTTAGGGTAACACAAATGCAATATTATGGATACCGACTTTCCATCAGAGATGTTTTTAATCCATTCTTACATGCTGGCCAACTTACACAAAAATATATCGTAGATGCACATATCAAAACTGAAGCCTACAGAATAAATTACGCATGCCAAAATCAACCAAAATTACGAGTAGAAAAATACTCAGGATTAATGAACTATTTAATTAATGAAGCCAATAATGCAGGCCTAATTCCTGGAAAAACTTACATTTTGCCTTCCTCATTTACAGGTAGCCCCAAAAACATGCTACAAAATTATCAAGATGCAATGGCAATTGTCAGAAAATATGGCAAGCCTGATCTTTTCATTACAATGACGTGCAACCCCAAATGGGAAGAAATTGTTAATAACCTACAACATGGACAAACTGCTGATACACGCCCAGATTTAGTTACAAGAGTATTTCACATAAAACTAAAAGCAATGATCAATGATATCTGTAAAAAACACATATTTTTGGACTAACAAAAGCCATTGTATACGTGATTGAATTTCAAGAGAGGAGTTTACCACATGCTCACATACTAATCATTCTTAAAGATGATAGCAAACCAAAACCAGAAGAAATAAGACAAAATTGTATCTGCAGAAATTCCAAATATAACCACCATTCCTCGCTTATACGCAATTGTAACAAAACATATGATTCATGGACCATGTGGAGTACACAATCTTAATTCTCCGTGTATAAAAAATGGCAAATGCAGTAAGGATTACCCAAAGCAATTTCAACAACAAACTATAGCAAATATTAGTGGTTATCCCAAATACAGAAGACGAAACACAGGTCAAATTTCAAATGTTAACGGAAAAACAATCGATAATACTTAGGTTGTCCCATATAATCCATATCTAGCCCTTAAGTACAATTGCCACATTAATGTTGAAGTGTGTGCTTCTGTGAAAAGCATCAAATGCCTATTGAAATATGTATACAAAGGTCGTGATTGTGCAAATGTTGTCATTCAAGAACAGGGTAGTTTACATCATGATGAAATTAAAACTTTTATGACTTCAAGATATGTGAGCAGGCGTTTGAATGGATTTGAAATGCATTATCAATCACATACCATACACAGATTAGCAGTACATCTGCCAAACGAACAAAACTCTATTTTTCAACCCAAATAATATTTCTGCAGCAGTACAGATAGCTTCACAACGCAATACTCATTTGACAGCTTGGTTCAAACTAAATCAAAACCACGAAGAAGCAAGGAGTATATTATACCCTGACGTTCCTTTACACTATGTCTTTGACTCTGACCATTGTATTTGGAAATTACGTCAACGGGATGCAGAAAAAGTTATTGGACGTATGTAATCTGTAAACTTACTATCTGATCCAGAACGCTATTCTTTGCGCCTACTATTGCTCAATGTTTCTGGTGCACAATTGTTTGAACATCTAAGAACTGTAAATGGAAATATCTACCCCACTTTTCAACAGGCTGCCAAACAAAGAGGCCTCATAACATATCTTTATTGTAAACTGTTTCTATCCCATGTACTGTTAAATGTATCTTTATTGTAAACCGCTTCGAACTTCACGGTATAGCGGTATATAAGAAATAAATTATTATTATTATTATTATTAATAACGATGATAAAGTATGGGACAGCACTCTGGAAGATGCAGTGCAATACAGCATGCCTAAACAACTAAGAGAATTATTTGCATACATCTGCATATTTGCTTCCCTACAAAATATGAATGACCTTTTCCTATAATACGAACAATATCTTACTTGAAGATTTAGTTCAAACATATCACTCACAATAATAAATGCACTCTATGTCATAACATAGCACTCAAAGACAACGTTTTACTACTATATGGAAAAAAGTGTAAAGATTTTGGATTACCATATACACTACCAAATACTAACATAATAACAAATAGCTACGACCAGACCTTTAACAAACAAAAAGCTGAACAAATAATAACAACCTTAAACGTAGATCAAAAAACAGCTTTACAAGAAATAGTCTCAGTAACCCAAAATAACTACCTCTCCCAACGTTGTTTCTTCTTGGATGGCCCAGGAGTTAGTGGTAAAACCTACCTTTACAAAACACTTCTGTACACATTTCATGCACAAGGTAACATTGCATTCCCTGTAGCCTCCACAGGTATAGCAGCAAATCTTCTTAAGGGTGGGAGAACATACCACTCCCAATTCAAATTACCTGTGCCTATACTTGAGAATTCAATATCCAATATGCACATAAATTCAACTGATGCTGACAATTTACGATCCGCTAAACTAATCATTTGGGACGAATGTACTATGGCCCCCTCTATAGCTCTTACAGTGGTTGACAAACTACTACAAGAAATAATGGATAACAATAAACCCTTTGGAGGAAAAGTTCTCTTACTTGGTGGAGATTTCCGTCAAACACTTCCCGTGGTGCCTCATGCTGACCAGACAAAAATTGAAGAAGCATATATAAAGAATAACAAACTCTGGCCCATATTCAAAGTCCTAAACCTTAAAAACAATATTTGATCAATAGATACTGATTTCAGCATTTGGATCATCAAAGTTGGTAATGGTGATACACCACACATTGATGGCTTGCCTGATGACATTATTGAAATCCCTTCCCAAATTTTAATCACAAAAAATCTCAAAGACTTTTTTGGAGAAAAAATTACTATTACAGATATTCCAAAATTAATAAAAAAAATCTATACTTTGCCCAAAAAACTCTGATGTAAACTCCATAAATGAAGAGGTACTCAATATTTTAGAAGGACAGACTGTAACATATCTCAGCTCCACCTCAATTGATGACTCCACTCAGGAAGACAATCAAAACTATCCCATAGAGTTCCTCAATAAACTAACTCCAACAGGAATGCCAAAACATAAACTCAACCTTAAAAAAGGAGCAATCATTATGCTGCTTAGAAATTTAAATATTAAAAGAGGATTGTGCAATGGTACCCGCCTCATCATTAGAGACTTAAAGAACAACTTCATCATTGCTGAAGTAATAACTGGTTCAGCAGAAGGAGAAATAGTTTTTATTCCACGTATTGATTTGGCTCCAACATCCACTGATTTGCCCTTTACATTATGAAGGCGACAATTTGCAGTCACATTAGCCTTCGCCATGACAATCAATAAATCTCAGGGGTAAACTTTAGAAAAAGTGGGCATTTACTTACAAGAATCAGTATTTAGCCATGGCCATTTATATGTAGCTTTTTCTAGAGTTAGAAGTTTTTCAGATATGCTGATGACAGTTGTAGACGGCCCTCAACAAGGAAAACTATTACCTAACTCAAACAGAATCTTTACAAGGAATATTGTCTATAAGGACATTTTATAGATATACAACATTAAAATAAATGTCTAAAAATTATCTTAATAATATTAATAAAACCCTTAACGACACACCTGCACACGCAAATATAATAGAACCACCAAACAGAGATGCATCTGAGCACCAAGCATTCCTTTACACCCTTGAGTTACACAGGGTTTCTTATGTTGACTGGGAAGTATGAGTATTATATTCAGTTGACGGAGGTTTTAGGTAGTTGAGATTGTTTGTATGCATAGTTAGGAAGGGGAGAGCATTTTTCAATAAAATACTGTCATTTACAATGTTTCAGAAGAGACGAATCTCACAAAAATAATATATTTTTCAGTCACTTTGGGTTTTTAAATGGCCCCTATATGCCCCAGTGGCAAAGAGATCTGCTGAAAAAATGGGAAATCAAAAAATTTCTTAAGCCCACTACATGCAACAACAAATAGGAAAAATAGAACAACTTATAATAAATCAACCATACAATGGATATCAAAGTTCTCATGGTAAGTTTTCAGTAAATTGTTTTAACTCTTAAGTCTGCACATATATTCTAGCACCTGTTAATCTAACGGGCTTAAACACTAGTGTGTGTATATACACACACACACACACAGTATATGCATATAAGGCACATAGCAGAAATGAAACGGCACAGACAGAAACATGTTCAAGGGATTTTTTTTATAATTTGTCTTGGGCCCTTTTCCTAAATTTCAATAAATGTTGTACTTACCACAGCTTAACGCAGGAATATATCACACAGTAACTGTAAACTTTATGCAGCAATCTGTGGGGGCAGAAGCAGCATTCTCTAATTCTGGCCCCCTGTTAGCGTATGTGTTATGTGAACTGCATAGGTTCACCTAAATAAATGCTCCCACGTTAACTGTGCGTCATCCATTTAGTGCGTGAAACTGTAGGTTCCACCATCACTCTCCACCCATGCCACTTCCTACTTGAGGAAGGTGTGGCTCACTTGGAGAGCTGCTGCTTCTGCACCCAGATCAAATCCCGGTGCTGCTCCTTGAGACCCTGGGCAAGTCCTTAATCTTCCAGTGTCCACCACTTTGAATGCAAAAGTCGATATACAAGGCTCCATTCCTTTCTCCTTTCATCAAGTCCCGTATCCTATTTCCAACAGTGGCCAACCCAGGTCCCAAGTACCAGACAGAAACCCAAAGAGTAGCAACATTCCAGAGCTGAGATTGGGATGTCATAATGCCTCATTCCACCAGTGCCTAAGAGCCACCTCATCAGTGATTATCATTCTCTACGGTCGTTACAATCAAGAATCTTTCAGAGATATAAACTTGTTTTTCCCTCTTTTAAAGGGATTAAAACATTAAGCTATATCTCTTGCTCCTTTGATTTTTCTTTGTAAAAGTTTGGAATGATCTTCCTTCTGAAATTAGAATCTTACCCTCTCTTCAAAGTTTTTGTAAATCCTTAAAAACGCTGCTGTTTCAGAAATCATTAATAGAGTCTCCCAATTTATATTGAAGATTCAAATAATGATGTCCTCATTTTGATATATTTTAACTGTAATGATCTAGCTTTATGTGAAGAATTAATTATTGTAAACCAAGTCGAGCCCTATCATAGGGAATACCTGGTATAAAAACTTAAAATATTGGATTGAATGTGACGTCTCCACTGTGCCAATCATATAGACAGCCAAACATGATGGAGTCTTAGTTATAAGCACATTTCATCCCCAAGTATTGCCGACGGTATTCAAGCAAGCAGGCAAGATGTCTTCCCCTCCCCCAAGCTGCACAGTACATGACCTACACAACTGGAGTTGCCAAAGCTTCACCTGTGTGTACATCTAAAATTTTGGATAAGCAAAGTAAGAGAAGTATTATAAAAAAAGATCAGGTCATAGGTTGAACTTTGAACCTTGCCCTCCCCTCAGAATACCCAATGAAACAACCACGATATTGGATTGAATGTGCTACATCAAAAGTAATACCACACTCTTGAGGGTTAACCTAGGAATACTCAACATGTGGACATCTGGAATGCGCTTCCAAAGGGCGTAATAGGGCACAGTACGGTACTGGGTTCAAGAAAGGATTGGACAATTTCCTGCTGGAAAAGGGGATAGAGGGGTATAGATAGAGGATTACTGCACAGGTCCTGAACCTGTTGGGCTGCCGCATGAGCAGACTGCTGGGCATGATGGACCTCAGGTCTGACCCAGCAGAGGCATTGCTTATGTTACATCACCTGAACGTTGCCACCACCGATCAGTAGAAGCAGAACATAAAAGCTTACTTCTATACCGCAATACCGTTAAGCTCTATTCTGATTATTTAAACTGTTGGCAATGATTGAGACTTAAGGCAGTATATCAGCAGGACATCATAGCAGACCTTTAAATATTTCCATGCAGTAGGTTTGGGGGTGGTTCCCGCCTTACCACTGGGATCTGATTTTTTTTAACCTCCCCCCCCCCCCTTTCCTCTTGGCTGTCTTCGCCACCTCATTGATTTTGTGTTAGCTGGAGTTTGGCCAGGCATCTTTAATTCCATTGGTTTCAGTTTCTTTATTCACAATGCAGCTGGAGCAGATGTCATGTGCAGAATGGCAGGGCTTCATCTTCAATTAATGTTTCATTAACATCACTACACCACAGACCTTTCTCAAATATTTTCAGGACTTCTTGCAGACCACCTCCACATGCTTTAATTGATAAACATGCTCTATAGAGATATTGAAGGTTTCATACTGATTACTCCAAACAGCGATATATATTCTGCCTCTGCTGGTTTCATGATGAAAGTTTAGAATTATTCTTTCATCGCAGGCTTCTTTCCAGCTCTTTTTCCTCAGTCAGTTCAGAAGTGTCCGCCAATGTCCCTGGTATTAGTAATTCAGCCAACTTTCAGCACCGACTGGGGGCAGCAAGACGCTCACTTTTATTTCTGCATTTTTTATGTCATAGCCTAGGAGATATTTTTCTGTTTTTGAAACAAATGCTACATCTGAAATCCCTCCAGCTATAGATCTGATCAAATCAAGAAACAGCAGTGCTGAACACTTCATGGTAAGCCAGCGGTGGTCTCCTAGGCCTTGTCTGTGAACATAGCATATATAACCACAGCTGAACAATCACAGCCCGCCTTTGCTGGACCTGATTTTACTCATTGCTCCGCATCACTGCTGCAGTAACAAAGCAACATAGCAGTTGGAGGGAATTCTGTGTCTGGTAGACACATATTCCACAAAGGAAAATAGGCCCATGCAAAAGTAGGTACATTTTTCCTCCCTGAACACCTAAGATCCCTTTTAGATCTTAAAAAACTATCTATTGGTGCTACATGAATTCTATGAAATAGAATCAGCTGGGGATTATCTGTTAAAGACAATTACCTTAAATGCTCTTTGTAAAATTCTCCCTTTATTTTCTATTCTTCCCTTCAAGCTTGTGGGCGTGTGTCCGATCAGGTTATTTGCATGTGGAGACTTTAGTGAATGGATTGCCCGGCAAAGACTCGGCCACAGATCTCCCACGGATCGGTGAGTTTTGGGGTGTTAAATAGCATATTCTCAAGAAAAAAAAAACCCCAAGAGGAAGCAATTAAGCCCAGCTTTAGGCAGACCATATAGAAATTGCCAGTTTGCCTTCAGAGCTGCTTTCTTCTCAGACAATGAAAATTATCCAGATTCATAGATGAAATATTTCTAGCAATATCTGGGGAATTAAATCTTTGGTATATTGAAAATCTGAACTTTGTTTGAGCTATAAAATTGAGCTGAAAAAACAAAGGAGGTGGATGCTTGTACCATTGCAGCCTCTAGCACGTCTCCATAGAAAAAGATACCATCTCTGGATGCTCACCCGATGGCTCACTAGGTCCTTAGGGCTTTTCTTTATCCAAGGCTGTAACTCATGTCTATGTATTGCATTAATCAATCTTGTCAAACTGTAGCCCCTCCATGCCAAAAATTTAAAATTTCCCATTAAGGCTTCTACACACATAGGTGACTGACATGCTGAGAATATGTACAGAGAAAAGCCTTTTAATTTTGAACTTAATATCTAAATTATATTTTTTCCCCCAGAGAATGAAGTTTCATAGAACTAGCCAGCCAGCACTGATGAAGTCCCGACAGTGGGATAAAGTAGTGCAATATCATTTGCAGACATCCCTTTTTTATTCTGTGTATTCCCAATACAATCAGAATATTCCATTTATTCACTGCTAGCTACTAACTTCACTTCAGTGCTATTAGGTGCAGGGTATATTTATATTTTGGTCAAACTGTCAAAAGAGAGAGATCACTGGAGAAGGACATCCTTTGATCACTGGATCAAAAGAACCAGGTGAAGAGGGTGACTTGCAATAAGATGGCTGGACACAATGAATGACGCTGCAGGACCTTACCAGACTGGCACAAAACCCATCTCTTTAGATCTGTAATTCATCAAGTTGCTAGGACTCGGACACGAGTTGTTGGCACCTAGCTAACTATATTTATTACAGGGCATGGAAGCAGGGAAGGCACAGAAAGCATCCTATGACCAATGCCAGGCAGCTTTCTATAGTCTGTGCCCCACAATTGGCACCGAGAGACAGAGATAAAGTATACCAGTGTTTATGCACAAAGTGGAAATGTTCAGACTGCCAGATTCGGCTCTGGCCACCTTTGATGAGCAGACTGAGCAAGTCTCTCTCTGCTGCTATTTATTATATTTCCCTGTCCATCCTACACCTACCTTGCTGCCTGGTCAGAATCTGATCTGGAGTTTCCAGCTTCAGGAAGTCAGCTAGAGACCAGCTCCTCAGCAGGAGGTGAGAGAATGCTGAGCCCAATTTTCCTAATCTACCTTGGGCAGAAAAAAAGGAGCAGAATCCAGAAGTGAGAGGAGCCATTTGGACCCAGAGAGCTGTGGGGGTGATTTCTAACTCTAAAGATGCTGCTACCATGGAGTCTACTTTGTATGCAGCTGGTTATTGACCCAGAAAGGAATAATGGAATCTCGGTCTGAATCAGGGGTTTTGCTGCTCTTGCTGGTGCTGCTTCTACTTGTTGACCCTACTAGTATTAACATAGAGGACATCAGTGTGTTCCACTCACAAGGTTTGCTCTTTATTTGCCAAATTTTCAGCACAATGAGCACGTAACTCCCAGGCCAAAGAGGAATATGTCAGAGTAACTGGGATAGACATGGAATCCATGAAGCAAATGCAAGCCACTTTGGTTGTGGACAAAGCTGTAGTGAAGAATATGGAAACACATAGCTCCAATTAATAGCTAATCTGTCGATCAAATCGGGAAAGATTCCAGAAGACTGGAAAGTGGCAAATGTTACGCCGATCTTCAAGAAAAGTTCGAAGGGAGAGCCAGGAAACTACAGACCAGTGAGTGACTTCGGTACCGGAAAAGACGGTAGAGGCGCTGATAAAGAACGGCATCATCGATCACATTGACGGACACAAACAGATTAGGACCAGCCAGCACAGCTTCAGCAAAGGAAGATCTTGCTTGACAAACTTTCTGCACTTCTTCGAAGGAGTAAATGGGCAGAAAGACAAGGGTGATCCGGTTGACATTGTATATCTAGATTTTCAGAAGGCATTCAACAAGGTTCTGCATGAACGCCTACTTTGAAAAATTGCAAGCCATAGATTTGAGGATGATATACTCGCGTGGATTAAAAACTGGTTGGCGGACAGAAAAAAAGAGAGTGGGGGTGAATGGACAATACTTGGACTGGAAAAGCGTCATGAGTTGAGTGCCGCAGGGTTCGGTGCTCGGGCCTGTGCTCTTCAATATATTTATAAATGACCTAGAAATTGGTACGACGAGTGAGGTGATTTAATTTGCAGACGATATAAAGTTATTCAGAGTAGTGAGGACACAGAAGGAATGCGAAGACCTACAAAGAGATAAAGGGGACAAAGGCAAGATAGAAGGGGACAAACTATCTCAGTCAGAAAACACTTCATGCAAACAGGAAGAATTGACAGCCATGTATGCTAACGCCTGTAGCTTAGGCAATAAAATACTGGAACTGGAAATGAGAAACGCCGACCTTGATGTAGATGATATCAGAAATGTGGTTCTCTGAGTCCCACGGATGGGATATGGTCATGGGATATGGATATAACTTACTCCGCCGAGACAGAGAAGGCAAATCAGGAGGAGGGGTAGTTCTGTACACTAGAAATAACATCAAAGTTACCAAAATCACAGACATCAAGTATACAGGAGAATCCCTCTGGGTGAACCTAGCCAGGGGTAATGACAAATGCCTGTATCTTGGCATTGTATACAGACCACCAAGACAAAAGGAGGATGCAGACAACGAACTGATGGAGGACATTGAGACCATCACGCTGCGTAGAGACACAGTGCTGGTGAGAGACTTTAACATGCCCAATGTGGACTTGGACAAACCTTCCGTTACATCCAGCGGCAGCAAGAGCCTACTAGCCTCCATGCGAGGAGCACACCTCAAGCAGATGGTATTGGAACCCACCAGGGACCAGGCAATCCTAGACCTGTTGCTCACCAACGGAGACAGTGTCACAGGGGTATCGGTGGGAGACACCTTGGCATCCAGCGACCACAACATGGTTTGGTTCCACCTCAAAAAAGGAACCACTAGGTCAAAGACATCGACTAAGGTCCTAAATTTTAAAGGAACTAACTTTCAGGGCATGGGGGATTACGTCTACAGAGTGCTGCAAAACCAAAGCACGACGGACAATGTGGAGGAACTATGGTCTACTCTAAAGTCTACTCTGCTTGAAGCAACCAACAAATACATAAAAACTGTGAGCAAACGATGCAGGAACAATAGACCACAGTGGTTCTCCGTGGAGATCTCAGAACTAGTAAAGCAAAAAAAAAAAAAAAAGCTGTCATTACCTACAAACAATCACAATGACCGGAAGCTAAAGAAACCTATCTGGCTAAATCCAGGAAAGTTAAAACGACATTCAGAGAGGCCAAACTCCGGATGGAAGAAAACACAGCTAGGCAGGTAAAGAAAGGGGAGAAATCCTTTTTTAAATACGTTAGCGACAGGAAGAAGAACACAAGTGGTATGGGGCGCCTAAAGAAACCTGACAGAAACTTTACAGACTCGGACGCAGACAAAGCAGAAATACTCAATAACTACTTCTGCTCAGTCTTCACCTGCAAAGTGCCAGGTTCCGGTCCTCAGCTACAAAGGGAAGTTCGGAGGACCCATTCCGGGATATGAAATTTACTGCAAGCGAAGTCTTTCAAGAGCTATCAAAATTAAAAGTAAACAAAGCTATGGGCCAGGACAATCTACACCCTAGAGTACTTTGAGAATTGAGTGACGTCCTGGCAGAGCCGTTAGCCGGGCTATTCAATCTTTCCTTTAGCAAGGGAGAAGTTCCCCTGGACTGAAAAACTGCCAACGTTATCCCGCTCCACAAAAAGGGATGCAGGTCAGAGGCTGAAAACTATAGACCGGTGAGTCTCACATCAATAGTGAGTAAACTCATGGAAAAGTTGATTAAGAACAGATTGGACACATATATGGACGATGAAAGATTAAGAGATCCCCACCAACATGGCTTTACAAAGGGAAGGTCTTGTCAATCCAACCTGAAAAGTTTCTTTGACTGGGTAACAAAAAAACTGGATGGGGTGAGTCTCTGGACATTGTGTATTTGGACTTTAGCAAGGCTTTTGATAGTGTTCCACACCGTAGGCTGCAGAACAAGATGAAATCATTGGGACTAGGAGAAACACTGACAGCTTGGGTACAGGACTGGCTAAGCGGCAGACTTCAGAGAGTAAGGCTAGACTCAAATAGGGCACTGGTCTTTGATCTAAGGGCTGCCGCATGAGCAGACTGCTGGGCACGATGGACCACTGGTCTGACCCAGCAGCGGCAATTCTTATGTTCTTATTTATGCATTTGAATATTGAAATATTAAATTCTCACAAGTTAAATCAATACCTCCTAAGAAACATGCCCCCATTTAATATAAACAAAACACCCCCCAGAAGGTGGAGAAATTCCATCCGAAGGCTTGTTAGAAGTTATTGGACTCTTCCAGATACCTGGTTACTACAAGATCAACAGTGATAGAATTAATATATCAAAATGAAAACACATAACAGCATCCCTATCTTATGTAAATACAAATGATATCGATATTCTCAAGAAAAACCCCCAAGAGGAAGCAATTTCTTGCTTTATGGCAAGGCGACTCCTCACTGGAAGTGACGTTTTTCTTCCATTCCCATGCAAGTGTGTTTTTCAGCTATGAGTCTTTTCCCATACTTTTTATGAACCATCTAGGAATGTAGAAATTGGTAATACAATATCAAAGTGAATTTATAGGGATCATGAAGACTTGCTTGGTTTTGGCTACTCTTTTTTCTAAGTTCTTTCATTCTAATTCCCTCTCTGGATCTTGCTCATTGTGTGGTTTAAGATCCCTTATTGGCTTTGAAACCGACTGCGCTCGATTTTCTTTCTTATATGGTTTTATTTTCTTATTCTTGTGGTCAAGATTGTTATCTTGTTTACATTTGTAAAAAGGGTATACATATAAAATAAAAATACCAGTTTTACAAGGTTACTATTAACAGCTGTAGAAGAGAAAGGACAGATATTGTAAGCGGCGTGTTCTGCATGTGTTTGAGAAATTCCAAAAATTAGCATGATTGGAAAAAATGGGAACTCATACATTTCCATCTCATTTGCAATTAAAAATGATCTATGCTAAAAGTTTTGAAATGCTTTAAAAACTCAATTTTTTTCAAAGAGTTTTTGGGGAATGCGCTTTGGAGATTACAGGATGATAGCAACTATCAAAACTGCAATAGATGACATTTTTGTTTTGTTTTCTTTCCTATTTTAAACTGATTTCTATTTCTCTTAATATGATTTGTGTCTGCCAGAGAACTGCAGTACAGGCAGTCTCCGGGTTAAGAATGAATTCCGCTCTTAAGCTGAATTTGTATGCAACTCAGATCATGTGAGAATCTGTGTGTATTTATGTTCTCCTGTACAGTACACAGTCTATAAAAACATTAAACATTAAAGAAAGTCCTCAAAATAAAGTACTGTAGTTAAAATAGAAAGAAAAATAGTAGGTTTACACTTACGCATTTGTTTCTCTTCACATAGCTACGGGCTTCACAAAGCTACATGCTGCCCTGGAAGTCTTACCTCTGATGTCAGAGAGAGCTTACCTCTGAAGTCACAGGGAAGGCTTCTGGGTCAGCGGCAGGCTGTGTGTCAGAGCTGCTGCCCACGGCTTTGTGAAGAGAAACAAGTATGGCTGCAAAGAAGGAGGGAGCTGCAAGAACAGGTAAACACCCGCAGGAGGGAGGCACAAATTTTGAACACAGAATGGAGGGAGGGAAGGAGAGAGAGAGGCATGTTAGGACACGGAAGAGAGAAGCAGGACCCCTGTTCATAACTTTGGGCCCAACATAAGTCAAGACGTTCATAATCTGGGGACTGCCTGTATAGAAAGATTTGGTTACCTCCATAATCTTCCTTGTAGATGTGTTTAGTAGTCTTGAACACTAGGGTTATGAATTTGAACCCACAAGTTGCTTGTAGAATGATATCACTCATCTTTCAACTCCATCTCCTTCCCAGTAGGCTTGCTCCTGACCCTTCAGTTTGTACAAAAGCAGTCAAGAACCATTGTAATGGTAGACATCACCAGAAGGAGGGCAACAGGGAGAACTTTCCAACACTATAATTCTATTCTGCTCTGAAACAAGTTTAACATTATCAAAATTATACAAAACTGTGTGCAACTGGCAGAAACATTTATGGAGCTCTTAGCATGGTTTGGGAGTGGGGTATGTGTGGAACAACTTCCCAGTGAAAGTGGTTGTGGCAGTAGAGGCACAAACATTACTGAAATTCAAGAAAGCCTGGGAAAAACATTGAGAACCCTAAACAGTGGGGCAGAAAAGGTCAAGTTCAAGTTTCAAGTTTTATTAGGATTTTATATACCGCCTATCAAGGTTATCTATTGAACTATTGGAGTTGAACTAAAGTCAGTGATTTTGCCATAGAAGGTAGATCGATGTCATATCTGCCATTACACTCTCGGTTTCTGTTTTCATGACTGAATTTAAATCTAGTCTTGTTCAAGTTCTTTTTCTTTGCTGAAGGGCCATATCTGTAAATGTTTCCCATCTTGAACACAAAGATGTGTGTTGCCTTTCAATTCCTTTTTCAATAGCCTGAATAGGAAAGGCAAGTTCCTTAATTAGCAGATTATTTCATTTTCTTCTTTTGCATAAAGACAAGATAAAGGTTGTGTTAAGGCAGAATGGTAAATGGCTGGATAGAGTTCATTTAAATAGCGCCTTGAACTCATAAGGGCATTGGCGGAATACAATGGTAATGTAATGTAATAGCTAAGATTTTCAGATCGAAGGCTCTGAAAGTACAAGACCAAATTTTAATGGGAGAACATTGAGATTAAGGAATCCTGGCCAGACTGTTTTTGTAATCTCCAATTTCCCAGATCCCCAGGGTGTCAGACAGCAGGGCATTATCTTCCTTGAATTGTGCAACTTCTTGATTTCAGTTAAACTCTCCTCAGCTGAAAATCTTAGATATTAGTCAAATAATCTTCATTTGATCCAATTAACTTACCCAAGAGGACCAATGCAATATAAGATCAAAAACATGATCTAGAAAATTACCACCCCCCCCCCTTTTACAAAACTGAAAAAATGGGTTTTAGCACCGGCTGGCACGATAAACTCAAGGGTTGGGAGCAGCGCAGAGCATTCAGCGGGCCTGTGCTACAAACCGCTTCTGTGGGGGTAAAATACACAATGAATAATAAAATAAAAAAAACAAACAAACATAAGAAAAAAAGTCTTAAAACAAAAAACAACAAAACAGAAATAAAAATCTAAATCGAGTATTCTTAATGAATGTGTATGTATTCATTTGTTTGAACTTCAATTCTAAATCAATATTATTCATTGTAAGGGCCAGAGGTTAGTGGTGACCTCCATTGACTCCTGATGTGGCACCATCTCCAGAACCACTGCTCCATTTTCCTTTAGGATTACGAAGCTTTCAATGAGTTTCAATGCAATATGTGAACCCTAATGCAAAAAAAACGGAGTCAAACATCACATGGACCAAGCTCACCAGCCTTATCACCCCCTCCCTATTAGCTTTCAGTCCCCTACTCTTCCCCAAGACATCATACTTTTAAATCTTAAACTTTATTATATGTTTGTGGAGGAGTGGCCTAGAGGTTAGATGTACCTTAAGGTTGTGAGTTCAATTCCCACTGCAGTTTCTTGCGACTCTGGCCAACTCACTTAATACTTCATTGCCCCAGGTTCAAAATAAGGACCCGTCTAAAAAAATATGTAAACTGCTTTGATTATGTAAACCGAACAGAAAAAGTGGTGTATCAAGACCCCATCCCCCTTCACACACATTTTCATTGGTTAATAGAAAGTCTTAATTAAATGTTCTACGCACTTTTACAATTTTTTACCAAATGCTAGATTTGCTTCCTTTTAGCCATTCCATGCATCAATTGAATAAGCTGTGCTTCTGAATCCTTTTTATACAGTGGAAGCTTGTTAACGCCACACCTGTCTTACTGAATGGCAGTTTCAAAAAGCCATTTACTCAGGTAAATGTCCAAAGCTCAAGAATCACCCACCCTTCCTGATGATCAGTGCAAAAGCCCACTCCTATACAGCCTCAACTACTCCGACCCCATCTCTCCAAGTAGAACATTGGCTACCTATCAAGAAACGCCGCATTTTCAAAGCTCTAATAATCGCTCACAAGAGATTCCACAACATAACCTCTACATACATAGATTCCAAACTACAACAGTATACCCACAAACGCCCCCTCCGCTCAGCCTCAGGGAAAATCCCTCCAGATGGAAACTGCCCGGAAATGCTCAACTCTGGAACCAGTTTCCAGACCAGATAAGATCTCAGAACTCACTGATGACATTCTGAAGAGCAGTGAAGACCCTCCTTTTCAGCTAAACAGACTCTGACAAACTGCTCCCTCCTTTGAGCCCCTTACTCTCTGTGAAATGTCAACATTTTCCCCCCTATGACCAGTTTTGTAAAATGTCTGCACTGTGAATGTCCCTATTTAACCCGTTCTGAGCTTCGAATTAAATAAATTTAACATTTCAATATCTAACAGTTCACCTCTTGCTGATAATTCAGCAGTACCCCAACCCATTTTGCAAGCTTGGGATCACAGTATTTGAACTTTAAGGAAGCCACTCCTCATAGTTTAGTCTCATAATTTATTTAAAATTTGATTACACGCCTATCGTAAATACAGAAATTTAAGACAGAGACATAAAACTGACTACAAAGACGAAAATAGACAAGACAGATTAAAAAGAGGGAAGAAGGAGGAACTGCAATGCAGTCGAGAAAAGATAACATTGATTGAATGAACATGGTAAATGACGGCAGATAAAGACACGAGTGGTCCATCCAGTCTGCCCAACCATACAAGCTCCATAAATTAATTTAGTTTAAATGGTCCTTTTTCTTAGATATTTCTGGGCCAGAGCCCTGCCCAGTAGTGTGCTTAGGTTCCATCTACTGGAGTCTCCTTCAAAGCTCACTCCAGCCCATCTTAACTATGAACGAAGAGAGAAGGGTAACGTATTTTGAGCTGCACAGGCAATCCCAGATTGCTCACCTACTTCATCTTATTTTTATCCTTTATCTATCTGTCCTATTCACCAGGATAAAATAGGTTTCATTACAAGGGAGTTTTACATGCCTGGACCAAAGGAACTAGACTCTCTCTCCCTGTAGGACCAGTTCATTTCTTATCAACTGTCTTTTATTCATTCATCTAATTTACTTTCTGTTCTGTTCTTGCTTCCTTCTTATAAATAGATTTGCAGTTTATTTGCTGTACTCTGACATGGTGCTGACAACTTCAGATTACAATGATGTGTGAAAAACAACTTGTCTGAGACAAAACCCTAATCAATTAACGCTGTATCTGCAAATCACTGTGATTGCATTTTACACCAGCTTCCTTATATTGACTCTATAGAGATGTATAATGTTTTCTGTATATAGTGAAGGATGGGACATGGAGGATGTGAATACAGTATTGGGTTTTTATGGGTTTTAGTTTAGTTGTCTGAGGAAGAGAGGAGAAAGGGTTTTGTAAGAGCAGGAGCATTGGCAGAGAAGAATGGATGAGCACTGATAAAATAAAGACATACAAGAAAGGAAGATGATAACATGATGGCAAACTCTACAGGAAATGCTGAGAAAACAGAAAAAAAAGAGGAAATGTGGAGTATGAAAAAACAATTAAGGAAGAATAATCAAGACAAAAGAAATAAGATCAAGATCTCAATAACAGAATAAAGAAAACAAGAAACAAAGGAAGATGAAGAAATCCAATGTTCTGAGAAATATTTTGAGTCACCCTGCTCCAACGACGGGGTTGAGCCTTCAGGGTGAGGGAGTGAGCTAACCCATGCAACTCGGAGAAGGGGAGAAAGTTTACCCCTTCAATCTGACCAAATATCCTAACCCTGTTCATCCCTCCACTAAGCTAAGCATTGCACAGTGCTTTATTGAACCATTCCTGCATGGACTAATAGGGCTCAAACTGAGAGATTAATCAGGCAGTTTTTGCAGACTTCCCTCTATTAGTCTCTTTTCACGTTCTGTCTTGAGGAACCATGCTCTATTTTGCTGGGTAAATGTTTCCAAAGGAAGAGAATTGATAAAACTTGCCGTCACCATTTGCTACTGTGGATTTTCAGTCAGTGTTTATTGCATTTGCAGAAGCAAAGGTGCTTTGAAGCACCCCTGGGATCTGTACTGGTACCAATTTATAAATGGCTTGGAAAAAAAGACAAATTTGCAGATAGCACAAAATGTTTCAAGGCTGTTAGATCAGGAGTAGATTATGCGGAATTGAAGGAGGACCTTGTGGCTGGGAATTCAGGTGTCAGATTTCATTCCATAATCTGGGTAAAAAGTGGGAGTAAGCGTGTTTGCGGGCATTTTCTAGTAGAAGCGTTCGCGCTTATGGAGTAGAAAGCCTTCTCTTGCCTTGTGATCTAGTTTTCCTGCCATGTAGGGTGGAACTATTTTTTCAAAGAATTTAAAGGCTAGTATCAGAGCTTTAAAGATGCATTTTCAAATGGGCAGCCAGTGTACAGTGGCCAGAGCTGGAGTGATGGAGTCTCAAATATTTAGATTTTTCAGCAAGTGAACTGTTGCATTTTGCACACATTGTAATCATTGTGGATCCGTTGTACATAGCCCCATTAGGAGTAAATTGCAATAGTCCACGTGGGATAGGACAAAAGCATAAAGCAGTTGTGTAAATTCAGCTTTGGAGATGTATATACAAATCTTTCGTAGTTGGCACCTGGGACATTGACATGACTCGTAACAGGTCAGAGTCAAGTATAATTTCAAGGCTGTGGACTTGGTCTTTAGCTATGAGGATTGCCTTGTCCCAGGAGAAAGTAGGACATGGATGTATGCACCTTTTCTTTTGAATTCAGAGTAGTTTGGTTTTGGTGCATTATGTTGCAGCTTGTTTACAGTCATCCAGTTTTTTCCGATACACATTGCCTCAAAATACAGCATTAAGATTCTCTCCTTCAGCCGGGAATGAACCGGGATACTCAAAATCAAAAAACTCCAATGTCGTCTATCTGAAAGGGGATTTACATCGACGGCTGAAAAGCTAAGTTATCAAATTAAATGTTGAATTTATGAAATTCACTTATAAAATTAACTTATAGAATTATTTAATGAAGTTGTTATAAGTTTTGATAAAAACTAATATAATATGAAGATAAAAAATGTGCCAGACCAGGGGGGTGGGTAAGTTCAAGTTATTTGGGTGTGGGGTGCCGGTTCGCGCAGGGGGGGGCCTTTGTGAGCGGGGGGACAACAGCGCTGCTGGCCTCGGGGGGAGGGGGGAACGTATCAAAGCGAGTTTCCATTATTTCCACTTTGATATATGAGTATTTTGGTTTACGAGCATGCTTCTGGAACGAATTATGCTCCTAAACCAAAGTTCCACTGTAATCTTATTAATAAATAATGGTAACCACAAAATTATAAAAACACAAAGCACACTGTACAGAGAGAAAATGTTAATTATCATTTATATTTGAGTTTTTTTCAAAGAGGTCAAGGCAGATGACTTTAAAATATGCAATGTCACCTCAGTAACAACTATAAAAAAATATAGTGCAAAATATAGACAGCAGATATAAATTCTCAAAATTGACACATTTCAATCACTAAATTGAAAATAAAATCATTTTTCCTACCTTTGTCGTCTGGTGATTTCATGACTTCCTTCTGACTGTGCATCCAATATTTTTTTTCTTCCTGCCTCCTGCATGCTTACTCTCCTCCGGACCTCATTCCCTTTCCCAACATCTCTCTCTCCAGACCTCATTCCCTTCCCCAACATCTCTCTGTCCCGCAATGAGTCCAACTTTACTTCTCTACTCCACCCTCCCTCTCCCTATCTGTCTTGAGAGATTCAGGCATCTCTCCCACCCCTCTACTGTCACATACATTTCTCCCTCTCATCCCCTGAATCATGTACAGCATTTTTCACCACTGCCCACCAGCCCCATTTCTTCTTCTAGCACCACTCTCCAGCGCAATGCCACATCTCTATCTCCTTCACTATGTCCAACATTCCTCCACCTTGCACCCCCTTCAATCTGTCCCTGTTCACTCTCCACAATATCCAACATTTCTCCTTCTCATCCTTCTATTACATAAGCAATGCCTCTGCCTGAGGTCCATCGTGCCCAGCAGTCCGCTCACGCGGTGGCTCAACAGGTCCAGGACCTGTGCAGTAATCCTCTATTTATACCCCTCTATTCCCTATGCATCTCTACCTCACATCTCTCTATGCCCAATTTTCCTTTCTTCCTTTCCCCATGTGCACCATCTCTTTCCCTCTCTTACACACTCATGCCCAACAATTCTCCCTTTCTATTCCCTCCATCCTATGTCCCGTTAGTGCCCCCTTCCTCCCTCCCTTGTATCCCATGTTTATGCCCCCTCCCCTTCCTTCCAGTCTTTGTGTCAATATCATGCCTCTCCCATGTCCCAACGTGCTCCTCTCTCCCTCTGTCCCAGAACATGTCCCCTTACTTGTTCGAACCACACTCACTCCTTCTGCCTTCAGTGAAACTTGTTGGGGGGGATGTGCAGGCAGTGGTTCACACGCTGCACATGGCTGACCCACAAGCCTTCCCTCTGACGTAAGCTCTTATGTTGGAGAGGTTTCTGGTCAGATATGTGCAGCATTTAAACCACTGCCTGCATGTCCCCACCCCCCACCAAGTGTCACTGAAGGAGGTAACTAGAACTCCTTCCCCCTGCTTACCCAGGAGACTTTACTCTGATGGGAAGGGAGGTATCCCAGACAGTGGCTTCAGCAGAGGGGGGCGGACAGGAAAGAGGGATTCCCGCTGAAACGAACAGGATCCGTTTCTTGGTCCCGAAACTGCCCTGCAAAACACTCTGTCATCTGGAGGCAATTCCCCTTAGAAAGAAAGATAGGTAGCCAGTATTCTAAAGAGATTTTGCCTGATTTATTATGAGTGTGCATTCATTTATATATCTGTTACATGGGTCAGTGGTAACCATCACAGGAAAAGGGGGATGGACAAGAGAGGGGAGGGGGTGCGTGAGCAGGATATGTACATGGCAGGGGGTTTGAGCATGTATTGTCTTAAAGACGAAACTTCATTAACATGATTAAATGACCTCTTCCCAAACCATCGAGAGAGTAAACACAAACATTCTGCATCTGATTACCTCCAGCACAGGCAGGAACAAAAGATATCCTTTTAGACAGAGACAGAAAACTTATCCATTAAAATGTGTCCTTTCAATCCCCTCTTACGTCATGAAAATGACGTCATAAATGCACAGCATGAGCGTGGAGGGAGAGATATTCTAGATATGTCTCTTGAGGAGGAGTTTTTTAGGGGCTGTAATACGAGTCAAACAGCGCAGGAACAGTCTAAAAATTACATAAGCAACAAGATTGCAGATATAACAATAAGAAGGTCTTTCACCCACCCCTGCATCCAACTAAAATACAGATCCCAAGGATTAGATAAACCAGAATTACGTTTAAGTTCAGCAGAGAGGTCTTCTAATTTTTTAATGGCCATAGTAACCTTACCCGTGGGACCTGCATTGTCAGGAATAAAGGTGCAACAGGATAAAGTACTGGGGAGAATTTTACAGACACCCAACAAAGCGTTGCTGATTATAATAAATGTAATTAATCCAATCAACATTCTTATTGATAGTAATAAGGGACTCAAACCTAGCCTTAACCTGGTCTCAGGCCTTGAATTCATCTGGGACCCCTATCTCATAGCTAAAGCGCACTGGCCTATCTACTGGCTGAGTAGTTTAACACGGAGCCGGAGGTCTCCACAGAGCCAGTAAATATCACCTAAAGCAAAATCTAATGCGGCAACAGTGAAGCATACCTATAATTTCCAAAAAAGAATACTAGGCTGTAGTTAAATTTCCAGTATGCCTCGGACAATAGTTTCTGATTAATACATTAACACATTTTAGCTAATCATGATTTAATCAGGACTACTTGAAACCGTCTTCCTGCCCTCAGGGTCTATCTGCATCCCCATGCCAGAGTCAGATTGATACAATTTCCCATAGGCCCTCGGTGACACCAGCTATGCCAACCGAAAATGCTGAACGCCTGCAACGGCTATGCTGACATCTTCCATATTCTTTGAAATGAAAGCAAACTTGTGGTACCCTTAGCCAGCTTGCCTCGCTTATGCCTTGCCAATCTCTAACAGTATATCATAGCTGTCCTCCAAGCTATGAAGACGAACAGTTCCCATTATGAGTTCAAACCTCTGTCTTAGGTTGCATAGGTCGTATCTATATCTTACCCGTCGTTGAGCGAATGAACGGTGCATAAGAGGTGCAGGAAACTTTCTCAGGAGGCCCAGGCAAAAAGGTACAAGGATGTCATAAGAGAGTATGTAAGTATGGGATATGGGATAATATTATCTCTGACCCTGGTAATGGTAATGCAATAGGCCATGCCAAATTAGAACCAAATTAGCAAGTTGTCAGAGAAGATACTGGAAATTCATGTATAACTGCCTTAAAAGCTAAAAGAAATGTACACGTGTTTCACTCTACAGCAAAGGAGAATCATAACAATACATAGCAAAATTTGTAGAATAGTTAAGATAGGATGAATTAAAACATTAAATACATGGTTTGCAGTGGGCGAATACTCAAAGAAAAGTTCCAAAGCTTGAGACATGAGCATCTCGGAGCAAATTTTGTGCAATCTGTCCATTTTCAAAAGTGATTGTATGGTTCACTTCTTTGGAGGTTTTCTTAAGTTGTTCAATAAAGTTCAGCAGCTTATGAAATGTCTCATTGCCCATACCAAGAGGTAGTAAATGTACAGCATATGAAATAAAGTCTGGAATGTCCATAGAATAGATTAAATAGGTGGAATTGTACAGCAAAGCGTTCTTAGGAAGGTGGCTATCTCCGATGAACAGCAAACATTGTGTACAGCATGTGTGGAAAAGTCTTTGCAGTCAGGGTGCAGGAAGATGTATTACAGTCCAGCAGGAACAGGCAGTCTCTTTAAACTGGTGGGATGCACACTTGGGATGAAATGATGTTTGCACAGGATCTGTTGTTTGCACAGGATCACTGGAAATTAGTGGTGTTCACCCTTGAGATGAAATGATGTCTGTGCATACAGGGAGGGATTTGAAAAGAGTCCCGATTTCATTCAGCAGCTGTACTTCAGTGTGATCCAAATAAGAGATAGAAAACGGAAGAGAAACCATGTTGCCTGTACTGAATGTAGAGAGAGAGAGAGAGAGACCAGGTTGCCTGTACTGAATGTGGCAACATGTAACAATATTAATGCATTTACTTGGTATAATTATGGTAAAAGAGAGACAATATTCAAGTACTTAAGGTTCTTAATCAGACATTCCAAAAAGATATGTTTTTGTGTGCCGCATATAACTATTATGGCAATTCAGAGAGACCATAATTCTGTACTGAATGTATTTAAAAAAAATTGTGTCAGTCAGAAATGTGTACTGAATGGTTCATATCAAGTGAGCACCATAGAATAAACACTGTATAGATATAGAATAAAACCTTTTCTTAAAAATTTAACCCCTAACTAAGCTACATTTAGCATATGCAAATTATAGGGAAAAAAGAACATTGCGCATTTGGGCTAGTAAAAAGTGGGAAAAGAGCTAGCTCTAGAAATGGCCAATATTATATATCCTGGGGTACCCCTCAAACCAAAACAAGTAGACAAAACACAGACCACATGGCACAGACAAGACACAAAACACATAGCTCTAGGCTTCAAACTATTCTTCCATCGGTCAAGTGTTCAGAGCTGAACTTATCTCTGGAAATAAACACATTGTTATAGAAAAACAAAACAGAGATGAACACATGAGTAAAGTATATGGACAAATAATGCATATCATAACCATCTCATATTTAGAAAAGCTAATGTCTCTTTGGATCGTCTTTATCTCTGCAGTGACAAAGAGAATCCCTGGAAAACACCAGAAATATCCTAGTGCCAAAACTGGGATGGGCATGCATATATCCGAACCGCTGCTAAGAAAAAGAAAAGAAAAACACATTTTAATTTTGCAACATCCTAATTTCAGCTAAAACAATAGGAAGGAATTTTTTCCCAAATCACAAATGTGCCAGCTGTGGCTTTCCAGATTTTATCTTTAATAGTCCTATTCATGCGTTCGATAATACCGGAACTCTGTGGGTGATATGGGAGATGAAATTTCCACTCAATGCGGAATGCGATAGCTAAATCTTTGCATACTCTGGCAGTGAAAGCAGGACCATTATCTGAGTTGATGTGTGTGGGACATCCCCACCTAGGGACGATTTCGCGAAGTAAAATGTTCACCATAGTCTGAGCAGTTTCATTTGTAGTGGGAAAAAACTTCAGGTTATCGGGAGAACATGTCAACAATAACAAGGGCAGCTGGTATACAGGGTTTCCCCTCTTTGCACCAAAGTCCGTCCGAAGGGCGGCTTTGGGCACCGGCCAGATGGGCATTGATTAAGCCAGTGACCAGGGTCTCCGCAATTAAAACATCCAGTATTTCTAGATGAATTATTACCATCTCAATCGGAGACAGGGGCCCGCCCGCTACGAAACCCGTGACCCCCTCTTCCGCGAGGAGCGGACAGGCGCGGTCCCCAGGTAGGTAGCTGGCCCTAATAATGCAGGATTTCCCGAGGCTTAGAGATCTCAAAGCGTAGGAGAGTGTTACGTAGTGGTTAGCGCTACAGCCTAAGGAACCTGAGGCTTGGGGGTTCAAACCCCGCACTGCTCCTTTTTTCAATCTGAAATTATGCACGAGAACTAGTGGGCCATTCTGAAATCATTTGTTTGACCAGAATCTGTAAAGGAGAACGGAGGTTAGAAAGGAAAGTCTGAAGTAGGGAATCCATATTTGCATGGGCACTAAGTCCTGCCTCTTGGGTCCAGGTTTCATTAAACCTCTTCCACACCTATCAAGCTCTGTCTGCAATCCTAATCGAATCACATTGGATTCCTGTTACTCATCGCATTACCTTTAAAATCCTACTTTTAGTTTTTAAAACACTGTCTTTGAACGAACCCCAATTCATTAATAACTATTTATTCCCCATAGTATATCATGTTCTTTAAGATCCATTAATCAAAAACTCTTAACAATTCCATCACTGAAAGTTATCGGAACTAGTCATCATGATATCTTCTCTGTAATGGCCCCACAATTATGGAACACCTTAACTCAGCATGTAAGAGAAGAAAATGACCTAAACCATTTTAAAAGCAATCTGAAGAGCTTCCTTTTTAAAGACGCCTTTAATTTATTTATTCCCTATTCCTATTGTTTTCACCATTCATGTCTTCTTTTGTGCTTTATTAATACAATTGTAGTTCTGCCCTTTTTTCCTTATGTATCTGTTAGTTTGTATGTCAATACGTCAAACTCATGTAATTTACTATAAATAAGCTTATGTGTACACCTTGTTTTTATTTGTAAATCGCTTAGCAAATTAAATTAAGCTATTCAATAAGTTAAAAATAAACTTGAAACTTGAATCTCACAAATTTCCATATATTTCTTGCTCTATCTGTAAAACTAATTCTGGCCCCTGTATTAATTAAAGTTAATTTATCCTGACCCTCTTTAAGACACATTGGCACCATGCATACTAAAATATCTTTTCTGACAGCCCCTATCGTCTGGAACTCAGCACCAAACTATATAAGAGAAAGTTCATCACTTGATAAATTTAAAACTAGCTTGAAGGCCTTTCTTTTTAAAGACGCATTTGAAGTAGAATAGTCCTTTTAAGGACTGTAATGGGACTTTGCTCCTTGCTTTTCTTATTCATTTTAATCTTTTCTACCAAGTGCTAGATTATTTATTTTTTTGTTTCCTCCCTTTTGTTTTGATCCTTCTCTCTTTCTTTTTCATTATAATTAGTTTTGTTTTTAAATATATGCCTTTCTGACTGTCTGTTTTAATAATTACACAAATGTATTTTCTACCCTTTTTCATTTTGTTTCGGTAAGTTCCCCAAACAAACCTGAAACCTACTTACAGGGAGCTCTTCTAAGTTTAAAAGTTTTAGAAACCAT
Organism: Geotrypetes seraphini; assembly: GCF_902459505.1. Lineage (NCBI taxonomy): Eukaryota > Metazoa > Chordata > Amphibia > Gymnophiona > Dermophiidae > Geotrypetes > Geotrypetes seraphini. The sequence goes on along the minus strand of NC_047091.1, from coordinate 190,013,956 downwards.
ATTTGTTCTGTCCACTGAATATACATTAACATTTTATAACATTTCCAATATTCTTTTATCATTCTTAAAAACTTATTTCAGACAATTTGTCTATGTATCAAACAAGCTGCTGAAAAGTTCTCAGCCGGCCTACAAACAGTGCTGAAAACTAGTCAGCCTGCTTGTCACTACAACAAAGGAGAAGGAGGACGAGAAGGAGGGGCTGCCCTCCCCCTCTTCCCGCCAAAGACTGCCACAGAATCAGAATCAGATCTCCGACTCCAACTCAACCATTTCACCCATACCACACATCCACAACCTGGTTCACTCACATTCAATTCATATTAAGCCCTACAGGGTTCACCACTTTCACCTACCCTATTCAACATTTACATATCCTCTCTAAGACACCCACTGCAAAAACCAAACCTGATCTATTACATATATGCAGATGACATCTCCATCCTAATCCCAGTGAATAGCATAACAAATGAAACCTCAAAATACATTACTCATATAATGACCGAAATAGAACATTGGACAAGCAACTTCAAACTGAAACTCAACACAGAAAAAAACAAAAATCTTCCTTGCAAGCTCAACGGATAAAATTGCCAATTCAACGCTACATATAAAAGACCATGATTACCCAATTACCAACACAATAAAAATATTGGGAGTCACATTGGACACACACACCTCACTATGATTGAACACACGAATATAGTGGCAACAAAATGTTTCACGATGTTATGGAGATTAAAGACCATCAAAAAATACTTCGACCCACTATCGTTTAGATTACTAGTGCAGTCACTAGTGCTTTCTACCCTGGACTATTGTAATATCATTTATTTGGGTTTCATTCAGAACTCAGCTGTCCGCTAGATATATGGATTAAAAAAGAATGACCATGTCATCTCCCATCACAAACCACTGCACTGGCTGTCAGTCGAGGCAAGAATATTATTCAAGTTCTCCTGCATATGTTTCAAGCTAGTTTGGGGACCAGCACCTACATATCTACAAACCCATTTCGCACTCCACAACCCAACAAGACAAACCAGAAACAGCTATCTTTTTTGCATACCCAAGCATAACCAATTGTAAATACAAAACCTTTCTGGACAGAACCTTCATGCTCCAAGCAAATAAACAACAACATTGGCTAGACAGTCACATTAATAAAACAGAACTGACCTACAATGCCTTTAGAAAACTCATAAAAACTACCCTATTTAACAGATACATCACCTAAACAGAACCATCACCTAAACAGAACCTCACCAAGTACTCTTTCTTTTCACAATGCTCTCTGAAATCCTAATTCTTGCTGTTTCTGAATCTCTAAACAAACTGTACATTGTAATTTTTTCCCTTTTTTCAGGAAAGCTGCGATTTTTCTTTACAGGTCAGCTCCGAAATTCTTAGCAAACATTATATTTTGTAATTTTGATTCCTAATAGTCTCTGTACTCTATACTCCCTCCACATATTGTAAATCGCTGAATGCTCAGCTCTCTTAAATGTAAACCGCCTAGAAGTCGCAAGATTGTGGCGGTATAGAAGAATAAAGTTATTACCATTATTATTATTATTACTGAAGCAAACAAAGTCTCATCTGTCTAGGAGGTGGAGAATCCTAAGTGCCTTTATGACCCATTAGAAAAACAATATCACAATGCAGGAATTTTTTCAATAAAAAAAACAATATAACAATGCAGAAATTTTCGCTTACCTTACCTTATAAGCGAGGTACATTAATAATATACAATATAATCTTATACTCTATAAAATCTTATCTAAGCAATAGAAGAGAAAAGCGCATGCAAAGAATGGTACAGATGACAGAATGTGCAGATGTTTCTATAAATCCACAAGAGACTTTCCAAAAGTTTTCACTTAATTTCATTCTTCCCGAAAGAATGGCAGCTGCTTATTTTCGCGGCGGGAGCTTACCGAAAACTCCACATTAATATTTGTCCTTGCCAAAAGGACAGTAACCGCGGCGGGTTTACCAAAAACCCTACAATTTAAATAAAGGCTTGGAACATGATGCCAATACCTGTGAGTATTAAAGAACAGAATTCAAAATTCAGAAATACTCACAAAATATTGGTAATGTCAAGTCCATCACGGCCGTAGCCCCCAAATTGAAACAAACAGGATCCGTTTCTTGGTCCCGAAACTGCCCTGCAAAATACTCTGTCATCTGGAGGCAATTCCCCTTAGAAAGAAAGATAGGTAGCCAGTATTCTAAAGAGATTTTGCCTGATTTATTATGAGTGTGCATTCATTTATATATCTGTTACATGGGTCAGTGGTAACCATCACAGGAAAAGGGGGATGGACAAGAGAGGGGAGGGGGTGTGTGAGCAGGATATGTACATGGCAGGGGTTTTTTGAGCATGTATTGTCTTAAAGACGAAACTTCATTAACATGATTAAATGACCTCTTCCCAAACCATCGAGAGAGTAAACACAAACATTCTGCATCTGATTACCTCCAGCACAGGCAGGAACAAAAGACATCCTTTTAGACAGAGACAGAAAACTTATCCATTAAAATGTGTCCTTTCACCCGCCAGTGGCTTCATTGGACAGGCAGGTAGGAAGGAGGGATCCCTGCTGGTAGCTTCGGCGGACGGGCAGGCAGGAAAGATCCCCAGCAGCAGATTTGGCAGGCAGGCAATATTCTCGGCAGTGGCCAGTGCCGCGTACCCCCAATAAGCAGCTCCGCATGTTGAGAAACACTGTTCTAGAGTGCTCATAGGCAAATGAGGTACATGGTAGATTACAACAAAGATGAATTTTTTGTTGTGACCTATTGAAAAGATCAGACATTCTAGGGTCTGCAATACTACTGAATCAATAAGTTGAGGATATAGTGGATTTAATAATGGCAGCTACCCCTCCACTTTTTTTTGTCAGGACCGGAGCAGGCAAGTACCTGAGAGCCTTGGGGGAGGGGTGGGGGGCAACCTTCATTATCTTTTAACCATGTTTCTGTGATGAAGAAAAATCCCGCTTTTTATGTGTAAGGGCATCTTTTAAAATAATATCTTTATTTACTGATCTGGCATTGACCATAGCAGCTGATCTTTGCTTGTCAGAGAGCTTATGGATATGATAGGGATTTTTTGGAGGCAGCTGGTAGTTGTGTTCCTGCAGAAGTTGTTCACTAGGTTCTCGCATCTATCATGACTTTTGATTACTGGAATGGGAAAGCATATGGTAATTATATTAAGTCCAGTAATTAGGGAAATTACCTTTTGTTCCGTTGTTTGGTGTAGTCTCTGGGAGAATTTGAACATAGTGTTCTGCTTGGTCTGTACAAAGGACCTACCTGCTTGACAGCCCTTTGGGTCTGGCCTGCTGGGGGCAGAGTCTGCTTTGCCAGCTATTCAGAACCTATGGTGGGGCAGGGAGAGACCGATGACAACCTTGAAATCGATCCTTCATGAGGCAACTATCCACTACATAAAATCGGTAACCAAACAACAAAGAAAAAGGAAACCCCAATGGTTCACAGATGAGATATCATACCTCGTCAAGGAGAAGAAAAGAGCATTTCTATCATACAAACGCAAGGGGGAAAAAGAAGCAAACATTGAGTACAGGACAAAGTCTGCAGCGGTCAAAACAGCAGTCAGGGAGGCCAAACTTCGTATGGAAGAAACTCTAGCGAAGAACATCAAGAAAGGGGACAAATCCTTCTTCAGATACGTTAGCGACAGGAAAAAGAACACAAACGGGATAGTACAGGACGCCAGACAGGAATTATGTGGAAACTGACTCCGATAAAGCCAAACTACTGAATGATTACTTCTGTTCAGTCTTTACCTGCGAGGCACCAGGGCACGGGCCTCGGCTGGATGCAAAGCAAAGCATGGATGACCCATTTCAGGAGTTTGAGTTCACACCAGCTGATGTTTACAGAGAACTGTCAAGACTCAAGGTGAACAAAGCCATGGGACCGGACAATCTGCACCCAAGAGTGCTCAGAGAGCTATGCGATGTTTTGGCAGAACCGTTAGCCAAGCTCTTCAATCTCTCCCTAAGTTCGGGGAGGGTCCCCCTGGACTGGAAAACCGCCAATGTTGTTCCTCTGCACAAAAAGGGTTGCAGAGCGGAGGCTGCGAATTACAGACCAGTAAGTCTCACATCAATAGTGTGTAAACTCATGGAAACTCTACTTAAAGGGAAATTAGACATGATATTGAATGAGGGGAATCTGAGGGATCCCTGTCAACATGGATTCACTAGGGGCAGGTCATGCCAGTCCAATCTCATCAGCTTCTTTGATTGGGTGACAGGAAAGCTAGACTCGGGAGAGTCTCTGGATATAGTATACTTGGATTTCAGTAAAGCTTTTGACAGTGTCCCACACCGTAGACTATTAAACAAGATGAAATCGATGGGGTTAGGTGAGAAACTAACTGCATGGGTCAATGATTGGCTAAGTGGAAGACTTCAGAGAGTGGTGGTCAATGGCACCCTCTCTGAGACATCGGAGGTGACTAGCGGAGTGCAACAGGGCTCAGTCCTGGGACTATCCCTTTTTAACATATTCATAAGGGACTTGACCCGAGGGCTTCAGGGAAAAATAGCGCTGTTTGCCGACGATGCCAAACTGTGTAATATAGTAGGTGAAAGCGATCTCACGGATGGTATGGCGCAGGTTCTGATCAAGTTGGAAAACTGGCAGCTGGGCTTCAACGCAAAGAAGTGTAAAGTGTTGCTTCTTGGCAGCAGAAATCCATGCAGAACATACATCTTGAATGGAGAAACACTAGCTACGACCTCAGAAGAACGGAACTTGGGAGTAATCATCAGTGCAGACATGAAGGCTGCCAAACAGGTAGAGAAGGCCTCATACAAGGCAAGGCGGATGATGGGATGTATCAATAGAAGCTTCGTCAGCCGTAAACCTGAAGTCATAATGCCACTGTACAGAGCCATGGTGAGACCTCATCTGGAGTACTGTGTGCAATTCTGGAGGCCACATTACCGTAAAGATGTACTTCAAGTTGAGTCGGTCCAGCGAATGGCCACTAGGATGGTCTCCGGACTCAAGGGTCTCTCATACAAGGAAAGACTGGGCAAGTTGCAGCTCTACTCTCTAGAGGAGCACAGGGAGAGGGGTGACATGATTGAAACATTTAAGTACATCACGGGTCGTGTCGAGATGGAAAACGACATATTCTTTCCTAAGGGACCTTCAGTCACAAGGGGGCACCCGCTCAAACTCAGAGGAGGGAGATTTGGTGGTGACACCAGGAAGTATTTCTTTACAGAAAGGGTGGTGGATCACTGGAACAAACTACCGGTGCAGGTGATCAAGGCCACTAGCGTGCTCAACTTTAAGAATAAATGGGACATCCACGTGGGATCTCTACGTGGGTCGAGAAGCACTCTGACTTAATGGGGTGGGACAGTAGAGTGGGCAGACTTGATGGGCTATAGCCCTTTTCTGCCGTCATCTTTCTATGTTTCTATGTTTTGTCCCTACCCTGCAGGATCACCGGTGCAAAAAATCTCCAAATAAAAATGTGAAACAGTGGTATCAAACTGTAGAAGTGTTTGATTGCAATTATTATTATTAAAAGGTGCTACAACCAATTATTTAGGGAGCAGTTACTTTTTCACGAGTATTATGGGTATCAGATGTAATAATTTAAAAACTGTTGCATGTCTACTCAAGTTCCCTTTGTTTAAACTTACATTCAATGTGATATGTATGTAATAAGAGGCAAAATAAGAGGAAGGAGTTTTTTGTTTTGTTTTTTAAAATATTACTGTAAAAGTGGCAGATGGTAAGTGATGACATCACAACTGTGGTGTGGATGTGAGATCAGGCAGAATTGTAGGAAAGCTATGGCACACAGAGGTGGGTTTTAATTCCTAAGTGTTTATAAATTCTAAATGCAGATGTTTATTTTCCAGCTAATTAGGTTTCTTTTCACAGAAGAAGTACTCCTGCTGTTTGTGGCACTGAGGAGTTGTCAGTGCAGAAAAGGTACAAAACTGAGCAAAAAATACAAGACAGGGATGAGTGTAGAAGTACAAAGGAGAGGGGAGTTTTCCATCACACATTTTACCTTTCACTAGGCTCCCTTATCAGGGTTTATCAGTTAAACCTTAAAATCAGGAGCCTTAAACACAGAATACGAAAACAGGACTGGGTGATAGCTGTGTTGAATGCGACCCATTGTATTAACTACAACGTAATATGTTTCTCTTTTCACAAAAACATTTGAGAGCATGTCAGTGTGAAATGAGAAAGTTGTAGAAGGCACATAAAACGTGTTGGAAGTAAAGAAAACAGACTAGTTTTGGGAATTTAAATTAGCATGGAGATTGAAAGAAATAGCCTAATGAAAAGAACATAATAACATAAGAACTGCCATCTCCGGATCAGACCCATGGTCCATCGAGTCCGGCGATCCGCACACGCGGAGGCCCAGTCAGGTATACACCTGATGTAGTTTTAGTCACCCATATCCCTCTATGCCTCTCGTAAGGAGATGTGCATCTAATTTGCCTTTGAATCCTAGCACAGTGGATTCCTTAATAACCTCCTTTGGGAGAGCATTCCAGGCATCTACCACTCGCTGTGTAAAGCAGAACTTCCTGACATTTGTCCTGGACTTGTCCCCCCTTAGCTTCAAACCATGTCCTCTTGTCCGTGTCGCGTTGGACAATGTAAATAATTTATTTTCCTGCTCTATTTTATCGATGCCTTTCAGCATTTTGAACGTCTCGATCATGTCCCCTCGCAGCCTCCTCTTCTCAAGGGAGAACAGTCCCAGTTTCTTGAGTCGTTCCTCATATTCCAAGTTCGCCATACCTCTTATTAGCTTCGTTGCTTGTCTCTGCACCCTCTCCAGCAGTTTTATATCCTTCTTTAGGTTGGGAGACCAATGTTGGACACAGTATTCCAAGTGTGGTCTGACCATTGCTCTATAAAGCGGCATTATGACTTTCTCCGATCTACTCGTGATTCCTTTCTTTATCATGCCTAACATTCTGTTTGCTTTCTTTGCCTCTGCCGCGCATTGTGCCGACGGCTTCAGGGTCCTATCTATCAGAACACCCAGGTCCTTTTCTTGTTCGCTCTTACCCAGAGTTGCGCCTGACATTCTATACTCGTGTTCCTTATTCTTACTACCTAAATGCATTACTTTGCATTTCTCCACGTTGAACTTCATCTGCCATTGCTCTGCCCATTTCTCTAACTGATACAAGTCGCTCTGGAGTTCCTCGCTATCCTCCTGCGATCTGATTGCCCGGCATAGCTTTGTGTCGTCTGCAAACTTAATGATCTCACTGGATACTCCTTCTTCCAGGTCACTGATGTAAATATTAAATAGGATCGGCCCAAGAACCGAGCCCTGGGGCACACCACTAGTCACTTTCTCCCAGTCTGAGAACTTCCCATTTATGCCCACTCTCTGCTTTCCAGCCATTTGCCTATCCACCTGTGTATACCTGAGAAGTCTTTCATGTGGAACTTTGTCGAACGCTTTCTGGAAGTCCAAATGTATTATGTCCACCAGCATTCCACTATCAATTTGCTTGTTCACGGTCTCAAAAAATTGAAGTAAATTCGTTAAACATGATTTCCCTTTCCTGAACCCATGTTGACTGGGTTTCATCAAGTCGTGTGTATCTAGGTGCCGGACTATGCTATCCTTGATCAGTGCTTCAACCATCTTTCCAGGGACAGATGTAAGGCTCACAGGTCTGTAGTTGCCCGGTTCCCCTCTCGATCCTTTTTTGAAAATTGGCGTGACGTTCGCTATCTTCCAGTCATCTGGTATCTGTCCAGTTCTGATTGTCAGATTGGCAAGTTTTTGCAATAGCTCTCCGATTTCAACCTTCAATTCCTTTAAAACTCTCGGGTGAATTCCATCCGGTCCAGGGGATTTGTCACTTTTAAGTTTGTCGATCTGGTAGTAGATCTGCTTTCCAGCTAGAGCAGCCCAGGAATCAGAGTGACCTACACGTATTGGGTGTAATGCAGAGTCTTACAAAAGCACTAAAGACCCAATGCATTTGTACAAACTGCAGGCTATAGTCCCCCCCCCCCCCAAATAACACAAACACAAGAAAATGTGCAGTTTTTCAACTCGTGAGTGGGGGGAGGGGGGAGTAGAAAACTATACTACCTCTGTATATAGTGATAAAAATTGTGATGAAAAATGTAAAGCACTAATAAGAACATAAGAAGTTGCCTCCACTGGGTCAGACCGAGGTCCATCTCGCCCAGCAGTCCGCTCCCGCGGCGGCCCATCAGGTCTGCGACCTGTGAAGTGGTTTCTGACCACTTCTATAACCTACCTCAAATTCTATCTGTACCCCTCTATCCCTTTATCCTCCAGGAACCTATCCAAACCCTTCTTGAATCCCTGTACAGAGTTCTGGCCTATCACTTCCTCCAGAAGCGCGTTCCATGTGTCTACCACCCTCTGCGTAAAAAAGAATTTTCTAGCATTTGTTCTAAACCTGTCCCCTTTCAATTTCTTCGAGTGACCCCTAGTGTTTGTGGCTCCCCATAGTTTGAAGAATCTGTCCTTATTTACTTTCTCTATGCCCTTTAGGATTTTGAAGGTTTCTATCATGTCCCCTCTAAGTTTCCTCTTCTCCAGGGAGAACAGCCCCAGCATTTTTAACCTGTCAGCGTATGGAAAATTTTCCATACCTTTTATCAGCTTAGTCGCCCTCCTCTGCACTCCCTCGAGTACCGCCATGTCCTTCTTGAGGTACGGCGACCAGTATTGAACACAGTACTCCAGGTGCGGGCGCACCATTGCGCGATACAGCGGCATGATGACTTCCTTCGTCCGGGTTGTGATACTCTTTTTGATGATGCCCAGCATTCTGTTTGCTTTCTTTGAGACTGTCGCACATTGCGCCGATGGTTTCAGTGATGAGTCGACCATCACCCCCAGGTCCCTTTCCAGGTTACTCACCCCTAGCAGTGTTCCCCCCATTTTGTAGTTGAACATCGGGTTCTTTTTCCCTACATGCATGACCTTGCATGTCTCAGTCCCAAAATTCCTTCTTGATTATCCATCTGCAATTCTATGCAACATGTCTAATTTTTTACCTGCAATCCTAACCAGGCATCTCTATGCTTTTCCCTTCAGATATAAACTACATCAGTGATTCCCAACCCTCTCCTGGAGGACCACCGGGCCAATCGGGTTTTCAGGCTAGCCCTAATGAATATGCACGAGAGAGATTTTCATATAATGGAAGTGAAAGGCACGCAAATCTGCACCATGCATATTCATTAGGGCTAGCCTGAAAACCCGGTTGGCCTGATGGTCCTCCAGGACAGGGTTGGGAACCGCTGAACTACATGAAGCTCATCGGAAATGAATGCACAGTTTTCTTTACTTATACATAATAATAAAAACAATTGTGTAGGAAAATGGTAGCCTATGATCTATAAAGCATGTTGCTTACCTGTAATGAGGGTTCTCTGTAGACAATAGGGGAATGTAGCCACACTTGTTGAAGTCCTCAAACTGATCCTGGGTGTTGGTGCTCTCTCCTAGCTATAATAAAGCCTTTGGGGTTACAAAACATATACAGAGACTCCCACTTTCCAGATCTCTTCCCTGTGCCCCGGTTTTGTCTCCAGCTGAAAAAGACATATCACAGTGGGGATGGTGGTAGGGTTAAGTGTTACTGCATTTCTCTGCTGTCTACAGAGATCGCCGATTCCAGGTAAGCAACTTCACTTTCTCCAGAGACAAGCAGGGGAGATGTAAGGCATATGTGGTGAGTTCCTAGCTACAATTTGTAGCAGGGTGGTGGCTGATAGATCAAAGAGCAAATAGGTTCCAATTTCTGTGATGATTAAACACCAATTATTCTAATGAAATATACACCATCAATAATAGAGAGGGGGAAGGGTTCTTATTATATTGTGTATGTTAATAATAATAAAGGGGAGGGGGGGTGAGTTAAGGGTTTATATATATACAATTTTTGTTTTTCTTGATAGATTTCCAAGTGATGTTTTCAGGACTATGTATGGTTTTAATTTGTACATTTGTTGAAAGATTAAAAATGAATAAAGATTAAAAAAAAAAAAAAAAGAGCAAATAGGTTGCGTAGGACAGACTGTCCAAAACAAATGTCTTGTGCTGTGCAATACAAACAGTAATGCTTGGCAAACGTGTGAACTGAGGACCAGGTTGCAGTTTGCTGATGTCCTGTATCAGGAATGATTGGAAGTTTACCATTGAAGAAGCTGTTGCATATAATCTGTGGGCACCAATTGTGCCTGGATGCAGTTGACATGCCTTACTGTAGAACTCAATGCAACAAGAAATCCACATGGAAATGGTTTGTTTCGAAGCCAGATGGACAGGTTATAGGTAATGAAAAGCTGATTGGTATGGTGTAGGACCACAGTCTCTCTGAGCTAGTGTCTCCTACAGTCCAGGGTATGGAGACATTGCTCTACTAGTGTGGCATGCAGAGGAGGGAAAAAGGATGGGTGAAATATGTTTTGGTTGAGGTGGAAATCTGAAATTAACCTAAGCAGGAACTTCAGGTGCATGCGTAGATAGACACAGTTTGGGAAAAATCACATATAAGGATAATAGGTTACCAATCCCTGATATGATGGCTGTGAGAAAAGCTGTTTTCTATAAGAAGTATGTGAGAGGTAGTGCCCAGTGGTTCAAAAGGTATGTCCATGAGTTGGTCCAAGACAATGTTAAGATTCCAAAGCGGTGGTGAATCACACAGAGAAGGATGAATACTGGTGAGAACTCATAGGAATCTTGCCACCAGGGGTTGCTGGGAGATTGGCTTCCCATCCAATGGAACATGATAGGTAGAAAGCGCTGATAAATGAAGATGCACTGAATTTGTTTTGAGGCCTGAATCTGATAAGTGGAGGAGGTAAGTGAGTACATATGGAATTGGACACTTGAAGGGAGCCTGGCAACAAGCTGTTGCCCAATGAGATAAACATGTCCTCTTGGATTGATAGGATGTTACCCAGGCAGAGGGAGTAGTTCCATGTACAAGCTTGTCTTCAGCTTGAATCCCTCATCAAGGAAGTAAAAGAACAAGACTAAGAAGCATCCGTGAGAATAAAAGGTACATTGATGAAATGGTTCATGAGGCATCAAAGATTTTCAGCAGTTATGCTGAGGGAAGACAGCTGGACTCAGATTATGGAACACTGCAAGTTTGGTACTGTGACATTCATAGAGGTCTTCCCGGAAATCAGAGACCTTGAGCTATGCTATGCAACAGGTCGCAATGGTAACAGCTGCCAATCTACAGATATCATAATTAATTAGTCTTGATGAGTTGATACGAGTGTAGATTCCTGTAGGACAATATAGAGGTTCACCGCCGTATCGGGAGAAACACTTTCGAGCTGTTGAAGAACTGAATGTTGAAAATGCAGGCTCTGGGGTTGATGGGCTATTATTCTGGATGAAAGCATAGTCCCTTGGCAGTCTTTGTCCTACTAAGTGTAAGAAACGGCAGTCTTTGCCTGGTGGTATGTTGAATTTGATCATGATTTTTTTTAGCTTTTTTAATAGCTGATTCTAAGACCACTGAATGATGTAGTACAGGGGCCTTTTTAAATCTTGTACTTCAGCTCTAGACATTTAGAGGCAGTGGAAATCAACTGAGGTTTCTGCCAACTGAAGAGTTGTAAGTCTTGGATTATTTGATGTTCAGGAAATGCAATAATCTTCTTAGAAGGTCCCTGACAGGACTGAAGTATGGTCTGGAAGCCTTTTTTGTTAGTGGGTGTAGCTGTTTGGTTGAGGCTAAAGAGATTTGAAACTTGGAATCTGGGATAGGAGTATTCTTCCGAGGGCTCTGCCTGAACCGCTCCGCTAGTTGAGCAGAGGTGGTAGGTCATGCTCCTGTTATGTGACCATTATCTGGATTAGACCAGGCTCCTGGAGAGGCTGAGGGATGAGGTGGAAAGGAACAAAGAGATGTAGGGACCCCAGTCCAGTTGCTGAGGAGGTTCTGGAGAGACCCTGATGGGGAAGGGTAGGGGGTCTGATCAGCTCATAAGGAGTCTTGCTGCCCTGAGAGAGCAGGTGGCTGAGGAGGGGTGCTGCCTGAAGGAGTGCAGCACTATTCTGCATGAAGCGCTGCAGAAGTAGGAAAAAAAGCAGAGGCGGAAAGGATTGGTGGAGCTTGCGAGGGAGGTGAGGTATAGAGGACATAGATGGTTGCTTTGGATGAGTAGAATCATCTGTCTGTAGATATTTAGGAATCTGGCATTTTTTAGAATGGCTCTTAAGAGGAGGTAGGGGAAGGCAAGGTGGGTTTTAGAAGTTTAGCAGGTTTACCTTAAGCTACAGGCAGTGTCAGTCCTGATGACTGTGAGGCCATTACTGGACCCGCAGGGTCTTTCTGTCTGTGCTTGTCTCTTCATTGACAGTGCAGGCCATTTGATACTGCCCTGTAACGGTCATGTCAAGGCTGGAGATGAAAGAGTAGTGAATATAATATAAGCAGTGCCTCTGCTGGGTCAGAACAGAGGTCCATCATGCCCAGCAGTCCGTTCACGTGGCGGCCCATCAGGTCCAGGACCTGTATAGTGATCCTCTATCTATGCCCTTCTATCCCCTTTTCCTTCAGGAAATTATCTAATCCCTTCTTGAACCCCAATACTGTACTCTGTACTGTCACACCCTCTGGAAGCGCATTCCAGGTGTCCACCACCCTTTGGGTGAAGAACTTCTTAGCATTGGTTCTGAATCTGTCCCCTTTTAATTTTTCTGAATGCCCTCTTATTCTTGTAGTTTTCGAAATTTGAAGAATCTGTCCCTCTCCACTTTCTCTATGCCTTTCATGATCTTGTAAGTCTCTATCATGTCCCCTCCAAGTCTCCGCTTTTCCAGGGAAAAGAGCCCCAGTTTCTCTAATCTCTCAGCATATGAAAGGTTTTCCATTCCCTTTATCAATCGTGTCGCTCTTTTCTGAACCCTCTCAAGTATCGCCATATCCTTCTTAAGGTACAGTGACCAATATTGGACGCAGTACTCCAGATGTGGGCGTACCATCGCCCGATACAATGGCAGGATAACTTCTTTTGTTCTGGTTGTAATACCTTTCTTGATAATACCTAGCAATCTGTTCGCACTGTGCCGACGGCTCATTGTCTTGTCCACCAGTACCCCCAAGTCCTTTTCTAGGCAGTCATGTCTGGTGAGATCCGCCGTACTACCTCATTCAACTATTTGTGGGGATCTGCGGTTCCCACCCCCCACCCGTGTGCTGAAATAGGGCCCTAGGGGGAGGGAGCGAGCAAAGTGGCTGGCAGCTGAGGAGATGTCGCAGTGATGAGCCACAAACAGGAAAAGTCTGTTGTTTGTGCTGGCCTTTAAAGACTCTGTGAAAGAACTGTTGCAGTCCTAGAGTACCTGATGGTTTAGATGTTAGGATTGGTTCTCCTTTTGTCATTTCCTGTAGATTTTTTTTTCTGTGACGATGTGTCCTTTGGCTCTATGGTTTATTTTTTCTCATGGTAGAAAGAACAGTTCTGCTTCGATATGCTGTCTGGTCTTCATTCTCTTGGGGTTGTTGTTTTTTTTTGGGGGGGGAGGGGGGATAGTGTGTGAGAGAAAGAAGGGAGAACTGTGACATGAGGAGCAGCTAAAGAAAAAACTGGCAAGGCAAGGAGAGGACCTATGGAAGGATGGAGTCCATGCGCTTGTCCAGTAAGCCCAAAGGCTCACTATAGCTAGTGGAGAACACCTGGATCAGTCTGAGGTCATCGCCAACAAATGTACCTACACCTCCCTTGCTTGTCTCTGCAGAATAATTTCCCATTGGTAGGGGTTACATAACAAAACACCCTGTACGAGAGATTTTATTTATTTATTCTCTAAATATTTACCAGTCTGAAATGTGTTGATGTTCATGCAAGAATGCAGAATTCTGGTTATCATATTGAGCTTATAGAAAATGAATCAACATGGGCAGCAATGTTTAAGGGGCAGCTAACGTTAAGAATTATCTAAAAATGAGTTAGGACATGAGCTTGCAAAACCATAGGGGGCTCTGTTCAGAAGTTAAAATTGGTAATTTGCCTCAATAATTCGTTTGGAAACCCAAGTACTTAAAAACCCCCAAAAAGTCAGGCACGTGAATTTGAAATTTTATTGGCTATAATTTTCCTCAACATTACAAAAAGGAATGTCTAATCTGATGAAATAAGAGTAAAATGCAGAATATGTTCTATTCTCCCAAGTCCCCTGCTGCTGCACATGAAGACAAGGACTCATGACTGATAGTACAGTACTGCTCCCTAGTGGTAAAGAGCAACATTAGATGATGTGGAACAGCAGAGAAGAAATACTTGAGTGCCTGAATGTAAACCACTTAGGCTATAAGTGAAATATAAATAACGCAAATTAATCTTAAGGGTGACCAAACAGGTAGAAAAGGTGATGGTGAAAGCTAGAAGGATGCTAGGGTGCATAGGGAGTGGTATGGCCAGAAGGAAAAAGGGGTAATAATGCCCCTAAGACTCTGGTGAGACTTCATTTAGAATATTGTGTACAATTCTGGAGCCTGCACCTTTAAAAAAAAAAAAAAAAGGACTTAAACAAGATGGAGAAAGGCTACTAAAATGGGCAGTGATCTTCATCATAAAGCTCGTGAGAGACTTAAAGATCAATATGTATACTTTGGAGGAAAGGTGGGATAGGGGCAATAAGACAGATGTTTAAATACCTACTAGCATAAATGCAAATGAGGAGAGTCTCTGAAATGAAAGAAAGCTCTGGAATAAAAAGGCATAGGATTAAGGTAAAGGGGGGAAGCAGTTAGCTTAGCAGAGTTTAAAAAAATAATGGGTTTAATAAGATAATGGTTACTGCAGATGGGCCATTGACCTTTATCTGCCATCATGTTTCTAACTTACCAAAAGAGAAGTAAGCCATTATTAAAATGGGAAATTCTATGCTTATTGCTAGCATAAGCAGCATAAAATGTGTTTTACTCTTTGGGATCTTGCCAGGTACTTGTGACCTGAGTTGGCAACTGTTGAAACAAGATACTGTGCTTGATGGATCTGCAGTCTGTTCTGGAAAGGATAGAGAATGCATGGAATGGCCTCGTAGTGGAGGTGGTAGAGACAGAAAAAAAAGTATCTGAATTCAAGAAAGCTAGGGATAAGTATGCTGGATCTCTTAAGGGAGAGGAAGGGATAGTAGATTTTATTTATTGCGATTTTTATCCCGTTTTTCTAGAAGCTCAGAACGGGTTACAATTTGACATTCACAATCAATTTAAGAACAGAATACATTACATTAGTGATTTTTATTCCACCATTTCCTTGCGGCTCAAGGCAGATTACAGAAGAGGATTTCTGGACATGTCCAGAGATGTTACAGAGTAGAGTGGGTTGCTTCAGAGGATTGAAATGTTTCATACGGTGTTAATTAGTCTTCATGGATTTCTTGAATAGCAGGGTTTTTATTTCTTTTCTGAAAGTTTTGTAGTCTGGGGTCGCGATTAGTAGATTAGAGAGTTGGTGGTCTAGTTTTGCTGCCTGTGTGGCTAGAAGGCCATCGTACAGTTTTTTCCATTTGATGTCTCTGATTGGAGGGTATGTGAATGGTGTCTGGGTTCTCCTGTGTCTGGTTGTGGTAATTTGGATTAGGCAGTTGTTCAACTAGGCTGGGCTGTCACCATTTATGGATTTAAATAGTAGACAGTAGAATTTAAATAGTATTCTTGCTTGAGTCAAGTGAGTCAAGGTATGCCTCAGTGATGTGGTCGTGTTTTCTTAGTGAATAGATTAGTCTCAGGGCTGTGTTTTGGACTGTTTGTAGTTGTTTTATCATTGTTGCGGGGCAGGGGAGATATAGGATGTTGCAGTAGTCGAGGAGACCTAGGACTAGGGACTGGACCATGAGCTGGAATTGTTTTCTGTCGAAGAATTTTTGAACTTGCCTTATGTTTTCATGACCGCAAATGATTTCTGTATTGTTTTGTTGATTTGTGGTTGCTTGGTGCAGCATCTGTCTATCGTCATTCCCAGAAGTTTTAGAGTGGGTTGAATGGGGTATGTGATTGAGTTTATTATTAGGTTTGTTATGGTTGGGATTTTATTTTTTTTTTGAGAAGTATGAATTTTGTTTTGTCTGGGTTCAGTTTTAGTTTGTGGTCTTTCATCCATGCACTGTTTCTAGAGTTCCGTGGAGTGTGTCTGTCATGGTGGGCGCTGGCTGATCAAAAGGAAGGAGAATGGTCATGTCGTTTAGGTCCAGATTATTACATACAATTAAAAGAAACATCATTTTGCACATGCTTCTAGGATCTGTCTTGGAACAGTGGAGATGCAGGAATTCTCAGTAAGTATGGGATGAGGTAGAACAGGAATTCTTAGTCTCCATATGAGAGTTGTCATGTAGTTTTTTTCTACATGGACAATTTTATTAACATAATAGTAAGGAAGAATAGAATGGTGCTAGAATTTACTATTTGTCCTTATAAAATAGCAGGAAAATATAGCACAGATCTATTTGTTTACTCGCATCCAACAACCATTTGGACCCATCACTGAATGATAAGCCTACACTTAACATACACACATACATACACTGATTAAAACAGCAGTTGAGCATGGACTGTCTTGGAGGAGCAGGAGTGACAATGTCTTTGATGGCACTTCTTGGCCTCACTATCAACCAGAAAGCAATAACTAGCATATGTCTCCTGCATGTCTCCTGATGGCTGAAAGCACTGTGCTGCAAATAGTAACACGACTGGTCATGTATTTTCAAAAGAAATTTATGCCTTCATGTAAAGAGCAGCTAAGGTGAGTTACAGGTCACTCCTGAGGCTCTAGATGTAGATACAGAGAAAAATGAAGGCAGGTAAAGACCATATGGCCTATTTAGTCTGCCTTGCCATGCCATCTACTCACACAGATAAGGTCACTAGACTCACTAATGTCCTTCCATAGATCAATAAAGACCTTCCTCTTCCAACAATAGAGCCTCAACTGATCAGCTTCCTCAATTTACTCTCCAATTACGCTTTGCTATGACTAGGCTGGACTCTTGAATAGTTCTGTAATTGTCTAAATGTAACCTAGTTGTTGTCATGACTATACACCACACTAACATGTGTCTACATAAACATCAGAGCTCTAGGCCCAAAGACAGAACACATAAAAGACTGGATAAAAACCGAAAATCTAGTCTACCTCTTTCTCACTGAAACCTGGCTAACCTCAGACTCGGATCCCAGGATAACGGAAGTTTACCCGAAGGGATAAAAGATAACAGTGGTTTGCAGGGGGAAAAAAAGAGGAGGAGGTCTAGCCATCTTAGTCAGAAACTCCCTAAACTTAAACATACTAGACAAAACGTCCACCCCATACATGGATCCACCAGCCTGCCAACTTTCATGCACCACACTAAAAGAATCCTTAACCTGCATGCTCTGATATATAACACCAGGGAATTGGAACACAGCAAGACCAGAATTCGAAGATTTTATATACCAAAACTCACTAACAGCAGCTTACAACCTAATCCTAGAAGATCTAAACCTCCATCTCTAAGCAAGTAGAAAATCTACTATCTTACCTCGAAGCCTTAACCTACAAGATCTTAGACCCACAAACCACACACGAGAAAGGTCACCAACCAGACATTGCAGTCTTCATGACCCAACAGCCCATTCTACCAGAGATTCAAACTTCAAATGGAAAATGGGCAGAGTGTGGCGCAGTGGTTAAAGCTACAACCTTAGCACCCTGGGGTTGTGAGTTCAAACCCACGCTGCTCCTTGTGATTCTGGGCAAGTCACTTAATCCCCCCATTAGATAGATTGTGAGCCCGCCGGGACAGACAGGGAAAAATGCTTGAGTACCTGAATAAATTTCATGTAAAACCATTCTGAGCTCCCCTGGGAGAACGGTATAGAAAATTGAATGAATGAATAAATAAAAATGGTCCAGATCCATCTGTTCCATACCATTACACATCCACCTTCAATATCAACTGGGCCAAAGGGCCAAACCAAAATCCCAAAGCTTAACCTACAAATCATGTACATATATCGACCCCTGCAAATTCTGGAATAAAACAGACGCTACAATCCAAGAATGTGACCCCAAAGACTTCATCTCACAATGGTGCAATATGAGTACAACTACCCTAGATGAGCTAGCCCCAATACAAACAAAAACCAGAATCAGCAGACAATCAGGCAAATGGTTCAACAACGAACTACTCCTACTCAAAAGACAATGCAGACGACTAGAGAGAAAATAGAGAAAAAGTAACCAAGTACATACAAG
Source organism: Geotrypetes seraphini (assembly GCF_902459505.1). Classification (NCBI taxonomy): domain Eukaryota; kingdom Metazoa; phylum Chordata; class Amphibia; order Gymnophiona; family Dermophiidae; genus Geotrypetes; species Geotrypetes seraphini. The sequence continues at coordinate 189,995,650 of NC_047091.1, read as the reverse complement.
AGCAGCATGGAAAAAACTTCGTTCACCAGGCGCTACAAAGCCAAGAAGAAACCGATAAGGTGGAAGACATGTGGTTGACTTTGAAAGCAACCATACAAGAAGCAACAAACCGCTATGTAAAATCAGTAAGTAAACGGCGAAGGAACAATAAGCCACAGTGGTTTACTGCGGAGATCTCAGACCTGATCAAGGAGAAGAAAAAAGCATTCATCTCTTACAAACAATCAGGGAAGCAGGACTCTAGAGCAGACTACCTGGCCAAATCAAAAGCCGTCAAAACAGCAGTCAGGGAGGCTAAATTCCTCATGGAGGAGTCTCTAGCAAAGAACATCCAGAAGGGAGATAAATCCTTCTTCAGGTATATCAGTGATAGAAGAAAAAACTCAGGCGGGATTGTACGTCTTAGGAAACCAGACGGAGACTATGTGGAAAAGGATTCGGAAAAAGCCCAACTATTAAATGAATACTTCTGCTCAGTCTTCACCCGAGAAGCGCCAGGGCTCGGCCCTCAGCTACAGACAAGGGTTGGCTCAGTTGACCCGTTTAGTAACTTTGAGTTTACGCCCAGCAGTGTCTACGGTGAGCTGTCAAAGCTCAAGGTTAACAAAGCAATGGGGCCGGACAACCTGCACCCCAGGGTGCTTAGGGAGCTGAGTGATGTCTTGGCGGAGCCACTGTCCGTGCTCTTCTACCTCTCCCTTAGTACAGGCAGCGTCTCGTTGGACTGGAGGACGGCTAACGTCATTCCACTCCACAAGAAAGGCTCAAAGATGGAGACAGCAAACTACAGACCAGTGAGTCTAACATCGATAGTGAGCAAACTAATGGAAACTCTAATCAAACACCAATTAGATAAGATCCTGGATGAGGAGAATCTACGGGATCCCCGACAACATGGATTTACTAAGGGGAGATCCTGCCAATCCAACCTGATCAGCTTCTTTGACTGGGTAACGGGGAAGCTGGATATAGGGGAGTCCCTGGACATCGTGTACCTGGACTTTAGCAAAGCATTCGATAGCGTACCACACCGCAGGTTACTGAGCAAGATGAGTTCTATAGGATTAGGTAACAAATTGACGAAATGGGTTGGGAGCTGGCTTGGAGGTAGGCTCCAAAGGGTGGTGGTGAACGGCACCCCCTCCGAAATGACGGAGGTGATTAGTGGAGTACCACAGGGCTCAGTCTTGGGCCCAATCCTATTCAACATCTTTATAAGAGACTTGGCAGAAGGGCTTCGAGGTAAAATAACATTATTCGCCGATGACGCCAAACTGAGTAATGTAGTGGGCAAATGCACAACAGACGAAGATTCAGTGCCCGACAACATGATGCACGACCTACTCCTACTGGAGCGATGGTCTAGGACATGGCAACTCAACTTCAATGCCAAAAAATGCAAAGTTATGCACCTGGGCAGCCAGAATCCATGCAAGTCTTATACCCTTAATGGCGAGATCCTAGCAAAAACGGTAGCAGAACGAGACTTGGGGGTAATCGTCAGTGAGGACATGAAGTCTGCCAATCAAGTGGAGCAGGCTTCGTCCAAGGCAAGACAAATCATGGGCTGCATACGAAGGGGTTTCGTCAGTTGTAAGACGGAAGTCATTATGCCATTGTATAAATCCATGGTGAGGCCCCACCTGGAATACTGTGTGCAATTCTGGAGGCCGCATTATCGCAAGGATGTGCTGAGACTGGAGTCGGTGCAAAGAATGGCCACCCGGATGGTCTCGGGACTCAAGGATCTACCATACAAAAAACGGCTTGACAAATTACAGCTATACTCGCTCGAGGAGCGCAGAGAGAGGGGGGACATGATCGAGACGTTCAAGTATCTTACGGGCCGCATCGAGGCGGAGGAAGATATCTTCTTTTTCAAGGGTCCCACGACAACAAGAGGGCATCCGTTGAAAATCAGGGGCGGGAAACTACGAGGTGACACCAGGAAATTCTTTTTCACTGAAAGAGTGGTTGATCGCTGGAATAGTCTTCCACTACAGGTGATTGAGGCCAGCAGCGTGCCTGATTTTAAGGCCAAATGGGATCGGCACATGGGATCTATTCACAGGGCAAAGGTAGGGGAGGGACATTAAGGTGGGCAGACTAGATGGGCCGTGGGCCCTTATCTGCCGTCTATTTCTATGTTTCTATGAACTTCAACCCACCTAGAAGAGATCACAATGCCCCCCCAAAGAAAAAAAATCAGCTGCTGCAGGTAGAACCTGGTCCCACTTCTCTACAATACAATGGTCCGACCTTAACAAACTCTATAAAAAATAACAGCCACACAACTTGCGACCTCAACCAATGCCCTCCATACCTATTAAAAACCTCCAGCCTAAAATTCCGCACTCTCCTCATGCAATGGATACAAACCATGCTCACAGATGGCCTTTTCTCACAAGACCTCTCTGAAATCGTCGTCACCCTGATCTTGAAAGACCCAAAAGGAGCAACAGATCAACCATCCAATTACAGACCCATAGCCTCAATTCCACTATATGTCAAGCTAATGGAAGGCCTCAGCTAAACTCCTCACCAACTACCTAGAAAACCACAATTTGCTTCATCTACACAGTCTGGATTCAGAACCAACTTCAGCACTGAGACACTACTAGGCTCCCTTATGGACACAGCTAGACAACACCTCAGCACAGGCAAAAAAATGCTGATTATACAACTAGATCTCACCACAGCATTTGACCTGGTAGACCACGACATCCTGCTACAAATACTAGATACAATAGGAATCGCAGGCAAAGTACACACATGGTTTCAAGGATTCCTACAATCCAGGACCTACAGAGTAAATTCAAACAAAGAAAAATCAGAACCATGGTCAAACCCCTGTGGCATACACCAAGGCTTGCCATTATCCCTAACACTCTTCAATCTCTACATTGCATCCCTTGGCACCTGCCTAGACAAAATAGGCTTAACCTCCTATAGCTATGCAGACGACATCACCATTAACAGTCCCTGACCAGCAAACTTTGCTACAAACTTTGCTGTTTCAAGTTGAAGGCTTGGCCTTTGTATACTGACCTGAAAAGACATCTGCCAACCACTGGACAGTCCTTCTGATGCAAGCATTAGGAAGGTAACAGGAAGCCAGGTTTGCACGGCAGTTTATCATGCTCTGTTATGTCTTCTAGATTGCTGGTCTTCTGGATAAGCGTAATGAAGATGTTCAAGGAAAAGGAAAAGGATCTGAACACATGATATCTGTTGAAAACAACTGCTGCAAACATGGAAGATTTTGGATTCAGGTGCTGGCTAATCCGATACCATTTAGCAGTATGGAAAATTCACTAGAGAAAACCCCCACTTTTTAAAGAAACCTTTTTTTAATGAAATGATACTAAATACTGTACATGAGTATTTTCTGAAAAAGCAACTGATGTGCTTTTAGTCCCCATCAGAAGTCAGTGCAGTTCATTTTCTGCTTAGGATTCATGCTCTATGGAATTCTGGTACAGGCCAACCACAGTACAGTGGTTAGTTAAAGATTCAGATACCAGCTTTCCTTTCTGTTGTTTTAAACATACATAATCCATGAGTTTTCAACACAAATGTCAAGATGTTTTCTTAAGAATTCATTATGGTTTTATCTTCTCACAAAATATTTAGGGACAAAGTCATGGAGAAACAGAGCCATCAAATAAAAGTATGTGGATCCACCCCATAGCAACTTAAGTCTACCTTAATTTTTGTCAGCCTGTAAACCAACAAAGGGTTCACAGAACATGGCTTCTAAAACTGGCTGAAGCACAGGCTGGCTGTAGAGATCACTGCATCCAGCACAGAACATCTATACCAGCTATCCTGTACAAACAGGCAAATAAAGTATGAATCATAAGGAAGAGAGGACAAATCACAGACAAATCTTGGCAAAGGTAAGAAAATGTCAGAAAAAAAGGGAAATCTTTTCAGCTTGCAATTAAAAATGCAACTGTATAATTGAATTATTTTCCAATGTATTGCTTAGAAATCTACGTTTGAGTGCCCTGAAAACTAACATTTTCCCCACTTTAAAAAGAAAGAGTAAATTCTATTTGGCTGTAGCAGAGACTAGGGTGTCCTTTCTTGTAGCGTTGTGGACACAGCTGAAATGCCATATCTTTGTCCATCCCCATCTGATCAGGCTTTGCTGAGAAGCCAGTATATGAGCTGTTAGTGTTGGGGTGTTAGGTACCAGACAGCACAGTGCTCATTTAAGTTGGTAAGACAAAATGGTGAAACATAAAAATAAGGAATCTTCTTCAATAAAAGCCAGAATTCTAATGTGGAAAAGCACAAATGAAAAACCCCTCCAGAGTGCAGCAAAACGAAGGGGACTCGGCACAGTGTCCAAATGTCACTTAAAGATTGTTTAATGAGAATAAGGAGTCACACCCTGCTGTTATGCTCTGTTCTCTCAGCACCGTCAGCCACACAAGTTCTTTAAGAGAAGAGATTCGACAAGTTTACACAGTCATGCGGCTGATCGCCGACGAATCAAAAATACACCTCGCTGCAGCTGGCCCAGATAAATCCTCATCTTGGTGCTGTCACTGCTTTTCCTCACCCAGATCTGAGAAAAATAAAAGGCAAGAATAGAAGTTAGTGTTGTAAGATAGGGATTGAACATAAATACTTACCTGCAGCAGCTGTTTTCCGATAACAGGGTAAGCATACTTCCACATAGATAACATCATCTAACATAACTCATGCAGAAAAACTTCTCTAGCTTTTTCCAAAATTGTTTAGAATGTCTCACCATGCATGCAAATGCATGAGATTAATTTGCATGTACATGTAAATATTTCTCTCATAAGCAAATAGATTTCATTCATATTCGTTGTGGAGATGTTGAAAACCCAACTGGGTTGTGATCCTCAAGGACCATGGTTGCCCAATCCTGCCTGCGCACAAGTGAAGGAAATGCAGTCTGCTAGTCAGCTGAAGAGGAGTACGTGTTTGCTGACTGTTAGTTTTAAAGGAAACAAAGTTGGTTGGATTTTTGGGGGGGACTTTAGTTTACTCTACACTGAAGTCCAGCAAGGCTCTCTTGCAGACTTGCGGTCTAAAAAGCACAGTTACTTACCGTAACAGGTGTTATCCAGGGACAGCAGGCAGATATTCTTGACTGATGGGTGACGGCACCGACGGAGCCCCGGTACGGACAATTTTAGAGTGATTGCACTCTAAGAACTTGGAAAGTTCTAGTAGGCCGCACCGCGCACGTGCGAGTGCCTTCCCGCCTGACAGAGGCGCGCGGTCCCCAGTTAGGATAAGCCAGCTAAGAAGCCAACCCGGGGAGGTGGGTGGGACGCAAGAATATCTGCCTGCTGTCCCTGGATAACACCTGTTATGGTAAGTAACTGTGCTTTATCCCAGGACAAGCAGGCAGCATATTCTTGACTGATGGGTGACCTCCAAGCTAACAAAAAGAGGGATGGAGGGAAGGTTGGCCATTAGGAAAACAAATTTTGCAAAACAGATTGGCCGAAGTGTCCAATCCCGTCTGGAGAATGCATCCAGACAATAATGAGATGTAAAAGTATGAACTGAGGACCAAGTGGCAGCCTTGTAGATTTCCTCAATAGGAGTGGAACAGAGGAAAGCTACAGATGCTGCCATAGCTCGGACTCTATGGGCCGTGACAGAACCTTCCAGTGTCAGTCCGGTCTGAGCATAACAGAATGAAATGCACGCTGCCAGCCAATTAGACAACGTACGTTTAGAAACAGGACGTCCCAATTTATTCGGATCAAAGGACAGAAAGAGTTGGGGAGCTGATCTGTGGGGTTTTGTACGCTCTAAATAGTAAGCTAGAGCCCTCTTACAGTCCAAAGTATGCAGAGCCTGTTCTCCAGAATGAGAGTGAGGTTTCGGAAAGAAGACAGGCAGAACAATGGATTAGTTGAGATGGAACTCAGAGACAACTTTAGGGAGAAACTTTGGATGTGTACGTAGAACTACCTTATCATGATGAAAGACTGTGAAAGGTGGGTCAGAAACTAGTGCATGGAGCTCACTGACCCTCCTGGCAGAGGTGAGCGCAATAAGGAAAAGTACCTTCCAAGTGAGAAACTTGAAAGTGGCAGTAGCCAAAGGTTCAAATGGAGGCTTCATTAAAGCGGAGAGAACCACATTAAGATCCCAGATCACAGGAGGTGCTTTAAGAGGTGGTTTTACATTGAAAAGACCTCGCATGAATCTGGTGACCAGGGGATGAGCTGAAAGGAGTTTTCCATGGACTGGCTCATGAAAAGCAGCAATAGCACTGAGATGGACTCTGATGGATGTAGATTTGAGGCCAGAGTCAGACAGAGAAAGTAGATAATCCAACAATGTCTCCACTGCAAGGGACGTGGGATTATGATGATGAAGAAGACACCAAGAAGAAAACCGTGTCCACTTCTGATGATAACATTGCAGAGTGGCTGGTTTCCTGGAAGCATCCAGAATAGAACGAACGGGCTGAGACAGAAGAGAATCATATGAAGTCAGCCCGAGAGATACCAAGCTGTCAGGTGTAGAGACTGGAGGTTGGGATGTAGAAGGGTCTCTTGATGCTGCGTAAGCAGAGAAGGAAATAGTGGAAGCAGAAAGGGTTCTCTGGAACTGAGTTGAAGTAGAAGGGAGAACCAATGTTGTCTGGGCCACCGTGGAGCAATCAGAATCATGGTGGCTCGTTCCCTCTTGAGCTTGAACAAGGTTCGTAACATGAGCGGCAGAGGAGGAAAAGCATACAGGAACAGATTGGACCAATCCAGAAGGAAAGCGTCCGCTGCCAGACGGTGAGGAGAGTAGAGTCTGGAGCAGAATAGGGGCAGCTGGTGATTGTGAGGAGCTGCAAAGAGGTCTATCTGAGGAGTGCCCCACTGAGCGAAGATGGACTGTAGAGTTACAGGATCGAGTGTCCACTTGTGAGGTTGGAGAATTCTGCTGAGCTTGTCCGCTAAGGAATTCTGTTCTCCCTGAATGTAGATAGCTTTCAGGAATAGTTGGTGATCTGTGGCCCAAGCCCAAATCTTCTGGGCTTCCTGGCACAAGAGGCGAGAGCCTGTCCCACCCTGCTTGTTGATGTAGTACATCGCAACTTGATTGTCTGTGCACAGCAGGAGGACCTGAGGAAAGAGAAGATGTTGGAAGGCTTTGAGGGCATAAAACATCGCTCTGAGTTCCAGGAAATTGATGTGATGTTTCATTTCCTGGGCTGTCCAAAGGTCTTGAGTTTGGAATTCGTTCAAATGAGCTCCCCAGGCATAAGGGGAGGCGTCGGTGGTAATGACAAGTTGATGAGGAGGTAGATGAAACAGAAGACCTCTGGAGAGATTTGAGGATATCAACCACCATTGTAGAGACTGACGAAGAGATGATGTCACAGATATGTGTCGTGAGCAAGCATCCGTCGCTTGGGACCACTGAGTAGCAAGGGTCCATTGAGGAGTGCGCAGGTGAAGACGTGCAAGTGGGGTGACATGAACTGTGGAGGCCATGTGACCCAAGAGTATCATCATTTGCTTGGCAGAGATGGAACGTTGTGGAAGCACCTGCTGACATAGATATTGAAGAGTTTGAAGACGGTTGGATGGCAGGAATGCTCTCATGAGGACTGTGTCCAGTACCGCTCCAATGAATTGAAGTCTCTGAGTGGGGATGAGATGAGATTTGGGTAGATTGATCTCGAACCCCAGAAGTTGTAGAAACAGGATGGTTTGGTTGATGGCCAGGAGCACTGTTTGAGATGAATTGGCCTTGATTAACCAATCGTCCAGATAAGGAAAGACTTGAAGGTGGTGAGAGCGTAGAAAGGCAGCCACCACAATGAGACATTTGGAGAACACCCTTGGAGAGGAGGCAAGACCGAATGGTAGCACCTTGTATTGATAATGACAGCGATTGATAATGAAGCGGAGATACTGTCTGGAGGTCAGATTGACCGGTATGTGAGTGTATGCTTCTTTGAGATCGAGGGAGCATAGCCAGTCGTCTAGATTGAGAAGAGGGTAAAGAGTGGCCAGAGAAAGCATCTTGAATTTTTCCTTGACTAAACATTTGTTGAGATCGTGAAGATCTAGGATTGGTCTGAGATCTCCTGTTTTTTTGGGAACTAGAAAGTAACGGGAGTAGAATCCCTGTCCCTGCTGATCTAGAGGAACTTCCTCTATAGCGTTTAGAAGGAGGAGGGATTGAACCTCCTGAAGAAGGAGGGCAGACTGAGGAGTGTTCAAAGCAGACTCTTTTGGCAGGCTTTGAGCTAGAAGGGTCTGAAAGTTGAGAGAGTAGCCGTGGTGGATGATGTTGAGGACCCATTGGTCCGAAGTGATAACCTCCCATCGGCTGAGGAAAAGAGAGAGACGACCACCTATAGGTTGAGGTAGGTGGGTAGAAATTGGAACACTGGCTATGCTTTGGAGAATGCAGTCAAAAGGGTCGATTTTTGTTGTGGAGGTGGCTTCACAGGTTGCTGCTGCTGTGGCCTGGGAGGCTGACGTTGCTGTTGACGTTGACGCCTGGGTTGCTGGGGAGCTGCTGGCAATGGGCGAGCTGCATAGCGTCGTTGATAAGCCGATTGCTGTCTGAAAGGCCGAGTCTGAGGAGGCTTTTTCTTAGTCTTGAGCAGGGTATCCCAGCGTGTTTCGTGGGCAGAGAGCTTTTGAGTGGTCGAGTCCATGGATTCCCCAAAGAGCTCATCCCCCAGGCATGGGGCATTGGCTAACCGATCTTGATGATTAACATCGAGCTCGGATACTCGAAACCAGGCAAGGCGACGCATGGCCACAGACATCGCAGTTGCTCTGGAGGTAAGTTCGAAAGTGTCATAAATTGACCGAACCATGAACTTACGTAGTTGAAACAGAGAAGACGAGCAGTGATGAAAAGCTTGCTGTTTGCGCTGAGGAAGGTACTTTTCAAATGAAGCCATGGTGGTAAGAAGATGCTTAAGATAAAACGAAAAATGAAAAGCATAGTTACCAGATCTGTTAGCCAACATTGCATTTTGGTAGAGCCTCTTACCAAATTTATCCATGGCTTTGCCCTCTCTGCCAGGAGATACAGAAGCATAGACACTAGCCCCTGTGGACTTTTTAAGAGTAGATTCCACAAGCAGAGATTCATGCGGAAGCTGGGGCTTATCGAAACCAGGAATAGGAATTACTTTATACAATGAATCTAACTTACGGGGAGCTCCTGGAATCATTAAAGGAGTTTCCAGATTCTTGTAAAAAGTTTCCCTCAAGATGTCATGAAGAGGGAGTTTCAAAAATTCCTTTGGAGGTTGATCAAAGTCAAGAGCATCTAAAAAGGCTTTAGACTTTTTAGATTCAGCCTCCAAAGGAATGGATAGAGAGTCACACATGTCTTTCAAAAAAAAAGTGAAAGATGTGGATTCATGTTGAGAGGATGGGTCAGGCACAGCAGGCTCATCCTCATCTGAGGAACATTCACCCTCAGACAGAAAGGGCTCTTCAGAGTCACCCCACAGATCAGGGTCCCTGATATGGGAACTACGGTCTCGGGACTCTGGGGTGGATGGTTCCAAGTGTCGGGATTTGCGCACTGACTTACCCGACCTCATCGATATGGTACCGGGAGACGTTACCGGTTGCACTGGTGCCGAAGTCTGTACCGACTGATGCTGGGCTCTTGGTTCCGGAGCAAGAACAGGCATCGATGTCGATGAGGCCGAGTGGACCGGTACCGAAGCGGATGCTGCAGATAATAGGGGTTGGTCTACTACCGGTACCAGTGGTTCAGACCAGACCGGCACCGGAAGGTTTGGTGCCAATAGAGCAGGAAGGAGTTGTTGTAACTGCTCCTTTAGCTGCACTTGGAGGACGGCGGCAATACGCTCATCCAAAGAAGGCACCGGTACCGCCTTTTTCTTTTGCGGTACCTGCGGTGCTGCTCAACGCCCCGAAGATGAAGAGCCCGAGGTCGAAGGACTCACTTCAATCGGGGCGGAGCGCTTCCGCTGGCGTTTCACGGTCGGCAGGACTGGGCTCGCTGCAATAGAGACCGGAGGACGCTCCAGCGGGGAAGGCTTCTTAGCCGGCTTACCTGGGTGCGACGCCGGTGTGGTATCATGCGGCGTCGAAGAAGTAGGTGCCGACTGTGAAGGTGCCGATGCCGGTGTCGATGGTACGGGATCGGACATATCGGCACCGAAAAGTAATCGCTGTTGTATCTAGCGATTTTTCAAAGTACGTTTTTTCAACGTGGCACAGCGGGTGCAGATGGAAGCCTGATGCTCAGGACCCAAACACTGTAGGCACCAGTTGTGCGGGTCCGTGAGAGATATAGGCCGAGCACACCGCTGGCACTTTTTAAAACCTGGCTGAGGGGGCATGAAAGTAAAAACAGCTTCCGCCAAATCGAAGGCCGAGGCCTCGATGGTGGCAGTAGGCCCCGCCGGGGAAAAACCGAATTGAAGAAAAAAATAAGGTTTTTTTTTTTTTTTTAACAAAAATAAAAGAAAAGAAAAAAAGGCAATAGAGCCAAAAGGGTTTACGCGAGCGGGAAGGCGTAGAGAAAAAATTTCAACGGCCGTTGAAAAACGCGTCTTCTTAGCTCCGCGGAAACTAAGAAACTGGGGACCGCGCGCCTCTGTCGGGCGGGAAGGCACTCGCGCATGCGCGGTGCGGCCTACTAGAACTTTCCAAGTTCTTAGAGTGCAATCACTCTAAAATTGTCCGTACCGGGGCTCCGTCGGTGCCGTCACCCATCAGTCAAGAATATGCTGCCTGCTTGTCCTGGGATAATGCACAGTATGTGTTCACCTTTATGAGAATGAAGTTTTGTGGAAAAAAATAAAGCTGACAGGATTATTAACCAGATCAGAGAGAATTCCACCACCACCTTGGGAAGCAATTTCAGGGGATGCGAAAAGCTACTCTGTTATTGTTAAAAACAGTTCAACTGGCTGATGGTAAAACGGCTGCTTTACGTAACTTGATGCTGAACAAGAGCAACCGTGCCAAGTAAGAGGCATTTGGAGATGCAGATCTCCCAGAAGAGCCCTAGAAGACATCAGTTGCTTCTGACTAACAATGCCAAATAAAGGGTTAGAGACAAAAAGACGCCCCAGCCCATCTAGCTTCATAAAAAAATCTCAGTTATTGCTTATTCTGGAAACCAATGAAACGTTTGCAAAAAAAACATAACTAAAATGTTGCTCCTAAGAAAATTCTTCCCCTTATTTGCATCCACTCAACCATATAGAAAAACACCTGAACCCTCTCTCATTGATCGTACTTGCACATTTTACTACCGTTTTGCTGTTACAATTGTAAGTTTTATGTTAATCTGTACCTGATGTACATTGCCACAAGAGCCAATATTCTTTCACAGGTATGGATCATTTCTCTACTCTGCTCTGCTCTCGAACTCCAAGCACATTCCTGTTCACGAATAGGGATGGTGGAGTGGTAGACCCCGATCGATTTTCAAAGAGTTGTATTCATGAGGAGCTAGCTAAATTAAAGATAGTGATGGGGCCGGATGGTGGACATCTGAAGGTGCTGAAGAAACTTAGGGAAGTTCTGCTGGCTCTGCTGACTGACCTTTTCAATGCTTCCCTAGAGTCAGGAGTGGTACCGGAGGACTGGAGAAGGGCAGATGTGGTCTCCTAACACAAAAGTGGATGTAAGGAAGTGGTAGGGAATTACAGGCAACATAGATTCACTAGGGCCGCCGGGCCCGGAGCTGACAGGGGGCCCGAGGCAGGGGTGCCAGTAGCTCGCCAAGGCAAAGTGAGTCGATCACCCAGGACTCACTTTGTCTTGGCGATCTAATCTATCGAGCCAATAAGTCTTGTTCTCCCCGACGTCAATTCTGCAGTCGGAGAGGAAGTTCGGGCCAGCCAATCGCTGCCAGGCTGGGCGGAACTTCCTCTCCGATTGTAGAATTGACGTCAGGGAGAGCATGCGTCGGCGTCGGCTTTGGGGCCTGTTATCCATTGGTGGGTCCTGTTCCCCGATGGCAGCGGCAGTGGCTTGGGGAACGGCAGGGAGAAAGAAAGAAAGGGGGCAGGCAGGGAAACAGAAGGAAAGAAGAGAAACAGAAAAAAAGAAAGTAAGGTCAGGGAGAGAGGAAGAAAAAGTTGGGGGAGGGAATGAGGTGTGGAGGAGAGAAAGCATACAGGCTGATAGAAGGGAAGAAAGATTGGATGCACAGGCAGAAGAAGAAAGTGCAACCAGAAATCACCAGACAAGGTAGGAAAAATTATTTTATTTTAAATTTAGCAAAGTGGAGGCAGTATTACCACAGTTTTCAAAGGAATTTGCCCAAATAACTTAATAGTTAACTGGGTAAATTCCCAGAGATGAAAACTTCCCTTCACTTACTATGCACAGTTCTGAATTTATATCTGCTGTCTATATTTTACAATATATTTTACTAAACCGCAATAGTGGTTTTTAGCGCAGGGAGCCTATGAGGGTCAAGAGCAGCGCTGGACATTAAGCGCAGCTCCCTGCGCTAAAAACTGCTATTGTGATTTAATAAAAAGGATGGAGGGTATATTTGTCTATTTTTGTATGCTATAAAAACCAAATACAGAGAGAGACTGAGAGCTGTTGACGAAGAGCTACATGTGTGTCTTTCTTCGATTCCAGCCAGAATATCAGCTTTGTGTTCAGCCAAACAGGCCCAGGTTTCGCACTGAATAAAGTATTTTATAATTTTTATTTCGTAATAAAGTAATTATAAAATACTTTCTTTGTGTTTATTTGATTCCTATTCAAGAGAATTACTTTATATATAGTCAATATAGGCAGAGAGTTAAATTTTTTAACATTTTCTAATGGTGGTATGCCTCGTGATTTTTTTCATGAAACAAGTGTGCCTTTGCCCAAAAAAGGTTGAAAAACACTGCACTAGAGGTAGGTCTTGTCAGACAAATATTATCAGTTTCTTTGACTGGGTGACTAGAGAATTGGATAGAGTGCGCTACATGTGGTGTATTTAGATTTTAGCAAAGTCTTTGGAAGTGTTCCACACAGACATCTAATAAACAGACTGCCCTCGGGATGGGCCCCAAAGTGACAGGCTGGGTCAGAAACTAGTTGAGTGGAAGACGATAGAGAGTAGTGGTCAATGGAGATTGCTCTGAAGAAATATATTAAACGTTTTATTTGGTTTTACCCTAATTTTTATTGTGCAACCACTTTGAAACAAATGATAAGGTGTTATATCAAATCTATATTAAACTTGAAACTTGAAAAGGATGTTACCAGTGGTGTGCCTCAAGGGCCTGCTCTTTTTTTTTTAATTCTTTATTGATTTTCATACAATAATACAATACATGAATATCCTATATAATAAAATCCTAGAGCGCTCATGCGCTCTTGAAATTTCGTGATCCCTGCCGCCGTGATTTCTGATTCGTGGCAGCCAATCCGGCAGCAGGGAACATTCTGGCCACTCCCCTCCTCCCGCCCTCACTCACCCTGGAAGCCAGGCAAGCTCCCTCCCTGCCCGCGTCCTCGGCAGGGAACACAACTCGGCCCTCACTCGCCACCGCCGCCACTGCTGCTGATCCTCCTGTAGAGCAGCCTGCGATGGTGGCCGGCTTTAGCGAACCTCGCAGGCCGCTCTCCAACTCGGTAGCACGTTCCCTCTGATGCGATCCCGTGCGTCAGAGGGAACGTGCTACCGAGGCTGGAGAGCGGCCTGCGAGGTTCGCTAAAGCCGGCCACCATCACAGGCTGCTCTTTACAGGAGGATCAGCAGCTGAGAGGAGCCGCCGCCGGCACTTTTAAAAACTTAAAACAAAAATCTTCGGCCGCAGCAGGCCAGCCAACGGGAAGGGAAGGGGGAGGGGCCGAAAGGAGCAGGTCAGATTGCAGGGAGGGGCTGAAACGGAGCAGGACAGCTCAGGTAAGAGAAGGGAATTGCTTCAGCAGGGACCTGGAGGGGAAGGGAAATATCACTGCTTCTTCTGCAAAGGAAAGTGGGGGAGGGGAGAGAAGGGAATGGGGGTGGGGAAAAATGCTGCTACTACTTCACAGGGACCTGGAGGGGAAGGGAAATACGCTGCTGCTTCTGCAAAGGAAAGTGGGGGGGGGAGAGAAGGGAATGGGGGTGGGGGAAAATGCTGCTACTACTTCACAGGGACTGGGAGGGGAAGGGAAATACGCTGCTGCTTCTGGAAAGGAAAGTGGGGGGGGGAGAGAAGGGAATGGGGTGGGTGGGGGAAAATGCTGCTACTACTTCACAGGATCTGGAGGGGAAGGGAAATATCACTGCTGCTTCTGCAAAGGAAAGTGGGGGGGGGAGAGAGAAGGGAATGGGGGGTGGGGGGAAAATGCTGCTACTACTTTACAGGGACCTGGAGGGGAAGGGAAATACGCTGCTGCTTCTGCAAAGGAAAGTGAGGGGGGGAGAGAAGTGAATGGGGGGGTGGAGGAAAATGCTGCTACTACTTCACAGGGACCTGGAGGGGAAGGGAAATACCGCTGCTGCTTCTGCAAAGGAAAGTGGGGGGGGGGAAGAGACAGAAAGAAATACAGTCAGACAAAAGAAGGCCAGGGAGAGAGACATACAGAAAAAAAGACAGACAGGGAACCAGAGAGACAGACAGAAAGAAAGACAGACAGACAAAGGGTGCCAGGGAGAGAGAGAGAAAAATAGCAGGAGGGAGAGAGATAGAAAGGAAGAAAGAGACAGGAGCAGGGAGAGAAACATAAATAAAGAAAGACAGACAGGCATATATTCTAGCACCCGTTAATGTAATGGGCTTAAACACTAGTATAACATATACTACGCCAATACAAGCACTTTCAACTTACAATTACACATAATCATTTTCTCCCACCCTTCCACCCACCCATTCAATGATTATTCTATAAAACACAGCAACATAGCGTTCCCCAATAATCTTACCCTACTCAGATTAATAATATCCTCCCATCTTCCCATCCACTCCAAGTGTAAATACTCTAAGGTCAAATTAGGACAGATATATCCCCCCCCCCACCCGTCCTTGGATGTGTACGAAGTTAAACAAAAAATGACTTATAACAAAGACCTGCTATAGTAAGGTAACATAAGATGCCAACGGACCCCAAACTAATTAAAAAAAAATTACTGTGCCCAAACTATCTGCATTCATTTTTTCATATCTATAGCAGGAGCACAGATCAGCCCACCAGAAAGGGAAATTTAGACGATCATAAGGCTAGGTCAGAAACTGGTTAAGTGGAAAACGACAGAGGAAATTGTTCTGAGGAAAGGGATGTTACCAGTGGTGTGCCTCAAGGTTCGGTTTTTGGGCCTGTTCTTTAACATTTTTATAAGCGATATTGCTGAAGGGCTGTCAGGCAAGATTTGCCTCTTTGCGGATGATACCAAAATCTGCAATAGAGTAGACATCCCGGATGGTGTGAACAACATGAAGAAAGACCTGGCGAAGCTTGAAGAATGGTCTGAAATTTAATGCTAAGAAATGCAAGGACATGATGATGCAAAGTATGCATGGTTCAGACAGGGGAGATATGATTAAGACGTTCAAATACTTGAAAGATATTAATGTAGAACAAAATATTTTCAAGAGAAAGGAAAATGGTAAAACCAGAGGGCATAATCTGAGGTTGAGGGGTGGTAGACTCTAGTAATGCTAGGAAATTCTTCTTTACGGAGAGGGTGGTTGATGCCTGGAATGTGCTCCTGAGGGAGGTAGTGGAGAGGAAAACGGTGACAGAGTTAAAAAAAAAGCATCTAATCAACTACATAAACACATCAGACAAGAAAACAAGAACACACACATTTCCTGCCTTATGAGTTGTCTCATTTACCAATTGTAATAAGTCTAGGCCTCGAAACATTGCTTCAACCCCCATACTTAAGTCATGCCTTCCCAACTCTTCAGGTTTAACTGGGATATTAAAATCACCTATAAACACATAAATAACCTATAAAAATAAATAAAACTTCTAAACTACTGGAAACCTAAGTAGGGAAATTACTGTAAAGTGTATCACATAATAGTGATGAAACAAGTTTCAAGTTTATTAGGTTTTTATATACCGCCTATCAAGATTATCTAAGCGGTTTTACAATCAGGTACTCAAGCATTTTCCCTATCTGTCCCGGTGGGCTCACAATCTATCTAACGTATCTATCTAAAAGTAGTTGGGTTTTGTGTAACAGTAGCAGGCAGGAATAGGTCAAGCAAAGTTTTGTAGTTCAGTGCTGGAGGGCCATCAAATGATATCATCCAGATATAGGGATTCTACTTGTCCTTGGAGAAGGGAAAGCATTTTAAGTATTCTTGTTGGATCAGGCTTCTGCAGGTGCTGCTATGTGAGGATGGGATGCATTAGGATCACGATCCAAAAGCCCTCTTTTCAACAAAGATATCTAGTGGGACCAATAGGATTTAAATGTGTTCACTTGCCAGGCAAGAGAGGGTACAAATGCAAACAGCATAAGCTTTATTGTAGCTTATGCTTCAGCGGCAAGACCTGAAAACCTGCTACAATCATGATGCCAGTCACGGAAGCCTAAGAGAACATATAAGCATAAGCTTTGTTTTCTGTCCCCTGGTCTGTAGAACCTTCTCCAGGTAAAGTGAGTGGGTAGTTAGGGAAAGAAGGGGAAAATACTAGTCTTCTAAAATGAAAAAGCTTGGTACCTCATTTGTCCCCACAGAGCTGATCACGCAGCTGATCTTTGTATTTTCCTTAGACTCCAGATATATGGCCTGGCTTTTGTGGTACCTGGGAAAAAGACAGAGTTGCAACAATTATTGCTCACATATCCAATGACAATTTAAATCTGGACACTAGGACATGACATGATCGTCTCAGGCTGATAACAGTAAGTGATAGAATTTAGCTATAAAGGTCTGTGCTTAAACCCTGTACATGCAGGATAGTCAAGTAAACATATGTAACACAGATCTTTATTTATATACTGTGAAAGCCTTTCAGTTCGAGGCAGTTTACAGAAAAGGTAGCTGAGTAGAGTCAGCGAGCTGCAACAAAATGAATGAACTGAATAACTGGAAAGTTTGTAGAGAGGGAATTGAGCAGTAAACTTGTCTTCTATGACAAAAACAGAGAAGCCAATATTCTAAGCAACCTAACAATCTTCTAGAAAAAGTAGATCAACAGAGAATCAAAGTCAGAATTTGGAAATCAAGTACTGTAGTCAGTATGCAAGTCACAGAAAAGCAGCCGTAACAGAAAAGGCAGTTACAACATAAATTTGATTTTGATAAATCACAAAGCTATACATGGTTGCAACTGAAGCAGGCTATTCAGGCGGGGTTCCCTGAATGGAGAAATCTTTTTTTTTTTTTTATAATTCTTTATTCATTTTAAAACTTTCATCAAGTGTACAAAAATTGCAACACAATAACATAGATTTAACCACTTGTACATCTTATCATTATAACTTATAGTTGTAAATATAACCCTCCCTCTCCCATCCTGAAATCCTTTTAGTAATTTTTATTTTACATGTAATAGAAACCCTCCCCCCACCCCACCCTTATCTTACATATTAAATATAGAAATATTAGGAAAATGGCATCAATCATGACAAAAGGACGTTAATGGTTCCCAAATTTTAATGAAGTTTTTATAATTTCCATTTTGCACCGCTATTGATCTTTCCATTCTGTATATGTGGCAAACTGAATTCCACCAAAATTTAAAATTGAGCCTACTATGGTCTTTCCAGTTATTAGTAATATGTTGAATGGCTACTCCGGTCAAAATCAATAAAAGTTTGTTATTACACATTGATATCTGACTCTTTTTTCTCATAGACATACCAAAAAGTACAGTATCATAAGTTAATGCTACGTGATTTTCCAATAAACAATTTACTTGATCCCAGATTGAGTTCCAAAAGGCTAAGATATGGGGACAATAGAACAAAAGATGATCCAAAGTCCCTACATCCAGTGTACAATGCCAGCATCTATTAGACAAAGAACTATTTAACTTTTGCAATCTAACTGGGGTCCAAAAAGCTCTATGTAACAAAAAAAAAACAAGTTTGTTTCATAGACGCTGACATTGTACATCTCATTCTCCAAGACCAAATTTGTGGCCATTGAGATGCTGAAATATCAAGCTTAATCTCAATGCTCCAAATATCCCTAAGAGTATTTTTAGGCTTTTTTTTAACCAATTCACTAATAGTTTTATACCAGTGTGCGGCCTGATGTCCCAGAAAGTCCGCCTGAAAACATAAAAATTCTATGCTAGGTTGATTATTCAAATTTTTTCATTCAGGGAACCCTGCCTGAATGGCCTGCTTCAATTGCAACCAACGAAAAAATTGCGATTTGTGAAGCCCAAATTTATGTTGCAATTGTGTAAAATCCAGCAGCTTACCATTAGTAATTACATCATTTAAAGTTCTGATACCTGCAATTATCCAATGTTTCCAGACGATCTTAAAACCGCCAATTTGAATCTTGGAGTTTAGCCATATGGATTGATTCGTTGAATTATTAATAGTAATTGCTGTTAAATTACTGACAAACCGTAATGTTTTCCAAGTATCCATTAGAATTCTATTTTCTTTGTACAATCTGGGCATCTTGATACTGAGCACATGAGAAAGATGTAAAGGAAACATGAGTCGCCATTCCAAATATAACCAATCAGGAGTATACTCAATGAGATCCGGGAGGACCCAATACATACCTTGACGTAAAATATAGGCTTGATGGTACCTATAAAAGTTTGGAAAATTTACCCCGCCCTCCTTAATTGGTCTTTGCAAAGATGCTATAGCAATTCTAGGAGTTTTACCAAGCCAAATAAATTTTATAATAATCGAGTTCAATTTTTTATAAAAAGATCCATGAAAAAATACTGGTATCATATCCATTTGATAGCAAACTACAGGTAAAATCATCATTTTAACCGTTTGAACTCTCTCCCACCAAGATAAATGTAATGGATTCCAATGCTCACATAATTCCGTAACCTTTTTTAACAGCCTTTTTTCATTTTCTTTTACAGTCTCATCTACTGTATTTTTAATCCATATTCCTAAATATTTTAAACCATCATCCTTCCAAACGAAAGAAAAGGACTCAAACATACTTTTTAAACAATGTACATTGAGTGGAAGAAGTTCAGACTCATTCCAATTTATTTTATATCCTGAAAATTTACCGAACTTGTCTATCAAGTCTAACAAACAAGGAATGGAGGAAACAGGATTTCTCAAATATAATAAAATATCGTCTGCATAAGCATAGAACTTATATTCCCAATCGTTACGAGGAATACCCTGTATCCCCTTTGCTTGATTAATAGCTAATAATAGGGGTTCTAATACTATATCAAAACGCAAAGGAGATAGTGGACAACCCTGTCTAACTCCCCTATGTAAATGAAAACGAACTGACATTTTATTATTGATATATAATCTTGCCATAGGGGAGCTATACAAAGTCTGAACCATTTGAATAAATCCTGAACCTATACCAAACCATTCCAAGGCTTGATACATGAAATCCCATTCCACTCTGTCAAATGCTTTTTCTGCATCTAAAGATATGGCAAAAGCCGGATCATTCATATTTTTAGTTAAATTTAAAGTGTGGAATGTCAATCTTGTGTTACTAGAAGAATGTCTATTCGCAATGAATCCAGTTTGATGTACATCAATTATATAAGGGAGAGCCTTAGCCAATCTCATAGCCAAAGTTTTAGCCAGTAATTTTCCATCTACATTAATTAAAGATATCGGCCTATAGTTTGATACCGAAGTAGGATCTCTATTTGGCTTAGGTAAAACAATAGTTAAAGATTCTGCCATAGTACCTGTAATACAACCTTTATTTAGTTGATATTGATATAAATTTAATAAATGAGGGAGTAACGCATTTTGAAATGTTTTATACAATTCTACTGTAAAACCATCCCCACCTGGAGCGGATCCAACTCTAAGAGACTTCTTGCAGTTTCTACTTCTTTTAATGATATAGGCTCATCTAATCTTCTTTTTATATGATCAGGAAGTTTTGGACCCACTAATAAATTTAAAAATTCCACACCACTTTGAAGTTTATCAGCATAAGACTCGGAAGAATACAAATCTTTATAAAAATTAAGAAATTGATTTAAAATATCATTAATCTGAGTATGCAAGTTTCCATTACTATCTTTAATTGCTATTATTTTTACTTTTCTTTTTTTTGTTTTAAAATAATTTGCAAGTAATCTTCCCGCCTTATTGGAACTTCCATAATACAAAGTTTGCTGGGAAAATAAATCTTTCCTCGCCAATCTTGAAGAAATCTCATTATATTTCCCTTTTACTTTTAAGAGTTCTTGTAAAGTATCTTTCTGCCAATTACTAATTAATTTAGATTCTAGAAATTTAATTTCATTTTCCAGATCAGTGAATTGTTTAACCAATAATTTCCTAGTATGTGCCGAATAAGAAATGATATGACCTCTCATAGTAGCTTTAAAAGCATCCCACAATATTTCAGTGTTGATATCCACTGTATTATTGATTTTGAAAAATTCAGATATCTTTTCCTTAAATTCTTCAAGAAAAACTGAATCTGCAATCAGTGTATTATCAAATCTCCAAACTGATCTATTTATTTCCTGTTTATCTAAACTACATTTAATCCATACCCCTCCATGATCTGACAAAATAATTGGATCAATGGAAGCTTGTAGCACCTGTTTTACCAATGAATTTGAAACAAAAACATAATCAATTCTTGAAAAAGATTTATGAACTTGTGAAAAAAAAGAAAATTCCTGATCATTAAAATGAAGAATTCGCCATATATCTTTTAAATCACAAGAATTTACCAGATTTTCTAACCCTAAAGATTTTATATTTTTACTTGGTTTTTTATCCATAAAAGAATCCATCACAGCATTGAAATCTCCAGCTACAACTAAATTAGAAGCAGCCAGTGGGAGTATTAATTCCTCCCACTAACTCATTTAAGTCCCCGCCCAGTCCTGGCTTCCCGATAGTGCAGCCTCCCCTTGCTAAACCCCTCCGATTAAGCCCCCTCTGCATACGATTCCGCATGGAATACCCTATTGCTCAGGTTCCAAAAGATAAATAGTTTCAGAGGTAAATCCGCTCTCACTGCTGGGATTCGGGTTTAACCACTCTTTCCCCCCAGTGTTATCCAAAAAAAAAAAAAAAAAGACTCTCCCTACTTAGCAAACTGTTTCACACACGATTCAAACAAGCCCTGCCTCCCAGCAAAAAAGGCTCCCCAAGCTCAAACATGAAGCCTCCCTTTTGGCTCCTATTTCTCCTTCTCTGCTCTTCTCTTAAGATCACCCTCTGCTTGAAACCCCCTTCCCCCAATCTACCAGACTCCCCAAATGTCACTAATACCTGCCCCAGCCTCAAAATCCCCACGCTGTTGCGCACTAGAAGTCACTCTCACAAACATAAACCCCGCAAAGCCAACCTCGCCTATTTAAAGCCTGTGCCCCCCGCCAACCTTCCCAACCATGCCCCTGACTCTCTAACCCCAGTCCCGATACTTTACTGCAACGCCAGATCCGTATGTAACAAGACCCAAATTATGAAAGATCTCCTCACAGATTCCGATCCTGGATTCTTCTGTATCACAGAGTCCTGGATCAAAAAAGATGATTATTTTACACAAAACGAGATTTGCCCCCAGGGCTACCAAGGCCTCTTTTCTCCTAGACTAAACCGAAAAGGAGGCGGATTGGCACTCCTCTACAAATCTTTCTTCAATGTTGAACTTCTCGAAAAAGGCAGCCACCACTCACTAGAATATATGCTAGCCTCAATCAATGATGAGCTCCATCTACACCCACTAGGTATCTTATTACTCTATCGCCCGCCCACCCCCTGGAGCAATTCCTCCGAACTTGTTTACGAGACCATATCTAACGCATTCCTTAAGTTCCAAAGACTACTGATCATCGGAGATATCAATCTCCACCTTGATGACACCTCCAGCAAAGATGCATCCGATTTCAATAATTTCCTCATCTCTCTCGGCCTCTCCCCCCCCTGCCCCCTCTCCAACCCATGAAAAAGGCCACACACTAGACCTCATCAGCTTCCTCGATCTCACGGATTACAAAACTTCAACCGATGACATCCGTTGGGACCACGTTCCCTGGTCCGACCACTACCTAGGAACCTTCTGTCTCCCCATCTTCATGTCTCACCTTGGAACCTCTCCTCAGCCCTCTAAGTCCATTACTTTCCGCAAGAAAATTTCAAGTGATCAGTTCTGGTCCAAATTTCTTGACACTCTCTCATCCAATCCTAAGCCATCAGATTCTGCAACCAACTGGCACAATTGGACCACTCTCTCAGAATCCACCTACCAATCTCTCGCCCCGCTGTCCACCAAAACCATCTCCTACTCCCGTAAGGCCCCCTGGTACCTCCCACAACACAGGATGCTAAAACAAAAATGTCGATCCCTGGAACGCATCTGGAAAAAATCTAAATCCCCCGCAGATAAACAAATCTGGAGAGTCAACATTAAACTCTACAACAATACACTCAAAAGAGCTAGGAAAAATTTCTATGGTGACAAGATCTCCAGTTCAAAAAACCAGAACAGTATGCTGTTCAATATCTGGCGCTCCTTAACTCCCAACACCAACCCTTCTATACCTCCCTCCTCCCCATCAGTGGACCTACTAGCAAACTTTTTCAATGAAAAGGTCACCGCCTTGAGAAGCTCCTTCCCTCCCGTAGTCTCCTACAATCCTCTGGTGCCCGCCTCCCCCGATCCTACTACAAAGGTCCCCACCCCCGTCCCAGTCAACAGATCCTGGACTACCTTTGAGCAAGTATCCGATTCGCAGGTCCTCAAACTCTGCCTGAAACTGAAATCCTGTAACTGCACCTTGGATCCATTCCCATCCTATCTATTTGAGAAAATACCCACACAGGCCATCTCTTCTCTCACCATACTCATAAATTCTGCCCTATCATCGGGCCTCTTCTCCCCTGAAATGGGACGCATTGCACTGACCCCTCTACTGAAGAAAGCTGACCTAGATCCCTCCTCCCCATCCAATTATCGCCCAATAGCAAACATTCCGCTCCTAACCAAATTGCTAGAGTCCATCGTCTCCTCCCAACTCTCAGCCTACCTGGAAAGATTCTCTGTCCTCCTACCCTATCAATACGGCTTCAGACCCAACTTCAGTACCGAAACCCTCCTGGCCTCCCTAATCTCGAAGATCCAACAATTTCACTCTCACAAAAAATTTGCCGTTCTCCTTCAATTCGACCTCTCTGCTGCCTTTGACGTTGTCCACCATGACATTCTAATCTTCCTACTCTCCGAGATAGGCATTAGTTCTACAGTCCTTGACTGGTTCTCGAACTTCTTACGTTCTCGCTCTTACACCGTCACCAAACATGGTTCCTCTTCCTCCCCATGGAAACCGATTTGTGGAGTCCCACAAGGCTCCCCCCTTTCTCCCATCCTCTTCAACATTTATATGTCCTCCCTGAATCTTCTCCACCTATCCCCCCTAGAAACACTCTACACTTACGCCGACGATATCCTGGTCCTCATCGAGACCGACGCGAACCTCACCAATCTCGCAGCTAACATTTCTTCTTGCATAACCAAACTTCAATCCTGGGCTCACACTGTACAAATGAAATTGAACGAGTCCAAAACTAAACTACTTTGGCTCGGCCCTAAACTTGATCAATTACCCACTTCCATCCCACTGCCCACAGGCTCCGCTCTACAGCTGGAATTCTCTAGCAAAGTTCTGGGCATCACCATAGATTCATCATTATCCTTCAACGACCACCTCAACTCCCTGATAAAAAAATGCTTTTGCAGCCTTCACATGCTGAGGAAAGTGAGATCCTGCTTCCACCAAAAACACTTTGCCGTCCTCGTACAATCCATTATCCTCTCCAGATTGGATTATTGCAATTCCATTTACCTAAGCTTAACAAAGAAAAGCCTCCACAGACTCCAACTAATCCAGAACACCAAACTTATCTTCTCAAAACACCAAACTTATCTTCTCAAAACACCAAACTTATCTTCTCAAAAAGTAAATTTGACCATGTCACACCGCTCCTATCCAAACTCCACTGGCTTCCCGTTATTTCCAGGGTCTACTTTAAATGTGCCTGTCTAACCTTCAAGATCCTCCACGGTATCCTTCCTCCTTTTATCCCTCTATCCTGGAATTCCTCAAATCCAACCTCCACTAGATCCACTCAAAAATTAAAACTATCCTACCCCTCCTTAAAAGGCATCTCCCTTGTTGGTAAACTTGGCTCTTCCCTCCCTTTCAGAATCACTCAGCTCTGGAACAGTCTCCCTTCCCCTCTCCGCAATTTGAGCCCCCTTCTACCATTCCGTAAGCATCTGAAGACCTGGCTCTTCTCCAGAACGTAACCCCGTCCCGCTCCTGGCACTCTCACACCAACCTCTCTTCTCTCATACTTATATAATTCCACTGGAGTTCCGTTCCTTCCCTAACCATGTAAACCGTGTCGAGCTCCATCTGCGGAGATGATGCGGTATATAAACCCAAGATTTAGATTAGATTAGATTAAAATAATCATTTTGATTCGAATTAGGGGCGTAGACATTAATCAAGGTCAAGATATTATTTCCCATTCTCATTTCCACCTTAATCCATCTTCCTAAGGGATCAAACTCCAACATTTTAAATGAAGCTGAACATTTATTACTTATTAAAATAGCAACCCCCGCTTTTTTCCTAACTGCAGGGGCGAAAAAACAGTGCTTTAACCATTCGCCTTCGAGTCTTTTTGATTCAACATCTGAAAGATGCGTCTCTTGGATGAAGTATATATCAGCTTTCTGTTTTTTCAAGAAAGTAAGCATTTTTTTCCTTTTTACAGGATGATTGAGACCATTAACGTTAAGGGAAAAAATTTTAGTCTCCATTATATTTAATAATTATCAAAAATCTCTTCTCAAATGTAAAGAATAAATAACAAATTAATTCATGATTAGATGCCATTTTCCAAACCCTCTTCATTAGAATATAACACTTCCCCCAGTTATTATCAATCCCTTTGTTAATCCCATTCCCACCCATCCCCCCCTAAATAATGACATATATAACTTGGAATCACACATATAAGTACAGATGAGTCCAGAAAGTTCCCCAACAGACCACAATATTAAGACAATATTATAATATATTCATCTTTTTATATAATTCTCTTGTTATTATTATAATCATTCCATAAATATCCATCAAAAACCTCAACAACCAATTCCCAAGCTGTATAGATCTAATTGATCTAATGTGAAGATAATATTAAGATTATCTTGCTTGGATAATCAATAACTAATTATTCTTAATATCCTTTAACATATAATATTAACATGTATAAAAGGAGACAAATTATAAATCTATAATTTACTCATAATGAAATCAAATCGCTTCTGTTCATATGTGCACAGTAACCATCCTCTTTAGAAGTGTACAGATGTTAATTAATACATTTTCCATCACTAAAGACATATGAATTTGATTCATATTAGAATTAGATATTCCCTATTGAAAATATATTCTATAGCTATCAATGAGATTCAATGAAAAGCAATTAAAATTTAAATTAAATATATTGAAATATTAATTCTTATACAGAATGAGTTCAGCACTAGATCAAAGATAAGATCATTTTTGAAAGAATATTCCTCAGTGAAAGATCCTAGTGCGTCACATTCCCTGCGCACAAATTTACTTCCAATTGATCCCAAAATCATAGTTATAAACAGTAATGTAGTCATAAAACTCAATATTCCAGTTCTTCTTTCTTCTTTTTTCTTATATCTTCCTAGTCATACTACGATAATATATTAAGGTTAGGATTTCAGGAGCTATAAGGAATGAGCAATGAGACACAAGGAATGCAATCCATCTCCTAATATGCAATAAGCACAAGACATGCCAGTTAATTATATATGTCCTTCCCTTGCACAGTAACCACTGTTCAGTCCAAAGATGATATCTGCGATGAAGATTCAAATCAATAAACAAATAGTTCCAAGAATTCCATTTTCGATGCTGGGGTCTTTTCTGAATAAAGATTCTCATTTCACCATACCAATTGTATCTGGAAATCAGTCTCTTTCTTTCTTGAACAGAAAGGTGAACTCCTCAGTTCAAAAGTTTTAGTATGAATGGCATATCCCCTATGCATTTCGATATGCAAGTGATCATACAACTTGGCAATGTAGTGAGCATAATGTTCCACCATATTCCTGTTAATCCTGCTGTAGAATTATTCTTAGTTTCGTACTCATCTTCTATAATTCAGTCATTGTGATGAAAAAAAATAAATAAATTCTTTCTTCTTCGAGTCAGAAAAATGTCCAACATGTGATATCATGTACAAAGGATCCATTTTTTCAGTTTATATAAAAGGCATATCTCATAGCCCAGCACATTATACATAAAATATATATTGCATGCTTACTGCAGCTAATAATTAAAAGTTACTCCTGCAATATTTGACTAGACCTTTGTTAGAATCTTACTGCAATAAGAAAAGGCAGATAAGAATATTTTGTAAGTTGTAAATCTTCCAGAGAGGAATGTTCAGTACAATATATTACCTCATGCATTGCAATTCAAATCCTCACTGTAAACTGGGAAGATTCTTT
Source organism: Geotrypetes seraphini (assembly GCF_902459505.1). NCBI lineage: Eukaryota > Metazoa > Chordata > Amphibia > Gymnophiona > Dermophiidae > Geotrypetes > Geotrypetes seraphini. The sequence goes on along the minus strand of NC_047091.1, from coordinate 189,969,018 downwards.
TACCGGTACATATTAAAATAAACTTTAAAATATAAAAACAATTCTTTATATTATATATACTATAAAGCATATAAAACAACTGGAATAAACCACTCAGATTCATTCATTCATAGGCTGCTCTCTTTGATTTAAAAATTCTTTAAGCTTCTCAGGGTTATCAAAGCTGAATGTTTTATTGCCCATTGTAACTTTCATAACTGCTGGGTACAACAACCCATATTTAGCTCCAATTTCTCTGAGTGATGGACGCAAATCTAAAAACTGCTTTCTCCTCTGTGCTGTGGATTTTGCAAAATCTGGGACAATGTGAATCTTGGCATCTTGACAGCGCAGATTTTGATTTTCTTTTGCAAGTCTAATGATTTCTAGGGCATGCTGAAATCTTAACACCTTAAAAATTATCGGTCTAGGTCCAACAAATTTATCAGGTCTTCTGGTTGGGACTCTGTATGCCCTTTCTATTTCAATAGGGTGTTTTGCTTTAAAAGGCAGGACTTTAATAATGAAGTTTTCTAAGAAGGATATCATGTTCCCTTTCTCCACCCCTTCCGGTATCCCTATCACTCTCAAATTCGACCTCCTCATCCTGTTCGAGCAGTCCTCCAGCTCCCTGGTAAGCAAATCTATTTTCTCTCTGTCCTCTTTAAGTTTTTTCTTTAGAAATTCAAACCCTTCAACATTCTTTTCCAGTTGGTTAACTTTATTTTCTAAGACCTCCGTTCTCCTATTTAATGTGGATACTTCATCCTGAAACTCGTTCAGCTTTTTTGAGTTTGACAAGACAATTTCTTTTATGGCTTTAATTTCTTTAAACATTTCTTCTTCCCATTTGCTGTCCTTTGGCAATGGAGTTTTTGAGGGTGTCACCGGCTCCGGTTTCGATCGCTTTACGCTGCCAGCGTTTGTTATTGCCGCGTCATTTTTTGTTTACCGGAGGCCATCCTGATTTACTAATTTGAAAAAATTCAAAACTTTCTATTTTTCCTGACACTAGTTTATTTAATATAATGTCTGTTAATAGCAGGAGCTCCTTCCTCACCCGACCATTCGTGCAAGGTTCCAAGCCTCGCCCCCCTGAATGGAGAAATCTTAATAATCAATATAGTTTGGAGTTTTTATGCTTTCAGGTAGACTTCCTGGGACACCAGGCCGCACAGTGGTATAAAGTGATATCTGGATTTATGAATAAAAAACCGAAAACTGGTCTGAGGGACATTTGGAGCATTGAGATAAAGCATCAAATTACTGCATCTCAATGGCCACGGATTTGGTCTTGGAGGATAAGATGTACAATGTCGGCATCTATGAGACAAACTTGTTTTTTTCTGTTGCATAGAGCATTCTGGACCCCTGTTCGTTTACAAAAATTGGATAGCTCTAAGTCTAATAGATGTTGGCATTGTCATCTTGAGGCAGGGACTCTAGATAATTTATTATTTTATTGTCCATTCATTTTGGCTTTATGGAAATCGATATGGGGCCAAATAAATTAATTATTAGAAAATCCGGTGGCTTTATCATATGATACTATTCTATTTGGAATGTCAATGAGGAAAAAAAGTCAAATATCTGCAAAAAATAATAAGTTATTATTACTTATTATGATATGAGTAGCCATTTTATTCAAAACCAACTTCATGCTATGGATTCAAACCACATTGACAGAAGGCCAATTCCCACAGGACCTAGGAGAGATCTTAATCATTCCAATCATAAAGGATCACAAAGACCCAATAGATAGCCCCTCCAACTACAGACCTATTGCTTCAATACCATTGTACGTTAAAATAATAGAAGGCCTAGTGGCACAATACCTCACCGAATATCTGGAAAAACATAACCTACTCCACCCCTCACAATCAGTATTCCGAACTAACCATAGTACAGAAACACTACTTGTCACATTACTAGATACAGCCCGACAACACATCAGTAAAGGAAAAAAAATGATATTAATACAATTAGACCTCTCCGCAGCATTTGACCTAGTTGACCACACCTTATTACTACAAATTCTCGACGCCATAGGAATCTCAGGCAAGGTCTACAAATGGTTTCAGGGGTTCCTCAAATCTAGAACCTACAGGGTAAAATACAATGATATCAAATCAGAACCATGGACAAATCCCTGCGGAGTTCCACAAGGATCACCTCTCTCACCTACGCTCTTCAACCTCTTTATCTCCTCCCTAAGAGCCACTTTAGATGTCACATCTTTCAGCTATGCTGATGACATCACCATAATCCTCCCCTTCGACCCATCAGAGACCACCACCACAACAAAGCTAGAAACAACCTTAGACACAGTAGAAAAATGGATGATGGATCACAAACTAAAACTAAATTCTGAAAAAACAAAATTCCTTTTGCTCGAAAAAGCCCAAACTCCTACCATCACTGAACTGAAAATCAAAAATACCAAATACCCAATACAACCCGAACTAAAACTCCTAGGAGTTACGATAGACAGATGTTGCACAATGCAGCCCCAGATCAACAAAACAACCCAGAAAGCTTTTCTAACCATGAGAAATCTCCGTAAAATCAGAAAATTCTTTGACCAAGCACAATTTAGACTAATCGTCCAATCCCTAGTCTTAGGTCTGCTGGATTATTGCAACTCCCTATATCTTCCTTGTCCAGCCACTATGATAAAACAACTCCAGACCATACAAAACACCGCCCTCAGATTGATCTACTCACTCAAAAAATATGATCACATAACAACTGCCTTCTTAGACTCTCACTGGCTACCCATACAAGCACGAATCCAATTCAAATTCCACTGCCTGATATTCAAAGCATTACACGGCTCTTCCCCCTCCTATCTAAACAACCGCTTAAACCAAATCTCCACCTCAAGACACAGAAGAACCTCGAACCCTTTCGCCTTCCCCCCACTCAAAGGCACACAACGCAAGAAAATGTTTGACAACCTTCTGGCAACACAAGCAGCAAAAATCAACCATTCCATCTCCAATCTTATGACAATATCAGACAACTTCAAAACATTCAGAAAAGAAATCAAAACCCTGCTTTTCAAAAAATTCATCCAAATATCTTAACCCCTCCTCTTTTACCTCCAGAAGATTCACCTACCTTCAGATAACCTTCCCCCAAATTACCCACCTTAACACCTTCCAATTAAACAAATACCATAAATAGATTGTAACCTACCCTCTCTAACTGCATTCCATATGTATTTTTCATACAGTTCTTCACTGTCAGTTTAATTTCCATCCTATAAGTTCACATAGAATTTTTCTTTTTTCAACCATCTTTATTTTCTCTTCTTTATTAATTTCCAGGTACTTTAGTTAGATTGTGAGCCTTCGGGACAGTAAGGGAATTTTTTAAGTACCTTCTTACTTCTCATTTATAATCTTAATGTATATTTTCTTCAAACCGCTTAGAACCTAACAGATGTAGCGGTATATAAGAAATAAATTACATTACATTACATTTAACAAATTAAAGTTTAATTGGAAAAATTGGAGTAGACTTAACTACAGTTTCTGGTGGAACTCTTTGAGTCATATATATAAGATGGAAAGAACATTATCTACGCAAAAAGGAATTTTCAATAAATTTCAGGAGGTTTGGGGTCCATTAATAGAATATTGTGGTGAGTAAATATCATTTTTCCCTTATTGATACAATTGTAAAGTGAGGGATGGGGAGGGAGGGTTTTTTGATTTGATATAATATTAAATGTTTAGAGTATTAGAAATATTATACAATATATTATATGATATATGAATTAGTAGGGATGGGAGGAAGCGTTTAAATTTTATAATTTAAGTTATACATGAAAGCTAATCAAATGTTATTGTATAAGTTCAAATGATATTTTCTGATACATTTGTTGTAAGATGTAAAAATGAATAAAGAATTATAAAAAAAAAGAAAAGGCAGACATTAGCACTCATTCAAAATAAAATGCAATTATATTTAGGAAAAGGTGACTGAAGATACCAGAAACAAAAATGAGGTTAAAATTTATTTTTTTTAGAATAAGCAAATTTGTAATACAACAGTTCTAACCCTTCAAATTCAAATAAGGCGGGAAGATTATTGGCAAATTATCTAAAAAGCAAAAAAAAAAAAAAAGGAAGACAAAAATAATTGCCATTAAAGATGAAAAAGGTGATACTTACACTCAAGTTGAACCTATTTTAAAACAATTTTTAAAATTTTATAAAGCTCTTTATTCTTCTGAGCCTTATTTAGATAAAGAAAAAGATGGTTTAGAGCAGGGGTGCCCAATACGTTGATCGCGATCGACCGGTAGCTCAGGAAGGCAACGTGAGTCGATCGCGGAGCTCATCCCTGGTTCCGTGATAGACTAGTGTTGCCGTCCTGATCTACCGGGCCGATCAGCCTTCCTCGGTGTTCTCCCTAGGGCCTTTTAGCTGCTGCCGCCGCTGCTGAACATTAAAAAAAAAACAGCTTGGAGATTTCAGCCCGTAGCGAACTTATGCTTTGGGCTCTAAAGTGTGCGGGCCGGCTTCTCTTCTCTTCCCTCCGAAACCGGAAGTTATGTCTGGGGGGGGGGGGGGGGGAGAAGGGAAGCCGGCACGCACATGTTGAGAGCCCTGAAGCAAGCGTTCGCTACGGGCTAAGGCGGGAGACATGTTAGTGAAGCATTTCCTCTTCTTGCTGCCGGGTCCTGCCTACTTTCTGTTTCCGCGAAGGCAGGATCCGGCAGCATTTCCCCCAACAGCTCGATCGCGATGCTGGTCGGCCGAAGCAGGGAGAGGTTGAGGTGGTGTCGGCTTTTGGGCCTGTTATTGGTGGCGGTTTGGGTCCTGGTCCCCGATGGCGGTTTGGGTCCTGGTCCCCGATGGCAGTTTGGATCCTGGTCCCCGATGGCAGTGGCAGTGGCTTGGGGGAGGGTAGGGAGAAAGAAAGAAAAAGGGCAGGCAGGGAGATAGAAGGAAAGAAGAGAAACAAAAAAAAAAAAGAAAGGGAGGCAGAGAGAAAGAAAGGGCAGGGAGAGAGGAAGAAAAAGTTGGGGGAGGGAATGAGGTTTGGAGGAGAGGAAGCATATAGGCTGAAAGAAGGGAAGAAAGATTGGATGCACAGTCATAAGAAGAAAGTGCAACCAAAGACTCATGAAATCACCAGTCAACAAGGTAGGAAAAATGATTTGATTTTAAATTTAGTGATCAAAATGTGTCTGAATTTATATCTGCTGTCTATATTTTACACTGTGGTCCCCTTTTACTAAACCGCAATAGCATTTTTTAGCACAGGGAGCCTATGAGCGTCGAGAGCAGCACTGGGCATTCAGCGCAGCTCCCTGCGGTAAAAACTGCTACCGTGGTTTAGTAAAAAGGGAGGGGGTATATTTGTCTATTTTTGTATGGTTGTTACTGAGGTGATAGTGCATAGAGTCATCTACTTTGACCTCTTTGAAAAACCCTGGAATAGGAATGATAATTAACATTTTCTATGCGTACAGTGTGCTTTGTGTTTTTTAAAAATTTTATTGTTGGTAGATCATTTTGACTTGGTCATTTTAAAAGTAGCTCGCAAGCCTAAAAAGTGTGGGCACCCCTGGTTTAGAGTTTTTAAAAATATTAGAGGGACCTAAATTTCCTGAGCATATAAAAGGAAGTTTAGAAGAGCCTATATCCTAAAAGAATTGCAAACAGCGTTAGAGTTGGATAAGAATTGCCATCTCCGGATCAGACTCTGGGTTCATCAAGTCCAGTGATCCGCACACGTGGAGGCCCCGCCAGGTGTGCCCTGGCATAGTTTTAGTCCCCATATCACTGTATGCTTCTCAAGGGAGATGTGCATCTAATTTACCCTTACCCATATCACTCTATGCCACTCTTAAGGAGATGTGCATCTAGTTTACCCTTAAATCCTAGAACGGTGGATTCTGCAATTACTTCCTCTGGGAGAGCATTCCAGGTGTCCACCATTCGCTGCGTGAAACAGAACTTTCTGATATTTGTCCTGGACCTGTCCCCACTCAGCTTCAGTCTATGTCCTCTTGTCCGTGTCTCATTGGATCCTCTCCAGGTGGTGATGGTTTCATGGTAGAGTTTTATAAATGGTTTCAAAATACTTTATTGCCTTATCTGCTAAATTTATATCAGACTCAACTAAATAAAGGTTGTATTACAGGCACTATGGCTGAATCTTTAACTATAGTTTTACCAAAGCCAAATAAAGATCCCACATTGGTTTCAAATTACAGGCCTATTTCTTTAATTAATGTAGATGGAAAACTTCTGGCTTTACGCTTAGCTAAGGCTCTCCCTTATATTATTGGTTTGCACCAAGCAGGATTCGTTGCTCAAAGTCATTCTTCTAATAATACCAGATTGGCCTTTCATATGTTATATCTAACAAAAGCCATGAAAGATCTGGCCTTTTCTGTATCCTTAGATGCAGAGAAAGCCTTTGATCGAGTAGAATGGACCTTCATGTATCAGGCTATGGAATGGTTTGGAATAGGTTCGGGATTTTTACAAATGATTCAAACCTTGTAGTTCCCCTGCTGCTAGATTATATATTAATAACTTTTCAGAATGCTTTAATTTACAGAGGGGGTTAGACAAGGTTGTCCCTCATCTCCTTTGCTTTTTGATATTGTATTGGAACCCTTGTTACTAGCTATTCAACAAGTGAAGGAGATCCAGGGTATTCCTTATTCAGAACGTGAATATAAAGTCTCTGCTTATGCAGATGATATTCTGCTTCATTTGAGGAATTCTGAAAACAACCAACATAAGAACATAAGCAGTGCCTCTGCTGGGTCAGACCAGAGGTCCATCATGCCCAGCAGTCCGCTCATACGGTGGCCCATCAGGTCCAGTACCTGTATAGTAATCCTCTATCTATACCCTATCCCTTTTTCCTTCAGGAAATCATCTAATCCCCTCTTGAACCCCGATACAGATATGTTTACTTGAATTGATAGAGAAATTTGGAAAATTTTCAGGATATAAGATAAATTGGAGCAAATCAGAAATTCTTCCATTTAATGTGCATTGAACAAAAGGTTTATTTGACTCATTTCCTTTTATGTGGAAAGAAGATGGAATAAAGTATTTAGGCATTTGGATAAAAAATATGCTGGAAGAAACAATGAAGGTGAATGAAAAATCTTTTACTGAAGGTAACAGCAATGGAATCCTTTACATTTATCTTGGTGGGGGAGAGTACAAACTGTTAAAATGATGATCTTGCCTGTGGTTTGTTACCAACAAATGGGTACGATACCAGTTTGTTTGTTTTTTCAGGGGTCTTTCTACATAAAGTTAAATAGTATTCTTACAAAATTTATTTGGCTGAGCTGTAAAAAGAGAGGCGTAGCCAGTAGAAGGAAGAAGGTGTTGATGCCCCTGTACAGGTCATTGGTAAGGCCCCACTTTGAGTATTGTGTTCAGTTTTGGAGACCGTATCTGGCGAAGGACATAAGAAGACTTGAAGCAGTCCAGAGGAGGGCGACAAAAATGATAGGAGGCTTTTGCCAGAAGATGTATGAGGAGAGACTGGAAGCCCTGAATATGTATACCCTAGAGGAAAGGAGGACAGAGGAGATATGATTCAGACGTTCAAATACTTGAAGGGTATTAACGTAGAACAAAATCTTTTCCAGAGAAAGGAAAATGGTAAAACCAGAGGACATAATTTGAGGTTGAGGGATGGTAGATTCAAAGGCAATGTTAGGAAATTCTACTTTACGAAGAGGATGGTGGATGCCTGGAATGCGCTCCCGAGAGAGGTGGTGGAGAGTAAAACTGTGACAAACCGCGTCGAGTTCTACGAACATGGAGATGATGCGGTATACAAACCTAAGGATTAGATTAGATTAGAGGATCTAGAATCAGAAAATAATATTAAATATTGAACTAAGGCCAGTACTGGGCAGACTTGCACGGTCTGTGTCTGTGTATGGCCGTTTGGTGGGGGATGGGCTTGGGAGGGCTTCAGTGGCTGGGAGGGTGTAGATAGGCTGGAGTAGGTTTTAACAGAGATTTCGGCAGTTGGAACCCAAGCACAATACCAGGTAGAGCTTTGGATTCTTGCCCAGAAATAGCTAAGAAAAAAATTAAAAAATTTAAATTGAATTAGGTTGGGCAGACTGGATGGACCATTCGGGTCTTTATCTGCTGTCATCTACTATGTCACTATGTAAAATTGCTAGAATTGCTTTAGTGTCTTTACAAAGACCAATTGTGGAGGGAGGGGTAAATTTTCCCATTTTTTATAGGTATCAATCCTATATTATGCGCCAAGGTTTGTATTGGGTCTTCCCAGAGCCCATTGAAAATATTCCACATTGGATATGGTTGGAATGGCGACTCATGTTTCCTCTGCGACTAAACCATGTTCTTAGTATCAAAATGCCTAGGATATATAAAGAAAACAGAATATTAGTGGATACATGGAAAACCTTAAGATATGTGAATAACCTAACACCTATTCAAATACATAATCAACAAATCAAACTATATGGCTTAACTCCAAGATTCAAATTGGCAGATTTAAGATCATCTGGACGTATTGGGTAATGGCAGGTATACGTACTTTAGAGGATGTTATATCTAATGTTAAGCTGCTTGACTTTTCACAGTTGCAACATAAATTTGGTCTTAATAAATCAGAGTTTTAGATGGTTGCAAGTGAAGCAGGCCATTCAGGCAGGGTTCCCTGAATGGAAAAATCTTAATAATCATTATAGTTTGGAGTTGTTATGCTTTCAGGTGGACCTCTTGGAACACCAGGCCACACAGTGGTATAAACTGATATCTGGATTTATGAATAAAAAAACCGGTCTTTGTGAAATCTGGAGTATTGAGATTAAGCATCAAATTACTGCATCTCAATGGCCACGAATTGGAGGTTGAGATGTACAGTATCTGTATCTATGAGACAAACTTGGTTTTTTCTGTTACATAGAGCATTTTGATCCCTTGTTTGTTTACAAAAATTAGATCGCTCTAAGACTAATAGATGTTGGCATTGTCATCTCGAAGCTGGGACTTTAGATCATTTATTATTCCATTGTCCATTTATTTTGGCTTTTTGGAAATCAATATGGGGCCAAATAAATAGGTTATTAGAAAATCCAGTGGCTTTAATCTATGATACTATTTTATTTGGCATGTCAATGAGAGTGAAGAGTCAGATTTCTTCAAAAAACAATAAGCTTTTACTTATGACAGAAAGTGCCATTCAACAGATTACATTTAATTGGACAAATTGGAGCAGATTAAATTACAGTTTTTGGTGGAATTCTTTATGTCATCTATATAAAATGGAAAGAACATTAGCCACACAGAAAGGATATTTTAGTAAATTTTGGATGTTTGGGGACCATTAACAGATTATTGTAATGAGAAGTTAACATTTTCCCTTAATAATACAATTGAAATTATGGGATAGGGACGGCGGTGTTTCTGATTCTTTATTAAATGTTTGGATTAATAGGAAGGATTATATTGTATAATATATGCGAATGCATATGATATGGGAGGGATAGGAGGGAGGGGGTTACAATTTCATTAATTTAAGTTGATTGTAATAGAATACCAAGTGATGTTTTTAAGTTCAAATGTTATTTCTTGATACACTTGTAAGATGAAAAAATAAATAAAGATTTAAAATAAAAAAAAAATAGAAGAGGATCAATTTTTTTACTGCATCAGGATTTTTCAAAGACTAGGGGGACACTCGATAAAGTTACAGAGTAATACTTTTAGAAACAATAGGAGGAAATATTTTTTTACTCAGAGAATAGATATGCTCTGAAACACATTGCCAGAGGCTGCGATAAGAGCGGATAGCATAGCTGGTTTTAAAAAGGGTTTGGACAATTTCCTGGAGGAAAAGTCCATAATCTGTTATTGAGAAAGACAAGGGGGAAAGCTACTGCTTGTCCTGGATCGGTAGCATGGAATCTTTAGGTTTTGGCCAGGTATTAGTGACCTGGATTGGCCACCATAAGAATGGGCTACTGGGCTTAATGGACCTTTGGTCTGACCCAGTAAGGCTATTCTTATGTTAACAGACTTGGAAAGAAGAAAGTTGGATCTGCTAAAATACTCATGGAGACGTGAATGAAGGCTCTATAATGCCAGAATACCAGCATGGTTATGATGAGCTAGAAAACAGGAGAACTACAGGGTCAAATAAAATGGGTAAAAGCTAATGAGTTTTTTAATGCAACTAACTGCATTATTTACCATTTTTCCTATTACTAATCCTTCTAGGTATTGCTACAATGATGGTAGCTAGGCTGTAGAGAAATAAAATGATTTAGGGCTTTCTGAACTCCAGGTCATACAGAATTTGCCTAACATTCTAAAAGAAATTGGGGTTTTTTTTTGCTTTCTTGGATACTGTTTCATGAAATGGAACACAGCCCGAGATGAGTTATTCCATCAGTCATGACATCAGACAATGGGCTGTTTCTTGGTGTCATGAAACCAGAAGTGGGAAAGCATCATGAGTGGCAGTCAAGATACAGGATAAGTCTTAGTATGAAAAATCTTTTGGAAACAACAGTAGCCATACAGACCCTTCCATACAGCCTACCATCTTTTGTCATAGTAGAGTTTTCCATCCTCTATCCGAGCTTCAAAGCGTGATGCTGAAGATTCAGCTGGTGTGGTTGGCAGATGTTCAGGAGATGAAGGAGAGACTGTGGAGAATAAGGAATAGACGGCAATCATGTATAATTCTTCAGGTACCTGTTACTAGGCTAATAACAGCATTTAACAATGATCGCAATATATATAATCTGAATTTTAATTCTGCTGTTGTGTACTTGGGAAAGCAGCAGTTTAACAGTTTACTGTCTTTTGATGGTTCTACTCCTTAGATTTTCTCTTTACAAATATTCATTTCTAGCATAATCACAGTGGGATAGGAGCGGATATAGAAGTCTACAGCCCCTTTGAACTTTTTTTTTTAATGTCAGTGCATCATATTTTAATATGTTTATATTATATTTTCCTTAATCAAACCATACGCCACACCTTTCAAGGAAAAAAAGGTCTTATTGGGGGGACAAGCATATACTCCTAAAACCAAAATTTAAATGCAACAATTGGACAAGTTTTTATCTCCTCCACCCCCTCCAAAAAGAGATATTTTTCAATAGATAGGAGGAATAATATGGTGAACCATAGGGTTATCCTCACAGTCACGAGCTCGCTGCAGAAGATGTCAAGCACAGCTTTTCAGCTCCTCCTCCTTCTCCCCGGTCTCTGCTGCCCTCTTCCGTTTGTACCAATGCTAGTGACAGCCTTATAGTTCGAAGAGACATGAGAAGGAGAGGTACGGGGAACTCCCCAAAACCAAGTATCTGATTTGCTCAGATAAATACAAAACAATCACTGAAGAAACAGTAATGCAAGTAAAACTTTAAGTCTCTGAGAAGAAACATGTTAAACAAGAACCTAACAGCCTGAACATTTATGCAGCTCAAACATTCCTCCCCTTTTAATTATATACAAGGGACTTTTCATAATCCCATAGTCTGACTGACAGGAATCTTAACAGGTCTTTGGAACGACCTCACCACCCCGCTGCGGAACCTGAGCTCCCTTCAGTTATTCCGCAAACAACTGAAAACCTGGCTTTTCAGCAAATTGTAGCTCTATCCTTCCCCCCTTTCTCTCCCCCCTTCTACACATAAGTTCATGTAATCCTTTTTCTTCTTCTCTACCCACTATTTTAAGTTCTTGTAAACCGTGTCGAGCTCCATTCTCATGGAGATGATGCGGTATATAAACTTAAGGTTTAGATTAGATTAGATTAGACAGTTCAGGTCTTTATCTGCCGCCATTTACTATGTTTTTACTATGTGAAGCTGATCATTAAGCTTGAGTCAGAATGGGGCACAGGCTTGAGGTGAATCAGGCAGGATAGTCCATTGGACACCAATTTGAATTTTGGTGGGAAAATCCATTGGTCTCTTTTTCCCATAGAATGGAAAATTCTCTGGAGAGTTTAAATATGTTCTCTCTGTGAAGCTGGTTTATATGCTTTCTTAGGTTTCTGTGGCTGGTATCACCTCAAGCCCCAACCAATCAGGTCTGAGGACCCACTATATTTAAAGACAAACTGCAGACGTCAGAGATTACCCTGAAGAAAGCCATAGCATGATGGCTGAAAACACCTGTTCTACCTAACCAGATGCGGTAAAACCCAGAAAACTGCAAATAAGAACTAGCCTATTCTGATGACAGGTTGTGAATAAAGCTGAGAGAAAATAGATGGTACTCTTATGCCCAAGATCCTCAACATTGGACTTCAGAGAAATGTTGAAGATCCTGAAGCTTTAAACAAAATACAGAAAAATAGCTGATGCTGTTGAAATTTGAAAGGAACTGAGTGAGCACTTAAAAACGAAACTGTACAAGAGAATGACACGGGGACAATTTTTTTTCCGTTCCAGCGGGAATTTATTTTCCCATCCCTGTCCCATTCCCGCAAGCTCTGTCCTCATCTGCACAAGCCTCAAACACTTAAAAATCACAAGTGTTCGAGGCTTGTGTAGTTAAAGCAAAACTTACAGGAATGGGACAGGGAAACTGAGTGATGAGGGCACTGCGGGGATGAGGGCACTGTCTCAAGCTCATTTTCTTGCAAATATTCTGCTCGGAGTAATATTGTCTTTAAATGTTGAGATGATTGGGGGGGGGGGGGGCTTTGTGTGTTGGCTCAGTAGGTGCTTCGGGGAGAGCTAGTATCTTTTGCAGCCCTTCAGACATGACTTGCTGGCCACGGATCTCTTCGTTTATCTACAACTTCATGACTTTTTACAGAAGAAAGTACTCCCAGAGTGGTGTAAGGCTGATTCCACCTTTTTAAAGGTCTTTCATATGGGAGTGGGGGTGAGTTTGATCTCAAGACTGTATAAAGCCCTATTGCATAGCTGCCCACTGGCCCAGTCGTATGAGAGTAAATGGAAGGAGCTCCTAGGGTTGACAGGGACAATGTCAGTGGAAGCACTTATACCATGCTTTGCTTCGCATTTCCTTGGCTAGTCTTTTGATTGAACAGGGATATAAGATGTTATTTCAATAGTATTATACCCCTGTAAAATTATATCGCTTGTTCTTGCATGGGGTTGGCAAGTGTTGGAGGGGCTGTGGAGCAGAGGGGATGTTTATACACATCTGGTGGCACTGTCCTAAAGTTGTTCTGTTTGGGGGGATGGTTCAGGCATTATTGTAGACAGTTTAAAGATATGTACCGTTCTCAATAAGCCTGCTGAGGGATTGGAGAAGGAACAAGCTCATTTCATCACTTTGGTCGCCACAGCGGCCAGACTGTGGGTGGCTTCATTTTGGAAAAGGGATTCTCTTCCCTCATGGACTGATCATCTTCTTAAAGTGGACCATATATATTTGATGTCCAAATTAACAGCATTAAAGAATGACATTTTTTTTTCCTTCTGTCAGATTTGGCTTCCATATGGCATTTGGAGAGGCATAACTTGACTAATATGGGAGGACAACTGCTTCACTGCCTTACCAATCATTTGGTTGGTCGTCTTTCTGGGATTTTCTCAACTCAGCTGTAGGGGTAGGTGGAGGGGACTTAGGGCTAGATTCACTAACGTGCCCGATCCGTGGCAGGCCGACTGATCCACAACGGGTCAGGATGCAAATGGGGGGCAATTGGAGGAACGACACCCCCCCCACCGGCCATATGGATCGCTAGTGAGTGATCCTGAAGCGTGCGCAGACCATCTTCTTTGCCTCTAGATGGTCTGCGCATGCTCACCGCGAAGGAAGAGCTGTGATTTTTACTTTACTTTTTACTTTACTTCGTGAGCCTGAGGTTTTAACCCGCTTTAAATCTGCGGGTTAAAACCACACGCTCGCATTGCTTGGGGAAGGGCAGGAGAGTCAGGGTGGCAAATCGGTGAGTCTTGTCATTCAACAAGTGCACAGGGAGACCTAGAAGTACAGAGACCGGGGGGAGGAGAAAGACACTGCACGGGGACACAGAGTCAGTGAGGTAGAAAGCAGGTTTGGGGCGGCAGAGAGAGTCAGGGAGGCAGAGAGCAAGTCGCACCTTTTGGGGCAGAGAGCAGAGCAGCAGAAATGCAGGGGGATTTTTTGATGGTTTGATGGGCTGCAGGGCTAGGATTTCAGGGCGAGGACAGTCGGAAAGGACGCTTCTTCTGTTGATCGGCCAACCCAGTCGATGTCCCAGATTTGTTTAGTGAATTGCTGCCTGCCTACTTTGAATGCTGTTTCCCCTCATTTGCATGCACAGATTGGAATCGGACCAGCACAAAGGTTAGTGAATCGGGTCGGAGGAAAATCGGGTCGCAAACCGATTGGTACACGATCGGTTTGCTTAGTGAATCTAGCCCTTAGTGTTCTTTTGTGGAGTGGGGGGGGGGTAAGGGTTTGGTGATGCACTGAATGTTGGCATTCAGCCTGTGTTTGATGCTGCTTTATTGAATAAAAATGTTTATAATTTAAAAAAAAACCCAAAACTCCTCCATTGAGAAAAATGATCATTTAACCCTACCCTCTGTTTTCTCAGGAAACTCACATGCGGAACTTTGTCAAAAGCTTTCTGAAAATTTAGATATACTACATCAACAAAAAGTGAAAGTGGATAAATCAATGATAATCACAAACTTGCTCCACTCGTAAGGCTGAGAGTATTAACTCAATGGAAGAAAAAGCCTCAGGTTTGTTCCGGCAGGGCATAAATGCTCAAGCCTCCTCCACCCACGTCACTGGCATAAAAAACTTCCGTGGAGAATATACAATTGCCACTATGCTAATTTTGAGTGTGGGACTGAGATGTTATTTAGCAACATTGACAACTGTGTTGTAAAACTTTCAGGTGGCGTCTTGTCTACTAGTCAACGTTTCATGGTAAACCACCGTTTCTTTAGGGCTTCCTGACCGCCACTTTCTTTACACACATTGCATCAACCAGCTCATCCTTATCCACATGTTTATTCACACCTTCAATGAAGTCAAGCAAATTGGTGAGGCAATATCTCCCTCAGCTGAACCCATCCTGATTCTGTCTCATTAAATCATATTTGTCTACTGAAGTCAGGCTTACCGGTCTGTAATTTCCCCAGAGAAAGAGGGAGTATGCTGGATGGAATGGAGAGTGAAGGGAAGTAGAGGAAAGCAGAAACCAGAGATGACAAAAGGTAGAAAAAAGATTTTTTGTTGTTGCTTTAGAATAAAATAGTATTGTAGCTATATTTATAAATAGAAAATAGAAATAAGGTAATCTTTTTATTGGAACAATTTTAATACTATTTTTCTTTTAATTTTCACTCGGAATAGTCAGAAAACATCTTGGATAGGAGTTTGACAGTTATAGAATCACAGCATAACTGTCTACTAAAGGCCTGGAACGGTTTATTTTCTGCAGAGATCCTTCTTATCTGCATGTGGTGACTGGAGATCGCTGCGGGGAGATTGTTGCTGGAGGCGGGACCAGTGGAGGCATAGTGGATCGCTGCTGGTTGATGCAACAGCAGATTTTTCATCATTTTGCTTGAAGTCAAGCATTCATTTACAAGTATCTCTGCATGACATCTTATTTGAAGTTCGGCAACATCTTTTAGAGTGGAAGCACTTTATATATATTAATTGATATTATCTTTAGAGGCTCTTAAGACTCCTGAGGCAGGCCTGGTTGGCCGAAACATGTGCATGTCGAGTCATTGGATGTATTCTTGTATTATTGGATGATCATCAGATGAGTTGGAGGACACTTTCATTTGTGCACATCATTCTGATTTGGACTATTCCACTCTGTCTTTTACATATTTGTGCTTGCGGTTTTGTTTTCCCCTGTTTTGTTCCTCTTCTTCGGGAGCTGCCCATGAGCATCTGCCACCCACCTAGAGCAATGCGGCCCGACGCTGGATTGTTCTATCTCTGTGCATCTTCTGCTGGAAGCAATGAGTCAGGGCTGCAGCAGCTGGAAAGCCCGAGCTGATATCTGTCCCGTCTGGACTTTTGCCGTTGGGATTATTTAAAATATGCTGAGGCAACAGAGCTGCTTTAGGAAATTGGACTTCTGCCAGACTTATTTGATTTTGTTTTTCAATTTTTTCTTCTAGTTTATGAATTATTTTAAATTTTATCCTATTGTTTTTACCCTATTGTTTTTATTTTATTAACTGAATTCTATTGTTTAACAGTTCCTCCCTGCTATTCCTTTTTACATATTACTTTAATTCATTTAGATATCATTTACATAAATGGTGCTCCTATCTATAAAGTTGGAATTTCTATGAAATATTCCACATGCTTCTCTCCTCTACTCCTTCCTGCCCTCCATAGTCCTCCATACCCTCTTCTAACCCCTTCCTCTGTAATGTTGCCTAGGGCTTGTATAGATATGTGTGATGCACAAATGGAAGAAAAAATGAATAAAATACATTTTTAAATAATTTTTGGAGACCATTATTTGATTTAAAGCATTCTAATATTGTTTCCTCACATAAATCAGTAGGCATTACATTGCAGAGTATGGGATCTGTCACAAAATATCATTGATCGGGTCGATGAAATGACACGGTATTGGGCGTTTGATCTAAGGGTTCTCACAGGGGCATATGGGATCAAAATTCTGCTCTAAAATCCGGAAGATTTGTATTGCATGTTTTAAATGTTAAGAGTAGGATTTTGTATGTAAATTCTATGCGATACTGGGAGCCAATGGGCTTTTATTAATAAAGGTGCAATGTGATCAAATTTTTTTGCATTCTCGATAAGCTTTATTGCAGTGTTTTGTTTGATTTGTATGCACCTCAGCTCTTTCTGGGTAATTCCTTTATGGAATGCGTTACAATAGTCTAGACAAGAAATGACAAGAGAATGGACAAGAATGTTCAATGCAGAGAGTCAAGAACTTTGGAGTGTGAACGTATGATTTTTATACCACAGAGCTGATTTGTTGCTGATATTATAATAATAATAATTTTATTTTTATATACTGCCAAAGCCATAGTAGTTCGAGGCGGTTTACAACAAGAAGAGCTGAACAGTCAGCGAAAAAACCCAACAATGAAGACTTTTGTTACATAAAATCACAATGTAGGGAAACCAAGCACATGTGATAACCGTACAGGGGAAGGTTTAAGAGTTCTTGGTTACAAATCGGTTAAACAGGTTGGTTTTAACTAGTTTTCTGAAGTTAAGATAGGAAGAGGAGTGTTTGATGATGTTGCCTAGCCAGCCGTTCTGTTGACTTGCTTGGAAGGCTAGCGTTCTGTCAAGGAATCTTTTGTATTGGCAGGTTTTTATTGAAGGGTGGCTGAACATATGTATTCTACATGTAGGCCTGGTGGAACAATCCAATTTAAAATGGGAGACAAGGTATAGGGGGGCCATGCCAAGAATAGATTTGAAACAAAGGCAGGCAAATTTGAACAGCACTCTTGCTTCTAGTGACAGCCAATAAAGTTTTTGATAGTAGGGGGTTATGTGATCCCATTTTTTATGCCGAAAATCAGTCGCACTGCTGAATTTTGTATGATACAGAGTATTTGAATGGTTTTCTTGAGGGACCCCAGATAGATGATATTACAGTAGTCAAGCAGGCTTAAGATGGAGGATTGTACCAGTAGGCGAAAGGATGCTGCGTCAAAGTACTTTCTGATGGTTCTAAGTTTCCATAGTGTCGAGAAGCCTTTTTTGATCAGTGACTGTGTGAATATCTAGAGTGAGGTAACGGTCTAGCGTCATTCCCAGGATTTTTATGGAATCGACGATGGAGAAGGTCTGTCCATTCAGGGAAATTGAAGTGTCTTTGATTTTGTCATTAGGGCTCGCCAGGAAGAATTTGGTTTTTTCAGAGTTGAGTTTCAGTTTGAACTCTGTCATCCATGATTCAATATGTTTTAATGTTGATGCTAGATGGTTCTTTGTTTCGGGAGACAGGTTTGTTAGAGGATGGACTATGGTGATGTCATCAGCATAGATGTAAAATTTGATTTTTAATTTTTGTAGTAGGGTCGCCAATGAGGCTAGGTAACTGTTGAACAGGGTGGTGGATAGGAGGGAGCCCTGTGGGACTCCGCATGGGTTTACCCAGCAGGAGGATTAGAAACATAGAAAGATGATGGCAGATAAGGGCTACAGCCCATCAAGTCTGCCCACACCATTGACCCACCCTTATAATTCTACTGGCCCCCTTAACTCTACTGACCTGCTCTATTAAGTCAATATCCTAGCGACCCTATTCATTGGTATGACCCTCGCAGTGATCCCACATAGGTATCCCATTTATTCTTGAAGTCTGGGATACTGCGGGTCTCGATCACCTGTACTGGAAGCTTGATTGATTGATTGATTGATTGTTATCGCTATGGACTCGGTACGATTGTTTAGTCAGGAAACCTTGGAACCATTTCAATACATTACCGGTGAGTCTGATTGACTCCAAGCAGTCAATTAAGATGGCATGATCGACTAAATCGAAGGCACTACTCAAGTCTAGCTGAAGGATTAGTGCACTTGAGCCTTGGCTGAATAGATTCAGAAGGGAGTCCAGCAATGAAGCAATGACTGTTTCCGTGCTGAACCCAGAACAAAAACCTGATTGTCATGAAGTATGCTGAATTTGTCCAGGTACGATACTAAATCCTGGTTTACCAAGCCTTCCATCAGCTTTACAAAAAAAAGGAATGTTTGCAATGGGCCTGTAATTCGAAGTCAACTTAATAGATTCCTTGGGATTTTCTATAATCGGTGCGATTAGTATCTGACCTAACTCCTTGGGAAATCTACCAGACAGCAATAGAGAGGAGAGCCAGACGTGTAGCTTGGCTTTGAAGGCAACTGGAGCGACTTTCATGTCGTTAGGTGGCCAACTGTCAAATCTGCAGTACGAATCGGCATATTTCAAGTAGAATTTGCAGAATTGATTCCAGGTGGGGATAGAGAAATTTCTCCAGAGCATGTCTACCCTGGGTTCGTCAATGTGTTGGGCGACTGGGTAGTTCAAGTGGTTGGTTGGATCTTAGGTTATTGATTTTGTAGTTGAAGAATTCAGCCAAAGCATTGGCCGATGGTGGGGAGTCTGCTATGGTGCGGGAAAAGGCCTGTATATCATAAAGATTATTGATTAGTTTAAATAGATTTTTTGAGTTGGTGTTGGGAAAGTTTATTTTTTGTGCGTAAAAATTTGTGCGTTTTGTAGTTATAAGTTTTTTGTATTCTTTTAATTTTAGTCTCCAAGTTGTTCTTCCTTTGTTATCTCCTGATTTTAGCCATATGTCAATTTATTATCCAGTATTACACCCAGGAGCTTGGATGATATTGTTTGAAACGGTACGGAGTTATGGCAAATTGGTTATTATAGGAGACTTCAACTACCCCGGGATAGAATGGAGTCTTGGAAGCTCAAGATGCGCTAGGGAGACAGAATTCCTGGAGGCTACACAAGATTGCTTCATGGAACAGTTTGTTAGAGAACCAACGAGAGGAAATGCCACTCTGGATCTAATCCTAAATGGGTTAAGGGGACCTGCAAAGGAAGTGGAAGTAGTGGGACCATTGGGAAACAGCGATCATAATATGATCAAGTTAAAGGTTGAGGTAGGAAAACCGAAAGGAAAGAGAACCATAGCGACAACTTTTAACTTCAGAAAAGGCAACTATGAAGCAATGAGGGAAATGGTAAGGAAGAAACTTAGGAACACTTCCAAAAAATGGCAAATGGTAGAACATGCCTGGTCTTTTTTCAAGGACACGGTGAGCGAGGTGCAAAATCTGTATATCCCCAGATTCAGAAAGGGGTGCAAAAGGAGTCAAACAAAAGACCCGGCATGGATAACTAAAATAGTGAAGGAAGCAATAGGCAATAAGAAAAATTCATTCAGGAAATGGAAAAAGGACAAAACTGAGGGGAACTGGAAAGAGCACATGAAGTATCAAAAAGAATGTCACAGTGTGGTTCGAAAAGCCAAAAGAAAGTATGAAGAGAGGCTAGCCAGGGAAGCACGAAATTTCAAACCGTTCTTTAGATATGTTAAAGGGAAGCAGCTGGCTAGGGAGGAGGTGGGACCGCTGGACGATGGAGACAGGAAGGGAGTGGTGAAGGAGGAGAAAGAAGTCGCAGAAAGACTTAACATGTTCTTTTCGTCTGTATTTACAAACGAAGACACAACCAACATACCGGAACCTGAGCAATTCTTCAATGGAAATCAAGCAGAAAAACTAACATCCATGGAAGTGAGCCTTGAAGATGTGTGCAAGCAGATAGAAAAACTAAAAACTGACAAATCCCCGGGTCCGGACGGAATCCATCCAAGGGTTCTGAAGGAATTAAAGGAGGAGATCGTGGAACTACTGCAGCAAATTTGCAACCTATCCCTGAAAATAGGCGTGATCCCGGAGGATTAGAAGACAGCCAACGTCACACCCATCTTTAAAAAAGGGATCAAGAGGTGACCCGGGAAACTACAGACCGGTGAGTCTGACCTCAGTTCCGAGGAAAATGGCAGAAGCACTGATAAAAGAAAACATTGATGAACATTTTGAAAGAAACGAACTTCTGATAACCAACCAACATGGTTTCTGCAGGGGGAGATCGTGCCTAACTAACTTATTGCTTTCAGTGTACTTGTATTCATTGATTCTATTTTGTAACTTATCGCTGACTGTCCAGCTCCTCTTATTTTAAACCGCCTCGAACTACCATGGCTTTGACGGTATATAAGAAAATAAATTATTATTATTGCACTTATTCGAAGGAATTAAACAGATGGACAGAGGAAACTCCATAGACATCATATACCTAGATTTCCAAAAAGCCTTTGACAAGGTGCCTCATGAATGTTTACTCCGGAAACTGAAGAACCATGGGGTGGACGGAGACGTACATAGATGGATCAGAAACTGGTTGGCGGGAAGGAAACAGAGGGTAGAGGTGAAAGGCCACTACTCGGACTGGAGGAGAGTCACGAATGGTGTTCTGCAGGGCTCGGTGCTCGGGCCGCTGCTATTTAATATATTCATAAATGATCTAGAAACAGGGACGAAATGTGAGATAATAAAATTTGCGGACGACACCAAACTATTTAGTGGAGCTCGGACTAAAGAGGACTGCGAAGAATTGCAAAGGGACTTGAACAAACTAGGGGAATGGGGAGATGGCAGATGAAGTTCAACGTTGAGAAATGTAAAGTATTGCATGTGGGAAACAGAAACCCGAGGTACAACTATATGATGGGAGGAATCTTATTGAATGGGAGTAGCCAAGAAAGGGACTTGGGGATAATGGTGAACATGACAATGAAGCTGATGGCACAGTGTGCAGCGGCTGCTAAGAGAGCGAATAGAATGCTGGGCATAATCAAGAAGGGTATTACAACCAGAACGAAAGAAGTTATCCTGCCGTTGTATCGGGCGAATGTGGGCCCGCATCTGGAATACTGCGTCCAATATTGCTCGCCGTACCTTAAGAAGGATATGATGTTACTCGAGAGGGTTCAGAAGAGAGCGACACGTCTGATAAAAGGGATGGAAAAAACCTTTCATACGCTGAGAGATTGGAGAAACTGGGTCTCTTTTCCCTGGAGAAGAGGAGACTTAGAGGGGATACGATAGAGACTTACAAGATCATGAAGGGCATAAGAGAGAGTACAGAGGGACAGATTCTTCAAACTTTCAAAAAATAAAAGAACAAGAGGACATTCGGAAAAGTTGAAAGGGGACAGATTCAAAACGAATGCTAGGAAGTTCTTCTTTACCTAACGTGTGGTGGACACCTGGAATGCGCTTCCAGAGGACGTAATAGGGCAGAGTACGGTACTGGGGTTTAAGAAAGGATTGGACAATTTCCTGCTGGAAAAGGGGATAGAATGGTATAAATAGAGATTACTGCACAGGTCCTGGACCTGTTGGGCCGCTGCATGAGCGGACTGCTGAGCACGATGGACCTCAGGTCTGACCCAGCGGAGGCATTGCTTATGTTCTTAATTGTAGAACGTCTTTGCATGGGAACAACATTGTTGATGATTTTGTGATGTTTAACGCCAGGATGTTATCTTTTAGCCACTGACCAATTATTTCCATTTTGTGGTTGATACTTGTGATCTCAGTTTGATCGTTGGTATCTAAGGAGGAGCTGTATAACATCAGCGTATGCATATGGTGTAAAACCTATTTAAACATAGAAACATAGAAGATGACGGCAGAAAAGGGCTACAACCCATCAAGTCTGCTCACTCTGCTTACCCACCCCCTGTCTATGCCCTAATGACCCAATTTTCTTATCTTGACCCTCGTAGGGATCCCACATGGGTATCCCATTTATTCTTAAAGTCTGGCACGCTGTCTGCCTCGATCACCTGCACTGGAAGCTTGTTCCAATGATCAACCACTCTCTCTGTGAAGAAATACTTTCTGGTGTCGCCATGAAATTTTCCGCCCCTGAGTTTGAGCGGGTGCCCTCTTGTGGCCAAGGGTCCCTTGAGAAAGAAAATATCATCTTCCACTTCGACACGTCCTAATGTTATCAGGGAGATCAGGAAGATGTTGAATAAAAGTGGGGATAAGATAAAGCCTTGAGGAATGTGTTTTATGGTGGCTTCATATGATATAATTAAAAATTGTAATCTATTTGTGCAGTTTTCCTTCAAGCTATTTCTCATTTCAAATCAAAGAGCAAAAAATGGGAAAAAATTAGTTATGAGGTCCAAACTTCACAAATAACTCAGTAATGAAGGGTTAACACACACCTAGCAAAAGGAATCAGCATGCTCTGAACTTACCTGGTCTCTTGGGAGACTTGAGCTGTATAAAATAAAATTAAATACAATAAATAAATAAATAAACCAGATTTTGAAAGTACCATTATCAAAACACAAAGCATTTATGGCATTTAGACCAGTGTTCTTCAACCTTTTCACACCTATGGACTGGCGGAAATAAAATAATTATTTTGTGGACCGGCATCGGTCCACAGATTGGTAGTTGAAGAACACTGATAGAATCTTATTAACACCACAATGATTAACCACAAAATTAAACTACACAAAGCACACTGTATGCTTCTCAACATTCATTCCTACCAGATCATAGATAACTCCTATGCAAATACGAGACCAAAAACTAAAATATATACAAAGGAAACCCTAAGATTCAAGACTCTGCATGCTGTATAACCCCAGAGAAAAAGAAACACATGTATTTCTTCCAGAACAGTGCAAAATATACTGTAGACAGCAGATGAAAATTCTCAAAATTGACACAATTCAAACACTAAATTGAAAATAAAATCATTCCTCCTACCTTTGTTGTCTCCCTCCCTCCATGCTGTGACTCTGGCGGGTGTCTTACCTTCTGGCCTGCTCCCGCCTGTCCATTTTATGCTGCCCGCGGTGCGAAGCACGTTTTCATTGCCTCTCCCGGTGTTATCTTCTGGACAGCTCCCTCTTCCTCACAACTGCAGTGCACCAAGCCGTGTGTGGCGGCTCCTTGCATGTCCCGCACCTCATCCAGAAGCCTTCCCTCTGACGTTGTGATGTCATAAGAACATAAGAATAGTCTTACTGGGTCAGACCAATGTTCCATCAAGCCCAGTAGCCCGTTCTCATGATGGCCATTCCAGGTCACTAGTACCTGGCCAAAAACCAAAGTGTAACAATATTCCATGCTACCGATACAGGGCAAGCAGTGGCTTCCCCAATGTCTTTCTCAATAACAGACTATGGACTTTTCCTCCAGGAACTTGTCCAAACCTTTCTTAAAACCAGCTACGCTATCCGCTCTTACCACAACCTCTGGCAATGCATTCCAGAGCTTAACTATTCCCTGTAACTTCATTGAGTGTCCTCTAGTCTTTGTAATTTTTGACTGAGCGAAAAATCAATCCACTTGTACCCTTTCTACTCCACTCAGGATTTTATAGACTTCAATCATATCTCCCCTCGGCCATCTCTTTTCCAAGCTGAAGAGCCCTAACTATTTTAGTCTTTCCTCATATGAGAGGAGTTCTATCCCTTTACCATCTTGGTCGCTCTTCTTTGAACCTTTTCTAGTGCCACTATATCTTTCTCGAGATAAGGAGACCAGAACTGAATACAATACCCCAGATGAGGTCACATCATGGAGCAATACAGGGGCATTATAACATTCTTAGTCTAGTTAACCATCCCTTTTTTTTTAAATAATTCCTAGCATCCTATATGCTATTTTGGCCACCGCTGCACATTGGGCGGAAGATTTCATCGTATTGTCTATGATGACACCCAGATCCTTTTCTTGGGTGCTAATCCCCAAGATGGACCTAAGCATCCGGTAACTGTGATTCAGGTTATTCTTCCCAATGTGCATCACTTTGCATTTGTCCACATTAAATTTCATCTGCCACTTGGACAACCAGCCTTCCAATTTCCTAAGGTCCGCCTGCAATTTTTCAAAATCCGCATGCGTTTTAACAACTTTGAACAGTTTACTCGTCATTCCAATTTCCAGATCATTTATAAATAAGTTAAATAGCACCGGTTCCAGTACAGACCCCTGTGGCACTCCACTGTTTACTCTCCTCCATTGAGAAAAATGACCATTTAACCCTACCCTCTGTTTTCTATCCAATAACCAATTCCTAATCCACAACTGAACTTTGTCACCTATCCCAAGACACTTTAATTTTCTCAGGAGCCTCTCGTGAGGAACTTTATCAATAGATTTCTGAAAATCTAGATATACTATATCAACCGGCTCACCTTTATCCACATGTTTATTCACACCTTCAAAGAAGTCAGTGAGAAGGCTTCTGGATCAGGCGCAGGACCTGCATAGGAGCCACCACCTACGGCTTTGTGCACTGTGGTAATAATAATAATAACAATTTATATACCGCAGGACCGTGAAGTTCTATGCGATTTACAATGATTAAAAGGTATTACAAATCGAGTGGAATAAACAAAGTTCAGAGCTAGTGAATAACAGTTCTAAAGATCATTTGTTGAGGACTAAGATTGCATAGGTCAGTTACCTAAGTACTTCGGGAACAGATGTGTTTTTAGGCGTTTCCTGAATTCCCTATAAGAAGTAGGTGGTAGTGAGAAAGAGGGAGCCGGCCAGAAGATAACACCAGGGGTGGCAATGAAAATGCCGCATCGATCGCACAAGAGGGAGGGAGACATGCGGGTACCCAGCTCATCGGGGTCCCCTGATCTCCTCGGGCCTGAGGCACGTACCGGCCCTGCACAGACCGGCAGGAAATTTTTGCAGACAGGCACCAGTCTGCGGACTGACTGTTGAAGAACACTGATTTAGACTGCTAAGTAATTTATCCACCTTTATTTTTACGTTAAGAATGCTGTATGATCACACTTGTTGAAAGATTTAAAATGAATAAAGATTTATAAAAAAAAAAAAAAGAATGCTGTATGATCACTGCATCCTAAAACAACTGAGGAATTGGTGTATTTTTCACTCAATTATATCATCACACAACCCCTCCAATTACTTCCTCACTTGTGAGTAAATCAAATAAAACATTTTGTATACAGAAAGGAAAAAGCCTCAGAACTTCAAAGCACGCTTTCATATTTTCTGCTTTACAAATCCAATCATTGACAAAAAAAAACCCTAAAAACCTTCCTTATAAATTTCAATAAAGCACAGTTACTTACCGTAACAGGTGTTATCCAGGGACAGCAGGCAGATATTCTCACATGTGGGTGACGTCATCTACGGAGCCCCAGCACGGACAGCTTTTCAAGCAAACTTGATTGAAGTTTCAAGTTTGCTACACTGCACCACGCATGTGCATGCCTTCTCGCCCACTAGAGGGCGCATCCCACCTCGTGGTCCTCAGTTCCATAACTAGCAAAGAAGCCATCCTCGGGGAGGCGGGTGGGTTGTGAGAATATCTGCCTGCTGTCCCTGGATAACACCTGTTACGGTAAGTAACTGTGCTTTATCCCAGGACAAGCAGGCAGCATATTCTCACATGTGGGTGACCTCCAAGCCAACCAAAAAAAGGCAGGTGGGAGGATGGCAATTTAGGAAAACAGATTACGTAACACCGACTGGCCAAACCGGCCGTTGTTTCTGGACAAAGTGTCCAGACAATAGTGGGAGGTGAACATATGAACCGAAGACTAAGTGGCAGCTTTACATATGTCCTCCATAGGAGTAGATCGGAGGAAAGCAACTGAAGCTGCCATCGCCCGGACCTTATGCCCCGTGACTCGACCCGGGAGCGTAAGACCAGCCTGAGCATAGCAAAAAGAAATACAAGCAGCCAACCAGTTGGACAAGGTGCGCTTGGAAACAGGGTGTCCTAAACGATTAGGATCAAAGGACAAAAACAATTGAGGAACCTTCCGATGAGACCTGGTACGTTGGAGATAAAATGCCAACGCCCTCTTATAGTCAAGCGTGTGGAGCGCCGTCTCGCCAGGATGGGAGTGGGGCTTAGGAAAGAACACAGGAAGGACAATGGACTGATTGAGGTGGAAATCAGACACAACTTTAGGCAAAAATTTAGGATGGATGCGGAGAACCACCTTGTCATGATGGAACACAGTGAAAGGCGGGTCCGCAACCAAAGCTTGCAACTCACTAATCCGTCGAGCAGATGTGAGAGCAATCAGAAATACCACCTTCCAAGTAAGGAATTTCAGGAGAGACTTGTCGATAGGCTCAAAGGGAGGTTTCATCAGTTGAGCTAAGACAACATTCAAATCCCAAACTACAGGAGGGGGCTTCAGAGGGGGACAAACATTGATTAGGCCCTTCATGAAACGCGTCACCAGAGGATGAAGCGAAAGAGAACGGCCATCCAAGTGCCAATGGAAAGCCGAAATGGCACTGAGATGTACCCGGACAGATGTCGTCTTCAGGCCGGAATTAGACAAATGTAACAAATAGTACAGTACCGAAGACACCGGGACCGAATCCGGATCCAGATGACGCGAGGAACACCAGGAGGAAAACCTGGTCCACTTCTGGGAATAACAAAGCCTGGTCGAGACCTTGCGCGAGGCTTCCAAAACTTCCCGCACCGACCATGAGACCTGGACCGAAGTCAAGGGGAAAGGAACCAAGCGGTCAGGTGTAACGACTGAAGATTGGGATGTAACAGCGAACCCCGACTCTGAGATAGCAGAGAGGGAAACACAGGCAGAAGCAGAGGCTCCCTGACACTGAGTTGAAGAAGCAGGGAGAACCAGTGTTGACGAGGCCACCGAGGTGCAATGAGAATCATAGTGGCTCTGGACGATTTGAGACGAACCAACGTTCTCAAGATCAGGGGAAAAGGAGGAAACGCATAAAGGAACCTCCCTCCCCAGTCGAGAAGGAAGGCGTCCGCTTCCAGACGGTCCGGGGAGTACATCCGAGAACAATACAGGGGTAGTTTGCGAGTCTCCGGGGAGGCAAACAGGTCCACTTGCGGAGTCCCCCAGCGGTCGAAGACCTCGCGCAGGACTCTGGAGTTGAGCGACCACTCGTGCGGCTGGAGAAGCCGACTGAGTTTGTCTGCCAAGCAGTTCTGTTCCCCCTGTATATAGACCACCTGTAGGAAGATGTTCTGGGAGATCGCCCATTCCAAAAGGCGCAGAGCTTCCCGGCAAAGGGACCAAGAGCCTGTCCCACCTTGCTTGTTCACATAATACATGGCCACCTGGTTGTCCGTTCGCACGAGGACTACCTGATCGCGGAGCAGGTGGCAGAAAGCTTGAACCGCCAGAAAGATGGCGCGAAGCTCCAACACATTGATGTGACAGTGTCGATCCTCCACCGACCACAGGCCTTGGGTCCGCAGACCATCGAGATGGGCCCCCCACGCGTACTCCGAGGAGTCCGTGGTCAGAACCTTGCGAGGCGGAGGGACGAGAAAGAGCAAACCCCCGGAAAGATTCGAAGAGTCGGTCCACCAACGGAGCGAGCGTCTCAAAGAAGGAGTCACAGTTATGCGAGAAGAGACCGGATCGCACTCCTGGCACCACTGAGAGGCCAGAGTCCACTGAGGAACTCTCATGTGCAGCCTGGCGAACGGCATGACGTGGACCGTCGAAGCCATGTGGCCCAGAAGCATCATCATGCGCTGAGCCGACACCATCGGCAGCTGAAGGATCAGACGGCCCAACCGAACCAAAGCCTCCAACCGCGGAGGAGGAAGGAATGAACGGAGGCGAACAGTGTCCAGCACTGCGCCTATAAACTGAAGTGATTGGGTCGGGCATAATTGGGACTTGGGAAAGTTCACTTCGAACCCCAGTCGTTGAAGGAAGGCGATAGACTGTAGGGTCGCTGAGATAACCCCTTCCCTGGTCGGGGCCTTGATCAGCCAATCGTCCAGGTAAGGGAAGACCTGAAACCCCCGAGACATTAGTGCTGCAGCAACTACCACCATACACTTCGTGAAGACTCGAGGGGACGAGGCCAGGCCGAAGGGGAGGACTCTGTACTGCAGGTGTAGCTCGCCCACCTGGAACCGTAAGAATTTGCGGAAAGCGGGATGCACCGGAACATGGGTGTACGCTTCCTTCAGGTCCAGGGAGCACATCCAGTCCCCTTCCTCCAAGAGAGGATATAATACCGGAAGTGACAGCATCCGGAACTTCTCCCGGACCAGGAACTTGTTGAGCTTCCTGAGGTCTAGAATGGGGCGCAAGTCCCCGGTCTTCTTTGGGACCAGAAAGTAACGGGAGTAAAACCCCCGCCCCCGCTGGTCGAAGGGTACAGGTTCCACCGCCCGAAGCCTCAACAAGGCCCTGGCCTCAGCCATGAGGACTGGGAGCTGGGTCCGGTTGTATGGGCAAGCCCCCGGTGAATGTTCCGGCGGCGCAGCGCAAAAGTTGAGAGAGTAGCCCTCTGAGACGGTCCGGAGCACCCAAGCGTCGGATGTTATCTCGGTCCAGGCCGTGTAAAAGAACCGGAGTCGACCCCCAATGGGAAGGGGGTCCGGCGCTATGGCGGAGGGGGGCCGGCCCCATCCGCCCATCCCATCAAAAGGACGGCGCCGGCTTGGCAGGACCCTGCGTGGGAGTCTTGGTTTGTCCCCCTCTGCCCTGTCGAGGGGGGCGCCGAGGTGGTGGCCTTGAAAAAGCCGGGGTCGACTTTTGAGGATACCTCCTTGGGGGAGGCCGGAAGGGTTTCTGCGGCGTGGCTCGAGGTTTCGGATGGACCAAGGAGGCTAACGAGCGCTCCTGTTCCGAGAGCCGTTTGGTCGCCGCCTCCAGGGATTCATCGAATAATTCGGACCCCACGCAAGGCAAGTCCGCAAGACGTTCCTGCAGGTTTGGGTCCATATCGAGGGTGCTTAGCCACGCCAGCCGGCGCATAGCTACCGCAAAGGCCGACACCCTCGATACCAGCTCAAACGTATCATAGACTGCATGAAAAAGGTACAACCGCAATTGAGACAGGTTGGACACAAACCTGTCGAACCCATCCTTGCGGGAGTCCGGCAAGGCCTCACGATATTGGGGCAGATCCTTTACCATGCCCCGTAGATAGGAGGAAAAGGTAAAGGCATAATTTAATGCCCTGGTTGCCATGAAGGAATTGGCATAGAGGCGACGACCAAACCTGTCAAGGGTCCGACCCTCCCTGCCGGGCGGAACCGCCGCAGAAACCCGGGAGGGTTGCGTCTTTTTGAGCGCAGACTCAACCAGGAGAGACTGGTGGGAGAGTTGAGCCTTCTCAAATCCCTTGGGCGGTATCGTCCTATACTTGGACTCCATCTTAGACGGCACCGCTGCGACTGTAAGAGGTGAAGACAGGTTCTTAAGCAAGGTCTGATGAAGGACCTTGTTGAGGGGTAGCTGAGGGGATTCCCTTGGGGGGGCAGGAAGGTCCTGCTCCTCGAGGAACTCCTTAGTATATTGCGACCCAGCCATGAGGTCTAGGCCCAAGGCACGTGCCATATCCTGCACAAAGCCAGAGAAGGAGGACTGTCTGGCCGGCGGGGAGGGAGTTCTCGACCTCTCCGACGAACAAAAGGGGGAGGGCTCGTGAGAATACCGGAGCTCCCTACCGGAACCCGAGCCCCATGAGGCCAGATCTAATGGTCTCGAGGGGGTCGGGGAACGTCTCCGCCTCGAAGAGCCCCTGGGAGACGTCCCAGGCGTCCGAGGGACCGAGGTACGCCCCCTTTTCCTCAGCGAGGAGTCACGAGAACCCCCTCTCGCAGGGGAATGGAGAAGCTTCGGGTTATCTAGGCGCAGCTCCGAAACCCGCAGGGCCTCGCCCCCGAGCGGCGAGGAGCGACCACGTCGCCGAGGAGAGCCTCGGGAACGCTTCGGCTTCCTCGGACGACGCCTCGCTCGAGGCTGGCCCGAGGGCGAGGAGCCCCGGGAGGACCTCGAGGAGGAGGAGGAGGAAATCCGTCTCACTCGGCGCACCTTGTCCCGGGGCCGAACGCTGCTCTCAGGCGGGGCCCCCGAGGTCGAGGTCGAGGGCAAGGTCGAGGTCGGTGGTGCCCCGGCAGCCGAGACCGAGGGAGTCGAGACCGAAGTCGCCGAGGTCGGAGCCCCCGAGGCCAAAGCAGTCGAGGTCGCAGCCCACTGCAGTTGTTCGAGGGCGCCAGACAGCTCCGAGGAAATCAATGCTCGGAGCAGGTCCTGGAACGCCGGGATCCCAACCATGGTAGGCAGGTCCGAGACCGGGGGATGCTCCCTGGAGGGCGACCTCGGTCTCGAGTATTCCCTTGGGGCATTAGTGGCCGGAGTCCTGGGCGGGGCCGAGGACGACCCACCCGCCGCAGAGGAACTCGTGGATGGCTTCTTCGACGACACTGGAGTCTGGGATGGAAAAGAAGACTTACCCAAGGCAGGTTTGGTCACGTGCGTCGGCTTCGAAGTCGAGGTCGAGGCACGCGGCGACGCCGAAGGCACCGAGGCCGAGGTCAAGGCCGGGGCCGAAGCCGACGTCGAGGCCTTTCCGGGCGCGGAGTCAACTTGAAAAAGCTCCGCCATTCTGGCGCGGCGTCGACGAAGCGCTCTAGCCTGAAGAGTGGCACACCGATCGCAGGAACTAGTCGGGTGCTCGGGTCCAAGGCAGAGCAAGCACCACCGGTGGAGGTCTGTGATAGATAATAACCGCTCACACCGGGTGCATTTTTTAAAGCCCGTCGAGGGACGGGACATGAAAAGAAAGTGGCCGGGAATGAACGAAGTCCCGCGGCCGCGGCTCCCGGGAGCCCCCGGAGCCGAACGGAGGATTTTTTTTTTTTTTAACGAAAACGACGAACTAAATCGAAAAAAACAATAAAGAAAGCACAG
This sequence comes from Geotrypetes seraphini, assembly GCF_902459505.1. Lineage (NCBI taxonomy): Eukaryota > Metazoa > Chordata > Amphibia > Gymnophiona > Dermophiidae > Geotrypetes > Geotrypetes seraphini. The sequence continues at coordinate 189,937,793 of NC_047091.1, read as the reverse complement.
CGACCGAGCTAAACAACCCAGACGCGGTGTCAGAAGGCTGAAAAATAGGAGCACAATTTCCAAAGGGCTTCTGGCTCCGCGGAAAAGACTGAACTGAGGACCACGAGGTGGGATGCGCCCTCTAGTGGGCGAGAAGGCATGCACATGCGTGGTGCAGTGTAGCAAACTTGAAACTTCAATCAAGTTTGCTTGAAAAGCTGTCCGCGCTGGGGCTCCGTAGATGACGTCACCCACATGTGAGAATATGCTGCCTGCTTGTCCTGGGATAATAATAATAATAATAATTATAACTTTATTTTTATATACTGCCATACCACAAACAGTTCTAAGCGGTTTACAAGGGAAGAGATGGCATACAGACAGCGACATTACTGTGAGCTTTTGAATTTACATTGGCTTGTTAAGTTTAGTCAGGTTTATCTGGAAGTGTACTGGGAGTACATCAGGTTGAGAAGCTGAAGATTAAAAGTAGTCACAACTTTATCTTGGAGAGGTCTTTATCTGAAATTGATCAGCATTTTAGGGTCTTCTGATCACTTCATCAGAGAAATGTCATGGACCATTCAATTTTTCTATGAACCAAAAGCATTTAAAATCAAATCATTTACAATGAAAATTGTAATAAGAACTCTTGTACACAGTTAGCATAGACATTACTAATTTTGTGTAAACTGCTTAGAACTGTCATTCAGATTATGTGGTTTATTAATACGACCATTTATTATTTCTGTAGCGCTACCAGATGTATGGTGAAAGCGATAGTTTGGCTTACATGGATACTCTACTTAAATGAGCCAATCAGCAACCAGCTACATTTCTATTGGTTGCTCAGAGGTTGATCCCTCATCCATCCAATGGTAACACTTATTTGCATGAATAATTATTTTTTTCTGAGTACTTAAGTTTTTGAAATATAGTAACATAGTAGATGACAGCAGATAAAGACCCGAATGGTCCATCCAATCTGCCCAATCTGATTCAATTTAAATTTTTTTTAATTTTTTCTTCTTAGCTATTTCTGGGCAAGAATCCAAAGCTCTACTTGGTACTGTGCTTGGGTTCCAACTGCCAAAATCTCCATTAAAACCTACTCCAGCTAATCTACACCCTCCCAGCCATTGAAGCCTTCCCCAACCCATCCTCCACCAAACGGCCATATACAGAAACAGACCATGAAAGTCTGCCCAGAACTGGCCTTAGTTCAATTTTTAATATTATTTTCTGATTCTAGATCCTGTGTTCATCCAACGCTTCTTTGAACTCAGTCACAGTTTTACTCTCCACCACCTCTCTCGGGAGCGTATTCCAGGCATCCACCACCCTCTCCGTAAAGTAGAATTTCCTAACATTGCCTTTGAATCTACCACACCTCAACCTCAAATTATGTCCTCTGGTTTTACCATGTTCCTTTCTCTGGAAAAGATTTTGTTCTACGTTAATACCCTTCAAGTATTTGAATGTCAATCATGTCTCCCCTGTCCCTCCTTTCCTCTAGGGTATACATATTCAGGGCTTCCAGTCTCTCCTCATACGTCTTCTGGCAAAAGCCTCCTATCATTTTTGTCGTCCATCTCTGGACCGCTTCAAGTCTTCTTACGTCCTTCGCGAGATACGGTCTTCAAAACTGAACACAATACTCCAAGTGGGGCCTTACCAATGACCTGTACAGGGGCATCAACACCTTCTTCCTTCTACTGGCTACGTCTCTCTTTATACAGCCAAGCATCCTTCTGGCAGCAGCCACTACCTTGTCACACTGTTTTTTCGCCTTTAGATCTTCGGACACTATCACCCCAAGGTCCCTCTCCCCGTACCTGCATATCAGCTTCTCATCTCCCAGCATACGGTTCCTTCCGATTATTAATCCCCAAATGCATTACTCTGCATTTCTTTGCATTGAATTTTAGTTGCCAGGCATTAGACCATTCCTCTAACTTTTGTAGATCCTTTTTCATATTTTCCACTCCCTCTTCGGTGTCTACTCTCTTACAAATCTTGATATCATCTGCAAAAAGGCACACTTTTCCTTCTAACCCTTCAGCAATGTCACTCAAAAACATATTGAACAAGATCGGACCCAGCACCGAACCCTGAGGGACTCCACTACTCACCTTTCCTTCCTCCGAGCGACTTTCATTAACCACCAACCACTGGCGTCTATCCGACAGCCAGTTTCTAACCCAGTTCACCACTTTGGGTCCTAACTTCAGCACCTTCAAGTTTGTTCAACAGCCTCCTATGAGGAACTGTCTCAAAGGCTTTGCTGAAATCTAAGTAAATTACATCTAGCATATATCCGATCTAGCTCTCTGGTCACCCAATCAAAAAAATTCAATCAGGTTCGTTTGGCACGATTTACCTTTTGTAAAGCCATGTTGCCTCGGATCCTGTAACCCATTAGATTCAAGGAAGTACACTATCCTTTCTTTCAGCAGCACTTCCATTATTTTTCCAACAACTGAAGTGAGGCTCACCGGTCTGTAAGTTTCCTGCTTCATCCCTGTGACCACTTTTATGAATAGGGACCACATCGGCTCTCCTCCAAACCCCAGGAATCACTCCCATATCCAGAGATTTGTTGAACAAGTCATTAATAGGACTCGCCAGAACCTCTCTGAGCTCCCTTAGTATCCTGGGATGGATCCCATCTGGTCCCATCGCTTTGTCTACCTTCAGTTTTTCAAGTTGCTCATAATAATAATAATAACAATAATAATAATAATAATAACTTTATTCTTGTATACCGCCATACCCAGAGAGTTCTAGGCGGTTCACATAGGTTAAACATGGATTACTTGCAGTTAAGAGTTGGTTGAACAGATTTACATAAATTAAGTATAGTTACGTGCATCGTTACATGCGGTTCACATAAATTAAACATAGTTACATGCAGTTAAGTAATAGTTGAAAAGAGTTGCGTGGAGTTAGGTGTTGAAAGGAGCAGGGATGCAGGCAGGGGAGAAGATAAAATTGGGGAGAAGGAAAAGGTGGGTCGGGGGGGAGGAGGGGCGAGATAGAGGGGGGGAGGGGGGATCTATGAGGAGGGGGCCATTAAGTGTCGTGGCTTTGGAAGAGGTGTGTTTTGAGTAGTTTTCTAAAGCTGGGGTAGGTTGGAGCCTCAAGGATTAATTGGGCTATCCATGGGTTTAGCTTGGCAGCCTGGAAGGCGAGGGTTTTGTCGAAGAATTTGTTGGAGTGACAGAGTTTTAGGGAGGGGAAAGCAAATAACTGGATTCTGCAGGGGTTCTTGACTGTTATTCAGGATGAAGTGTGGGTTGATGTAGTTTGGGGTTAGGCCGAATACTGTTTTGTAGCAGAAACAAGCGAATTTAAATAGTACTCTGGATTCCAATGGCAGCCAATGAAGTTTGTGGTAGAAAGGGGTAACATGGTCCCATTTTTTCAAGCCAAATATAAGGCGGACAGCGGTGTTTTGGATCATTCTGAGTCTTCTGGTGTTTTTCTTCGTGGAGCTCAGGTAAATGATATTACAATAGTCTAGTATGCTAAGAATGGAGGATTGGACTAGAAGGCGGAATGACGTGTCGTCGAAATATTTTTTTATGGTGCGTAATTTCCAGAGCGCCGAGAAGCTTTTCCTGACTGTATTGTCGGTGTGCTTCTCCAGGGTTAGGTGTTTGTCCAGTGTGACTCCTAGTATTTTTAGGGTTTGTTCGAGGGGAAAGGTCGATCCTTTTACTTGAATTGTGGTGTCTAATATTTTGTCTTTGGGGCTAGCAAGGAAAAATTTTGTTTTGTCGGGGTTTAGTTTCAGTCTGTAGGATTGCATCCAGAGTTCAAGTTTCAAGTTTCAAGTTTATTAAGTCTTGATGAATCGCCTATATAATTTGCTAGGCGATGTACAATAAAAATAACATGTATTAATAAATGAAACAAGTGCAATGTTAAAAATGACATAAAAACAAATTTGTTGTATAGACAAGAAACATACTTTACAAATTAATCAAAAACCTAAATTCATAATAATGTGAGGGTAAAACATACAAGACATGTGAGGCTAAATAGGGAAATAGTTACAATTTTGATAGAAGAGAGGAAGAAACATAAAAGGGAAAAACAAAAGGTGGGTAAAAGGTGGCTTGTTTTTTTTTTTTTTTAAAAAAGAAAAAAACCGAAAATGTGTATAGGAATGTCAATTTTTACTACTCATAATAACCATACGCATCTTTGAAAAGAAAAGTTTTTAGCATTTTTTTAAACTGAGTTAGGTCTTTTAGCTCTCTGATGTGTTGGGGTAGAAGATTCCATGATTGAGGGGCATTAACTGAAAACATATCCTGTCTTCTGGTTCCTATCATTTTAATAGATGGAACTGTAAGAAGATTAGTTGAGGAAGAACGAAGTGAGCGTGTCGTACTATAAGGAATAAGCCATCTGTTGATGAATTGGGGTTCATTATAATTTAAAGCTTTGAACACCAAAAGCAGTAATTTAAATGTGAATCGATGGCTTATAGGAAGCCAATGAGATTTAACTAACAGTGGAGTAACGTGGTCGTATTTTTTTGCTTTGTGAATTAGTTTCACGGCGGTGTTTTGTATGAGCTGCAGCCTTCTTTTTTCTTTTAGAGTTATATTAAAGAGAAGAGAATTACAATAATCTAGTTTAGTCATAACGAGGGAATGAATGAGAATGTTGATTGCTTCTGGTTCTAAGAATTTAGTTAGTGATCGAATCAAACGAAGTTTGTAGAAACAAGATCTAACTATATTGTTGATATGCTCATGGTAAGAAAACTTATCATCGATCATAACTCCCAATATTTTTAGAGAATTGACCTGTTCTAAATTGATGTTATTGATCGAAATTGGAGAGCTCAGAGTTGTATCTTTTTTCCAAGGGAAAAGCATCGTTTTTGTTTTGTTAATGTTTAAAGATAATTTATTTGTAGTTAACCAATTTTTTATTGTTACCAGTTTATTGTTAATAGCTGCTATATCATCGGTGCTTTCTGGATCCAAAGGATGAATGAGCTGAATATCATCTGCATATACAAAAGCTGTGAAACCTAGAGATTGTGTTATATTTAGAAGAGGTGACAGAAATATATTAAATAGAAGAGGAGATAGTTTTGAACCTTGCGGGATACCATATTCTAATGAATAACTTTTGGATATACTATTGTTAAATCTAATGAAAGAAGAACGGTTAGACAGAAAAGAATTAAACCATTCAAGAGTTTGATCAATGATTCCAATAGATTCTAGTCGATTAATTAACAGGTTGTGGTCGAGTTCTATCTGGTTGAGTGTATTTGAGAGGGAGGTGAGGAATTCTGGTGTGAAGCTGGATAGCGGGATGACTATAGTGATGTCATCTGCGTAGATGAAGAATTTGAGTCTGTGGCTCTGCAGAAGATTACCCAGGGAGGCAAGGTAGACATTGAACAGGGTGGGGGACAGGGGGGAGCCCTGCGGAACACCACAGGAGTTGTCCCAGCTGTATGAAAAGGAGTCATTTTTGAATACTCGGTATGATCTGTTTCTTAGGAATCCTTGGAACCAGTTGAGGACCTGGCCGGAGATGCCGATGAGTGCAAGGCAGTCTAAAAGAATGTTGTGGTCGACTAAGTCGAAAGCACTGCTCAGGTTGAGTTGCACGATCAATGCGCTGGAGCCCTGGCTGAAGAGTGTGTGTAAATTGTCTAGAAGAGAGGCTATGATGGTTTCAGTACTGTGGTCAGCGCGGAAACCTGATTGATTTTCGTTTAGGATGTTGAATTTTTCCAGATATGTGGTTAGCTCGGTATTTACCACCCCTTCAGTTATTTTGGTGAATAGTGGGATACTTGCAATTGGTCTGTAATTAGACGGTGAGTTGGGTGGTTCTTTTGTGTTTTTTATGATTGGGGTTATCGAAATATGGCCCTGTTCTGCTGGAAAGCTTCCTGTGGATAGAAGGTGGTTTGTCCATGCCAGCATACTGGCTTTGAAGTGGATCGGTGCAGTTTTCAGGATGTGTGGGGGGCAGGTATCCAGTCTGCAGAAGGAGTTGGTGTATTTGTTAAAGTATTTGTTGAAGGTGTGCCAGTCGATGGTAGTGAATTGATTCCAGCTTAGGTCCGTTCTGGACCCTGGGTCTCGTGTAGTCCTGTCTGTGTCCAGCAGGATAGGGAAATCCCCGTGGGGGTTTGGGGGGGAAGTTAACGATGATCTTAGTTTCTGTGTCTTAGAGTTGAAGAAGTCTACTAGGGTGTTAGCGGTTAATGAAGATTCGTCATCGTGGTTTTCGGTGAGTGTCTCTAGGTTGTAGAGGTCATTGACCAGTTTAAAGAGGTTGCTACTGTTGTTTGTGACATTTCCGATTTTGTGGGCGTAGAAGTTTTTTCGTTTTTCCGTGATGAGATTTTTGTAGTTTTTTAGTTTGAGTCTCCAAGCTACTCTGTGCTCCTGGGTTCCAGATTTAATCCAAGTTCTTTCTAATTTTCTAAGGTCCTTTTTTAACAATTGTAGCTCTGAGTCAAACCATCCCTCTTGGTTTGGGGTTCTGATTCTACGTGTTTTTATGGGGGCTATTTCGTCTAGAATGTTTGTGCTGTCTTTGGTCCAGGAGGTCATAAGTTGGTCTAGTTCTTCATTTTGTTTAACAGTGGTTTCATAGTGGGACCAGAATTCAACCGGGTCGATCTTACCTCTGGAGGTGTGAGTTTTGGTGTTTCTTTTTTTGCTGTTTTTGGTAGTTTTTTGTTGGCCCTGAATGGTAAAGCTGCATAGTTTATGGTCGGACCATAGGGAGTCAGACCAGTTGTCTTGGTTCCAGAGAAATTTGGGATTGATTTGTTCGTTGGTGGCGAATGTCACCAGATCTAGTTGGTGGCCTCTTTCGTGGGTTTTGGTGGGTGGGGGTTTGAAGTATCCTAGTTGGAAGATTAGTGACCAGAAGTCTGATATATCTGGCTGGTCTGTCTGCTCCAGGTGAATGTTGATGTCTCCGCATAATAGGTTGTATGGACTTGCTAATGAGTTAGTTAGTAGGCATTCTGCGAAGTCCTCCTTGGCTAAAGTCCATTTATTGGGTGGGATGTAGAACAGTGTGACTGTTAGGGAGGAGGCCAATGACTTTGAGGTTAGTGAGATGGCTAGGGTTTCAGAGTTGGAGGAAGATTTGGAGTTAAGAGTGGTGCAGTTTAGGTGGTCTCTGTAGATTATTGCTAGACCTCCTCCCCATCCCCAAGTTCTGGCTAGGGATAAGATCTTGAATCCTTGGGGAAGACAATCTTTGATAATAATGTCTTTATCTGATAGCAGCCAGATTTCCGTGAGTAGGACTAGGTCGGGGTTGGTTTCGGTTAGCCAGTCTTTGATAAGAATGGATTTATTCCTCATCGATCTTATGTTTAGGTAGAATCCTTGGAGGGTTTGGGTGTTAGTGAGGTCTGTTGGGGGGAAGTGAGAGTAGGCTAGTTTTTTCAGTGTTCTATGTATTTTTTTGTGGGGCTTGGTTGATTTGTGTGGGGGGGGGGGGGAATTGAGGTGGCGGAAGAACCTGTGTCCGTGGGTGAACTTATTTCTGGATAGTTGTAAGGCGTGTGTGATGTGATGGTGTGAAATTTGGATTTTACCATGCGGTGTGAGGAGTGAAGAACTGGAATAGGGGCAGAGTAAATTGGGTCAGCTGTGCAGATCTTGATGGTAAGTAGAGAAAGTAGGAGTAGTGTGGCACATTGGTGGGAGTTTGGTCGGGCCATGGTGGCGCGTTTGTGGGTGAGTGGAGGGGGGGGTGTGCGAGGTTGTGGGGCAAGTTAGGTCGGGTTGAGAAAAGTGTTTGTCTGGGTGCACTGGTTGTGGTGTTTGTCCGGTTGAACAGTGTTTGTCAGACTAAATGGGCTGAAGGGATATAGGGTGTTTGATAGTTATTTGCTGAAAATAGTGTTGTAAGAAGTTATGGGCTGCTGTGGGGTTGTGAAGGCCACTAAATTACTAAGGGTTACAGGGAAAGATGTAGGGTTACATAGTTGCAGGGTTGTGCAGGAGTGAGGTTACAGGCTGGTGGAGATTAGCCAGGCTACAATGTTTTACAATGATTTGCGAGGCTATCAGCTGTTACAATGTATTACAGATTTCAGCCTGCCTTGGTTACTAGTGTAGTGCAGTAGTGTGTTGAAAGTTTACATTTGTGGCTTTTACAGCGTCATGCAGGGCATGCAAGTCAATTAAAGGTTTTTGAAATACTTACCAGTCAGGCGTAGTGCATCTGGGGTCCGTGCTCCCACGCTCTTTTCCCGGTGGTGGAGGAGCTGCTTTCGGGGGGCAGAGAAGGGCTCCCACGCGGCCCGAGGTCGCAAGAGTTGTGGAGGCAGCTCCCGGTGGCAGAGGAGCTGCTTCAGAGGAGGCAAAGTAAACGCAGAAATCGGCTCTTCTGTGTCGGGAGGGGGGCGGAGCAGGGCTCCCACACTCCTCTCCTTGTGCAGAGGGGCCGGTGAAAGAGGCAGGTTCCTCCGATGAAGTTTTTTAGGTGAAACTTGGCTCTTCTGTGTCGGGAGGGGGGCGGAGCGGGGCTCCCACGCTCCTCTCCTTGTGCAGAGGGGCCGGCGCAGAATCTACTCCATTTTCTCGTGTAACTTTGCCAATCTCAGTCCTTCTCCAGGATTTTCTTCTGTGAACACAGAACAGAAGTATTTGTTTAGCACATTTGCTTTTTCCTCATCACTCTCCACATATCGGTTCCCAGCATCTTTTAGTTTAGCAATTCCCTTTTTCATCTTCCTCCTTTTACTAATATATCTGAAAAAATTTTTGTTTCCCTTTTTTACATTTTTAGCCATTTGTTCTTCCGCCTGTGCTTTCGCCAGACGTATCTCTTTCTTGGCTTCTTTCAGTTTTCAAGTTTTTCAAGTTTATTAGGATTTTATATACCGCCTATCAAGGTTATCTAAGCGGTTTTACAATCAGGTACTCAAGCAGTTTCACCCTGTAGTCCTTTCTGCACTCCTCTTCTTGGTTTTTTTTTAAATATTTCACAAACGCCAACTCTTTCGCCTTTATTTTCTCCACCACTAGTTTGGAGAACCATATCGGCTTCCTTTTTCTCCTGTTTTTATTGATTTTCTTCACATAAAGGTCCGTAGCCATTTTTATCGCTCCTTTCAGCTTAGACCACTGTCTTTCCACTTCTCTTATGTCCTCCCATCATAACAGCTCTTTCTTCAGGTACTCTCCCACTGCATTAAAGTCCGTACGTTTGAAATCTAGGACTTTAAGTATCGTGCAGCCGCTCTCCACTTTAGCCATTATATCAAACCAAACCATTTGATGATCGCTACTTCCCAGGTGAGCACCCACTCGAACATTAGATATACTCTCTCCATTTGTGAGGACCAGATCCAATATCGCTTTTTCCCTTGTGGGTTCCATCACCATTTGTCTGAGCAGAGCCTCTTGAAAGGCATCCACAATCTCCCTACTTCTTTCCGATTCCGCAGACGGAACATTCCAGTCCGCATCCGGCAGGTTGAAATCTCCCAACAGCAGCACCTCCTCTTTCCTTCCAAACTTTTGGATATCCACAATCAGATCCTTATCAATTTGCTGCGATTGAGTCAGAGGTCTGTAGACTACACCTACGTAAATAGAAGTTCCATCTTCTCTTTTCAGAGCGTTCCATATCGCTTCTTCCTCTCCCCAGGTCCCTTGCATTTCGGTCGCTTGGATATTGAGAGCTTTACATAGAGAGCTACTCCTCCACCTTTTTGAGGATCTCTGTCCTTCCTAAATAGATTATATCCCGGTATGTTTGCATCCCATCCATGTGATTCACTGAACCATGTCTCTGTGATAGTGACAATATCTAGATCTGCCTCTAACATCAGGGCTTGCAAATCATGAACTTTGTTGCTTAGACTGCAAGCATTTGTGGTCATCGCTTTCCAGCTATTTTTCAGCGGTAATCTCCTTTTTCGTATGGATTTTTGTTTCGTTTCACTTTCCATTGCAATACTAAGAAATGAGTTGCTGATATTGTTTATGTTGCAATCTTTACTCCTATCACATCTTTTCTTTTGCCAGGGGTGGTCTCTATAATTGTCCTTCATACATACACCACCCCCACCTTCTAGTTTAAATGCCTAGAAACATACTATTCAGAGTAGTGAAGATGCAGAAGGATTGCGAAGACCTGCAACGTGACAGACACGCTCGAGAAATGGGCTGCGACATGGCAAATGAGGTTTAACGTGGATAAGTGTAAGGTGATGCATGAAAGAGACTTGGGAGTACTGGTAAACAAGTCAATGAAGCTGTCTGTGCAATGTGTGGCGGCGGCGAAAAGGGCAAACAGATTGCTAGGAATGATTAAGAAGGGGGATCACAAACAGATCGGAGAAGGTTATCACACCGGCGCAGGCAGCTAGTTGGAGATGCTGCTTACGCCGGGGAAGCTAAAGAGGTTGGGGGAACGGAAGGGGCGTGCACGCGACAGGGGTGGGGGTAGGGAGGGCACCTCTCATCCTTGCTACACCCCTGCCTAAACTTGACATTTGTACTAGTACTTAATCTTTGTGTATGATTAACGTAGAACAGAAGTTCTTGATCCAGTCCTTGGGATGTCAAGTTTTATGGATAGCCACAATGAATCCATTTTAGGCTTGACTGGCTAGGTGTGCCCCAAGGACTGAGCTGAGAAGAAATGGAGTAGAGCCCTGGAACAGGGAAATCCTCATCTGGCAGAGAAATGGCAGATGAAGTTCAACGTGGAGAAATGCAAAGTAATGCATTTAGGTAGTAAGAATAAGGAACACGAGTATAGAATGTCAGGCGCAACTCTGGGCAAGAGCGAACAAGAAAAGGACCTGGGTGTACTGATAGATAGGACCCTGAAGACATCGGCACAATGCGCGGCAGCGGCAAAGAAAGGAAACAGAATGTTAGGCATGATAAAGAAAGGAATCACGAGTAGATCGAAGAAAGTCATAATGCCGCTTTATAGAGCAATGGTCAGACCACACTTGGAATACTGTGTCCAACATTGGTCTCCAAACCTAAAAAAGGATATAAAACTGCTGGAGAGGGTGCAGAGACGAGCAACGAAGCTAATAAGAGGTATGGAGAACTTGGAATATGAGGAACGACTCAAGAAACTGGGACTGTTTTCCCTTGAGAAGAGGAGGCTGCGAGGGGACATGATAGAGACGTTCAAAATACCGAAAGGCATCGATAAAATAGAGCAGGAAAATAAATTATTTACATTGTCCAACGTGACAAGGACAAGAGATGTAGACATGGTCTGAAGCTAAGGGGGGACAAGTCTAGGACAAATGTCCGGAAGTTCTGCTTCACGCAGCGAGTGGTAGACGACTGGAATGCTCTCCCAAAGGAGGTTATTAAGGAATCCACTGTGCTAGGATTCAAAGGCAAATTAGATGCACATCTCCTTACGAGAGGCATAGAGGCATAGACTAAAACTACATCAGGTGTATACCTGACTGGGCCTCCGCTTGTGCGGATCGCCGGACTCGATGGACCATGGGTCTGATCCGGAGAAGGCTGTTCTTATGTTCTTATGTCGCTGTACTGGGCCATGGTACACCCTCATCTGGAATACTGCGTCCAGAACTGGTCGCTGTACTTGAGGAAGGACACAGTACTACTCGAAAGGGTCCAGAGAAGAGCAACTAAAATTGTTAAGGGGCTGGAGGAGTTACTGTACAGTGAGAGATTAGAGAAACTGGGCCACTTCTCCCTTGAAAAGAGGAGACAGAGGGGACATGATTGAAACGTTCAAGAAAATGAAGGGAATAGACTTAGTAGATAGATAGGTTGTTCAACCTCTCCAAGGTAGAGAGAACAAGAGGGCGCTCTCTAAAGTTAAAAGGGAATAGATTCTGTACAAATGTAAAGAAGTTCTTCTTCACCAGAGAGTGGTGGAAAACTGGAAAGCTCTTCCGGAGGCTGTTATAGGGGAGAACACCCTCCAGGGATTCAAGACAAAGTTAGACAAGTTCCTGCTGAACCAGAACGTACACAGGCAAGGCTAGTCTCAGTTAGGGCACTAGTCTTTGCCCTAAGGGCCACCACATGAGCGGACTGCTGGGCACAATGGACCACTGGTCTGACCCAGCAGTGGCAATTCTTATGTTCTCTGGTTCCAATGTATTTAAAAGAAAAATCCAGCCTTGTTCGACATTGAGGGCTTCTTTTACAAAGCCACAGTAATGGTAGCTAATGTGGTAATCATTCCAATGCCCATAGGGATTTAATGGGCATCAAAGCATCTGTTGCTAGCACAGCTTTGTAAAAAGGGGGGGGGGATGATTTTTTATTTTTATTTATTTTACAGTTATCGCCTCAAACTTTAAGTGGAATGTGGTCCAAAATAAGCCATCGTAGATCAGTATAGGAGTGCCCAACTTGTATGCAATGCAGCACTATAGACACTTCCATCTTAGATCTCATACTACTGCTTTGATATTCATTTATCCAGATCCTGAACATTGATGTTCAGAATACCTGCACTACAGATTTTGTTGTCTATTCCATTATATGTCCATGAAGATCTATGTAGGAAAATCCTGAATTTTCAGGATTCAGATAAATGAACACTGGGATAGTATTATAAGGTCTAAGATGGAAGCACTTATAAAGGTCACACTAAGTGTTGTTTGGTTTTGGATCATATTCCTTTTAAAAGACCAAGTAGATAATCAAATAAAAATTCAGCACTGAGAACAAATCTGGATTTTTCCATTTAATATCTTGGAACCACAGAGTCCTAGTTCAGCAATAAATGGCACCATTTTTTTTGTTTTAAATTATAAGCACATACTCGAGAAGTATGACGATTCTCTGTGTAAATGATTGTTTCCTCATCCATCAAATCAAGTCAATCTAATCTAATCTAAACTTTAGTCTTATATAACACATCTTTACTAGAAATTAAGGCTCGATGTGGTTCACAAGAAGGCTGGAAAAAAAAAACAACTTACGTTAACTAAACTAAGTCATCATTACAGAAGTGTTTGAAACAAGAAAGTTTCAAATTTTTTCAAGAGATTTGATAAGTTATTGTTCTTAAAGGAAGAGGTAGATCATTCTAAAGAGAAATAGATACAAATGAAAAAGGACGATTAAGGAATGTCTTTAACTGACTCCCTTTACAGAGGGGAACGGCAAAGTATACGCTCAATTAGATCTACAATTAGTTTATTTTTAAAAAATTCTGTATCAAAAGAACAAGAGATTCAGCAGATTGACCAGAGAATATTTTAAAGACCAGGCATGTACATTTAAATTCAATTCTATACTGAAGATGTAACCAGAGTTCTGAGAAGAGGCTAACGTTCAAATTTTGTTCTACCAAAAATCAGATGGGCAGCCGTATTTGTATCAGCTGCAACTGCTTCAAATTTCCTATAGTCATACCACAGTAAACAGAATTACAATAGTCAAATTGTGCCAAAATAACAGACTGGACTACAATGGCAAAATGATGTTCAGAAAATAAAGCACATACCCTCTCTAAAACATCGGAGGTGACCAGTGGAGTGCCGCAGGGCTCGGTCCTGGGTCCACTCCTTTTCAACATATTCATAGGATATCTGACTCAAGGGCTTCAAGGTAAAATAACACTATTCGCTGATGACGCCAAACTATGTAATATAGTAAGTGAATGCAGTTTAAAGAATTATATGGCGCAGGACCTGTTTACATTGGAAAGTTGGTCCTCAACCTGGCTGCTAGGCTTCAATGCTAAGAAATGTAAGGTCATGCACCTTGGAAGCGGAAATCCATGCAGGACGTACTTCTTGAATGGAGAAACTTTAACTAGGACTTCAGCAGAATGAGATTTAGGAGTAATCATCAGTGCAGACGTGAAAACTGCCAATCAAGTGGAGAAGGCTTCATCTAAGGCAAGGCAGATATTGGGTTGTATCAATAGAAGTTTCGTCAGCCGAAAACCTGAAGTCATAATGCCGTTGTACAGGGCCATGGTGAGACCTCATCTGGAGTACTGTGTGCAATTCTGGAGGCCACATTACAGTAAAGATGTGCGCAGAATTGAATCGGTTCAGCGGACGGCCACCAGGATGATCTCGGGGCTCAAGGGTCTCTCGTTTGAAGAGAGACTGAACAAATTGCAGCTCTACACTCTCGAGGAACGTAGGGAGAGGGGAGACATGATCTCCAGGAGACATGGTGCCAGGAGGTGGGCTTCCACTTTGTGAGGAACTGGACGTCCTACTGGGGAAAGAGTAAGCTCTACCGGCGGGACGGCCTGCACCTGAGCACAGCGGGAACTAGACTACTGGCAGCCAATGTGAGGAAGGAGATCGAGAGGGCTTTAAACTGAGGAGAGGGGGAAAGCCGACAGCTGATCTGATGTTGACGCTTCGGACAACAGTATCCAGAACAGATGCTGAACGGGCTGACTGCAAGGAGGAAGTAGAGAGACCGGTGGATCTTATGATCAGACAGCGAGGGAAACATCAGGTAAAGGGAGCTTGCTGGGAGGAGACTAAGGGGCATGGAGACACAAGGGGACTGGGTGGCACGAGGGCGAAAGCTGAGGGCAATATAGGGGTGCCACAAGGCGAGGGGGATCAAACGGAGGCTCAAGAGATGATAGCCAGGAGGGGGCCGGTAGGGCTAGAAAACCAAGAGGAAAAGCGGGGAAGTGGGGTGGCGGGAATGTGGGGAAACCGAAAGCTACGAGGGTAAAGGCTGAGGGCAAAGCAGAAGCACAGGGAACAGGAGAACTGCCCGAAATTCAAGGGGAGGCGGCCCAGGTAAATACAGAGGTGGAGGAAAAACGACGGGACCTGCGGTGCTTATACGCAAATGCAAGAAGCCTCATGGCCAAGATGGGTGAACTAGAGGTCGTGGCCAAGGGGGAGGACCTGGATATAATTGGAATTACAGAAACATGGTGGACAGAGGAGAATCAATGGGATGTGGCGCTGCCGGGGTACAAGCTCTATAGGAGTGACAGGACCCACAAGAAGGGGGGAGGCATAGCACTATATATAAAGGACTCTATCTACTCGGTCGGGATGGATATGGCAAAGAAGGCAGAGGGGCTGGAATCGCTATGGGTCAAATTGCCGGGAAACAAGGGTGCAGGCATAAAACTGGGGCTGTACTATCGCCCACCTGGTACGCTGGAAGGAGTCGGACACGACTTGGAAGCTGAACTGAGACAAGAATGCAGGACTGGAAGTGTAACAGTGATGGGGGACTTCAACTACCCGGGGATTGACTAGAGTAAGGGTCACTCCAACTGCACTAGGGAAACAGGATTTGTAGAAGCTGTGAGGGACTGCTTCATGGAGCAACTAGTCAGGGAACCGACGCGAGGGAGTGCTACTCTTGACCTCATCCTAAACGGATTAGGGGGGCCTGCAAGAGGGGCAGAAGTGGGAGGACCACTAGGCAACAGAGACCACAACACGATCAGATTCACATTAGAAAGGGGGACACCCACAGTAAGGAGGACCGCAACAACTGCGCTCAACTTCAGGAAAGGGAACTATGTTGCTATGAGGGAAATGGTGGGGAGGAAGCTCAGAAACATCCTTAGGATGGAGACTGTAGGAAGCGCCTGGACCCTATTCAGGGACACCCTGCAGGAAGCACAAAGAATGTACTTCCCCAGTTTCAGGAAAGGCGGCAAGAACAAGCGGTCAAAGGACCCGGTTTGGATCTCAACATAAGTAAAGAGGGCAATAAATGACAAAAAAGTATCCTTCCAGAGATGGAAAAAGGACCCAATGGAGGAAAATCACCAGGCGCACAGGAAATGCCAAAAGGAATGCCACTGAGAGGTTAGAAAAGCAAAAGGGAAATACGAAGAGGGGCTGGCCAGGGAGGCGAAAAACTTCAAGGCATTCTTCAGTTACGTAAAGGGGAAGCGACCAGAGAGAGAGGAGGTGGGGCCGTTAGACGATGGGGATAGGAAGGGAGTGATTAAGGAGGATAAAGAGGTAGCTGAGAGGTTGAACACGTTCTTCTCGTCGGTTTTCACGAGAGAAGACACATCTAATATACCGGACTCAGAGGAGCTCATGAGTGGGGAACAGGCTGAAAAATTGGAACACATAGAGGTAAGTAAGGAGGATGTCCTCAAACAGATAGACAGGTTAAAATGCGGCAAATCGCCGGGCCCAGACGGGATCCACCCAAGGGTTCTGAAGGAACTAAGACAAGAAATAGCGGGCACAATCCAGCATGTTTGCAACCTATCCTTGAAAACTAGTGAGGTACCAGAGGACTGGAAATTGGCGAATGTCACACCTATCTTCAAGAAGGGATCGAGGGGTGACCCTGGGAACTACAGGCCGGTGAGCCTGACTTCAATTATAGGGAAGATGGTGGAAGCTATGATCAAGGACAGTATTTGCGAGCACATCAAGAGAAATGGCCTACTGAGAACAAGCCAGCATGGATTCTGTAAGGGAAGGTCATGCTTAACGAACCTTCTGTACTTCTTTGAGGGAATAAGCAGTTGGGTGGACAATGGGGAACCTATAGACATCATTTACCTCGATTTTCAAAAGGCTTTCGACAAGGTGCAACATGAAAGGCTGCTTAGGAAGCTGTGGAACCACGGGGTGGGAGGGGATGTGCACAGATGGATTGAGCACTGGTTGTCGGGTAGACTGCAGAGGGTCGGAGTAAAGGGACAATATTCTGACTGGCGGGGAGTCACGAGCGGTGTGCCACAGGGATCGGTGCTGGGGCCGTTACTCTTCAACATATTTATCAATGACCTGGAAAAGGAGGCAAAGTGTGAGGTTATAAAATTTGCAGACGATACCAAACTGTGCGGCAGAGTTAGGTCCAGGGAGGAGTGTGAGGACCTGCAAAGGGACCTGGACAAGCTGGAAGACTGGGCAAACAAATGGCAAATGCGCTTTAACGTGGAAAAATGCAAGGTCATGCATATAGGGAAAAAGAACCCGTTGTTCAACTACAAATTGGGGGGGGGGGCATTGTTGGGAGACAGCAGTCTTGAGAGAGACTTGGGTGTGCTGGTGGATGCATCACTGAAGCCATCTGCACAGTGCGCAGCAGCCTCGAAAAAAGCCAACAGGATGCTGGGCATCATAAAGAGGGGCATAACAACCAGGACGCGGGAAGTCATCATGCCATTGTATCGAGCAATGGTGCGTCCACATCTGGAATACTGCATTCAATATTGGTCGCCGTACCTCAAAAAGGACATGGCGGTACTTGAGAGAGTCCAAAGGAGAGCAACGAAACTGGTAAGAGGGCTGGAACACTGCCCATACGCTGAGAGGTTGGATAGGCTGGGGCTCTTCTCTCTGGAAAAAAGGAGGCTCAGGGGAGATATGATAGAGACCTTCAAGATCATGAGGGGCATAGAGAGGGTGGATAGGGACAGATTCTTCAGGCTGAAGGGGACAACAGGTACGAGGGGGCATTCGGAGAAACTGAAGGGAGATAGGTTCAAAACAAATGCAAGGAAGTTTTTTTTCACACAAAGGGTCGTGGACACCTGGAATGCGCTACCGGAGGAAGTGATCAGGCAGAGTACGGTACAAGGATTCAAACAGGGATTGGACGGATTCCTGAGGGATAAAGGGATCGTGGGATACTGAGAGAGGTGCTGGGATGTAACACTGGTATAGAAAGCTAACCAGGTAATAAGTATAGAAACCCAATCAGGTCGTGCATGTGCAAGACCGGAGGGTTAGGACTTCGATGGGAAGATAGGACTCAATGGGAAACCAAGGTGGCAAGGGGGCCCCTTCTGGTGATTCAGACAGGTCGTGACCTGTTTGGGCCGCCGCGGGAGCGGACTGCTGGGCAGGATGGACCTATGGTCTGACCCGGCGGAGGCACTGCTTATGTTCTTATGAAACATTTAAGTACCTCACGGGACGTGTCGAAGTGGAAGATGATATTTTCTTTCTCAAGGGACCCTTGGCCACAAGAGGGCACCCGTTCAAACTCAGGGGCGGAAAATTTAATGGTGACACCAGAAAGTATTTCTTCACAGAAAGAGTGGTTGATCAATGGAACAAGCTTCCAGTGCAGGTGATCGAGGCAGACAGCGTGCCAGACTTTAAGAATAAATGGGATACCCATGCGGGATCCCTACGAGGGTCAAGATAAGAAAATTGGGTCATTAGGGCATAGACAGGGGGTGGGTAAGCAGGGTGGGCAGACTTGATGGGCTGTAGCCCTTTTCTGCTGTCATCTTCTATGTTTCTATACTGATTTAAAATAGTGTAGACTTAGCGGGGTTTTAAAAAGTTTGGGATAATTTCCAAAAAGAGAAGTCCATAGGCCATTATTGAGATGGCTTGGGAAAATACACTGCTTATTCCTAGGATAAGCAGCATAAAATCTGTTTTATTACTTGGGATCTGGGTTGGCCACTGTTGGAAATAGGATACCTGGCTTGATGGACCTTCAGTCTGTCCCAGTATGGCAATTCTTATGTTCATATCTTGGTATGACAAGTGTGTGCCATAAAGAGGCAGGGGTGGTCTCTATAATTGTCCTTCATACATACACCACCCCCACCTTCTAGTTTAAATGACTAGAAACATATTATTCAGAGTAGTGAAGATGCAGAAGGAGTGCGAAGGCTTGCCTTGCTGCTTTGATCCTTAAAACCAAAGTTTTGAGCTGCCTCTTTAGGACCACATCCACTCTGCGATCCTGCATATCCTTTAATACTATGCCTCCCTCACTTGGCAGGGACGTGCATTTGATTACCTGAGCAGCCAAGGAATCCACCATAGGATACAGTCTAGACATTGCTTTGGCTACCTTTAGAAAGCCCTCAGGAGCATCCCAGTGCTCCATGACTAAAACACTCATATCATGATGACAGGAAAAAGAAGTGGGCTGCGCTTTCACTCCGCTCAGAATAGAACTGAGTAGAAGGGGCCTGCTGGGAGTCTAAGTCCCGCAAGGATTGAGTAATGAGCTCTAATACTGTCAAAAGACCGAAGAGCCAGCATATTGGTCAAGGGCCACCACTGCTTCCTGCATACTTATCCTGTTTGTGACCCTTTATCTCCCAACAAAGAGAGTCGCTCTGTGACAGCAAGGGCATACAGACTGATCTCTTACCCTGCCAGAAAGGTCCACATGATTCTGTTCAGCCACTGCAAATGACTCTGATGCACCCTGGGAGCCCAAGCCCCCTTGCATGTCCCCTGGCTCGCTGCCAGACCTCATATGAGGATCTCGGCTATCCAAATAAGCTCTCCACATCAAATTCAGGAGAAAAGGCTTTATTACCATGTTTCCCCAAAAATAAGCCCTAATCCCGGGATTCGCTGGCAACTCTTCAACCTGCTACCCCTCCCCCCCACCGCACAACTGAACCCCTGCTGACTCTCCATCCTTCACTCTGCCGCATTACTGATGACATCATCAATAATGCGGCAGATTGAATTCCTCGACAGACAAGGCTGAAGTAGCCTGTTTAGAGTGCTGCCGGCCCAACACTGCTTTGGATCAAGATAGGGCTTGCTCGCGGTTGGTGGGGAGGGAAGGATGGAGGGTCGGCGGGGGTTCGGCTGTGCAGTGGAGGCGGGTGCTCAAGGGTTATGCTGCACAAGGAATGGGAGGAAAGGAAGGAAAGAAGCTGGGCAAACCTCTGCTGCACGAGGGATGGGAGGGAAGGAAGGAAGGAAGGAAGGAAGGATAGAAGCTGGGCAAACCTCTGCTGCACGAGGGATGGGAGGGAAGGATAGAAGCTGGGCAAACTTCTGCTGCACAAGGAGATGGGAGAAAAGATGCTGCACATGTAGGGGAGAGAAAGGAAAGAGGAAGGATTGTGGTTAAGGAGAGAAGGAAGAGATGATCATATACATACCCCCAAAATAAGACCTAGTGTGTTTTTTGGGCCCAAAATTAATGTAAGACACTGTCTTATTTTGGGGGAAATACGGTAGGCATCACTAAGTCCCCCTTTAGGTAACTCCACCTTAAGTCTCTTTGGTTCCGTAGCTTCCATGCTCTTAAGTTTAGGTATGCCATTGTTCTGGTGCTCCTGGAGGTATTTTCTCTCGGTAAGCAGGCCTCCTAGAAGTTTCTCAGCCATAGAGATCAAAAGGGAGACTAAGCCCAATACTCTCACCTTCCCTTCACATGCTGTGTGGCACAAGGGCACACTTCCAGTGGCCATTCAGCGAAAAACTAGCATGAATTAGGGGTAAAAAAAGAGCTTGAGGACTCCATTTCTGCCAGTTTTGAAGGAAAAATAACTGATTTGAAAAATCTGGAGAATTTTTTTTTTTTTTTTTGGGGGGGGGGGGAAATCAGGAAATCCAAGATGACTAAAGTGGTAACATTTGGCACCACAGCACAGCTCAAAAATGCCTTAACTAAAAGCAAAACACTCAAAAAGCAGTATTTTAGAGATGGGAGACCCTAGAAGATGTAGCAGACACCTTCAAAAAACAGCTCTTTCAGACATCCCCCCCCTATTTTGTCATTAGGCTGTGTAATAGTCTTACTCGCTGTGATATGCTCTGAAGGTGCTGCAGCTGCCTCAGCTCTAAGTAGTAGCTGGATCTGGGAGAAGATTCCCTGATTCAATCAGCCAGTCCTCCAAATGCAAAGATCTTCAGGATGCCAGTCAGACTGAAGTAAGACTCATCCTCAACTCCACAGAACCACACAAATGAAGGAGGGCGAGGCGAAAATGCAGCTAGCACCCTGAAGAGCCCCGATGAGCTCCCTGAGGATGTCTAACAGCCTGCCCTCAAGCTCCTGTGATTCAGTAGGCAAGCTAAGCTACTAGGGATACATACCCTGAGCTTCATAAAGCTTTCTGCTGCTGGCCAAAAAGGTCCCCAAGGGATTAACCTGATGGCTGCAGACCCAAGTGGGCTGCTTCTCCTTACAGGCAGAGCATTCCCCTGCACTGGGAAGCTCTGGGGCACCAAAAGCTGCAAAACCAGTGAAAAAATACAGAAAATAATAAAGAAATTATACAGAGCAGATGAAAAAGACACCTTCTGGCCCACGTGCAGAAGGAAAAAACTGAAGGGAGCAGCAGAGCCTTTTGGAGGAGGAGGAACAGTTAAAAACCTGGAATGGATTCCATTGATACAGCTCACATGGGGAGGATGCCCTACTATCTACAATGACACCTACTGTATTGCACTAGAAACGTTAATAATTCCCCTAAAAGGCTAACATTAATTAATTAAAATAAGCAAGATTAAGAATAGTACTCAGAAGAACCAAAGCAAGAATGGAATTGAATGCTGAATGGTACATTTAGGAAGAATGTCCATATAAGCCAAACTGCTATTTTTTGTACTGACAGCGACCATAATATGTAATGCGAAGTATACAAGAAAATTATCACTATATTTTTTTTAATTTTAAAAGATTGACTTAAATGTTTAGGCTTATGACATTTCCCTGATGTAGAAGATAAGTGAGATTTAAAGTGATCACAAATTTCTCATGAAATCTATGATGTTTTGTTTGGGGGGTCAGGGAGAGAGCAGTAACTGAATTTATTTTTAAGCATGAAAGTTGAAAATAGGTCTAATAGCTTGTTATACTGTTTAATTACAAAATTAAAAGGTATAGCAATATAAAATCGATAAAATAGAAAATAACTCAATTTTTATAGGATAGAACCCCCAAAAGCCACCCAAAAAGATAACAATCCCAATTCATTTTAAATGTAGCTCGCAAGCCAAAAAAGTGAGCACTCCTGTTTTAGAGTGAAATATTTTGAGAGACTTCTGTACTTAGATAATTGAAAGAAGGAGTGATGTGTTGGTAGCTGATGTAGTTTGTTATGAAAATTGTTATGAAAATTATGTGTTATATTTGATGTTTGTTTTAATGCAATCCACTTAGGTTTTAAGCAGAATATGAATTTAAATAAATAAAACAAACAATGCTGGTCAATGGCTCCTTTACACCGACTTTCCCATACAGGTGGGCCCGCTCTCTCCTCTTTTATTCTTGCTGGTATTAGAACCCTTTCTATGTACAATCCGGTCAGAGGACTCTATTCATGAGGTCTTTGTATCTTCACAGACCCCGAGTATTCCTTGGATAATCTACTTGGAATGGCCTTTAACAGTAAATGTTCTTTGAAAACCTGGAAAAGTTAGGAAAAAACTATTAGGTAGAGAAAAAGGTATTTTTTTTCTCTCCTATATTATATGTACAAGATTTTATACCAGGCAGGGAGGGGGAAATTTTTAAGAACTGGGAGGTAAAAGGGTTAGCATGTTTTGGTCAACTAGTTGAAGGGGAGGTAAAAGCTTTTCTAGATATTCAGCATCAATATCAATTAGAAGGCGAGAGATCTTTTCCCTTATTTACAGATAAAAAAACTATATATAGACATATAAGGCGAAGAGTAATGGAATTTAAAAAAAAATCTGAATTTGGAAAAGGGTTAGGAGAACCAGTAGTAAAAGGGTGTTTTTCCTGGTTATATAAAATAATAAACGAAGATAAAGTAACTAAAACATCATATATGAAAGCATGGGAAAAAGACTTGGGGAAGGATTGGTCCATAGATGAGTAGGGGGTAATTGTATCACATCTTTTCCAGACAGCCAGGGCTGCTACCTTGGTGGAAAATACTATTAAACTCCTAGTACATTGGTACGCTACTTGTTGGAAAGGATGTGGTCAGAGGTACATTTTATCACATGTGGTGGGAATGTCAAAGGGTCCAGAAGTTTTGGGAGCAAATATTTGAATATGTAAGTAGATTAATTCAGACTCCATTTAAGCTGAATGCTGAAAGGGCATTGTTGGGAGTAAGAACAGAAGGCTTAACACTTTCTCAATCTAAACTTTTGGACTTGGCATTTATAGCTGCCAGATTGACACTAGCTCAGAAATGGTGTATGTTAAATGTACCTACATTAAGGGATGTGAGGGAACGCTTAGGAATAGTGTGTGAAAAATAGACTCTTGGCCCTTTTAACTAATCAATGGGCAAAATTTTATGATATATCAAATTGGAAAAAGAAGCTCTATGAAAGAATTATTTTACTCCTATGGTTTTGGAAACCAGGTCTCATGGAAAGGGGGGTAGGCGAGATAGGGAATGGGATTGTTTTAACTGTATTATTGATAAGATGCATTATTCTTATGAACTATATTTAATGTTAACTGTGTGCTGTATTGAAATTATTGTGTTAAAATTATTAAATAAAGAATTAAAAAAAGGAATGGCCTTTAACTACGGGACTCTATCCAGTTTTAGAATACCCAGAAGTCCTTGGTTCTCCCAGTGCAAGCCCAGATCCGTGAGAATTGGTGGGGTAGTTTTCCTTTGAAGTGGGCTGGGGATGCCTAAAATATTTGGGCATCCTGATTCCAGACAAGCTCACTGAGCTACATCACATGAATATGATGCCCCTTCCACCGGACACCTCTCATAAAACTGACCTTGTGACTCTCTTCCAATTTCACTCTTAGGTCGAGTTCATTTGTACAATATGATGATAGCCCCGGGGGTGGTTATATCACTTCAAATGTTACCTGTGTCCCTATGGTGCAAGGATGAGATCTATTTGAATAGAATCATTCAGAAATTCCTGTAGCGCGGTAAAACCCCCCCCAAACTTCTTATATTTAAAGCGATGTTGCCAAGAGACAAGGGGGGGGGGGGCTTGGTTTATTGAATGTTAGGCTCTTGATGTTAGCTAGTCATAAGAGACATATCAATGATTAGTATCACAATTCTTCTGTTTTCTCTCACTGAGGTGGAGACGCAGTTGTACTCCACATTGCATTTCAGGGTAGTATTACATGTATCTCTAGCTCAGTTACCAGTGCATCTCAAAGACTGTATTTTGATGCACACCCCTAAGCAATACATGACAGTGGACTTGCTGCTATTTGAACTTGTCCCCAACTATAACTCCGCTAATAAGGGATAACCTGGATTTTTTGCCAGGTATGGACAATAAGAGCTTCTTGGACTGGGAGAACTGGGGGTATTCATTATCTGTGTTATGTTTTGACATCAGGTGAGGACTCTCAAATCCTTTCTGGATCTGCAACAAGAATTTCGTCTCAGTGATAAGGACATCTTTGCCTATCAGCTGCATCACTATCTGAGCTCACTGTCATCAGTGCATTTGACCGAGGAGAAGCAAGTATTTATTATCCTTTTACTTCCTTGGTATCTTTGGCAAAGTACCTCTTTGACGCCATTATGCAGCTATCCAGCAGGCAGCAATCCCGATATTCTATCAGCTGCCGGTAGAAACCTGGAATGAGGATTTCCAATGTGACCTCCCAGAGCCTCTTCTCTGATCTTATGCTGCTTATTCCTGTGGAATTTTGGATGACTCACTTCTGTGGGAAATATAATATAAATTTCTATTGCACCTGTACATCTCATTTCGCCAAGCTTATAATGGCCTCCTACAGAGCTGATAACTCTTGCCCTAAGTGTCATAAGGGACACGTGTTTTGGCAGTGCCCTTTGGTTCGGGCCTTTTGGTCGGCTATAATGGTGTTTATTCATCAACACTGGGACTGTGGACTGGTGGAGTACCGAGTTTTCTGGTTTGGCTCTCCTGGTGGGACACAACTTGTTCATGAGGGATTCCAAAGATTCCATCATAAGGTGGCAACAGTGGGGAAGAGAGTGATTTTGCTTACCTGGAGCACCCATATGATAGCTCTACTGACCTTGGAAAGACAAGAGGTTCACTCTGACTTCATTTAAAAGACAATTATTTCAGCAGACTTGGGAGCCTTTTTGGAATTCTATGCCACATGTTGCTAGAAGCAGAGTACTGAATTCTCATAAATTTCAGTCTATATTTGTTGGGAGCATGCAGGGGAATTATGAAGAGATTTTTGGGTGGTCAGGGTTGGAACTGGAAGAAAATGGAAAATCTGGAAATGTTGAAATTTGATACTGAGGCTATACCTATTTGCATTGCCTTTTTTCTTCTTTGATATTATAGTCAGATATACTGGGTTCTTTATAACTGTAATGTTCAATGCTCACCTTTTCCAATAAATACGAGTAAAACATAAATAAACAAACTCAAGGTCTGATCCGCAAACTGAAGAAAGGGATCAGAGAGCAGCATAGACTAGGAAGCACTCTGAGATTCTTGAAGGGGTCACGGAAAAGCTTATACGAGGTCTATTCAAAAAGTTCCAGGACTGATTTTATAAAAATGTATTAAGCAATCTTACAACTTATTCCATTGGGTCCCCTTCAAAGTACTCCCCTTCCCTATGTATACACTTTTCCCAAAGTCGTTAAATGCATCTTCAGGAATCACCAAAAGTTGCTGCGTCAAAATTTTGATTTATGTCTTCAATGTGTTGAATTGCATTCTTTTCAGCATGGAAACAGGAAGTCAGCATGGGCCAAGTCAGGAGAGTAAGGTGGCTGGGTAAGAACTGTCATTGCATTTTTTGCACAAAATTAATGAATTCTGATGGTAGTGTGAGCGGAAACGTCATGATGCAGGAACCAAGACTGCTCCCTCCAAAGCTCAGGCCGCTTCCTCCTGATTCTCTCATGGAGTCATTTCAACACTTTCAGATAGTAGTTTTGTTTGGCAGAAATTCATAGTGAACACCACTGCGACTGTCAAAAAAAAATTGTTAACATTGCTAGAGGTTGTGGTATGAGCAGATAGCGTAGCAAGTTTTAAGAAAGGTTTGGACAATTTCATGGAGGAAAAGTCCATAGTCTGTTATTCAGAAAGACATAAGTGCTAAATCGCCTGGACTGGATGGTATATAGCCCAGGAAACTAAAAGAACTCAAACATGAAATTGTTGACCTGCTGTTAGTGATCTGTAACCTGTTGCTAAAATCGTCTGTAGTACCTGAAGATTGGCGGGTGGCCTATGTTATGCCAATTTTTAAAAAGGGCTCCAGGGGAGATCTGGGAATTACAGACCGCTAAGCCTGACTTCAGTGCGGGGCAAAATGGTGGCAACAATTATAAAAAATGAAATTGTGGAATACGTAGACAAACATGATTTAATGAGACGGGGTCAGCATGGGTTCAGCCAAAGGAAATCTTGCCTCACCATTTGCTTGACTTCTTTAAAGATGTGAATAAACATTATTGAAAAAGATGAGCCAGTTGATGTAGTGTATTTAGATCTTGTTCAATATGTTTGTGAGCGACATTGCCGGAGGGCTAGAAGGAAATTTGCTTTTTTGCGGATGATACCAAGATTTGTAACAGAGTAAACACCGAGGAGGGAGTGGAAAAGGATCTGCAAAAATTAGAAGAACAGTCTAAAATCTGGCAACTAAAATTCTATGCAAAGAAGTGCAGAGTAATGCATTTGGGGTTTAGAAATCGGAAGGAGCCGTATGTGCAGGGAGGTGAGAGGCTGATATGCATGGAAGGGGAGAAGGACCTTAGGGTGATAATGTCTGAAGATCTTAAGATGAAGAAACAGTGTGACAAGACGGTGGTTGTTGCCAGAAGGATGCTAGGATGTCTAGAGAGAGGCATGACCAGTAAAAGAAAGAAGATGTTGATGCCCCTATACAGATTGATGGTGAGGTCCCACTTGGAGTATTGTGTTCAATTTTGGAGACCAAGTCTTTTTATGTCCTTCGCCAGATATGAAGAGGTCCAAAGGAAGGCGACAAAAATGGTAGGAGGTTTGTGCCAGAAGACGTATGAGGAGAGACTGGAAGCATTGAATATGTATACCCTAGAGGAAAGGAGGGACAGGGGAGATACAATTCAGACATTCAAATACTTCAAATATATTAATGTAGAACATAATCTATTCCAGAGAAAGGAAAATTACAGACCTATAGCCTCCATACCGCTTTACGTCAAGCTAATGGAAGGCATCGTAGCAAAATCCTCACCAAATACTTACAAAACCACAACATACTCCACTCCTCACAATCAGACTTCAGAGGCAACTACAGCACAGAAACATTACTGGTCTCCCTCCTAGACACAGCCAAACAACACCTAAGTAATGGCAAAAAAATGCAACTCATACAACTCGATTTCACAGTGGCATTTGACCTAGTAGATCACAACATCCTATTACAAACACTAGAGGCAATAGGAATCACAGGCAGTCTAAAATTGGTTTGAAAGATTCCTCCGCTCAAGAAAATACAGAGTTAAAGCAAACAAGGAACAGTCAGAATCCTGGAACAATCCCTGTGGAGTCCCCCAAGGTTCCCCACTATCTCCAACACTCTTCAACCTTTACATCGCCACACTTAGCACATGCTTATATGAAATAGGCATAACTTCATACAGCTATGCAGATGACATTACCATCCTCCTGCCTTTCGACCAAACCAACCCCAACACAACGAACAAACTACACATTGCACTAGAAACAGTATCAAAATGGATGAGAGACCACAAACTAAAGCTGAATCAAGATAAAGCCAACTTCTTACTTTTAGAAAAAAACAAATCCCCAACCATAACAAACCTAAGCAGCCCAACCTAAAACTGTTGGGAATAATGATAGACAAAGGCTGCACCATGCAACTTCAAATAAGCAAAACATAGAAACATAGAAAAAGACGGCAGAAAAGGGCTATAGCCCACCAAGTCTGCCCATTCCAAATACCCGCCCTCTGGTTTCACTCCCCTAGGGATCCCCTGTGAATATCCCATCTTCTCTTAAAGTCCGACACGCTGTTGGCCTCAATCACCTGCAGTGGGAGTTTGTTCCAATGATCCACCACTCTTTCAGTGAAGAAGTATTTTCTGGAGTCACTATGGAACTTCCCTCCCCTGATTTTCAGCGGATGCCCCCTGGTGGTCGAGGGTCCCATGAGGTAGAAGATATCTTCTTCCGACTCGATACGGCCCGTGATGTACTTAAATGTTTCAATCATGTCACCCCTCTCTCTTCGTTCCTCAAGTGAGTACAGCCTCAGTTTATTCAGTCTTTCTTCATACGTGAGATCCTTGAGCCCCCAGACCATCTTTGTGGCCATTCGCTGAACCGACTCGATTCTCTGCACATCCTTCCGGTAGTGTGGTCTCCAGAATTGAACGCAATACTCCAAGTGAGGCCTCACCATGGACCTGTACAGCGGCATCATAACTTCAGGTCTCCTGCTGACAAAACCTCTACGGATACAACCCATCATTTGCCTTGCCTTGGAGGTAGCTTTCTCCACTTGATTTGCAACCTTCATGTCATCACTAATGATCACCCCTAGATCACGTTCCATCGTGGTCCTGGCCAAGGTCTCACCATTTAGTATGTAAGTTCTGTGCGGGTTTTTCTTACCCAGGTGCATTACCTTACACTTTTTAGCATTGAAGCCTAGTTGCCATGTTGCCGACCACCGTTCAAGCAGTAGTAGATCTTGCGTCATATTATCAGGCAAAATGCTTTTACCTACTATGTTGCAAAGTTTGGTGTCGTCGGCGAACATTGATACCTTTCCTCTAAGTCCTTGGGTCATATCTCTTATGAATAAGTTGAATAGAATCAGGCATCGCAACCATGCGTAACCTAAGTCAAATCCGAAAATACTTCAAGAACGAACAATTCAAACTCTTGGTGCAAGCGCTAATCCTAGGACTCCTGGACTATTATAACAACTTATACCTGTCATGCCCAACCAACATGCTAAAACAATTACAAACAGTCCAAAATACAGCTCTTACACTGATTTACTCCCTGAAAAAATATGACCACATTACCATCACTTTCCGAGATTCACACTGGCTCCCAGTACAAGCACGCAAACAATACAAATTCTACTGCACCCTATTCAAAGCCCTCAATGGAAATGGACCAAGCTATCTGAGCAACCGCCTAATCAGGAAAAACACATCCAGACCAAAGAGAACTTATGCACACTTTACCCCCCCCAAAGGTATACAAAGCAAAAAAATATATGATGGACTATTAGCCACCAGAGCAGCGAAACTAGACCACCACCTCTCCAATCTGCTGACTATGATGCCCAACTACAAAACATTCAGGAAAGAACTTAAAAACTTTTCTATTCAAGAAATTTGTCAAATGATCTAACTAAACCTGATCGAACCTCCACAGATCCCGACACATACTACATCTATTAACCATGTATTCTCCCTGGAAATGCCCAGGCCAACTCTTGTTGTAAACCACCTAGAACTGAAAGATATTTGCAGGATAGCAGACACCAATGTAATGTAATGTAAAATGGTAAAACCAGAGGGCATAATATGAGGTTGAGGGGTGGTAGATTCAAGAGTAATGTTAGGACATTCTTCTTTAAGGAGAGGGTGGTTGATTCGTGGAATGCGCTCCCGAGGTAGTGAAAAAGAAAATGGTGACCGAGTTCAAACAAGCATGGGGTGAACACAGAGGATCTCTAATCAGAAAATAATGGGTATAAACTGAAGGAACTAAGGCCATTAAATGGGCAGGCTTGCATGGTCTGTCTTCTGGTTTCAATGACTGGGATGATTAAGATGGGCTGGAGTGAGCTCTGATGGAGACTCCAGTAGATGGAACTAATTTTATTGGGAAGGGCTATGGGTTTCTGGTCCAGAAATATCTAAGAAAAAGGATCATTTAAACTAATTTATGGAGCATGTATGTTTGGGCAGACTGCATGGATCACTTGGGTCTTGGGGGGTTAGCGCCTGAGGAAAGGATCTGGGTGTCATCGTAAACAATACGATGAAACCTTCAGCCCAATGTGTGGCAGCAGCCAAAAAAGCAAACAGGATGTTAGGAATTGTTTTAAATGGGATGGTTAACAAGACTAAGAATGTTATAATGCTCCTGTATCATAAGAACATAAGAATTTTGTTGCTGGGTCAGACCAGTGGTCCATCGTGCCCAGCAGTCTGCTCACGTGGTGGCCTTTAGGTCAAAGACCAGTGCCCTGAGTCTAGCCTTACTTGCATACATTCTGGTTTAGCAGGAACTTGTCTAACTTTGTCTTGAATCCCTGGAGGATGTTTTCTCCTATAAAAGCCTCCGGAAGAGCATTCTAGTTTTCTACCACCCTCTGGGTGAAGAAGAACTTCCTTACATTTGTATGGAATCTATCCCCTTTCAACTTTAGAGAGTGCCCTCTCGTTCTCTCTACCTTAGAAAGGGTGAACAACCTGTCCACGTGGGATCCCTACGGGGGTCGATACTGGGTCATTAGCACTCAGACTTGATGGGGTGGGTCAGAAGAGTGGGCAGACTTGATGGGCTGTAGCCCTTTTCTGCCGTCATCTTTCTATGTTTCTATGTTTACTAAGTCTATTCCCTTCATTATCTTGAATGTTTCGATGTCTCCTCTCAGCCTCCTCTTTTCAAGGGAGAAGAGGCCCAGTTTCTCTAATCTCTCGCTGAAAGGCAACTCCTCCAGCCTCATAACCATTTTAGTCGCTCTTCTCTGGACCCTTTCGAGTAGTACTATGTCCTTCATCTACAGCAACCAGTACTGG
The DNA here is from genome assembly GCF_902459505.1 of Geotrypetes seraphini. Taxonomy (NCBI): domain Eukaryota; kingdom Metazoa; phylum Chordata; class Amphibia; order Gymnophiona; family Dermophiidae; genus Geotrypetes; species Geotrypetes seraphini. The sequence continues at coordinate 189,907,433 of NC_047091.1, read as the reverse complement.
ACATAATATTCCAGGTGGGGGTGTACCATGGCCCGGTACAGCGGCACGATAACCTTCTCCGATCTGTTTGTGATTCCCTTCTTAATCATTTCTAGCATTCCATTTGCCCTTTCCGCCACTGCAGCATATTGCGCAGACGGCTTCATTGACTGTCTACCAGTACTCCCAAGTCTATTTCATGCATCACCTTACAATTATCCACGTTAAACCTCATTTGCCATGTCACAGCCCATTTCTCGAGCGTGTTTATGTCATGTTGCAGGTCTTCGCAATCCTTCTGTGTCTTCACTGCTTTGAATAACTTTGTATTGTCTGCAAATTTAATCACCTCGCTCGTCGTACCAATTTCCAAGTCGTTTATAAATATGTTGAAGAGCACGGGTCCAAGCACCGAACCCTACGGCATTCCACTCATGACGCTTTTCCAGTCCGAGTATTGTCCATTTAACTCCACTCTCTGTTTAAGAACATAAGAACTGCCACTGCTGGGTCAGACCAGTGGTCCATCTTGCCCAGCAGTCCGCTCACACGGTGACACTCTGGTCAAAGACCAGCACCCTAACTGAGACTAGCCCTACCTAAGTACGTTCCGATTCAGCAGGAACTTGTCTAACTTTGTCTTGAATCCCTGGAGGGTGTTTTCCACTATGACAGTTTTTAATCCACGTGAGTATTTCACCCTTGATTCCATGGCTCACAATTTTTTGAAGTAGTCGTTCATGCAGAACCTTGTAGAACGCTTTCTGAAAATCCAGATATACAATGTCGACCGGGTCACCTTTGTCTATCTGCCTGTTTACCCCGTTGAAGAAGTGCAGCAAGTTTGTCAAGCAAGATCTTCCTTTGCTGAAGCTGTGCTGGCTGGTCCTCATCAGATTGTGTCTGTCAAGGTGATCAATGATGCGGTCCTTTATCAGCGCCTATACCATCTTTCCCGCTACCGAGGTCAGACTCACTGGTCTGTAGTTTCCTGGTTCTCCCCTCGAACCTTTCTTGAAGATCGGCATAACATTTACCAATGTCCACTCTTCCAGAATTCTTTCCGATTTGATCAACAGATTGGCTATTAGTTGCAGCAGTTCAGCTATAGCCCCTCTCAGTTCCTTGACTACCCTCGGATGGATGCCATTCAGTCCCAGGGATTTATCGATTTTAAGCCTATCAATCTTCCTGCATACCTCTACTAGACTGACCGTCAAACCTGTCTGTTTCCTGTCTTCATTCCTGCGTATAGCCTGTCAGCTTCCGGTATGTTGCGTGTATCCTCTTCGGTAAATACAGACGCAAAAAATGTGTTTAGTTTGTCGGCGATGGCTTTGTGCTCCTTTAGTACTCCCTTTATTCCATGCATGGTCATCCAAGGTGCGCTCTCATCTGGAGTACTGCATTCAATTCAGGTCTCCTTATCTGAAGAAAGATATAGTAGTGCTAAAAAAGTTCAAAAAGAGCAACCAAGATAAAGGAGATGGAAATCCTCTCGTATGAGGAAAGACTAAAAAAGTTAGGGCTTTTTAGCTTGGAAAAGAGACAGCTAGGAGAAGTCAGAGTGGTGTAGAACGGGTACAAGTGGATCAATTTTTCACTCCGTCAAAAATTACAAAGACTAGGGGACACTTGAAGTTACAGGGAAATACTTTTAAAAGCAATAGGAGGAAATTTTTTTTCGCTCAGAGAATACACTTCTCCCTCCGTATTCGTGGTTTCAGCAATCGCGGTTTGGATTATTCACGGTTTTTAGCTTGCTGGCTCCTCCCCCCAAATTACATCAGCTTGCATAGAAAAATCGCCAATTCCAAGCATGTACAAAGAAAATTGCTGATTCCCAGCCTCTCCTTCAGGAACAGGCCAGGTCTCCCACCAACTTATTCGTGGTTTCACCCTATTCAATATGAAAAAGTTATTCGCGGTTTTTCTGTATTTGCTGTTCTGTTAATTCCCTATCACAGAGAGTACGGAGGGAGAAGTGTAGTTAAGCTCTGGAACATATTGCCAGAGGTTGTGGTAAGAGCGGATAGCGTAGCTGGTTTTAAGAAAGGTTTGGTCAATTTCCTGGAGGAAAAGTCCATAGTCTGTTATTGAGAAAGAAATGAGGGAAGCCACTGCTTGCCCTGGATCGGTAGCATAAAATATTGCTACACCTTGGGTTTTGGCCAGGTACTAGTGACCTGGATTGGCCGTGAGAACGGGCTACTAGGCTTGATGAACGATTGGTCTGACCCAGTAAGGCTATTCTTATGTTCTTACCGGGGAAACCGCTGCTTGCCCTGGATCGGTAGCATGGAATGTTGCTACTCTTTGGGTTTTGGCAAGGTACTAGGGTCCTGGGTTGGCCACCATGAGAACAGGCTACTGGGTTTAGGACAGTGGTCCAAAACACTGGCCATAAGGTCATCCAACCCTTTCCCAAAAAGTATTTGAACCTTAAAAGAGAGTCTGCTTAGTCGTCTTAGAGGCAAGTCACCAGTCCAGTAGTGAATCCAGAGTGTTTTGCAAGCTGAGACTGAATAAGCTGAAACTTTGACTAGAATCCCAAGTTTATATAAGTTATCAACGACATAATCCACCCTCTCAAGCACCAGCTGGGAGCAGGCGTCGTCCTCTGTAAAAGGGTCTCAACATAACCTAATGTGACAAGCACATGCCACAAAGGTGGTAACTGCCGTGGCCTTAATACCTGAAGAAGCCACGTCAAAACACTCTTTAAGACAAAGTTCACCCGACGGTCCTGAGAATTTTCCAGCATCAGTCCGCCTTCACTCGGAAGAGAGTTTGCTTGGTCACCTGAGCAACCGCCGAATCCACCTTTGGCTGCACAAAAAGCTGCTGAAAATCTGACACCATAGGATAAGGCTTAGCCATGGTCTTAGCTTGAAAGACTTTCAGAAGTCTCCCACTGCTCAGTAAACAGAGTTGAGATATCTGGATGTGAAAGAAGGGATGAGTAATAGAACGACGCATGATGGTACATGGAGACATGAATGGCTGAGCCTCAAAGTTCAGTTCCTTTATGGTGCCCACTATAAAATGGTGAACAGAGGCTGACAAACAGTCGGCAAACAGAAAGTCATCAACCCCATCAGGGTCCTCCAAGATCACTTGGCTACTGGTGTTGCAAGGGTATCAATGTTATCCAGGTAGGATGCAGTAACCATAATATCAGCTCGCCAGTTAAGGGAGTCCTGGTCCAGGATAGGGGCACTGGGGACTTGAATAAGGGCCTCTGTAAACAAAGAACCTGGCATAGAAATTTGTGGTGCATCCACTGACTGCACCACATGGGTCAGGTCTGTAAGAAAGGCACCCCACATGAGCTGAACAAATTCCAGGAAAAAGCCACATCTCTAGGGTGGTATCAGCTCTCTGTGAGGCCAAGTCAAGGGCTGCAAGAGGTCCCCAGACTCTGTACACCTGCGCTTCATGCCACCACCAAAAACAGGCACTAGAGATTTTCTGCCCATTTCCCAGATCTATACAGGTTCCCCAGGTCTGGATGACCCGGAGGAGGCAAGGCCCATAGCTCCCGCCCCCTCCCCTTGCATAACGTGGCATGCAATATATGGACGCTCTTCTGGCAGCCAAGCTACACAATTCACACATGAATTCAAGTCTATGGGGGTGGGGGAGTCCATCCCAGGTGATTTTAATTGAGGTGTTGTGAGATAGAAAAATGAAGTTTAAAAATAGATCAGTAAAAATCCAAGATAGCCATCACTGCCAGGAAATTTGCACCTGCAACACCTTGGGGAGACTGAACTAAAGGTAAAAAAACAGCAATTTAAAGTTTTTAGGGGTGATAGACCTGAAAACCAGTTTTTCAGACCTCCCCCCTCCCCCCCGATTCTCCCATAGGAAGCAATGGAGGTATACTTACAGTCTCCAAAGTGCCTACCTGGCAGCTCTGTCAATGCTGCTGCTGAAGCAAAGGGAAAGGAACATCTGCCACAAATTTTTCTTTTAACAGTCCAATTTTCAGGATTTTTGGGCTGCCAGTCTGACAGACCCCCAACCTCCATGTCCACAGAATCTCTTCACGTGACTCGGGGGGGGGGGGGCGACACAGCCTGCACCCTGATACCCCAAGGGCTCTTACAATGGGTGCGAACAGCCTGCGTTTAAACCTCTGACAAGGTCTAGAGGTAAGTACACTCCCAGGGAGAGACAGACATCGAGCTCCCAAAGCGGCACACAGCAGGCTGGCTCCACAAGTAAACCTGAAGCTTGCCTTGTGGAGCAGCAGTCCAATTCTGCGGAACTGTGTCCTTTCCCAGGCAGAGAACCCCTCCAAAGAGGTCTCAAGGCACCAAAGCCACCGAAAAAAATGACAACTTTTAGCAAAATGATAAAAAAGTACCAGAGTAGAAAGACTTCTGCATGGTTAATTTGCAGATATGAAAAACTACAGGAGACTGTTTTCCTCTGCTAAATGGGAGGAGCAGTGCAGAGAAAAGTCTGAGGATTTCTGCAAGACCCGGTTCACCAGCAGAGGTGAAACACCTTTAGTATGGATTCTGGAAGTGACAACAGTTTTGTTATGATATTCATTTACAAACTTTAGAAAATGGTGCAGACCCAAAGAATTTACCATGGTTTAGGACCAGATATTTTGCTAGTAGTATTAGTACCATGTTTCCCGAAAATAAGACAGTGTCATATTAATTTTGGGCCCAAAAAATGCACTAGGTCTTATTTTCGGGATATGCACATGATCATCTCTCCCTTCCTCTCCTTCACCCCAGTTCTTCCTCTTTCCTTTCTCTCCCCATGTGCAGCATCTTTTCTCCCCACCAATCCCCCTGTGCAGAAATTTGCCCAGCTTCTATCCTTCCCACCCTCCCATCTCTCGTGCAGAACCCTTGATCACCCTATACCCCCCCACCATCACACAGCCAAACCCTTGCTGACCCTCCATCCTTCCCTCCCTCCCCACCGACCGCGAGCGAGCCTTACCTTGATCCAAAGCAGCGTCGGGCCAGCAGCACTCTAAACAGGCTGCTTCAGCCTTGTCTGTCGGGGAATTCAATTTGCTGCGTTACTGCTGCTTTGGATCAAGGTAGGGCTCGCTTGTGGTCGGCGGGGAGGAATGGAAGGTCAGCAGGGGTTTGGCTGCGTGGTGGTGGGGGGGGGGGGAGCGGCAGGGGAGGGGTTTGAAGTTGCTGCTGGTGAATCCCGGGACTAGGGCTTATTTTTGGGGTAGGTCTTATTTTCATGGAAACACTTCAGTAACTGTTGCTCAATGCTTTTCTACAAAGTGCTGTTCTCTGTGTCTTAATTTTTTAAAACTTTATAATTTTTATTAGTACAAATGCAAAATTAGTGTTGAAACTTATCGCAAAGATGTCTAGTCTTTAGATTTCTCACCAGGATCACCCAAATTTCTAATCTCAGTTTATATTCAAGTCAACATTTTTTTTCCTCCTTTTTTGAGAGAAAAAGGTCTCTTTGGTTTATATTCGAGTATATACAGCATATATTTTTGATCGTTATTTGCTGATGGTGGGAATTTCTCATACACTGGTGCTTGTAAATAAATAAATTCTGAGCAGCCATGGAGCAGGCAATGGGCTGCCATAACTTCATAATCTTCTGTAATCATCTCCTATGCATTCTTACAAAAAGAGGAAGGGGCATAGCCACGTTACCAGTAGGACTCAAATGCCCACCTTCAGGAACTTGTGCACGTAACCAGTCTACATTTAAGGACAGAGCAGATGTGTTAGTGGTGGAGAGGGTGGGCAGAAAGAATTAAGTACTAGTTCTTGCTTATTTGATATATCACATGGGGTCCATAATTGACACCATCAGAGCCAATTGAAGAGGAAGCTGGCTTGGGTGAGCAGGAGGTAAAAGGAATGGTGCTGAATTTTGAAGCTACCTAGGCAGCTAGAATGAGAATATCCGATATACTGACTTTGTGGTTACAATCAAAATGGTTTAAATATATTCAGGTTCTTATTTTGTACCTGGGCCATCCTCTTTCCCTGACTGAATCAAGCCAAAGGCCCATCTATCCCAGTATCCTGCTTTCAACAATGGCCAGACAAGGTCACAAGTACGTGGTAAGGTCCCAAAAAATAGCAAGATTTCATGCTACTTAATCCTAAGAATAAGCAGTGGCTTTCTCCAAGTCCATCTTAATAATGGTTTTATACACTTTATCACCAGAAATCTGTCCAAATCTTTTTTTTTTAATCCAACTACATTAACTGCTTTTATCACTTGCTCCTGGTATATACAAAGAGTAACAAAAATATTTTCTTTGTTTTAAAGTGAATGAAACTTCATGGAATGTCCCCTAGTTTTTGTCTACTCTTTCCAAAAATCAGTCGATCCACACTGATTTCTTCCATTCAGGATTTTTGAAACCTCTGGGTTAGCTAAGCTTGTATTCCTCCTATCCATTTAGTGATGGGGCAATGTATGTGAAGGAAGGCTGCCTTCTATGCTCTACAAATATATTATTCTTCTGTTTTGCATTCTTTTACATGCATTAAAATGCACTAAAAATGTAAGTAAAAAATGTTATCTTCATTGTATGCTAATAAATCCAAATACCATATATATGCAAATATAAGTTGATCCAAATATAAGACGAGACCCCCATTTTTCACCAAAAAAGGAGGATAAATGGTTGACTTGAATATAAGACCGGGGCTTAATATTCAAGTGTCATGCCCTGCCAGGATCTGCACCAAGTGTCCTCTCCCTCACGCCCTCCCCTGTCAGACTGCACTCAAGCCCTCTTCCCTCCCTGCCCTGCAAAGCTCTGCAATCAACCCCCTTCCCTCCCTAGCAGGCTATGCAGCCAGCCCCCTCTATGCCAGGCTAAGCAGCCAGCCTCCCTTACTACTTGCCAGACTCTGCACTGCACCCTGTCCCCCTCCCTGCCAGGCTCTGCATCCTGTCACACCCCTCCTCTTCCACCTCTGGTGGTCTAGTGGTAGGCCAGAACAGGAGAGATCTTTCTCGTCTCCTGGCCCGGCCCATACAAATAATTTTTTTTACCCCCCTCTCCGCCCGCGCATAACTTTTCCATTATCCCTGGTGGTCCAGCGGTGTATGGGCAGGACCGCACGCTCCTGCCCTGCTCACCTCCTTCCGGCCTCATGGCTCACACGAGCGAGCATCTCAAGCTCCCACACCTCTCGCTGAAGGCTGCCACCAGTTCTTGCGGGACATGGTGGCAGCCATTCAGCGAGAGGCGCAGGGCAGTGCGGAAGCTCGAGAATCTCGCTCCTGTGTGCCACAAGCCTGGAAGGAGGTGAGCAGGGCAGAACACGGCCCTGCCCATACACTGCTGGACCACCAGAGATAACAGAAAAGGTACACGGGGATGATGGAAGAAGGGAGTAAAAAAAATTATTTGTATTGGCCGGGCTGGGAGATAGGAGGGAATCTTTCCTGTCCCGGGCTATCAGAGGTCTGATTCAAGTCAGGGAGGGACGGGACGAGTGATGACCTGAATATAGGACGAGACCCCCATTTTTGGGCCCAAAAATCTCATCCTGTATTTGAGTATATACGGTACTTGAAATAAAACTTATTTAATAAATCTCCTTGCTTGTAAAACACAAATGGGTCTAGACTAAAGACAACTCAACTGCTCTATTTTGATATTACTAGACACTATTAACATTAATCTATAATAATAATATGCTAAGCGCGCATGCGCACTCTTATCCCGTGTTCCCTGAGTCCTGATCTGTTGGGATGTGGCCGGCAGAGTGCGCATGCGCGCTAAGGCGCATGAAAGGCGGTGTGGAGCAGCGTCTGCCAGGAGGAGGCCGCGGCGGCTTGAGGCGGTTGTCGGCGGAGGGCAGATGCTAACGCCTTCCCGGTCTCCTGAGCTGCATACTCACTGCCCCGATTGCCGGCTGACTGCCCCGATTGCCGGCTGTGGTGGCTGCTGCTGCGCTCAAGGTGAAACTGCCCAGTACCCCGAAAATAAAAGCAAAGGCACAGACAGCGATATGAACAGCTCAAAGAAGGCACTGGTGCAGCTCAGCCTGAAATGTAATTGCCCCCCCCCCCCCAGGGTGCAGGATCGCTTTAAAACCGGCAAACCCGTAGCCAGAGGAGCTTGATCCTAGCAGAGAGGATATGGGAGGGACAGGGAGAGGCAATGAATGAATGAATGAGGAGCTGTCACCTGTGGGGACTTCCTGCTGGAACAGGGGCCTCCTGCCACTGCTAAATGCTCTACCGGGTTGCAGAGACCCCGCCCCTGCACAACGGCCCTTCCCCCTTCTGCCGAGGCTTCGCGGAGAGACGCTGGTGAGGGCAGATGCTAAAGGAGGTAAGGGGTGCTGATGGACAGGGGGGGGCACAAAAAGGAAGGGAGGCGTACTGCTGGACAGGGGGAACAGGGATGGACAGGGGAAGAGGTATTGATGGATAGGGGGGGCAGAAAAAGGAAGGGAAGTGTACTGCTAATAGGGGGAGCAGGGTAGGGGAAGAGATGCTGATGGACGGAGGGGGGGCAGAAAAAGGAAGGGAGGTGTACTGCTGGACAGGGGGAGCAGGGATGGACAGGGGAAGAGGTGCTGATGGACAGGGGCGAGGTAAAACAAAGGGATAAGGGGATCAGTGAAGGGCTGGTGGTGGACACAGGGGAAGTAAAAGGAAGGGAGAATGGACAGGGGGAGCAGGCAAGGGGTGGTGATGGACAGCCAAGGAAAAAAAAAGACAGAAAGAAAGAAAGACAGAAATACAGAAGCGGCTAAGGAGAGAGAGAGAGAGAGAAAAAAAGAAAAAGAAATTAAGACAGACACACATACATATATTCTAGCACCCGTTAATGTAACGGGCTATAAGACTAGTATAAATATATCTTGCTTCAAAGAATGCACAAATAAAAAAAAAACAAACCACCTTCAAATTCCCAACTCAGACTCTTGTTATCTCACCTTATTTAGTGTTCTTAGGTCTTCCATGATCTGTTCATCTGTAAGAAGATAATTTAACTGGGGTGTTCAACATTAAGGTGCAAAAGTTATAATGGTTTATTCTTCCCCACTCCCTGCCACCCACATTATCTACAGGTGGATTACTTAAATGCTTTTTACAAAAGATGTTCTCCCATCTTGTGTCTATGGTAAAATAGTTTAAAAAGTAAGGCTTATGCTGCAATAACGTTGGTCACGCGTTCAGCAAAACGCTGCTACTGTGTTTCCCCCAAAATAAGACAGTGTCTTATATTCATTTGGAGCCCAAAAAAAGGCACTAGGTCTTATTTTTGGGTAGGGCTTATTTTTTTCATGTACATGATCATCTCTCCCTTCCTCTCCTTCATCCCAATTCTTCCTCTTTGCTTTCCCCCCACATGTGCAACATCTTTCCTCCCCTCTCACCCATTCCCTTGTGCCTTCCCTCTGCAGCATCTTTCTATCCCTCTATCCCCCTGTGTAGCAGAACCCTTGCCCAACTTCCATCCTTCCCTCCCTCCCATCCCTCGTGCAGAACCCTTGAGCACCCACTACACAGCCAATAACCCTCTATCCTTATCTCCCAACCCATCCCCGCCAACCGCGATCATAAATACTTTGCTGCAGAGGAGCGTTGGGCCAGCAGCACTCACAGGCTGTTTCGCGGCCTTCTCGCTGGGGCAAAATACTTACCTACATGATCAATCCATGTTAAATAATCACGGATTTTGATGAACCTTTGTATGCTGAATCTTACATGACTCAAACAAACTTTGGTAAAGTTTAATATTCACCAGAAGAATACTTGTGGACATATAGCTTTTTGTTTGATACCATACTGCAACCATATATAGAATGAACCTTTTCTAGTGACGCTATATCCTTTTTTGAGATAAGAAGACCAGAACTGAATACAATACGAAATGTAAGATCACACTATTGAGCAACAAAGAGGAATTATAGCATTCTTAAATCTTGATTGTAGCAGGTTTCCGGGTCTTGCCGCATCTGTGTAGAAAGAACATGCCATCATGCTGTAGGGAATAGACTTCGTAGATAAAGACAGACTGTTCACACTCTCCAAGGCAGGGAGAACGAGAGGGCACTCTCTAAAGTTGAAAGTGGATAGATTCCATACAAACGTAAGGAAGTTCTTCTTCAGTCAGAGTGGTGGAGAGCTGGAATGCTTTCCGGAGTCTGTTGTAGGGGAAAACACCCTCCAGGGTTTCAAGACTAAGCTGGACAAGTTTCTTGTTAAACTGGGAGGTACGCAGGTGAGGCTGGACTCATTTAGAACACTGATCTTTGGCCTGGGGGCTGCCACTTGAGCGGACTGCTGGGCAAGATGGATCACTGGTCTGACCCAGCAGCAGCAGTTCTTATGTTCTTTCTTCAGGGTATGCTGTGAGGTCTGCAGTGTAGTCTTTATATATAGTGAGTTTACAGACCTGATTGAGAACAGGGCAGTCTGTGGGTCAAGAAATTTGGATTTTTGGCAGGAAAGTTTGTTGGGTTGACCTGATTGAGAACAGGGAAGGCTGTTGGTTAGAATTTGAATTTTGGCGGGAAAGTTCATTGGCAATCCAAGTTTGAAAGTTGAGTATTGGCGGGAGCGTTCAGGACCCAATTTTTACTATCTGGAGCGAGGGTCTGAGGTCCCACTTTTCAAATTCTGTCAGGAAAGATGCAGTAAAAACGCGTTTGTCCTCAGCCCCAGTTCTTTTTGCACTAAGTTTCTTTTGGATGAGAGGTTACCATGTTTTGTTTATGGAGAGCCCTTTATCTGAATTGAAGTTTTTAGGGTGTCTTGCAATTTCTATTGCCTCTTTGATTCTTCTGGCCACCAGCGGTCTTCTTTCTCCAGGGCTTTTGTGTTTTCAAATCTAATTGTATGACCAGTTTCCCTGGCATGAAGGGCTACAGCTGATTTTTCTATGTTGCAACTTCCACATTTCCCTGTGTCATTAGTACCTACATGTAATAATAATAATAATAATAACTTTATTCTTATATACCGCCATGTACTATCACAGCATTGAATATATAAGCAAAACAAGTGAAACTTGGTGATCTTATACAACTGTTTACAAATTATGCAATGGAACTAATGCAGATTTTCATTTTTTGAAACTGAAGTACATAAAAAGCCTCAGATTGGACCAAGAAAATGGACATGCTAAAAAATTTCTTTTAAAAAATTTCTTTATTCATTTTTAAATCAAACAAGTGCACATAAATATATCATAAATTGATTTCAATATAGCATTTTAAAATCTAACACATAAAATCTAATAGACCATTAATGATAAAACCTTCTTTGGCCCCTGTAAAATTTAGTCTATTATTTTGTGACTTGATCTTTTTTTCAAATATGCAATTTCAGCTTACAAGCTAATCTCATTACAATTTCACTTTAAATTTTGTGATTTTTCAAAAAAATGTAAAAAAAGTGGATATTTTTAACCAACTTTCGCAAAAAAGTAATCTAGAAAAATTTTCAAACTCTATTAGAAACTGCATAAGAACATAAGAATTGCCACTGCTGGGTCAGACCAGTGGTCCATTATGCCCAGCAGTCCGCTCATGAGGTGGCCCTCTGGTCAAAGACCAGCGCCCTAACTGAGACTAGCCCTACCTGCATACATTCTGGTTCAGCATGAACTTGTCTAACTTTGTCTTGAATCCCTGGAGGGTGTTTCCCCTATGACAGATTCCAGAAGAGCATTCCAATTTTTTACCACTCTCTGGGTGAAGAAGAACATCCTTATGTTCGTACAGAATCTAACCCCTTTCAATTTTAGAGAGTGCCCTCTTGTTCTCCCTACCTGTCCTTATCTACTAAGTCTATTCCCTTCAGTACCTTGAATGTTTCAATCATGTCCCCTCTCAATCTCCTCTGTTCGGGGGAGAAAAGGCCCAGTTTCTCTAATCTTTCAATGTACGGCAACTCCTCCAGCCCCTTAACCATTTTAGTTGCTCTTCTCTGGACCCTTTCGAGTAGTACCGTGTCCTTCTTCATGTACGACAACCAGTGCTGGATGCAGTATTCCAGGTGAGGGTGCACCATGGCCCGGTACAGCGGCATGATAACCTTCTCCGATCTGTTCGTGATCCCCTTCTTTATCATTCCTAGCATTGTGTTCACCCTTTTCGCCGCTGCCGTGCATTGCGCGGACATCTTCATTGACTTGTCGATCAGAACTCCCAAGTCTCTTTCCTGGGAGGTCTCTCCAAGTACCGCCCCAGACATTTTTGTTACCAACATACATCACTTTACACTTATCCACGTTGAACCTCATTTGCCATGTCAATGCCCATTTCTCCAGCTTGATTATGTCACATTGCAGATCTTCACAATCCCCCTGTGTCTTCACTACTCTGAATATTTCAAACCCTATAAAAAAGAGGCTTTGTTTTTCAACTCCAGCAAATAATGCCAAAAAATAATGGTCAAAGTTTAACAAGCCACTGTAGACTTATAGCATAAGACCATAATAGCCTTACTGGGTCAGACTCATAGTTCATCAAGTCAAGTAGCTCTTTCTCACAGTGGCCAATCCAGGTCAAAACCCAAAGTACAGTATAGCAATATTCCATTCTACCAATACAGGGCAAGCAGTGGCTTCCCTCATGTCTCTCAATAACAGACTATGGACTTTTCCTCCAGGAACTTGTCCAAACCTTTCTTAAAACCAACATATCTTTCAATGTTTATGATACCTATATAACCCCCTTCTTTACAAAGCCATGCTAGCGTTTTTTAGTTCTAGCTGCCGTGATAACAGCTCTGACACTCATAGAATTCCTATGAGCATCTGAGATGTTACCGCTGCAGCTGGCGCTATAAACGCTAGCATGGCTTTGTAAAGGAGGGGGTAAATGTATAATGCTATCTATATATGTTTGCTTTATATGTTTGACACAACAGCTTACAAATTCTAAAAATTTAGCAAGCAGAACAAAGGTTTATCATATTGCTGTTTATGATCTAATAAGCAGAGAATTAATTTAGCTTATTGCTATATTACCATTTGTACTAGGTAGACATTGTTATTGAGACGATTCCTTTTCATCTCAGGGCCTACTCTATTTTCAAGAATTCTTTCCTGATTAGATTCATACATATTTAGATTATGTTATCTAGCAATTAATTCATAATGAAAACAAGTGATGGTTCTTAGTAACATGCATCGTTGGAAGAAAATAGTCAAAGTGTCAAGACTTATTTTATTGCAAAAATGTTGGGTTCAAATTGGTACACAATTATTAGCAGATAAGTCACTACTTAACGTATATATACTCGAATATAAATCAAGAGTTTTGGCCCAAAATATGCCCCAAAAATGAGGTTCTCAGTTTAGATTCGAGTATCCTTTGGATGATGGTGTTTTTTTCCTCCCCATCCAATGAGCAACAATGCTAATTTCCATCCTTCCAGGTGCCCAGCACTGCTATCCTCCACCCTTTTCCCATGACCAGCACTACTCTTCTCCCCCCCCCCCCCCGATGACTAGCACTGTTATCCCTACTGATGCCCAGCACTGCTATCGTCCACCCCCTTCTCATGATCAGCACTGCTCACTCTTCAACCCCCTCCCGATGACCAGCACTGCTATCCCCACTGATGACCACTGCTATGTCCTGCTCCCCCCTCTGATGACCGGCACTCCTATCCTCCACTACCTGTTCACCCCTGCCCCAGACCAACAACACTTTCCTGCAGCCAAACGCAACTTCAATGCTCCGGCTGCTCGTAGGAAAGAAATTTAGAAATTGCCCGCCACAAAGGTAAGGGCCTGGCAGGGAGGAGGAAAGGTGGGGTGGAAAGAAACAGACGTTGAAGGGAACTGGGGAAGAGAGACAGAACTAGCAGTTGGACAGTCTACTCTAGTACAGGGGTAGGCAATTCCAGTTCTCAAGAGCCACAGGAAGGTCAGGTTTTCAGGATGAATATGTATGAGATGGATTTGCATGCACTGCCTCCTTGAGATGCAAATCTATCTCATAAGAACATAAGAAATGGCTTCACCGGATCAGACCCTAGGTCCATCCAGTCCGGCGACCTGCACTTGCGGAGGCCAAGCCAAGTGTTCCCTGTTGAGAAACCTTGTTTACTCGTATCCCTCAATGTGATTTGCGAGAATGTGTGCATCCAACTTGTCCTTGAATCCCGGAATGGTGGTCTCCATCACGACCTCCTCCGGGAGTGCGTTCCAAGCGTCCACCACTCGTTGTGTGAAGTAGAATTTCCTGATATTTGTCCTGGGCCTGGTGCCCCTCAGCTTCAGTCCATGCATATTTATTGTGGATATTCTGAAAATCTGACCTGCCTGTGGCTCTCAAGGATTTTAATTGCATACCCCTGGTCTAGTCAAACCATAGAATGTGTCTGGTGTCAAGTCTACATTGACCTGATTGAAGAAATGAAGAAAAAAAAACTTGAATATCCAATAGACCAAAAAATATTCAAATATTGACTCTGGCACCAAGAGGTTGGTCAATAAAAGCTACAGGATTAGAGTTTGGAGTTTCAGAACATGTGGTAAAGATGGCCTGAAATATCAAGGAAGATCAGGGTATTTGTGCCTTGTCTGACCTGAAAGTCAGCAAGCAATTGCCAAAAGTAGTAGTTAACAGAATACAATAATTTTACAAAGGTGACAAATTCAGCAGAATGTGTCCTGGCAAGAAAGATCCACTCAATATAATATTACCCCGGCTATATATCACATCCCCATATTAATAACAGGATGGTTATGAAAGAACATTTTGATACTCAATCCTCAGAGGGAAATTGTACCCGTTGGCTCAAGTGTATGAATACACTGAACCCACTCTTCACGGGATCTCATAGGATCAAAATATATCTTATTATGCGGAGCGCCCGGTGTTGGAAGGTTGCGCACCGGGGGCAAGTTTCTGCTGGATGGTCGGCCCCCAGGCAGAGGATGCACCAGCGATGCGGGTCTGTGAGTGATAGAAGACGCTCGCACCCGGTGCACTTTTTAAAGCCCGAAACGGGCCGGGACATAGGAATTTCAGGCGACCGCGGCCAATCAGGCCACGTGGCCGCGACGACCCGGGAGCCCCCAGATCGCGAGAAAAAAGCACGTTAAGCGCGATGAGCAGGAACAAACAAAACGCACAGCGACTTTGAACAGGAAAAGATAAAAAATCGCGGTGTAAGAAGGCACTTGGGGCAGAGCTAAGAAAAAAACATGTCTTCTTAGCACTGCGGAAAAAAACGAACTGGAGACCACGAGGAGGGGATGCGCCCTCTAGTGGAGCAGGAGGCACACATGCGTGGTACAGCACAGCAAGCTTGAATCTTCAATCAAGTTTGCTTGAGATGCTGTCCGCATCGGGGCTCTGTAGATGACGTCACCCACATGTGAGAATATCATGCCTGGGATAATCTAAAGTACTTAGAATAAGCAAAAGTACCAATAGACTAAAGGAGGAAAGGTCAAAATATGGCCTAATTGTTCAAAGCTTCCATAACAGAAAATAACATTCTCTAACAAGAGTGTTAATGTGAATATCAAATAATAAATTTCGATCAAAGTAGATTCCCAAAATTTTAATAACTGGTAGAATGGAATACGTTATCCTGTTTAAATTTATGGAATCTTCCTTGATCTTATTTGAAGGAGAAGCCAAGAAAAATTTTGTTTTGTCCGGATTAAGTTTCAGTCTGATATCTTTCATCCATGTTTCTACAGCTTCTAAAATAGTGTGCATGAATTGTAAAGTATCCTTTGAGAAAGCTACAATAGGAATTACTATTGTAATGTCATCTGCATAACTGTAGAACTCCAAGGGAAGAAAGCTCAATTCCCAAAGGGGTTAGATATAGGTTGAAAAGTGTGGGCGCTAATGGAGAACCCTGGGGCACCCCACACAGATTTATCCATTTAGGAGAAAAAGAATAGTCAGAATGAACCTGGTAAATACGACTTTCCAGGAAACCCCTAAACCAATTAAGGACATCACCCTTTCTGTAAAAATGTATTTCCTTAGATTACTCCTGAGCCTATCACCATCCTATGCCCGCTCACTTCATGCACTTTTATGACTTGTTCATACCTCCCCTCTCACCTTTCCTCCAAAATATAAATATTGGTATCTATGAGTCTATCCTCAAATGCCTTATGATGAAGACCACCGACCATTTTAGTAGCCTTCCTCTAGACTGACCCCATCCTGTTTATATATCTTTTTGAAGATGCGATCTTCAGACTTCTACACAATATTCTAAATGAGGTCTCACCAAAGTCTTATGCAGGGGCATCAATACCTCCTTTTTCCTACTGGCCATTCCTCTCCCTGTGCACCCTAGCATCCTTCCAGCTTTTGCTGTTGCCTTTTCAACCTATTTGGACATCTTTTTTTTTTAATTTTAAAGATTTTTATTTAATTTTGAATAAAGTATACAAAACAGCATGAAGTGAATATCAGCATACACAAGAGTACAATATACAACAATAAGATAGAAAAGTACTACCAGCTCTAAAAGCAAATCACAACATCATACCTAAGAACTATAAACCAGATACCCACGCACAAACTGTATCCCACCCTCCATCACACTATAACATGATCCCAACATGAGACATCTCCCTGTTTCTTCAGGAAGCCGTCCCAACAAAACAATCCCCCAAAAAACTTCCCCCCTCCCCCCAGCAGTAAACTTAAATCAAAGAGTCCACTTTGTCCATAATCAGAGACCAAGTCTGGGTAGTAGAAAGATAGTATCCATGTTATTTTGCAATAGAGAGCTCCATTACACTCAAAGTATGAAGTTTCAAGGACCAAGCCAATAGGCTAGGCGGCTCCAATCGCTTCCAATGGCTATTTATCAAGCACTTGGCTGCTGCCAAACCCCACCGGCGAAGTTTAGTTTGCCAGGTATGTAAGCATATATTATGGAGGCCCAATAAACAGCCTTGTGGCGTAAAAGGAAGAAGGAGCTGCAACAATTGTGACAGAGTTCCCACCACCCTCTTCCAGAAAGGTTGCAAAAGTTTACATTCCCACCAAACATGGAGGAAAGTACCCAATTCCACCCCACATCTCCAACAGGTATCTGAGGCCCCCGAGTAAGGACTTTTTAAGCATTTTCCTGAATTAGAACACAGGAGGAAGCCTTATCCACCTCAATACATATCTGGGACCAGTCCCTGTCTGAAAAAGAGTAGTCTAGGTCCCTTTCCCAAGCTGTTTTATAGGGAGGATGGAAGGGAGTGGACCCCCTAAAATACTGATAAAGAACTGAGATGGACCGAGGCAAACCCCGCAACGCTATTCACAATTGTTCTAAATGAGTGGAAGAGTCCATAGTCCACCCATCCCACCCCTGAGAATGAATAAAATGCCTAAGTTATGCATAGGCTAAAAAGTTCCCCTTGGGCAGATCACAACTAGTTTGAAAAGCTTCAAAAGACACCAGGATCCCCTTGTGCAGAACACCCTGAAAAGTAAGTAGACCTGAGCCTTCCCAACGCAAGAAAACACCACTCTCTCTACCTGCAGGAAACTGTGGTTCATCATGCAGCGCCTCCAAAATAGAGGGTACCAAACCAGCACCCCATCTCCGCCGCGTCTCATACCACAAACGCAAGAGATGGGTAAGGAAAGGATTATCCTGACTCCCGAGCACCTCTCGTTCGGGAGAAGAGGTCCAAAGCCAAAACTTCAGGATATGAGGGCCCACAAAATGTTGTTCCATACGCACCACAGTCTTCGCCGCAGCTATATCCCAATTTAAGATAAGTCATAACTGTGCAGCCCGAAAATACCAAAACAAATTAGGTAGAGCTCGCCCCCCCACAGGATCTGGAGGACCACAAACCCTGTCTAGAAAGTCGAGGACATTTCCCCTGCCAAATAAACTGAAAAAATAAACCATGCAGTTGTTTCAAAACAGAGGAGGGGACCGGAATTGGCAAAGTTTGGAATAAAAACAATAAACGGGGTAAAACATTCATTTTGACGACAGCTATTCTGCCCCACCAGGACAACCACAACCCATGCCATCTTTGAAGATCCCCCAAATTTGCTGTACAATATGAGCATAGTTCAAAGCATATAACTGTGTAAGATCACTCAAAAGACGGATTCCCAAATATTTAATCACTCCCGACGCCCAATTGAATGGAAACATCCCCTGCAGGTGAAAGATATCCCTCTCAGTCAAAGTGACTCCCAAGCAGCTCAGATTTATCTATGTTGACCGTAAACCCAGACACAGCACCATATTCAGAGAAAAGCTCAATCAAGATAGGCAGGGAAAGCTCTGGATCACGCACATACAATAACACATCATCAGCAAATAGGGCAATACGATGTTCCTGTTCACCAACCCACACCCATCGCAGATGTAAATGTTCCCTAACACGAATAGCCATAGGCTCCATGGAAAGAGCAAACAAGAGGGGGGATAAAGGGCAGCCCTGACAAGTACCTCTAGCAATAGGAAAAAACGGCGTATATCCCCCATTAATATGAATGGAAGCACTAGGAGCCCGATAGAACGCCTGCATCCAAGCTAGAAAGAAATCTCCCAGGCCCATCCACTCCATCACTTGCCATAAAAATTCCAAGCCAACTTGATCAAAAGCCTTCTCTGCATTTATGGTTAAAAAGGCAACCTTATCTTGGGCTCGCTGGGCTGCCCATAACAGATGCAATGTCCTTCTAATGTTATCACTAACCTGGCGTCGCTGGATAAAACCCGACTGATCCATATGGATCAAGATGGGCAGGAGTCTCCCCAGCCTAAGAACTAGTACCTTGGCCAAAATTTTTGCGTCCGTGTTTAAAAGTGAAATGGGGCGATACGCCCCACAGCTCAACGGATCCCTCCCAGGTTTAGGCAACACAGAAATGCACACCTCTCCCATGGATGGTGGTAAAGACAGGTCCTCCTGCACCCCATTAGCAACCCGAACCAATAAGGGGGCCAAATCATCACGATATTGTTTATAAAAAGAGTTAGGATACCCATCCAATCTGGGAGACTTCCCAGTCTTCAGAGGGTAATAACACCCAAAACCTCTCCCAAGGTAATGGGTTCATTAAGACATTCCCTGTCAGAATCAGACAACTGGGGGAGGGGCACATTCTTCAACTAGGCAGATATCGACTCGGAATCCACCCCATCTACCTTCCCATATAGCTTGGTATAGTAAGACAAAAAAGCCACTCCAATGGAACCGTCAGTAAGATGTTCAATATTTTCCTTGTACCCTTGATGACTCTCTGCCAATCCATTGGCTTTAACATGTTTGCTTACTTGGATGACATTCAGCTTTTACATCTGCTAGATTCCAATAATCCTCTTGAAATAATAGCAATCAATAAGAAACTAACAGATTCACCAATGGCTTGACACTAACAGATTAGCTCTTAATGTTAATAAATCAAATGTTATGCTATTTTCCTGGAAAGACGGCTCTAAGCTTATTTTTCCAATTACTATCAAAGGTACTACTCTACAGTCAATAAGTAGCATTAAGATCCTAGGGGTCATCTTTGACCATAAATTAACCTATCATGACCACATTAGTAGTATTGTTATATCAACATTTTTCAGACTTCGTCAAATCCGTTCAGTTTTGAAATTTTTATGACCCAAATCACTCAACATTTTAATTCATTCCTTGGTAATCTCTAAAATTGATTATTGCAATGCTCTATTCAAGGAATAGCCCAAAATGAAATCAGACGTTTACAGATTATTCCAAATGCTTCTATTAAACTTATAATGAAAGCTAAGAAATTTGATCACATGACACCTCTCCTTAAGAAAGCACATTGGCTCCCAGTAGCTCACCGTATAATGTATAAACTAAGTCTGCTTACTTTCAAATCTTTGCTATACAAAACTCCTGCTTTTATTTATAAATTACTGATTCTCTACACCTCAAATAGATTATTGAGATCAAATGATCAACATTAATAATTCCCTCTCTTAAAATCATTAATACACGGTGGCAATTCATTTTTTCTGTCACAGCCCCCCAAACATGGAACTTACTCCCTCATCTAAGGCTAGACAAATCATAGGTTGTATACGTAGGGGTTTCTTCAGCCGGAAGCCCGAAGTCATTATGCCATTGTATAGATCCATGGTGAGACCCCATCTGGAGTACTGTGTACAATTTTGGAGGCCGCATTACCGCAAAGATGTGCTGAGACTTGAGTCGGTCCAGCGCATGGCCACCCTGATGGTCTCGGGACTCAAGGATCTCCCGTATGAGGAAAGGCTGAAAAAATTGCAGCTATACTCACTTGAGAAACGCAGAGAGAGGGGGAGACATGATCGAGACGTTCAAATATCTCACGGGCCGTATCGAGGTGGAAGAGGACATCTTCTTTTTCAAAGGCCCCACGGCAACAAGAGGGCATCCGTGGAAAATCAGGGGCGGGAAACTACACGGTGACACCAGGAAATACTTCTTCACCGAGAGGGTGGTTGATCACTGGAATGATCTTCCACTGCAGGTGGTCGAGGCCAGCAGCGTGCCTGATTTTAAGTCAAAATTGGATCGCCACGTGGGATCTCTTCACAGAGAAAGGTAGGGGAGGGTTATTGGGGTAGACTTGGTGGGCCTTGGCCCTTATCTGCCGTCTATTTCTATGTTTCTATCTATTTAAGGGAAGAACGTGACTTGGACAGATTTAAAAGCAAATTAAAAAGCTTTCTTTGTAAGGATGCATGTGATAATTAGAAAGCCTGACTAGTAGCCTTATTTCAATTGCATTTCTTTACTTCTCTGAAGTACATGATCTTTCCCTTCCCAGTGTGGTTTGCCATATATGTCTTATTTACTATCAAACATGTATTTCTCTTACCTTTCTTTCCTTTTGTTTTAATATGTTTGTAATATTAGTTTTTAATATGTCTTACAAGATTTCGTTTGTGTCGTCTGTTTTGTTGTCCCCTAAATTTTGTAATTTTACTGATTTGTACATCGCTTAGAACTTTGAATAAGCGATCAATCAAATTTAAATTAAACTTGAAACTTACAAAAAAATGTTGCTTTTTCTGTGCTCACTCAGAAAGACGGAAAAGTGTTATATTTGGCCACTGTGTTTAGTTGGATTCAATTGGGTCCTGTGGTTCCTTACAGGTTTTATCTTCTTAGGCTATTACATTACAACCTTTTGAGCCTCAGTTGTTTTGGTTGTATTGGACATCACACTTGCCTTTTCTTTTGTTCTGTTACAAAAAAACGTTAAAAAGAACAGGCCCGGAGGAAGTGACGTCATCGCCACGGATGGGAGCTTGAACTGAGAGCTCCTGTTCGGGCCGGCGAAATAACTATCATTTTGGTGTGAAAACGGCGCAAATTTGTGTTCCTGGGGGCTGGTGAGGCGTGTGAAGTCGCAGCGATCACTATGGCAACGCGAAAAAAGTTGCCCGGCGACAAACCCGGCCAGCGCACGATGGAACAAGCGCTGAGCCGGGCAACACGTGGCAGCATGGGCCCTGAAATATACAGCGGGGAGGCGGCGAAATCGAGCGTGGCCCTGGCGGCTGTGGCGGATATGGTGGAGGATCCGGTGTCAGAGAGTTTGCCGATGGACCCGTTACTAAAGCGGATATGCAGCGATGGATCGCAGAGGTAAAATCTGAAATTTCTGCGGTAGCGGTGCAGGTACGGGAGGCGGTGCAGGAGTTGCGCACCGACCTGGTGGAGGTGGGCACGAGGGTCGAGGTGGTGGAGATGCGCATGGATAGCTGTGAGGACAGTGTAACCGGAATGCAGAGATCACTGGAGACGGTGTCTGCGGATTACCAACTTCTACAGGATAAGGTCGAGGACCTGGAGAACCGCACCCGGCGTAACAATTTGAGGGTGCGGGGCCTGCCAGACCTGCCTGAGTTTAAAGATGTTCGTGCTACTACAATCAAGCTGATCAGGTGGCTCCTGCAAGACGACACATTAGAGCCGGGACTGGAGCGGGCTCATCGTGCGCTGGGACCCAGGACACTGGATCAACCGAAGGATATAGTGTTGTGTCTTCAAAGCTTTGTCCTTAAAGAGCGGATTTTCCGCAGAGCCCGGGAGATGGGCACAGTCACCTGGGAGGGCCACCGGCTGGAGTTTTATCAGGATTTAGCTGCTGGCACACTCCAGAAACGGCGGGCGTTCAGGGAAGTGACCAAGGCTTTGCAGCGCAGCAATTTGCGCTATCGCTGGACTTACCCTTTTGGTGTTGTTATTACCATCAACGGAGTTCACACCAGAGTTACCACTGTCGAGAGGCTCGTGGGCTGCTACAACAAGCGTGTATTGAGATCCCTGAGGAGGCTGCCCCGGCGGGAGGTGTAGTACCTGGCCAGGGTGTGCGTCCTTCTACCTCCCGCTGGCAACGAGTGGAAAATGGATCCCGAAGCGGGAGGGATGGCAGAGGGGGTGGACCCCCTCATCGGGCCACTGCTTCGTCCTCAAGTGCTCCTCCCTGAGAGCTGACTGAATGTACTAGTCTATTTCCTGTTTCCAATGCCAGTTTCGGGCCTCGGCGGGGGGTCCTTGGACTCCCCTCCGGAGGAATGGACAGTTGAATCTTTCTCCTTGGGAGAGTGTTGTGTGGGGGTTATACATTACCTGGTTTGGGATGGGGGGAGGGGGACGTTGAAGGTTTCAGGTGGGTGTTAAATAGGGGGTAGTGTGGAGTGGGGGAGTGTAAATGGTGACATGGGAACTTGAGGGACTGGTGGGTTGGTGTATGGGGGAATCTTGTACACATCGTTTTTGATAGTTGTTGTTTGTGTGAGGGATGTGTGTAAGGGGCCATGGAGATGGTTCATTTCTTTATATGTTGGTGGGAGATCTGAGGACTCTCACTGTGGGGGAGGGGGGGTGGTGGGGAGGGATGAGGGGGGAGAGGGGGGGGACGGGGGGACATACTTGTTGGGGTTGGGTTTGCATTGTCATTATTTTATTTGGAATATGGGGGCGTTTAAACTGGTTTCTTATAATATTAGGGGTCTCAATTCTCCCAACAAGAGAAGGGCCTTCTATAGGGAATTGCTCCGTTTGAGGGCTGATGTTTGCTTTGTCCAGGAAACACACTTACTGCAGTCCCATGAATCCTTGGCTGGAGATCACAGGTTTCCGCAGGCCTTCTGGGCTTCCCGGGTGGGCACTTCTAAGAGGGGTGGGGTGGGAATTCTTATTCGTAAGGGGATCCGTTGTGAGGTATGTAGGGTGGTGCGGGATCCTCAGGGCAGATACATTATGTTGGAGGCTCTGATTGAGGGGGTCTTGTACTCCCTGGTAAATGTATATGCCCCTAATGAGGGTCAGGGGACCTTCTTTCGTGAGTTAGTCCCTCGGATCCTCAAGTTTAAGGGGGGAGCCCTGGTTTTTGGTGGAGATTTTAATCTTACAGTGACCCCTCATTTGGATAACTCAGGGAGGGCGGATCATTATGGGAGAAGGGATCGTAAACTGTTGCGGGAGGCATTGGCCAATCTGAATGTGGTGGACTGCTGGAGGTGGCTACATTCTTCGGTTAAGGACTATACTTACTCCTCATATTCTAGAATTGATTATGTTTTTGTGGAGCGGGGACTACTTCGGAGGGTGGAGTCCGCGGGGATTGAGTCATTAACGTGGTCGGACCATGCCCCGGTGTGGTTACGAATCCAGGGGGTGGGTGGAGGCTGGGGACGGAAATTTTGGCGTTTTAATGATAGTCTTTTAGATGATCCAGAGGTGGGAACACAGATCGAAGGGTGGATACAAGACTATCTTGATGTAAATGTGGAGTGTGGAGCTTCATTGGAAGCTGTTTGGGAGGGGTTAAAGGCTACACTTAGGGGCAGATTAATAGCTCTGGCATCGGCCCGACAGCGTAAGCGGCGGGAGGAGGCAGCGGGCCTGTTAACCGAGATTGGTAGGTTGGAGAGTTTGCATAAGCGTTCTCCTTGGAATGTGACATTGCGGGAGCGCTTGTTTCAGGCCCGTAGGGATCTCCAGGCTTTAGACTTGGACAGATTACATCATAACTTACAGCTCCTCCAACAGAGATATTTTGAGTTCTCTAATAAAGCTAGTCGACTGGTTGCGCACCGTCTTAGGGTGCGACAGACGCGCAACCAGATCTTGTCACTCCGAGCGGCTTCTGGGGAGGTGTTGCAGACTGCTATCCGTGCCCGGTTTGTGGAATATTATTCCCAGCTTTATACCCCGGAAGATCCAGGGCCCTCGCGGGACCAGGACGCTTACTTAAATTCAGCAGAATTGCCCCAGATTACACAGGTTGATGGGGCGCGGTTGGACCGCCCTCTTACATTGCTTGAGGCTCGTAGTGTGTTGCGTTCTATGAAGCTTGGTAAATCGCCTGGGTTAGACGGTTTTACTGTCCGGTACTACAAACGTTTTCAAGATCTGCTACTACCTCCTTTATTGCGTTTTCTTAACTCTTTACAAGGGAATAGTACCCTCCCTTACTTTATGCGCTTGGCGGGAGTGACGGTGTTAGCTAAGGAGGGGAAGGATCCCCTCCAATGTGCTTCCTACAGGCCGATATCCTTGCTGGGGGTCGATACTAAGATCTTCACGCGAATTTTGGCGGAACGATTGATGAGTTGGATTCCTCGGCTGATCCATCCAGATCAATCGGGCTTTGTGGTAGGCAGACAGGTTGGTGATAATACTCGTAGGGTCTATAACTTATATGATAGGGCGAGGGGTGGGGGGCGAGAAACGGTGTTATCTATTGATGCTGAGAAGGCATTCGATAGGGTAGCTTGGCCCTTTTTATTTCGGGTGCTAGAATCGGTGGGGTTGGGCCCACGCATGCGGGACTGGATTCGGGTCCTGTATAGTGGCCCTTTGAGCTGCATTAAGGTGAATGGTGGTTATTCGGAGACTTTCTCTCTGGCAAGGGGCACACGTCAGGGGTGCCCGCTTTCCCCGCCCCTTTTTGCTTTGACGGTAGAACCCCTGGCGCAGAGAGTGAGGATGAATCGGGATATTAAGGGGGTTATGGTACCAGGAGGGGATTTTAAGCTGGCCTTGTTTGCGGATGATATTCTGTTCACGGTGGAAGAACCTGCGACCTCCCTGCCGGCTATATTGAGGGAGTTGGACATTTATGGTGGGGTGTCGGGTTTTCGGGTCAATGTTGGTAAATCAGAGCTCCTCAACATTAACTTGCCTGAGGACCGGGTGTCCCATTTCCGAGATCGATACCCGTTTCGGTGGGTTCAGCGCTCTTTGCGATATCTCGGTGTTTATTTTGGACCGCCGGGAGTGGATTTATATGACCTTAACTTTCCCCCGCTCTTTCGTCGTATTCGCCAAGATTTGCTTAATTGGAAAGATCTGTATTTCTCTTGGTTGGGCCGGGTGGCCGTCGTGAAGATGATGATTTTGCCTCGTTTGTTGTTTTTATTCCAAGTACAGTGGTGCCTCACACAACGAACTTAATTGGTTCCAGGAGCAAGTTTGTTATGTGAAACGTTCGTTATGTGAAACGCGTTTTCCCATAGGAATACATGTAAAAAAAAATAATTCATTCTGCAGCATAAAATATGCTAAGATGACATAAAAAAAGATAAATTTTTTGTTATTATTTTTATTTAGATACATCTAAAAACATAATTGTTTTTTAAAACAACACACATTTTTTAAATTTAAAGACAGACTAAGTAGAGTCTAATTTTACAGTGAGAGAGGGCAGAGTCTCAGCGGCAAAAACTGGGACTTAACTGTTCATTTTTTTTTTTTTCTACCGTGTTTCCCCGATGATAAGGCAGGGCCATCAAATAAGACAGCCCCCCCTTTTTAGAAAAAAATGTAAAATAAGGCACCCCCCCCGCAAATAAGCCACCCACCGATACCTGCGCTTACCCGAATCGGGTGGTACGGTGGGTGACTCCGTGTGGTCCCTGGCACCCCCGACACGATCGGGGCAAGAGGGAGCTCAAGCCCTCTTGCCCCCCCGACTCCCCGACACGATCGGGGCAAGAGGGAGCTCAAGCCCTCTTGCCCCCCCGACTCCCCGACACGATCGGGGCAAGAGGGAGCCCAAGCCCTCTTGCCCCCCGACTCCCCGACACGATCGGGGCAAGAGGGAGCCCAAGCCCTCTTGCCCCCCCGACTCCCCGACACGATCGGGGCAAGAAGGAGCCCAAGCCCTCTTGCCCCCCCCCCCCGACTCCCCGACACGATTGGGGCAAGAGGGAGCCCAAGCCCTCTTGCCCCCCGACTCCCCGACACGATCGGGGCAAGAGGGAGCCCAAGCCCTCTTGCCCCCCGACTCCCCGACACGATCGGGGCAAGAGGGAGCCCAAGCCCTCTTGCCCCCCCGACTCCCCGACACGATCGGGGCAAGAGGGAGCCCAAGCCCTCTTGCCCCGCCGATTCCCCAACTCCCCGACAATATCGGGCCAGGAGGGAGCCCAAGTCCTCCTGGCCACGGCGACTCCCTAACCCCACCCTGCACTACATTACGGGCAGGAGGGATCCCAGGCCCTCCTGCCCTCGACGCAAACCCCCCCTCCCCCCAACGACCGCCCCCCCAAGAACCTCCGACCGCCCCCCCCAGCCGACCCGCGACCCCCCTGGCCGACCCCCACGACACCCCCAACCCCCTTCCCCGTACCTTTCTGTAGTTGGCCGGACAGACGGGAGCCAAACCCGCCTGTCCGGCAGGCAGCCAACGACGGAATGAGGCCGGATTGGCCCATCCGTCCCAAAGCTCCGCCTACTGGTGGGGCCTAAGGCGCCTGGGCCAATCAGAATAGGCCCGGGAGCCTTAGGTCCCTCCTGGGGGCAGGGCCTGAGGCACATGGTCGGGTTGGGCCCATGTGCCTCAGGCCCCGCCCCCAGGAGGGACCTAAGGCTCCCGGGCCTATTCTGATTGGCCCAGGCGCCTTAGGCCCCACCAGTAGGCGGAGCTTTGGGACGGATGGGCCAATCCGGCCTCATTCCGTCGTTGGCTGCCTGCCGGACAGGCGGGTTTGGCTCCCGTCTGTCCGGCCAACTACAGAAAGGTACGGGGAAGGGGGTTGGGGGTGTCGTGGGGGTCGGCCAGGGGGGTCGCGGGTCGGCTGGGGGGCGGTCGGAGGTTCTTGGGGGGGGCGGTCGTTGGGGGGAGGGGGGGTTTGCGTCGAGGGCAGGAGGGCCTGGGATCCCTCCTGCCCGTAATGTAGTGCAGGGTGGGGTTAGGGGGTCGCCGTGGCCAGGAGGACTTGGGCTCCCTCCTGGCCCGATCGTGTCGGGGAGTCGGGGGGGCAAGAGGGCTTGGGCTCCCTCTTGCCCCGATCGTGTCGGGGAGTCGGGGGGGCAAGAGGGCTTGGGCTCCCTCTGGCCCCGATCGTGTCGGGGAGTCGGGGGGGCAAGAGGGCTTGAGCTCCCTCTTACCCCGATCGTGTCGGGGAGTCGGGGGGGCAAGAGGGCTTGGGCTCCCTCTTGCCCCGATCGTGTCGGGGAGTCGGGGGGGCAAGAGGGCTTGAGCTCCCTCTTGCCCCGATCGTGTCGGGGAGTCGGGGGGGCAAGAGGGCTTGGGCTCCCTCTTGCCCCGATCGTGTCGGGGAGTCGAGGGGGCAAGAGGGCTTGGGCTCCCTCTTGCCCCGATCGTGTCGGGGAGTCGGGGGGGGGGGGGCAAGAGGGAGCCAGGCGGAGAGAGGGCAGTTAAGCGCAGTGCCTGCGCGGAAGGATGCAGCTCGGGCGACTTCGTTGTGTGAAACGAAGTTCGTTGTACGAATCAAGACATAAAGTTCGTTGTGCGCAGCGTTCGCTGTGCGAGGCGTCCGTTATGCGAGGCACCACTGTATTGCCTCTTTGGGTGGGTAGAAAAACGCTGGAGGGGGTTCAAAGGCAAATCTTTAATTTTATTTGGGCTGGTAGGCGGCCAAGGGTGAGTAGGAAGGTCCTATGTATGGGGAGAGGGGATGGAGGGCTGGGGGTCCCAGATGTGGTGAAATATTATCAGGCTGCTCAGCTGCGCGCCCTCTTAGAATGGCAGACGCAGACGCCGAAACTGTGGGTGGAAATTGAGCAAAATTTAAGTGTTGGGGTGCCTTTATTACATAGGCCATGGGTACCTGGTAGGGCGCGACTGGTGGGGGGGGGTATCCTCAGTAGTGACTTCCTTGAGGGTATGGAATCAGACCCGAGCTTGTTTATTGGGGAGTAGGAGACACTCCTGGTATACTCCGTTGAGACACAACCCTGACTTCCCACCGGGAAGGGATGGGGGAGTGTTTGCAGACTGGGAGTCACGGGGTTTGGTGTGTGTGGGACAGTTGTGGGACCCGGTACAGGGAGGTGTTAGACCCTTTACAGAACTTAGGGGTAAGTTTGGGTTCGGTATACAGGATCTGTTCCCCTACCTACAGGTTTTGCATTATATTAGGACCTCGGGTCTACTGGGTGACTTGAGGGGTGATAAGATGCCCTTCGAGCTGCTATTGGGCCCGGTGCTTCGGAGGGGAGCTCTTTCTGCAATATATAGGTGCCTTAACGGTAGAGGGGCCTCCCTTCCCTACATGAGGGCCTGGGAAGATGATTGTGGTTCGGTTATTCCCTGGGAGACTTGGGGTGACATATGGGCGGAGATCTCCTCGGCGGGGATTTCTGCTTTGCTGATTGAGAATGGTTACAAGGTTCTCTTTCGGTGGTACTATACCCCTCAAGTTGTGGCTCGTTGGCGGGGAGGTGCGAGTGTTCTATGCTGGAGGGGCTGTGGGGAAGTGGGTACCTATTTTCATATGTGGTGGCAGTGTGGGCAGGTGTGTGGCTTCTGGACTGAGGTCTTTGATCGGGTGTCCCGGATCTTAGATGTCCAGATACCGGCCGATTGGCGACACGCCTTGTTGTTTTGGCATCAATTGGATCTGGCTGGGGGTGACTCTTTGTTTTGTAAGTTGACATTCACTGCTGCTAGATTGGCCATTGCCTCTCTCTCCCACGTGGGCCCTGGTGGAGCAACGTTTGCTTACTTGGCAGAATCTGTATCATTTGATGGCCTTGCGGCATGGTAAACTACATGGTTATGCTCATGTGTGGCGCAATTTTCGGGCTTCTGTGGGGATCTATGGTAGGGGTAGTCAGGGGCTTTGAATGGGTCTGGGGGTTGGAATAGATGGGCGATGCTTGGGGGGATCACATAACCATATTCCTTTTCAATCTTTGGTATCTGTTTGGAATTGATTATCTCTCAACCATATTGAGAGCTGTGGGTATTGTGCTTTGTCCCTGGGGGGTGGGAGGGGGGGTATTGGTTGTGCTTTGGTGGGTATTCCAGATTGTTTTATTAGACTGAAAGACTTGCACATGTCTATGCTGTTGATTTTAATTCTATGTGCTATTTTGGAGTGTGGTATTCAGCTCTATGTATTTTTGTTTTTGCCTTTCATGTGTAATTGTTCTGTACTGTTTGGAGTGTTTTTCAATAAAAGCTTTTCAATTGAAAAAAAAAAAAAGAACAGGCCCAAGAATCAAACCTTGAGGCACAGCACTGGTAACATCCCTTTCCTCAAAGCAATCTCCACTGACCACTACCCTCTGTCATCTTCCACTCAACTAGTTCCTGACCCAGTCCATCACTTTGGGGCCCGTACATAAGAACATAAGAACATAAGCAGTGCCTCCGCCGGGTCAGACCACAGGTCCATCCCGCCCAGCAGTCCGTTCCCGCGGCGGCCCAAAACAGGTCAAGACCTGTCTGAATCATCAGAAGGGGCTCCCTTGCCACCTTGGTTTCCCATTTAAGTCCTGCCTTCCTATCGAAGTCCTAGCCCTCCGGTCTTGCACATGCACGACCAGGTTAGTTTATACACATTACCTGATTTACTTCCTATACTTGTGTTACCTCCCAGCTCCTCCCTCAGTATCCCACGATCCCTTTATCCCTCAGGAATCCATCCAATCCCTGTTTGAATCCTTGTACCGTATTCTGCCTGATCACTTCCTCCGGTAGCGCATTCCAAGTGTCCACGACCCTTTGGGTGAAAAAAAACTTCCTTGCATTTGTTTTGAACCTATCTCCCTTCAGTTTCTCAGAATGTCCCCTCGTATTTGCTGTCCCCTTCAGTCTAAAGAATCTGTCCCTATCCACCTTCTCTATGCCCCTCATGATCTTGAAAGTCTCTATCATATCTCCCCTGAGCCTCCTTTTCTCCAGAGAGAAGAGCCCCAGCCTATCCAGCCTCTCGGCGTATGAGCAGTGTTCCAGCCCTCTTACCAATTTTGTTGCTCTCCTTTGGACTCTCTCAAGTACCGCCATGTCCTTCTTGAGGTGCGGCGACCAATACTGAACGCAGTACTCCAGATGTGGACGTACCATCGCTCGATACAAAGGCATGATGACTTCCCGTGTTCTGGTTGCTATGCCCTTCTTTATGATGCCCAGCATCCTGTTGGCTTTTTTCGAGGCTGCTGCGCACTGTGCAGATGGCTTCAGTGATGCATCCACCAGCACACCCAAGTCTCTCTCGAGTCTGCTGTCTCCCAACAATACCCCCCCTAATTTGTAGCTGAACAACGGGTTCTTTTTCCCTATATGCATGACCTTGCATTTGTCCACGTTGAAGCGCATTTGCCATTTGTTTGCCCAGTCTTCCAGCTTGTCCAGGTCCCTTTGTAGCTCCCCACACTCCTCCCTGGTCGTAACTCTGCCGCACAGTTTGGTATCGTCTGCGAATTTTATAACCTCACCCTTTGCCTCCTTTTCCAGGTCATTGATGAATATGTTAAAGAGTAAAGGCCCCAGCACCGATCCCTGTGGCACACCGCTCGTGACTCCCCGCCAGTCAGAATATTGACCCTTTACTCCAACCCTCTGCAGTCTTCCCGACAACCAGTGCTTGATCCATCTGTGCACATCCCCTCCCACCCCGTGGTGCCACAGCTTCTTAAGTAGCCTTTCATGTGGCACCTTGTCGAAAGCCTTTTGAAAGTCGAGGTAAATGATGTCTATGGGCTCCCCATTGTCCACCCGACTGCTTATTCCCTCAAAGAAGTACAGAAGGTTCGTTAGGCACGACCTTCCCTTACAGAATCCGTGCTGGCTTGTTCTCAGTAGGCCATTTCTCTCGATGTGCTCGCAAATGCCGTCCTTGATCATAGCTTCCACAATCTTCCCTATAATTGAAGTCAGGCTCACCGGCCTGTAGTTTCCGGGGTCACCCCTCGATCCTTTCTTGAAGATGGGTGTGACATTTGCCAATTTCCAGTCCTCCGGCACCTCACCAGTTTTCAAGGATAGGTTGCAAACATGTTGTATTGTGCCCGCTATTTCCTGTCTTAGTTCCTTCAGAACCCTTGGATGGATCCCGTCCGGGCCCGGTGATTTGCCGCATTTTAACCTGTCTATCTGTTTGAGGACATCCTCCTTGCTTACCTCTATGTGCTCTAATTTTTCAGTCTGTTCCCCACTCATGAGCTCCTCTGAGTCTGGTATATTAGATTTGTCTTCGCTCGTGAAAACCGACGAGAAGAACGTGTTCAACCTCTCAGCTACCTCTTTATCCTCCTTAATCACTCCCTTCCTGTCCCCATCGTCCAACGGCCCTACTTCCTCTCTCGCTGGTCGCTTCCCCTTTACGTAACTGAAGAATGCCTTGAAGTTTTTCGCCTCCTTGGCCAGCCCCTCTTCGTATTTCCCTTTTGCTTTTCTAACCTCCCGGTGGCATTCCTTTTGGCATTTCCTGTGCGCCTGGTGATTTTCCTCTGTTGGGTCCTTTTTCCATCTCCGGAAAGATACTTTTTTGTCCTTTATCGCCCTCTTTACTTCTATTGACATCCAAACCGGGTCCTTTGATCGCTTGTTCTTGCAGCCTTTCCTGAAGTTGGGGACGTACATTCTCTGTGCTTCTTGCAGGATGTCCCTGAATAGGGTCCAGGCGCTTCCCACAGTCTCCATCCTAAAGATGTTTCTGAGCTTCCTCCCCACCATTTCCCTCATAGCAACATAGTTTCCTTTCTTGAAGTTCAGCGCAGTTGTTGCGGTCCTCCTAACTATGGGTGTCCCTCTTTCTAATGTGAATCTGATCGTGTTGTGATCACTGTTGCCTAGTGGTCCTCCCACTTCTACCCCTCTTGCAGGTCCCCCTAATCCGTTTAGGATGAGGTCAAGAGTAGTACCCCCTCGCGTCGGTTCTTTGACTAGTTGCTCCATGAAGCAGTCCTTCACAGCTTCTACAAATCCTATCTCCCTATTGCAGTTGGAGTGACCCGTACTCCAGTCTATCCCTGGGTAGTTGAAGTCCCCCATCACTGTTACATTTCCAGTCCTGCACTCCTGTCTCAATTCCTCTTCCAAGTCGTGTCCGACTCCCTCTGGTGTACCAGGTGGTCGATAGTACAGCCCCAGTTTTATGCCCGCACCCTTGTTTCCCGGTAATTTGACCCACATCGATTCCAGCCCCTCTGCCTTCGTTGCCATATCCATCCCGACCGAGTGGATAGAGTCCTTTATATATAGTGCTATGCCTCCCCCCTTTTTGTGGGTCCTGTCCCTCCTATAGAGCTTGTACCCCGGCAGCGCTACATCCCATTGATTTTCCTCTGTCCACCAGGTTTCTACAATTCCAATTATATCCAAGTCCTCCCCCTTGGCCATGACTTCTAGTTCACCCATCTTGGCCGTGAGGCTTCTTGCATTTGCGTATAAGCACCGCAGGTCCCGTCGTTTTTCTCCCAACTCTGCATTTACTTGGGCCACTTGCCCTTGGATTTCGGGCAGTTTTCCCGCTCTCTGTGTTTCTGCTTTACCCTCAGCCTTTACCCTCTTAGCTTTCAGCTTCCCCACATTCCTGCCACCCCACTTTCCCGCTTTTCCTCTGGGATTTCTAGCCCTACCGGCCCCCTCCTGGGCTATCATCCCTTGAGCCTCTGTTTGGTCCCCCTCGCCTTGTGGTACCTCTATATTACCCTTGGCTTTCGCCCTTATGCCACCCAGTCCCCCTGTGTCCCCATGCCCCTTAGTCCTCTCCCAGCAAGCTCCCTTTACCTGATGTTTCCCTCGCTGTCTGATTTGGAGATCTTCCGGTCCCTCTGTTTCCTCCCTGCAGTCAGCCCGTTCAGCATCTGTTCTGGATACTGTTGTCTGAAGCGTCAACATCAGATCAGCTGTCGGCTTTCCCCCTCTCCTCAGTTTAAAGCCCTCTCGATCTCCTTCCTCAAATTGGTTGCCAGTAGTCTGGTTCCCGCTGTGCTCAGGTGCAGGCCGTCCCGCCGGTAGAGCTTGTTCTTTCCCCAGAAGGACGTCCAGTTCCTCACAAAGCGGAAGCCCTCCTCCTGGCACCATCTCCTCAACCATGCATTCACAGCTTGGAGGTCTGCCTGCCTCTTTGCATCTGCTCTCGGTACAGGTAGGATCTCCGAGAATGCTATCCTCCGTGTGCTCCGCTTCAGCTTTCGTCCCAGGACCCTGAACTGGTCAGTCAGTGCGTCCATGCTGAAGTTCCTCCGGCTCACATCGTTTGTTCCGACGTGGATTATTACAGCAGTCTCCTCTGTCTCAGCTCCGTCCAGGATCCTCTCGATCCTTTCAGTGATGTCTCGTGTCTTAGCCCCTGGGAGACAAGTCACTAGCCGGTCCTCCCTTCCTCCAGCTACGTGACTGTCTACCTCTCTCAAGATCGAGTCTCCCACCACAATGGCAGACTTCCCTTTCCTCAGCAACCTCCTCTGCCTCAGGTCCGTGTCCTCGGTGTAGTATGGTGTCTCTCCCTCGGGGTCCTGGTGAGTGGTGGTTTCCTCCTCTTGCGTTGTCCCTCCGCTAGGTCCTTCCTCGGTACAGAGTATGAATTATGTAGTAAGAAGTTTTTGGTGGCAAGGGGGCTGAAAGGGAAGACCTCTAGTTAGGTTGTGATTAAAGTGACTTGGATTAGAGCAGAGAGATGTACCCTGGCTTGAGACCAATGAGATGACAGAGTCCATTGTTCAATTCTGAGGTTAAGATGCGCAAACAGAATGACATGTAATGTGGACACCATGTGATCTAGGAGGCGTAGCATTTGATGTCAGTTATGCATGGACGGGTGGTGACTTGTCAACACAACTGAATCAGATTGTCAATTCTCTGCTGCAGTAGAAAAGTTCAACCCTCTATAGAGTCTAAGAGCTTCTATGAACTCCAACGTCTATGGATGTAGATGCGACTTTTGATAGTTGTCTACTGGAGCTGCTAGAGCACTGCTGGAGCACTGGTCTAGGTCCTGGCAACTCAGTTTCAATGCCAAAAAATGCAAAGTCATGCACCTGGGAAGCCAGAATCCATGCAAGATCTACACCCTAAATGGCGAGATCCTGACAAGAACTGTAGCAGAAAGAGACTTGGGAGTGATTGTCAGGGAAGACATGAAGTCGGCAAACCAAGTGGAGCAAGCTTCATCCAAAGCAAGGCAAATCATAGGTTGCATACGCAGGAGTTTCATCAGCCGTAAACCTGAAGTCATTATGCCACTATATAGATCCATGGTGAGACCGCACCTGGAGTACTGTGTGCAATTCTGGAGGCCGCATTACCGCAAGGATGTGCTGAGACTGGAGTCGATCCAGAGGATGGCCACCAGGATGGTCTCGGGACTCAGGGAGCTCCCGTACGAGGAGCGGTTGGGGAATTTGCAGCTCTACTCACTCGAGGAGCGTCGAGAGAGGGGAGATATGATCGAGACATTCAAATATCTCACGGGCCGCATCAAGGTGGAAGAAGACATCTTCTTCGTCAAGGGTCCCGCGGCAACAAGGGGGCATTCGTGGAAAATCAGGGGCGGGAAACTGCACAGTGACACTAGGAAGTTCTTCTTCACTGAAAGGGTGGTTGATCGCTGGAATAGTCTTCCACTTCGGGTTATTGAGGCCACCAGTGTGGCGGATTTTAAGGCCAGATGGGATAGACATGTGGGATCTATCCGCAAAGATAGATAGCGAGGATCACTGGAGTGGGCAGACTTGATGGGCCGTGGCCCTTATCTGCCGTCTATTTCTATGTTTCTATGCTAGGGTTTGCCATCAATCAGATGAGTTGATGGAATGTTGATCTAGTAGTGATGAAGCCTTAAATCATCCAAGTAGGAAAATAAGTGAAATCTCCATGAGCGCAGGGTTGCTGCTACTATCACTAGGCATTTAAGAAGACACAGAGCCAAAGAATCCGAAAGGCAAACCTCTGTATTAGAAGTGTTTAGAGCCAATTCAAATGCAAAGATATGTTCTGCGAGTCAGCAGAATGGATATTTGAGATTATGCTTCGTTGAGATCCAATTGCCTTTTTCTAGTAGAGGTAGAAAAGTTCTCAGACACACCTAGTGGAACTTCTCCTTCAATAAATATTTGTTGAGTCCTCAAGAGGTCCAGAATTGGTCAAAGGCCTCCAAGTCTTTTTTGGTATCAGGAAATACTTGGAATAGAACCCACATCTCCTCTCCTGCTGAGGAACAGGTTCTATTGCATTTAGCTAGAGAAGGGCCAAGAGTTCTTGGTAGAAGAGAGTCTTTTGAGCTAGTTGAAGTGTTTTTGGGTGGGTGGGTGGTTTGGAGGCTTTCTGATCAAGCATAGGGCATAGCCCTGAGTGACAACTCAAAGTACCCACTGATCTGTTGTAACAAGTGTATAAATTTTCACCAATCAATCTACCTTCGAAGGAAATATTGGCAATGCTCTCTAGAAGAGAGTCAAAAAGACAATTGCTATTTGGCCTGAGAATAAGGCTGAGATTTCTGTGTCTTATTGCTTTGCACATAGTCACTGACCAGCAGGCTTTGAAGATAATGAAGATGGCCCAGTATAACAACATTCCATGTTGTTGTAGTATGAACATATATCTCTATGGAACATATATCTTTACTGAAACCCAGACCAGAATCTCAGCCTGTCTGTCCAACATTGCCACCTAGATGTCTCACTGCAATCTACAACTGAATATGGCTAAAACAGAGCTGCTCATCTTCCCACCTAAACCCACTTCTCCGCTTCCCTCGATCTCCATCTCTGTGGACAACACACTCATCCTTCCTGTTTTGTCTACTCGTAATCTCGGGGTCATCTTTGACTCCTCTCTCTCCTTCCTTCACCACCCAGATACTTCACTAAAACCTACCGCTTCTATATTACCAAAATCCAACCCTCTCTCTCTGAGCATCCTACCAAAAAGCAGAGTTACTTACCGTAACAGGTGTTATCCAGGGACAGCAGGCAGATATTCTCACATTTAGGCGACGTCATCCACGGAGTCCCAATATGGACAGCCTCGCAAGCAGACTTTCTTGTAAAACTTTTAGAAAGTTTGCAACTGCCACAAAGCATCTTCTAGACCAGTGGTTCCCAAACCTGTCCTGCATATAATGGAAGTGACAGGTATGCAAATCTTTCTCATGCATATTCATTAGGGATATCTTGAAAACCTGACTGGCTGGGGGTCCCCCAGGACAGGTTTGGGAACCACTCTTCTAGACAAACGTTCTCATAGTGTGTGTGGGTTTTTTTTTCATTTTATCAGCCACCTCCTCAATCTTGTCTCCAAACAGACCACCACTCTTGCAAGGGCCATACCTAGAAGATACTAGCATATGTTTATGCTGAGGGAAGATGACAACACGAGTCCTGCCTCTGGAGAGAGCCTGATGCTTAATGCTCTTTATGTGGTGTTGGTGCACTTGGTGTTGATATCAAGGCAAGATGTGCGTCGAGCCCCAAATCTCTCACCATGTTCAATGTTGATACCAAACAAAAATTTTCGCTTTGAAGTTGTCAGGCTTTATGCATCCTCCTTTGCATTAACAGAGGTCACAGTGAACGTCCTGATGGTTAGAACCTAGACACATCAATTATGGGAATTAGAATCTGAAATGGTCCAATTACATAGAGTACATTTATTAAAGAAACTCAGCACTCTCTTTGGCATGGAGGGATAAATGGCCAATGTGAAGTCAAAAGGCTCGACAGCCCGGGGAACTTAACTGAAAAAGTATACTAAAAACAGCTGATACTCCCTGGGGCGAAAAAGGCCTCTTAATGACTGAAGGTCACAAAAACAAAAATGAAAAAAAATTTAACCAAATGCGAGGGAATGACTTAAAAATGAATAAAGTGAAGAATTATGAAGTTAACTACAATAAAATAAAAATAGGAAGGAATAAAAAAGATTTTCAAGTTTGACACACTGAGGAGAAACTGAAGATCCAGTTTCTCAGCTTCGCAGAAAACTAAGAACTGATGGTCCTGCAAGCTGACGTCAGGCAGGAAGGTACCAGCACACACGTGGTTATGGGCACTGCCTAAAGATTTCAAGTGACCATGCACTTGGCAGTGTCCGCTCTGGGTTCTGTAGATGACATTGCCCACATATGAGAATATTATGCCTGCTTATCCTCAGAGAAATATAACAAGAGTGATGCTTTGCACTAATCCCAAGCTCATGACTATGGCAGTGTCAGATTTCTAAATTAATTGTTCTTTTAATATTTCTCCCCACCTTTAAACTTGTACTTTATACACTGCATTTGTAAAAGAGCTGTGGCCCTGCTTTATAATTTCTATAATGCTAAAAAGCATACGCAGTGCTATAAAATCAACATGCAATAAATGGTCCCTGCTCAAAAGAGCTTATAAAGATCTAGAAAATCTAGTTACTCTGGCAAAAAATATCATTCCCAAATGGGCAAAACGTAGCATTTCTCATTTTTTCCATTATTTCTCTACATTAGTGTGAACGTGCAAAGGAACCAAAGGGAAGCTACAGGGTGAGAGACCATAAAGAACCAGCAGATGCGCTTGACAACAGAGATTGCTGTAGAATAAGTACATGGAATGTGAGTGTACTGCTGCAACCAGAGAGAATGCCAGAGAGAGAGCACATGGAACCAGAGGGTGCTGCTGTGAAGGAGATTGTGGGAGAGCGGATCCAGGGAATAAAAGGCAACTGCCAATGGAAGGAGCGACTACCCGAGAGAGAACAAATCTAGCAGTTGCCGTAGAAGATGCCACCACAGACACAGTACACAGAGCTCAAAAGACTCAATGAAGGGAGCAGAGGCTACCAGGCAGAGAGTGAAGCTCAAGAGGAAAGGAAGAGACTATCAAAAATAGGGCACATGAAATCTTAGCAGGAACTGTATGCAGAAATAAAAATAAACTGCTTCATCTCTTTTCTGTATTTTTAGATTTTCTAATAATTAAGAGGCTTTTAGATTCTGTGTCATAAAAAGGAATGAGAAAATTGACTAAATACTTGCAACTGCATCTCTGTATAGCATAAGCAAATCACCTTGGAATCCAGAAAAAGAAGCAACTCGTAAAATTGTTCCGAGTCAGTCTATAATAATACCAGTCATAATATAGTGAAATTCAACATCCTCATATCAAAACACAAAAAAATAAAATATTGAGTTTGAAAAGAAATTTAGGGCTGTATCCTGTCATGAATAAGGCTGGGTTCAGCAAATGCCCCTGAAAGTTTCAGCCTCTGTTTAACCACAGAACCTACTAGGCTCAAGATCCTTAACACATATATTATAGGAGGTAGCCACAGTTTGTGGGCCTAACTGAGGAGTGCTGCTCTGACTAAAAAGATACCC
The DNA here is from genome assembly GCF_902459505.1 of Geotrypetes seraphini. Lineage (NCBI taxonomy): Eukaryota > Metazoa > Chordata > Amphibia > Gymnophiona > Dermophiidae > Geotrypetes > Geotrypetes seraphini. The sequence goes on along the minus strand of NC_047091.1, from coordinate 189,868,964 downwards.
CGGCTGTCAATCAAGGCTCATGATACTTCAATAAATACGTCAATAAATGTTCTAATCAAGTGGAAGCAAATTGCTAGGGCAAAAAAGACATTTTACAAAACAAGCAAGAAAGCTATTTATGTGAGTTAAAAAGGTATATTCGAAAAGGCAATATAATTGCAATTTAAGCATAAATTTAAAGTGAGAACAGAAGAGAGAAGCTAAAATCAATATAAAGGAATTGATTCAGGTAAAAAAACCAAACTAAAATACTCATTTAAAGGTGTAGTGTGCATCATCACCATGTTAGAATCACAGCGTGGTTGTATACAAAACAAAAATGTAGTTTGACACACTGTTATAAGAACATAAGAATTGCCGCTGCTGGGTCAGACCAGTGGTCCATCCTGCCCAGCAGTCCGATCACGCAGCAGCCCTCAGGTCAAAGACCAGTGCTCTAAATGAGTCCAGTTTAGCAGGAACTTGTCCAACTTTGCTTTGAATCCCTGGAGGGTGTTTTCCCCTATAACAGCCTCCAAAAGAGCGTTCCAGATTTCTACCACTCTCTGGGTGAAGAAGAACTTCCTTACGTTTGTACGGAATCTATCCCCTTTCAACTTTAGAGAGTGCCTTCTCGTTCTCCCTACCTTGGAGAGGGTGAACAATCTGTCTTTATCCACTATGTCTACTCCCTTCAGTATCTTAAATGTTTCGATCATGTCCCTTCTCAGTCTCCTCTTTTCAAGGGAGAAGAGGCCCAGTTTCTCCAATCTCTCACTGTACGGCAACTCCTCCAGCCCCTTAACCATTTTAGTCGCTCTTCTCTGCACCCTTTTGAGTAGTACCGTGTCCTTCTTCAAGTACGGCGACCAGTGCTGGATGCAGTATTCCAGGTGAAGGCGCACCATGGCTCAGTAAAGTATAGTTACAAGAAAGAAGGCTAAAAAACATCCAGTGGAGACCTCTGTCAAAGAACTCTACTGGTTCATATTCCAAACCCCAGCAGTGCTCAAATTTTGTTCTAGAGATGCTCCAATAGAAGTCAGTTTGAGCCTGACTAGAAGACAACACCTCAGTGAGGGCATCTCCACTGCTGATGTCTAGACCTCACCGTCAATCGACTACTGAGGGAAGTCTCTTCTCCCCCACTATGCATTCAATATCAAGATAGTTGTGGCTGACAGACACCACCTTTCAATGAAAACCTCCACGTAGTATATAGGCTTCCAGGACAGGACAGCCTTTATCTGCCTTTGTCAATGTTACCAGTGCTGAACACCGAGTCAGATGTTGGGCAAGCACTCTTCAATTCATCTATTTCTTTCCTCCTTAAAAACTGAAGTCAAAACCAAATGAGGCTCAGTAGGCAGACATCCTATTTTTGGATGCCACACCCCATCAATAAATAGTTTGAGAGTTCTTCTCTTCAAGGACAATTTGCAAACATTGCAGTCACCAGAACATAAAAATGTTCCTGTCACTGTTCCCACCACTCAATGCCTGCCATTGATAACCCTTAATGCCAGCCAGCACCAAACAGATGGAACATGTCATTTTTCTCTTTGGTTCTCTTTCATCCTGGTGAGATGCACATACACCTGCCTATACTTAAATACTTAATCCACATATCCTACGTCTTGTCACTCAAGCTCTAAATCATTTGAATGGCTACCAAAGCTTATGAGATGATTGCCTCAACATCTGCTTCATACACCAGTATATAAAGGTGGTGCAGGTGCAGAGGCCAGTGGGGATCCATTGACATTTACTAACCATGAATGGGAAGGAGTGGCTCAGTACCGCAGTACAAATCAAAAGGATATCAGGGGCAGGTTTTCTCCTCTTGTCTGGGATTGGAACAGGATCATTGGGCCTTCTCCTCAGTTTCCTTGTCATGATAGGCTTCACCTCCATTGAATCTAAGAAAAATAAAGGAGAAAATTAACCATGGCCACTTGGAAAAAAGAGTAGCCATCCACTCCTTCATTTAACTATGTGATCTGCAACAGACTAACAAATGCTTTCATAGATTATGGCATTCTCAAATCACTAACATTTGGAAAAGTTTAAGGCTAATTCAAACTTTAGTAGACTGACTAGGTATAAAGATCAGGGCTGTAAAGTGGAAGAGAGAGAATTGAGAGTCAGTAAAAATGTACACCAGCTTCAAAATTTCATTGGCTATCAGTGGTCTTTCGTATTCAGTTTGAGGGTTTTTTTGTTTTTTTTTTAAATCTTAGAAGCACAGAAACATGACAGATAAAGGCCCACTGGCTCATCTGCAGCATCCACTATCTCCTCTCCTCAAGAGATCCCACATGCGGGGGCGTGGCTTAGCGCGCACACAAAATGGTCGTGTGATCGCAGCGCTCCTCTTACCTGGGCAACCGTTGAATAAATAAAGATTTCCTTTTAAACTGTTTTCGGCTGAAAACATCGGAGAGGACAGCGGGAGCATGGCGAGCACCCGACAGAGTAAGAGTGAAACCGGAGGGGCTGTGAAAAGGCAGAAGCAGGATCAAATTACCCCGAGTAAGGTTCTGCTTCCTGCTGATGTATCAGAGGAGTTAAGCAAAGCTGAAGTTATGGGGGAACTGAGGCAAATCAACAAATGCTGACAGAGACTGTGAGTAATATGGCAGAACTGAAGGAAGAAATCCTGAATATACACAGACAAATGGAAGTAGCTAATAAAAGAACAACAGAGTTAGAAGTTAAAATGGAGAGCTTAGAATGTGAAGGAAAAAGATGCAAAAATGACAGTTTGGAAATAATTCAATTGAAAAGTCAGCTGGAAGATTACAAAAACCGTGGAAGAAGAAAGAATATAAAACTTTTTGGAATACAGGAAAATTTGGAAGGGAAAAATGCAATACAGTTTTTAGAAAATTTAATTCCTAGATTATTGCAGTTGGATTTCAAACAGCCTTTGGAAATAGAACGGGCACACAGGATTCCAATAAAGAGTCTGGAAAATCAAGGGAGACCAAGACCATTAATATTCAAGATGTTAAGATACCAGCAAGCAATAGAAAAGATAAAAACTTAAACTATAAAGGATCCAAAATATGGTTTTTACCAGACTTTGCTAAAAATACAGCAAATATTAGGAAGAAATTCCTTGAGCTGAGATCTCAATTAAAGGAAAAAGGATATAAGTATGGGTTATATTACCCAGCAAAAATGAGGGTATCTTGTGGGGATAAATCTTTGTATTTTGTGGATCCGGAAAAACTAAAGACCTTTCTTTCAAAATCAGAACCTATGTCATTTTAGCACAATGGGTGTTGAAATGAAGGGATAAATACTAAGACTGGATTGGTGGATATTGAACAAAAAATTAAATATAAAGAACTATGAGACTTTAGTTTGTTGGAAAAAGAAGAATATGCAACAAAGAACAGGAAATTAAAATGGACAAGTGAAAAAGAAAATAAAAGAATGTAAAGAAGAAAGAAGAAAGAAGGATAGACTGGAAAGACATTAAAGTGAAGTTATTAGACTGAACTTTTACGAGACTGAAAGAATGGTTGGAGTAAAGAATGAACAAGAAGGATTAAAGGACTGGACAAATTAACACAAAAGGAAAAGTGAAGACTGAATAGGAAAATAAATAGATGTGAAGAAGAAGAAAGCAGGACTGATAGACTAAAAGGATATTATAAAAAAAAAAAATGAATGACAATTGGCAGTCAAAAGTCTTTAAGAGTGGATGGATGGAGATAAGAAATAAATATGAAAGTTCAGTTTATTTAATAAGTCAGAAAAGGAGAAAGTAAAGAATGAAAGGACAATAAGGAAAAGATTGCAGAATGGACTAATGATAGAAAGGACAAGTTATATGATATTTAAATGCAAGTAAAGGAAAGGAAAATGAATAATATAAAAGAAAGATACATATGAATTTATTGGTAGCTGAAGGAATGTAAAGATTGATGTTGTGATAATATAGTTTTAAAAAGATTGGATTTAATTTGGAGAAGAGGAAATATAAAAAGGGGGAAAAAAAAAAGGAAAAAAAAAAATTATTTTGAAAATGAAATACAAATGTTTAAATACAAATAGAGGATAAAAACTTATAAAATTGAAATTTATTTTTTTTAACAGAAATATATGAAGAGATGGCTATTTGTTGTTGGATATTTAAAGGAGGATAGGAGAAGATGGATTAGATAATATAAGATATAGGAAAATGATACTTTTTATTAAATATATGACTATGATAGAATTTTCTTGAATGAAATAAAATGTTGGGGGAATGAATTAGAGATTGGTGAAATGATAAAAATGCATTAATGGAATGTTAGGAAATAAATATGGTTATGTGACTAAAGGTTAAATAATAGATAGAGAAATTAATTACTTTAAAATGGAAAAAAAGAAAAAAAAAAGAAAAAAGGTTTTATGATTAGAAGAGAGATATAATTAGATATATTGTGGAGAGGTAGTGAGTTTGTCTCAATAAAGGATAAAGGGGTTATTAATAAATATTGGTTGCCTGGGGGGAGGGGGGAAGTTGGGATTACTGTCCAATGTGTGTCCTTACGCAGTTATTATATTGGGGGGGAGGGGTGGGAAGAAGGTGGGTATTAAAGATATTACTAGGATGATTAAGGAAAAGATTAATAAGGGATTGGGTAATTTGGAGGTAAGAATGTGTGCCATGGGGAGAGGTTTTTTAGATCTTAGTTATGAAAGAAGGGAAGAGGAAGATTATGATAAGGAGTATAAAATATATTATGTCTTTTAAGATATTTTCTATTAATGTCAATGGCCTGAATCATATAATCAAAAGGAAAAAGGTATTATCATTTTTAAAGAAGCAAAACGCGGATGTTTATTGTCTGCAGGAGACCCATCTTAATATAAAGGAATCACAGAAACTAAAGGGTGGGTGGGTGAAAGAATGTTTTTTTGCTCCAGCAGAGGGTAAAAAAGCAGGAGTAGCAGTTCTTATAAATAAAAAGTGTATGGCCAATTTTAAGATAGTAAATTCGGACCCACATGGAAGATGGCTACATGTTGATATAAGTATGGGAAATAATGCCCTGACGTTGTTCAATATATATGCCCCTAATTCGAATCAATCAGAATTCTTTAAAAAATTGCAGAGTATGTTGTTACCACTGGCTGCTTCTAATTTAGTGGTGGCTGGAGGTTTTAATGCTGTAATGGATCCATTAATTGATAAAAAACCAGGTAAAAGTATAAATTCTTTAGGTTTAGATAATTTGGTTCAATCATGTGATTTGAAGGATATATGGCGTATTCTTCATTTTAATGATCAGGAATTTTCATTTTGTTCACAGGTTCATAAATCATTTTCAAGAATAGATTATATTTTTATTTCATCACATAAGGTGCAGCAAGTGATTAAGGCTTCCATTGATCCCATTATCATTTCGGATCATGCGGGAGTATGGATAGATTTACAATTAGATCAATTAGAAAATAGAAGACCTCTTTGGAGATTTGATAATGCATTGCTTGTGGATGAAAAAGTTTTGGAAAATTTTAAAACACAAATTAGTGATTTCTTTCAAATTAATTTAGTGGAAGATACATCTATTGAAAATGTATGGGACGCTTTTAAAGCGACTATGAGAGGTCATATTATATCATATTCGGCTTTTGTTAAGAAACAGATTAAAAAACAGTATATAGAGTTAGAAAAAGAAATTAAAATACTAGAAACTAAATTGGTAAGCAAATGGGAACATGATGTATTACAAGCTCTTTTGAAAGCAAAAGGTAAATATAACGAATTAGCTTCAAAAATGATAAGAAGAGACTTGTTTTCCAAACAGACAATGTATTATGGAAATTCTAATAAGGCGGGAAGATTATTGGCAAATTATCTTAAAGCAAAAAAAAAAGAAGAACTAACATTAATGGGATAAAAGATGATAATGGTATAATAACCAATCAAACGGATATAATTTTAAAGCAATTTCTAAAATTTTATAAGGATCTGTATTCTTCCGAGCCTTATTTGGAGAGGCAAAAAGATGGTAAAAATTTTTTAGATTTAATTATTGGACCTAAGGTTCCTGATCATATAAAACGGAGTTTAGATGAACCTATATCATTAAAAGAATTAGAAACAGCGTTGAGATCTCTTAGTTGGATCCGCTCCAGGTGGTGATGGTTATACAGTAGAATTTTATAAAACATTTTCAAAATGTCCTTTCCCCATATTTATTAAATTTATATCAGACACAACTTATAAAAGGTGATATTAAAGGTACTATGGCTGAATCAATAGTAATTGTTTTGCCTAAGCCAAATAAAGATCCTACTTTGGTTTCAGACTACAGGCCTATATCTTTAATAAATGTGGATAATAAACTTTTGGCGAAAATTTTGGCTTTGAGATTAGCCAAAGCTCTCCCACATATTATAGACACGCATCAGACGGGTTTCGTTGCTAAAAGACATTCCTCTAATAACTCTAGATTATTGTTTCATATGTTAAATTTATCAAAAAAAATGGATGAACCGGCTTTTACAGTTTCCTTGGATGCAGAAAAAGCGTTTGATAGGGTAGAATGGAATTTTATGTATCAGGCTTTAGAATGGTTTGGTATAGGTTCTGGATTTATACAAATGGTAAAAACATTGTATAGCTTCCCGATTGCAAGATTAAATATTAATAATATGATATCTGATGGTTTTCAATTGCAGAGGGGAGTTAGACAAGGTTGTCCTTTATCTCCTTTGTTATTTGATGTTGTATTAGAACCCTTATTGTTAGCAATACAGCAAGCAAGGGGGATACAGGGTATTCCATATTCTGATATGGAATATAAAATTTCGGCTTATGCGGATGATATTTTACTTTATTTGAGGAATCCAGAGTCTACCTTATCTTGTCTATTGGAATTAATTGATATGTTTGGCAAATTTTCAGGTTATAAAATTAATTGGAGTAAGTCTGAACTTATACCTTTAAATGTTCATTGTGTAAAAGGATTATTTGACGCTTTTCCGTTCATATGGAAAGAAGAAGGATTTAAATATCTTGGCATTCAAGTTAAAAATACAATTGAAGATACAGTAAAAGAAAATGAAAAATTTGTATTGAAAAGAGTTACAGAGTTATGTGAGCAATGGAATCCGTTACATCTTTCTTGGTGGGGGAGAGTTCAAACTATTAAAATGATGATCTTGCCTGTAGTTTGCTACCATATGAGTATGATACCTATTTATTTTCAGGGGTCCTTTTATAAAAAGCTTAATAGCATTTTAACGAAATTTCTTTGGCTTGGTAAAACGCATAGAATAGCTTTGGTATCTTTGCAAAAATCAATTAAGGAGGGAGGGGTAAATTTTCCAAATTTTTATAGGTACCATCAAGCCTATATTTTACGTCAGGGTATGTATTGGATCCTCCCAGAACTGATAGATAATGCACCGGATTGGTTATATTTGGAATGGCGCCTTATGTTTCCCCTAAATTTAGTTCATCTTCCAAGTATCAACATGCCTAGAAGATACAGAGAAAATAAGATATTAATGGATACTTGGAAAACGTTGAGGTTTATTAGTAAATTAACACCTGTCCCAATAAACAAGTCAACTAATCAGTCTTTATGGATAAACTCCAAGATTAAAATTGGCGGAGCTCAAATCCTTTGGAAGGAATGGATTATTGCAGGCATTAGATCTCTGAATGATGTTATTTCGGAAGGTAAACTGCTGGAATTTTCACAATTGCAACATAGATTTGGTCTTAGTAAAAAACAAAGTTTTAAATGGTTGCAATTGAAGCAGGCCATTCAGGTTGGGTTCCCTGAATGGAAAACATTGAATAATCAATATAGTTTAGAGTTCTTATGCTTCCAAGCAGACTTCCTAGGGCATCAAGCCGCATTGTGGTATAAATTAATATCTGGATATTTGAATAAAAAACCAAAAAATGGTCTAAGAGACGGAACTCTAAAAAACTGAAACAGCAAGATATTGAGGATTTGAGAGACGCTGAGAAAAAACAGAAGAAAATTGCTTAAAGCTGATCAAAATAGAAAAATAACTCTAATAAAGGGTTGCTCTCCTTAATCAGAGCTGCGATTGGGCTTGTAAGAGGAGAGAAAAAAAAAGTTCCCCTACAACATTGAAAAAGTGAAAGTGAGAAAAACATAGGTAAAGGAAAAAGAAAAGAACTTAAAAAGAAAAACTTTCTATTTCAAAGATATAACAAAATCTTGGAAGAAAAGAGATTAAAAACCTAAGAATACCAAATATAAAAGATTTAAATACAAGAAATAATAATAACCAAGGAAAAGTGAACAATAAAATGGCAAGTACTAGACAAAACAAAAATGAGACAGGTACATCTGCAAAAAGACAGAAACAAGAACAAATAACACCTAGCAAGATACCACTTCCTATCGAAGAATCAGACACATTAAGCAAAGCTGAAGTCATGGAAGAATTAAAACAAATCAAACAAATGCTGAAAGAAACTATTACTAATATGTCTGATATGAAAGAAGAAATTTTAAATATACATAGACAAATGGAAGTTAACGACAAAAGAACAACTGAATTAGAATCAAAAATGGAAATTATAGAATGTGAATCAAAAAGATGTAAAAACGACAACCTGGAATTAAACAAATTAAAAGATCAACTGGAGGATTATGAGAATAGAGGAAGAAGAAAGAACATCAAACTCTTTGGAATACAAGAAAATCTAGAGGGGAAAAATACTATCCTTTTCCTTGAAAATTTAATTCCAAAAATTTTACAATTAGACTTGAAACAAACAATTGAAATCGAAAGGGCACATAGAATCCCAATAAAAAATTCAGAAAATAAAAACAGACCAAGACCAATCATTTTCAAAATGTTGAGATACCAGCAAGCACTAGAGATACTAAATGCTGCAAAAAAAGATAAAAACTTAAACTATAAAGGATCAAGATTATGGTTTTTACCAGATTTCGCCAAAAACACAGCATCTAAAAGGAAAAGACTACTAGATATGAGACCACTACTCAAAGAAAAAGGATTTAAATATGGACTATACTATCCAGCGAAAATGAGAGTGTCATCTGGAGACAAGTCGTTATATTTTGAGGATCCCGAAAAACTAAAAGAGTTTCTATCTAAACCAGAACCTATGATATATTAACAAAATATATTAAAAAGGTTTTGAAGACTCTATGAAAAATTAGGAAATACAACATATCGAAATATTGAAGAAATGGAGGAAAACAATACAAAGAAAAGACAATAATAATTATATGAAAGAAAGAACAGAATATATGAAAATTATTAAATAATACACTGCATACAAGAGGAAATACAAATCAACACATTGTTAAATAAAAAATGATACATTAATAAAATGTTATGGAAAATGATTAAATAAATATAAAAGATCAATATAGATAGATAGAAGGGAAATTTGTTAAACAAATGAATATTGATTGCCTGGAATGGGGAGAATGTTAGGATTATATTTCCAATGTGCATCCTTAAGCAGCCAATGTATTGGGTGGGAAAGGGAGGGATAAGAAGAATATTTATTAGAATAATTAAGGGAGATACATTAGGGTTTAATATGTGTGTCATGAGGAAAATTTTTTGGATATTAAATATGAAAGAGGAGAGGAGGAATAAGATAATGAAAGGTATTAAAATATATAATGTCTTTTAAAATATATTCTATTAATGTCAATGGCCTGAATCATGTAATTAAAAGGGAAAAAATATTAACATATTTAAAAAAACAAAATGCAGATATTTACTGTCTGCAAGAGACCCATCTTAATATGAAGGAATCACAAAAATTATCAGGTGGATGGATAAAAGAATGTTTTTTTGCTCCAGCAGTGGGTAAAAAAGCAGGGGTTGCAATCCTTATAAATAAAAAATGTATGGCCAATATAAAGATAAAAAATTCAGATCCACATGGAAGATGGATACATATCGATATAAGTATGGGAAATGATACCCTGACGTTATTTAATATATATGCCCCTAATTCGAATCAATCAGAATTTTTCAAAAAGCTACAAAATATGTTACTACCACTGGCTGCCTCTAATTTAGTGGTGGCTGGAGATTTTAATGCTGTAATGGATCCATTATTGGATAAAAAACCAGGTAAAAATATTAAATCTTTAGGTTTAGATAATTTAATTCGATCATGTGATTTGAAAGATATATGGCGTATTCTTCATTTTAATGATCAGGAGTATTCATTTTGTTCACAGGTTCATAAATCATTTTCAAGAATAGATTATATTTTCGTTTCAACAAATAAAGTGCAACAAGTGAGTAAAGCCTCCATTGATCCTATTATCATTTCGGATCATGCAGGAATATGGATAGAATTACAATTAGATCAATTAGAAAATAATAGACCTCTTTGGAGATTTGATAATGCATTGCTTGTAGATGACAAATTTTTGGAAAATCTTAAAACACAAATTAATGAATTCTTTCAAATAAATTTAGTGGAAGATACATCTATAGAAAATGTATGGGATGCATTTAAAGCAACTATGAGGGGTAATATCATATCATATTCAGCTTTTATTAGGAAACAAATTAAAAAACAACATATAGAATTAGAAAAAGAAATAAAAATATTAGAAGCTAAATTGATAAGCAAATGGGAATATGAAGTTTTGCAAGCTCTTTTGAAAGTAAAAGGTAAATATAACGAATTAACTTCAAAAATGATAAGAAAAGATTTGTTTTCCAAGCAAACAATGTATTATGGAAATTCTAATAAGGCAGGAAAATTATTAGCAAATTATCTTAAGGCAAAAAAAAGAAGAACTAATATTAATGGAATTAAAGATGATAATGGTATAATAACAAATCAAACAAATATAATATTAAAACAATTTTTAAATTTTTATAAGGATCTATATTCTTCTGAACCTTATTTGGAGAAACAAAAAGATGGAAAAAAATTTTTAGATCTAATAAATGGACCTAAGATTCCTGATCATATAAAACGAAGTTTAGAAGAGCCTATATCATTAAAAGAATTAGAAACAGCATTGAGATCTCTTAGAGTTGGATCCGCTCCAGGTGGTGATGGTTACACAGTAGAATTTTATAAAACATTTCAAAATATCCTCTCCCCACATTTATTAAAACTATATCAGACACAACTTATAAAAGGTAATATAAAAGGTACTATGGCTGAATCAATAATAATTGTTTTGCCTAAGCCAAATAAAGATCCTACTTTGGTTTCGAACTACAGGCCTATATCTTTGATAAACGTTGATAATAAACTTTTGGCGAAAATTTTGGCTTTGAGATTGGCCAAAGCTCTCCCACATATTATAGATATGCATCAAACGGGTTTCGTTGCTAAAAGACATTCCTCCAATAACTCTAGACTATTATTTCACATGCTAAACTTGTCAAAAAAAATGGATGAACCGGCATTTACAGTTTCATTAGATGCCGAGAAAGCATTTGATAGGGTAGAATGGAATTTTATGTATCAGGCTTTAGAATGGTTTGGTATAGGTTCTGGATTTATACAAATGGTAAAAACATTGTATAGCTTCCCGATTGCAAGATTAAATATTAATAATAAGATATCTGATGGTTTTCAATTGCAGAGGGGAGTTAGACAAGGTTGTCCTTTATCTCCTTTGTTATTTGATATTGTATTAGAACCCTTATTGTTAGCAATACAACAAACGAGGGAGATACAAGGAATTCCATATTCAGATATGGAATATAAAATTTCGGCTTATGCTGACGATATTTTGCTTTATTTGAGAAATCCAGAATCTACCTTATCTTCTTTATTGAAATTAATTGATAAGTTTGGCAAATTTTCAGGTTATAAAATTAATTGGAATAAATCTGAAATTATACCCTTGAATGTTCACTGTGTAAAAGGATTATTTGATACTTTTCCATTTATATGGAAAGAAGAAGGATTTAAATACCTAGGCATTCAAGTTAAAAAAACAATTGAATATACTGTAAAAGAAAATGAAAAATATGTATTAAAAAAAGTAACGGAGTTATGTGAACAATGGAACCCACTACATATATCTTGGTGGGGGAGAGTTCAAACTATTAAAATGATGATCTTGCCTGTGGTTTGCTACCAAATGAGTATGATACCTATTTATTTTCAGGGGTCCTTTTATAAGAATATTAATAGAATTTTAACAAAATTTCTTTGGCTTGGTAAAACACCTAGAATAGCTTTAGTAACCTTACAAAAATCAATTAAGGAGGGAGGGGTAAATTTTCCAAATTTCTATAGGTACCATCAAGCCTATATTCTACGTCAGGGTATGTATTGGATCCTCCCAGAACTTATAGAGAATGCACCAGATTGGTTATATTTGGAATGGCGCCTTATGTTTCCCCTAAATTTAGTTCATTTACCAAGTATTAATATACCTAAAATATACAGAGAAAATAAAATAATAATGGATACTTGGAAAACATTGAGATTTATAGATAAATTAACACCCATCCCAATATATAAATCAAATAATCAATCCATATGGATAAACTCCAAGATCAAAATAGGCGGAGCCCAAATCCTTTGGAAGAACTGGATTATTGCAGGAATTAGATCTCTAGATGATATTATTTCAGAAGGTAAACTGCTGGATTTTTCACAATTGCAACATAGATTTGGTCTTAATAAAACACAAAGTTTTAAATGGTTGCAATTGAAGCAGGCCATTCAGGTTGGGTTCCCTGAATGGAAATCATTAAACAATCAATATAGTTTAAAATTCTTATGCTTTAAAGCAGACTTCCTGGGACATCAAGCCGCATTGTGGTATAAATTAATATCTGGATATTTGAATAAAAAACCAAAAAATGGTCTAAGAGACATTTGGAGCATTGAGATTGGACATCAAATTAATGCATCTCAATGGCCACTGATTTGGTCTTGGAGAATGGGATGTACAGTGTCAGCATCTATGAGACAAACATGGTTCTTTTTATTACATAGAGCTTTTTGGACCCCTACTCGTTTACAAAAACTAGACAGTTCTAAGTCTAATAGATGCTGGCACTGTAATCTAGAACCAGGGACATTAGATCATTTATTATACTACTGTCCTTATATTAAAATATTTTGGAATTCAATTTGGCCACAAATTAATAAATTAATGGAAAATCATATTGCAATATCATATGATACAATTTTATTTGGAACAATGATGAGAAAAAAAAGTCAAATTTCACCAGAAAATAATAAACTTTTATTAATTATGACAGGGGTTGCCATTCAACATATAACTAACAATTGGAAAAATTACAACAACCTAAACTACACATTTTGGTGGAACACAATATGCCATGTTTTTAAAATGGAAAGATCAATATCAATACAAAAGGGAACATACAATAAATTTATAAAAATATGGGGGCCATTGACAAAATTCTGTAATGATTAAATAATAGAATACTTTTTCTTCTTTTCTTCTTTTAGAGATTTTCTTATGACACACATATAGGGGGGGTAAGGAAAACAATTTATATATAATATAGTATAATATATGATACAAAATGTAACAAATGATTAAGGAATAATAGAAGGGTGGGGGGAGGGAAAATGAATAAAATTTATCTAGAATATATTGTTTTAGATATAAATATGTTATTGAATAATTATTAATTGTATTCTATTATGTTATATACTTTTATAAAATTTGAAAATAGTATATTAAAGTGATGAAGGGGTGGGGGGAGGGTGAAGGGGAAAATCAAATTCAGACATACATTGTGTTAGATATAAAAGTGATACTATACATATATCAAATTTTATTATTCTGTACACTTTTTATGAAATTTGAAAATAAAAATATAATGGAAAAAAAAAAAAAAAAGCATCAAATTACTGCATCTCAATGGCCACTAATTTGGTCTTGGAGAATGAGATGTACAGTGTCAGCATCTATGAGACAAACTTGGTTCTTTTTATTACATAGAGCTTTTTGGACCCCTACACGTTTACAAAAATTAGATAGTTCTAAGTCCAATAAATGCTGGCACTGTAATCTGGAACCTGGGACGTTGGATCATTTACTATATCATTGTCCCTACATTAAAAGTTTTTGGAATGCAATTTGGCCACAAATTAATAAATTGATGGAAAATCATGTAGCAATATCATATGATAGTGTTATTTGGAATGATGATGAGAAAAAAAAGTCAAATTTCACCAGAAAATAACAAGCTTTTACTAGTCATGACAGGGGTTGCCATTCAGCATATAACCAATAACTGGAAGAATCATAGTAACCTTAATTATACATTTTGGTGGAATACAATTTGTCATATATTCAAAATGGAAAGAGTAATAGCAATACAATGAGGGACATATCCTAAATTTATAAAAATATGGGGGCCATTGACAAAGTATTGTACTGAATGAATAATAGGATTTATCTTCTTCTTTTCTTCTTTTTCTTGTCTTCTTTATGGCACACATGGAGGGGGGTAGTGAAAATAATTTTACATAACATGTTATAATATGGTATACAATATGTATAAGGTGATTGGAAAGTACTTGAAGGGTGGGGGGTGGGAGAGGGGATAAAAAAATTTGTTCAGAATATTATGTAATAGATATAAAAGTGATATTGTGTATTCATTAGTTGTAACTCAATATTCTGTACACTTCATGTAAAATATGAAAATGAATAAAGAATTATAAAAAAAAAAAAAAAGAGATCCCACATGCTTGTTCCATGCTTTCTTGAATTCAGACACAGTCTCATTCCCTCTGCTCCTCTCCTCTTCCTTCTCATGCCACTCTAGGAGTCAACATTCCCCAACCCCTACTTCCTCCAGATCTTCCCAAATTTTTAAACTATCCTTCCCTTCCATAAAAGGTATTTCCCATGTAGGCAAACTTGGGTCATCCCTCCCCTTTAGAATCACTGAGATCTGGAATAACCTCACCTCCTCTCTCCGAACCTCAAGTTCCCTCCAACTCTTCCGCAAACACCTAAAAACCTGGCTATTCTCAAAACTGTAACACTTCCCCCCTCTTAGGCCTCTCACCTTCCCCCTTTACACCTAACTCTTTAATCTCTCCACTGTAGTTCCTCTCTCATCTTTCTTCCTGTAAACCGTGCCGAGCTCAGCATTCGTGGAGATGGTGCGGTATATAAACCCAAGGTTTAGTTTAGTTTAACATTTCACGTAAAACTTCCTTTAGCTACTTGGGCCTAAATTTTGGAACCTCCATCCAGATCTTTAAAACATTACTTAACACTCACCTTTTCTCCAAATTGTCTAATCCCTCTCCTCCTCAATTTCCCTCTTGTCGTTTAACATCCCCCAGCAATGCTCTTTTATAATCCCTACTAGTCTTTAAGCCCATTACATTAACGGGTGCTAGAATAGATGTCTGTCTGTCTGTTTCTTTCTCTCTCTCTCTCCTTGGCCACTGTCTGTGTTTTTCTCTCTCTCCTTGGCCGCTGTCTGTGTCCTTCTGTCTCTCCCCACCCCAAGCAAATCTGTCTGCCCCCCAGCACCCTCCCCCCATAGCAGCCCCCTTTCCCTCTCCCTGACTGTCTCTCCGTGGCCCTTCTGTATTCCCTCCCCCCCGAGCAAAGCTGTTTACCCCAGCACACACCTCCCCCCAAAGCAGTCCCCTTTTCCCTCTCCCTAACTGTCTCTCCATGGCCCCTTCTGTCTCCCCCCCCCCAAAGCAAAGCTGTCTGTCCCCAGCACACACCTCCCCCCCAAAGCAGCCCCCTTTCCCTCTCCCTAACTGTCTCTCCAAGGCCCCTTCTGCCTCCCCCCCAAAGCAAAGCTGTTTGTCCCCAGCACACCCCTCCCCCAAAGCAGCCCCCTTTCCCTCTCCCTGTCTCTCCATGGCCCCTTCCGTCTTGCCCCCAAAGCAAAGCTGTATGCCCCCAGCACACTTCGCCCCCCCAAAGCAGCCCCCTTTCCCTGTCTCTCCATGGCCCCTTCAGTCTCCCCCCCCAGAGCAAAGCTGTCTGTCCACAGCACACCCCTCTCCCCAAAGCAACCCTCTTTCCCTCTTCCCCTGGCCCCCTCTATTGTTCCCGTTCTTACTCTCCCTCCATCCCGGCGTCTTCTGGCCTGCTCCTCTTCAAAGCAGCCTGTGATCGTGGCCGGCTTTAGGGAACCTCGCAGGCCGCTCTCCAACTCGGTAGCACGTTCCCTCTGACGCGATCCCGTGCGTCAGAGAGAACATGCTACTGAGGTTGGAGAGCAGCCTGCGAGGTTTGCTATAGCCGGCCACGATCGCAGGCTGCTTTGAAGAGGAGGATCAGCAGCGGCAGCGGTTGGTGAGTGAGGGCGGGAGGGGGAAGTTCCAGTGTGTTCCCTGCCGAGGATGCGGGCAGGGAGAGAGCTTGCCAGGTTTCCTCCAGCAGTTGGTGAGTGATGGGGGGAGAAGGGGAATGGCCAGAACGTTCCCTGCTGCTGCATCCTAAAATAGAATTCGGCCAGGGAACAGAAAACACGGCAGCAGGGAACACGAAACCCTAAGTGCACAGGCAAGCTTAGGGTTTTATTATATAGGATTTCAGACCCCCTCTGTTTTTACATTTCCTTTCATTTTTTCGTAAACCACATAGTAACCCTTCCAGTATATCAAGCATGCTGAAGGAATAAATAAGGGATAGTAGCAGGACATGACCTAGCATTAAAAAACAGCCATACTGGGTCAGACCAATGGCCCATCTAGCCCAGTATCCTGTTTCCACAGTGGCCAGTCCAGGTCACAAGTACCTGACAGAATCCCAAAGAATAGCAACCTTCCATGCTGAATCCCCAAAGAGTATCAAGATTCCATGATAGTGATCCTAGGACAATCAGTGGCTTCCCCCATGTCTGTCTCATAAGAACATAAGCAATGCCTCCGCTGGGTCAGACCTGAGGTCCATCGTGCCCAACAGTCCGCTCACGCGGCGGCCCAACAGGTTCAGGACCTGTGCATTAATCTTCTACCTATACCCCTCTACCCCCTTTTCCAGCAGGAAATTGTCCAATCCTTTCTTAAACCCCAGTATCGTACTCTGCCCTATTACGTCCTCTGGAAGTGCATTCCAGGTGTCCATCACACGTTGGGTAAAGAAAAACTTCCTAGCATTCGTTTTGAATCTGTTCCCTTTCTTTTCTGAATGCCCTCTTGTTCTCTTATTTTTCGAAAGTTTGAATAGTCTGTCCCTCTCTACTCTCTCTATGCCCTTCATGATCTTGTAAGTCTCTATCATATCCCCTTTATGTCTCAACAGCAGACTATGGAATACTGTGTACTGTTCTGGAGAGCACACATTTAAGAGGAAGTAGACAGAATATAGTCTGTCCAGAAGAAAGCTAAAAATGTGCTTATAACTTAACTTTGTGTATATCCGATTCTGTGTTGCAGATTTTTAGTAGCCTTAGTATTTTGGGTGACTACAGCAGAGGTAAATCCCAATTTATGCTCCATCTTTAGCTTCCCTCCCCCTTCCCCCCCCCAAAAAAAATCTCCATCTGCAGATTTTTGCAGGAAGCTTCACTCTTGCAGAATACCAGGCTTTTTTTCTTTCAGAAGGAAGAAGTTTGCTAAGAATGCCACCTGCCACCCATTCAATTGCATGGTACTAGTCTGTAATATAAAGAAATCCTGCTCAGAACAATGTATCACCACTTACGTCCTTTCTCTGTTCTCTTTTACATTTTTCTAGAGGATAGAAAAACTGTTTCCCTTTACCTCCTGTCAGCTCCATGGTTAACTTTTCATTTTCTATCATCTTCTTCTTTTCTTCCAACTCGGCTATCAAGTTTTCCTTCAGCTCAATTTTCTTATCTTCAAACTCCTTCACTGCTGCCTTCTTCTCTTTGATATAATTCCGCTCAACTTGCTCAGTCTAGCTCAAACATACAAAGAGAGAAAGCTAATCAACAAATAGTCAGGAGAACTACCAAACTATGAAAAATAGCCAATAATTTTTTCTTTCTACAGCCTAAACATAGCTTGAAAGCCCATGCACGATTGATTTGTTGGTCTTTGTTGTTTCTATAATGTTTTGCCTCTAGAAGAAAGCTAAAGCTGTGATTATTATGCATACTGTTCCTGGAACCTATGCCAAATATTTAAAAGATTTTGCTAGCTTTTCTGTTACATTAATTACAATTTTTTGGATTGATTGTAAAACAGAATAAAGAGGTTATGACAAGTAGATCACTCTGGGCCAGCTGGGAATGTTTTGGAAAGTTTTAACAGATCCCAGTCAGAGGAAGTTCAGCCTAGTGATCAATAAACCCAGAACTATCCAGCTTTCTTCTCAACCAGCATGTTGATGATCTGAGAACCAGAGCAGATGATCTCTGTTTGACCAGCTAACACTAAGAGCATAAAACGGAGGTGATGTCTCTCCCCCCACTCCAAATTCTCATGCTGTTCAAGGTTCCCAGAACCACCCAGGTGTGCCTTCTGGGAAGGAATGGTATCAAATACAGAGTGATAAAAGGAAAAGGCAAACCCAAAAAAGATAACAAGGTAATACCTAATGGGTAGGGAATTGATATTTGGAATGATATTGTTAGTAAGGTAGTGGTTAAGATCATAGAACTAAAGGCTTTGTGCCATTTATTAATCACTGCAACTCATGAGGTTAATGGCTAGATAGTGATTACATTTTATATAGGAGAAACACAAGTACAGGAAGACAGAAGGGCAATCGGATAGCACAGATTTTCAGCAATATCCAGTAAAGTTTTAAGACCACATATTCAGGAAGTTTAACTTACCAGATGGGTTCACTGAAAGCCTGCTTGGAGATCTCTGGCTCAATACTGACTCTCTATGGCCACCCCTTATTATTCAGGCAACCAAATATCACAGTTATTTACCATAACAGATGTTATCCGGAGACAGCAGGAAAATATTCTCACATGTGCACGGTACAGACAGTGAAAAGTGCACCGGAACTTTAAGAGCTTAAAACTTTCAGTCTGCCTGCACCGCGCACGCACGAGTGCCTTCCCATCTGATGAGGGCTCGCTAAGCTAAGAAGCCAACCAGGGGAGGTGGGAGGGATATGAGAATATCTGCCTGCTGTCTCCGGATAACACCTGTTACAGTAAGTAACTATGCTTTATACTAGGACAAGCAGGCAGTATATTCTCACATATGGGACTCCCTAGCTTACTGAAATGGGATGGAGGGAGAATTGGCCTTTAGGAAGAAAATAAATTCTGTAGTACAGTACTGCTTGGCCGAAGTAACCATCTCATCTGGAATAGGATTCTAGATAGTAGTGAGATGTGAATGTGTGGCTTGAATACCAAATGGCTGCTTTGAAAATTTCATCAATGGGAGTGGATTGTAAGAAAGTCAATGAGGTTGCCATCATTTGAACTTCGTGAGCTATAAAACATGCCTCGAGTTGCAACCCAGTCCAAGCATAACAGAAGGAAATGCAGGCCGCTAGCCATGTGGAAATAGTTCTCTTGGTGATAGGTTGGCCTAATTTGTTGGGATCAAAGAAGATGAAGTCCTGTGTGATTGAGTCCTTTGTAGGTAGTATGCCAAGGAACGCTTACAGTCCAATGTATAAAGAGCTGCTTCTCTTGGATAAGAATGAGGCTTCGGAAAGAAGACTGGAAGCATAATGGATTAATTCAGATGAAATTCCTTGACAACTTTTGGAAGATCATGAAGGGCATACAGAGAGTAGAGTGGGAAAGATTCTTCAAATTTTCAAAGAATGAAAGAACAAGAGGGCATTCAGAAAAGTTGAAAGGGGATAGATTCAAAACAAATGCTAGGAAGTTCTTCTTTACCCAATGTGTGGTGGATACCTGGAATGCACTTCCAGAGGACGTAATAGGGCAGAGTACGGTACTGGGGTTTAAGAAAGGATTGGACAATTTCCTAATGGAAAAGGGGATAGAGGGGTATAGATAGAGGATTACTGCACAGGTCCTGGACCTGATGGGCCGCCGCGTGAGTGGACTGCTGGGCACAATGACCTCAGGTCTGACCCAGCGGAGGCATTGCTTATGTTCTTATGTTCTCAAGGAATTTAGGATGAGTGCGAAGAACCACCTTGTCATGGTGAAATACTGCATATGGAGGGTCAGAAACTAATGCTTGAAGTTTGCTGACTCAACGAGCAGAAGTGACTGCGATTAAGAAAACTACTTTCCAAATGAGGAACTTGAGATGATTAGACGCTAGTGGCTTAAAGGATGGTTTTAACTTGGCAAGGACTACATTAAGATCTCAGACAACTGGAGGTGGTTTCAGTGGAGGATTGGAGTTGAAAAGCCCTTTCATAAATCTGGAAAGCATGCGATGAGTGGCCAGAGGTTTATCATTGATAGGAACATGGAAAGCACTAATAGCACTGAGGTGGACTCTGACTGAAGTGGTTTTGAGGCAAGAAGTGGAAAGATGTAGAAGGTAATTCAGAACTGAAGGAAGTGAAAATGATGAATGTTCTTGGTAATGAAGAGAACACCAAGAGGTAAAATGTGTCAATTTATATGTGTAAGATTTATAAGTACAATGCAAAGGAGGGGGGTGGGGGGATTTCTGAATTTTATTAAATGTTTAGATTAATAGGAAAGAAAAAATTTATATGATATATGTGACTGCATAGGGTATGGTAGGGATGGGAGGGAGGGGGTTAAATTTTATGATTTAATGTTGCTTATAATAGAAACTCAAGTGATGACATTTGAAATTAAATACATTTATTGATACACTTGTTGTAAGATGTAAAAATGAATAAAGAATTTTTTTAAAAAAAGTGTCCACTTCTTTTGACAGTATTGCTGGGTAGATGGTTTTCTGGATGTAGCAATAATGGCTTGAACAGGATCAGAGAGATGACAATCTGTTGAAGTTACACTGAAAGGTATCAAGCTGTCAAGTGTAGAGACTGCAGACTGGAATGCAACATGGATCTGTGACTCTGAGTGAATAGAGATGGAAAGACTGTAGTGGAATCTGATCCTTGACAGTCAGTTGAAGTAGAAGGGAGAACCAAGGTTGTCTGGGCCACTGAGAAGCTATCATGATCATGGTGGCTGATTCTCTCTTAAGTTTGACCAAGGTTTTCAGAATGAGGGGATTGGTGGAAATGCATATAGGAATTTGTTCGTCCAATCCAAAAGGAATGCATCTGCCTTGAGATGTTGTGGAGAGTACTGTCTGGAACAAAATTGAGGCAGTTGTGATTGAGGGGAGACACAAACAGGTCTATCTGAGAAGTTCCCTATAACTGGAAAATGTAATGGAGTACTCTGGATTTGAGGGTCCATTAGTGTGGCCAGAGGAATCTGCTGTGTTTGTTGGCCAGGATATTCTCTTTCCCTTGTACATATATAGCTTTTAGAAATATGTTATGAGGAATTGCTCAATTCTAGATATATTGGGCTTCTAGATATAAAAGGAGAGAGACCAAACCTCCCTGTTTGTTGATGTAATACATCACGACTTGGTTGTCCATTCAAACTAGGACAATGTGGTGAACAGTGATGAGAGCATTTCAAATGGCTTTTAATTTTAGAAGGTTTATGTGCAATGATTTTTCTTGCAAATTCCAATAACCTTGTATATTGTGGCCATCCAGGTGTGCCCCCCCCCCCCCCATGGTATCCCTGGAAGCCCCTTCTTATTTGGATTCATCAACACGAAGAGATGATCAGAGAGACATAAGTCATTCATAATCTCCAGGTAACGCAAAATAGCCCTCCGGACATTCAGACTTTGTCCATCTTCTTAGAACCCGAGAGCTGGAAAGAAAACTTCCTGTTTGATGTGAAACACCGAGACCACCTTTGGCAAGAAAGAGAGAACGATTCTCAAGGAAACCCCAGCCTCTGTGATACGCAGTTAAGGGTCTCCTGAATGATAAGGCTTGCAGTTCGGAGACGTGCCTCACAGATGTGATGACAACCAGAAACACCATCTCGATAGTCAAGTCCATTAAGGTAGCATCCTGCAAGACCTCAAACGGAGCCCTTGAGAGCCCCATGTTCAGATTCCAAGATGGTAAAATCCCCTCCACTTCTCTGGTAATCTTTTCCTCTTCCAAATATCAACCAAGATTACAGTCCCCTAAAATGTAAAGCTCCTGGAAATGTCCAGCTTTCTTATCTCACTTGTAACAAAAAATTGTAACTATCCTGGAAATGTCCAGTTAGCTCTTTTGTAATCTGCCTAGAACTACAAGGTACAGGCGGAATAGAAGTCACTAATGTAATGGAATGGAATGGAAAGGGCTGGCAAACTGGGGGCTGCAGCCTCAGAGAAACCATGAAGTAACTGCTTCCTCCCACGAAGATGCCCTGATAATCCAATCATCCAAGTAAAGGTGGTCATGTCAACCCAGTCTGTGGAGGTGAGCCGCCACTACAATCATCACCTTGGTGAAGGTCCAGGAGGCTGTAGATAGAGCAAACAGGAGAACCTTGCATTGAAAATGTTGCTCCTGGACATGAAACCGAAGGAAGCGCCTGTGATCTGGAAATATTGGGATGTGAATATATGCCTCCATTAAGTCCAGCACCGCCAGGAAATCCCCCCGGTTGCACTGAGGCAATGACCAATCAGAGAGTCTCCATACAAAAAAAAGAGGCACTTAGAGCGCCACATTAACATACTTGAGGTCCAAGATGGGCCTCCAACCCTCAGAGCTTTTCTTGGGCACGACAAAGTATATGGAGTATCTACCAGAGCCCGAGTCTGCGGTTGGAACCTGCTCAATCATTTGAATGTCCAGCAACCTTTGGACAGTTTCCTGAACCTAGGCTGCTTTCTTCAGTCTGCCAGTAGGAAAGTCCACGAACCACGCAGAGAGAGGACAAGCAAACTCAACTTGAAGCTGTCCCTGATGATTTCCAGAACCAACTGGTCAGTCGCGATAGCCTCCCAAGCAGTCCTGCAGCCTGCCTCCAATCTTGCTCAGAGAGGCTGGGGGCCTGGCGTCATTGCAATTTCTTGGGCTGACCGAGCAGATCAAAGTTGCTCCTACAGGCTCACTCCCAGAAGAAATAACTGGTGGCAGCAGAGAGCAGGGAGAAGGAGATGCTGTAAACAGTGATGAGTATGGACTCGCAAGAGTGGATGCAAGATCTTTGGTTCAGCATACCATCCCTATTGCACTGGAATGGCCTTTGTAGAATTATACAATGTGCTATGCAAGGCATTCTAAAGTGGAGCTGTTAAACAGTATTTGATAAACTAAATAGATACACACAGAGTACACAAACAAAATGTACACCATCTTCAGAGTACGTATAAATTTATATATGAGAATTTCCATGCTGTTGGGGCTGGTTCTGGGTGCCTGTTTTATAAAAAAGGAACCTAGGTGCCTATACTATTGGATTTAAACAAGTAACTTTTTTGGACTTCGTACCTACATATCCTCTTCTAAAGCCAACTCCTTAAATCCAACCTTGTTTTTATAACCATAGCATTTCTCAAATATACAGACAACTATCCTCACTGCTGACTGAAGTTACATGCTATGTCATATTGTGCATGACTGGGGCATGACAGGGAGCATGAAAATCTGGAGACTGAAACACACTCCAGGCTATCAATGTGCAAGTTATCTTGCAAGCCTACTACACACAAAAGGGAAGATGACACACACACACATACACACAACAGGATATGTCAAAGCAAACAAAAAATTAATCTAATTTATGAAATAAAGCTCCTAGTTTTAAAAATTCACACACTCTCTAGATAAGCAAATGCCTAAGTACTGAATGCATACTTACTTCCAACTGCAGGAAGAGCTCTGAGGAGAGAGGAAAACCATAATTACTAATCATTAAGATCTTTTCACTGAAGCAGCACACAGTGTCAAACCTAGAATTAACAAGTACACACTCTCAACTAAACTAAAAGAAGCAAATATAGAGGATCTGTATTGTATTAACAAGATGGTATAGGACTCCAGTTAAACTGTGTAAGATTTTTAAACATGTTAAAGTTTTCCAACCTCTTCTTGCAGTACTGTAGAATATAAGGGACTAACTTTCACTTGTTGTGGGATTGCAATAGATGTACTAGTTTTGGTCAGAAGGAAACTTGACTATATTTGGAAGCATTGAAATTAACTCTAGAAACTGTGTTTTGTGGTCCTGGGGTCAGAAGCAGTGTTTGTTCAATTGTCTTTTGGCAGCTAAAGCCAAATTGCTCTTCATTAGAAAAACAGCATTGGTATCTTCTTTTTATTTTATAATTCTTTATTCATTTTTGTATGTTACAACAAGTGTATCAATTAAACTCATATAAAACTTAGATACATACTTGATTAACTCACATATTAGCATCAAATTTAACATTTCTTTAGGAAATTAGTATTCTATAATGTTAAAATATTATGTAAGAAATCTAAATTTATATCATTCTTATTGAATATAATAATCCCCCATCCCTCCCTCCCTCCCAATTCAATAATACATAAAATCATCTTTATTGTGAATTCATTCAAATATTGATATATTATGTAATAATCAAAAATAAAATCCCACCCCTTTTCCCCTCTAATCAAATTTCTTATCATGGGAAAAGTTAATCATTCATTACAAAAATCTGTTAACGGTCCCCAGACTTTCTGAAATTTACTCATATAACCTTTTTGCGTTGCAATGGTGAGTTCCATTTTGTACATATGACATACAGAATTTCACCAGAAATTGTAATTTAATTGTATTTGGTATCTTCTATACTGAATTGGAGATACAGACCATCTTAGTGGTTTTCAATGAGAGAGATCAAAATACACAGGTTTTAAAGAACAATGGGCCGTCGCTCAAGACTATTTAAGCATAAATCTGTGATAAATGTTTTTGCTATTTGAATCTTTGGTCATTAATCCAAATGTGTGTTCTATCTATTCAATGACTCTTGGGGTCAAGGCTGTTCCATCATTTAGATTACATTTGCATGCCCACTAGGGAAGGGGAAGCAATAGCAGTAGTAAAAACACAAGAATAGCCTTACTGGGTCAGACTAATGGTCATTCAAGCCCAGTAGTCCATTCTCACGGTGGCCAATCCAGGTCACTAGTACCTGGCCAAAACCCAAGGTGTAGCAATATTCCATGCTACTGATCCAGGGCAAGCAGTGGCTTCCCCCATGTCCTTCTCAATAACAGACTATGGACTTTTCTTCCAGGAACTTGTCCAAACCTTTCTTAAAACCAGCTACACTATTCGCTCTTACCACATAAAGAAACATAGAGAAATAGAGTATGACGTCAGAAAAGGGCCGACAGCCCAAGTCTGCCCACTCGAATAACCCACCCCCCTAAGCACTTCATCAAAGTGAACCCACATGTTTATCCCATTTATTCTAAAATCGAGCACTTTGCTGGCCTCTACTACCTGGAGTGGAAGATTATTCCAATGATCAACCACCCTTTCGGTGAAGAAATACTTCCTAATGTCCCCATGAAATCTCCCACCCCTGACTTTTAGCGGATGCCCTCTTGTCGCCGTAGGTCCTGTAAGGAAAAAGATGTCTTCTTCCATCTCCATACGGCCAGTAACATATTTAAACGTTTCTATCATGTCTCCCCTCTCTCTGCGTTTCTCGAGTATAGCTGCAACCTACCTAACCGTTCTTTATATGGGAGATCCTTGAGTCTCGAGACCATCCTAGTGGCCCATCTCTGAACCGACTCCATTCTCAACACATCCTTTCGATAATGTGGCCTCCAAAATTGAATACAGTATTCCAGATGTGGTCTCACCACTGACCTGTAAAGCGGCATCACCACTTCGGGCTTACGGCTGACGAAACTTCTCCAGATGCAACCCAGCATCTGTCTAGCCTTGGATGAAGCTTTCTCCACTTGATTGGCAGCCTTCACATCTTCACTAATGATTACTCCCAGGTCCCATTCTGTAACTGTTCTAGTTAAGGTTTCACCGTTCAGAGTGTAGGTTCTGCAAGGGTTTCCGCTACCAAGGTGCATAACTTTACACTTCTTGGCATTAAAGCTCAGCTGCCAAATAGTAGACCATTTCTCCAGTAAAAGTAGGTCCTGTGTCATACTGTCGGGTACGGTACCTCCGCCTACCACATTACATAATTTAGCGTCATCGGCAAATAATGCAATTTTACCCTGAAGTCCCTGAAGTAGATCCTGTACGAAGATATTAAATAGGATTGGACTCAGGACCGAGTCCTGCGGTACTCCATTGAACACGTCCGACGTTTCAGAGGGAGTGCCATTTACCACTACCCTTTGAAGTCTGCCACTAAGCCAGTCTTTAACCCATGCAGTTAATGTTTCTCCAAGTCCCAGCGAGCTTATCTTGTTCAATTATCTACGGTGTGGGACACTATCAAAAGCATTACTGAAGTCCAGATACACTACATCCAGGGACTTTCCCTTATCCAGTTTTTTTGTTACCTAGTCAAAGAAGCTGATTAGATTGGATTGGCAGGATCTTCCCTTTGTAAATCCATGCTGATGGGGATCCCTCAGCCTCTCATCGAACACATCCTCTGGCAACACGTTCCAGAGCTTAACTATTCACTAAGTGAAAAAAAATTTCCTCCTATTGGTTTTTAAAGTATTTCTCTGTAACTTCATTGAGTGTCCCCTAGTCTCAGGGAGATATATGTTTCTGTTTTAAGTAGTGGGCAGAGCTGTTGATGTTATATAGATATAGAAACATCTGTCAATAAACCATAATATAAAAGTTGTGATGTGTTCTATGTTTAAAAAGCTAATAAAAGTTAAGGCCCTCTAATCAAGCTGCATTAGGGTGTTTTGTTTATTATCGCCGACTGCTGTAGTAAAAGCTCTGATACTCACAGGAATTGTATGAGCATCAGAGCTTTTACCATAGCGGCCAGCGATAAAAAAAACCTAAACGCAGCTTGATAAAAGGGGGCCTAAGTGAAAAAAGAATTATGTACCACAAAACTATGTGACATTTTTGAAAAAGAGAATGGCAAGTCTTCTCTCCCTCATTACATACTTAAAAGGTCAGATGGTTCATAGCATTCTGTCTCTGCAAACTTGAGCAACAGGGGGTCTTTTCCACCATTGTTCAGATAATCTTTCATATATACCTGCACCATAGGTAATACAACAACATTTACATATGTTTTTAAAAATAGTCTTTATTATATTTTGTAAGATATAGTTTTTTGTTTATGTTTGTCCCCCAATTTTGTAATTTTATTGATTTGTTCATCGCTTAGAATTTGGAATAAGCGATCAATCAAATTTTATAATAAACTTGAAACTATAGCTATTAAAAATTTATTTAGACACTTGTATTTGGATTTAGAAGGAAAGCATTCATAGTGCTAGAATGAGCATCACTGGCTTCCAGCAAGAAGAGAAAGAAATTAGGTTCTTACCTTATTTAAAAATGTACATACCAAGTTTCAAGTTTATTTAAAATTTCTTATACCGCCCAATCAACCTTCGAATCTAGGCGGTATACAAAATCATAAAAACATACTTTAGCTAAAATACAAATTTAAGATGACAAAGCATCACCAAACAGTAACAATAACTTACGAAGACTTTTAAAAACAAAGAAACAGGAACAAAAGGTAAAAAGGCAAGAACTACAATAGTCACGAATTTAGTCTTGGAGAATGAGATGTACAGTGTCTGTATCTATGAGACAAACTTGGTTCTTTTTGTTACATAGAGCATTTTGGATCCCAGTTAGATTACAAAAGTTGGATAGCTCTAAGTCTAATAGATGCTGGCATTGTAATCTGGAAGCAGGGACCCTAGATCATTTAATATACTTTTGTCCCTGTATCATGGCCTTTTGGAAATCAATTTGATCTCAAGTTAATTGTTTATTAGAGAACCATGTAGCTCTATCATATGATACAATTTTATTCGGTACCTCAATAAGAATAAAAGTCAAATTTCATCAAGTAATAATAAACTTTTGTTGATACTGACAGGAGTTGCCATTCAACATATTACCAGGTATTGAAAAGATTACACTAGACTTAATTACACCTTCTGGTGGAATTCGTTGTACAGTGGTGCCTCACACAACGAACTTAATCCGTTCCAGGAGCAAGTTTGTTATGTGAAACGTTCGTTGTGTGAAACGCGTTTTCCCATAACAATACATGTTAAAAAAAATAATTCGTTCTGTAGCATAAAATATGCTAAGATGACATAAAAAAAGATAAATTTTTGGTTATTATTTTTATTTAGATACATCTAAAAACATAATTGTTTTTTAAAACAACACACATTTTTTAAATTTAAAGACAGACTAAGTATAGTCTAATTTTACAGTGAGAGGGCAGAGTCTCAGCGGCAAAAACTGGGACTTAACTGTTCATTTTTTTTTTTTTTTCTACCGTGTTTCCCCGATGATAAGGCAGGGCCATCAAATAAGACAGCCCCCCCTTTTTAGAAAAAAATGTAAAATAAGGCACCCCCCCGCAAATAAGCCACCCACCGATACCTGCGCTTACCCGAATCGGGTGGTACGGTGGGTGACTCCGTGTGGTCCCTGGCACCCCCGACACGATCGGGGCAAGAGGGAGCTCAAGCCCTCTTGCCCCCCCGACTCCCCGACACGATCGGGGCAAGAGGGAGCTCAAGCCCTCTTGCCCCCCCCCGACTCCCCGACACGATCGGGGCAAGAGGGAGCTCAAGCCCTCTTGCCCCCCCGACTCCCCGACACGATCGGGGCAAGAGGGAGCTCAAGCCCTCTTGCCCCCCCCGACTCCCCGACACGATCGGGGCAAGAGGGAGCTCAAGCCCTCTTGCCCCCCCGACTCCCCGACATGATCGGGGCAAAAGGGAGCTCAAGCCCTCTTGCCCCCCCGACTCCCCGACACGATCGGGGCAAAAGGGAGCCCAAGCCCTCTTGCCCCGCCGATTCCCCAACTCCCCGACAATATCGGGCCAGGAGGGAGCCCAAGTCCTCCTGGCCACGGCGACCCCCTAACCCCACCCTGCACTACATTACGGGCAGGAGGGATCCCAGGCCCTCCTGCCCTCGACGCAAACCCCCCCTCCCCCCAACGACCCCCCCCCCCCAAGAACCTCCGACCGCCCCCCCAGCCGACCCGCGACCCCCCTGGCCGACCCCCACGACACCCCCTTCCCCGTACCTTTCTGTAGTTGGCCGGACAGACGGGAGCCAAACCCGCCTGTCCGGCAGGCAGCCATCGACGGAATGAGGCCGGATTGGCCCATCCGTCCCAAAGCTCCGCCTACTGGTGGGGCCTAAGGCGCCTGGGCCAATCAGAATAGGCCCGGGAGCCTTAGGTCCCTCCTGGGGGCAGGGCCTGAGGCACATGGTCGGGTTGGGCCCATGTGCCTCAGGCCCCGCCCCCAGGAGGGACCTAAGGCTCCCGGGCCTATTCTGATTGGCCCAGGCGCCTTAGGCCCCACCAGTAGGCGGAGCTTTGGGACGGATGGGCCAATCCGGCCTCATTCCGTCGTTGGCTGCCTGCCGGACAGGCGGGTTTGGCTCCCGTCTGTCCGGCCAACTACAGAAAGGTACTGGGAAGGGGGTTGTGGGTGTCGTGGGGGTCGGCCAGGGGGGTCGCGGGTCGGCTGGGGGGGCGGTCGGAGGTTCTTGGGGGGGGGCGGTCGTTGGGGGGAGGGGGGGTTTGCGTCGAGGGCAGGAGGGCCTGGGATCCCTCCTGCCCGTAATGTAGTGCAGGGTGGGGTTAGGGGGTCGCCGTGGCCAGGAGGACTTGGGCTCCCTCCTGGCCCGATATTGTGTGGGGAGTTGGGGAATCGGCGGGGCAAGAGGGCTTGGGCTCCTTTTTGCCCCGATCGTGTCGGGGAGTCGGGGGGGGGGCAAGAGGGAACCAGGCGGAGAGAGGGCAGTTAAGCGCAGTGCCTGCGCGGAAGGATGCAGCTCGGGCGACTTCGTTGTGTGAAACGAAGTTCGTTGTACGGATCAAGACATAAAGTTCGTTGTGCGCAGCGTTCGCTGTGCGAGGCGTCCGTTATGCGAGGCACCACTGTACCATATATACAAAATGGGAAGAGCAATTGCAATACAAAAAGGGAATTATAATAATTTTAAAAAGATTTGGGGGCCATTGATAATTTATTGTAATGATTAGATGCCAATTTACACTGAAAGTACATTTATAATTATGGGGAGGGGGTTGTATATAGTTATATTAAAGGTTTTTAATCAATATTAAGAATGTAATGTTTATATGATGTTTTTGATTGCAATGTTTGTGTGAGGGGTGGGTGGTGGAGGGAATAGATTTGAGATGATGGAAGTTCAAGTGTATTTGAGATGATGGAAGTTCAAGTGATGTGTACAAGTTCAAATTCTAATCTTCTGCCTAAATTTCTGTATAGTCCACTCTCAGCCTATACTCAAATAACTCGTATCTAAACTAAACTACTTATATTTAAACTACTGTTCTTAATTTGCTGTATAGTCACTATATTTAAACTGCTGCTCAGTCTCGTATGTCCAAGTATTTAAATCTACTGTATAATCTTGTATGTCCAATTCACTCCATTGTGAATGTTTACTTATAAACCATTCTGAGCTACTGGGAAGATGGGATAAAAATCTAAATAAATAAATAAATACTTGATGCGAGATGAAAAAATGAATAAAGAATTTGAAAAAAAAAAAAAAAAGAATTACAATAGTCAAAGTAAAAGAGAACAATTAGGGAAAAAACAATAGGAGGGGCTGCTATAAATAATGTTGAACTCGATTGCCCTTAAAAGGACAGTTAGGTCTCGAAGGCATCACGAAAGAGAAATGTCTTTAGCTTCGTCTTAAAATTATTAAGAATTGATTCTTCACTTAAGAACTTTTATGTCCTTGAATGTTCGAGGGCTGAATTCTCAGCACAAACGACAACTCTACTTCAAAGAAGCTAGTAGAGTTAAGATGGCATTGGGTTTTTACAAGAAACACATTTAATACCAGCTCATGAAAGATTTTTCTCTCATACTTGCTATAAAGAGATTTACTTTGCTTCTAACAAATTGAAATCAAAAACGAATGGAGTGGCTATTGTATTTGCTAATTATGTATCTGCAAAGGTGAAAGAGGTGGTACACGATAAGGAAGGTCGATTTTTGCTTTTAAAAGTACTTCTGGGAGACCAATTACATACCTTGTTAAATCTTTATGCTCCCAATACGAATCAAGGTGCTTTTTATAATAAGATAAGGGATATATTGACACAATATGCAGAAGGAAAAATTATAGTGGGAGGTGATTTTAATCTTACCCTAAATGTGAAGGTAGATAATTCTAGTATTGGTATGAATTATGGTAAAGCTGAGTGATGTCATTTACATCTATTTATGGAGGCCTGGGACCTTATTGATATATGGAGACATCAACACCCGACAGAGATTGATTATACTTACTACTCAGATATTCATTCTTCTTACTCTAGAATTGATCTCTGGCTGGTGGGGAAAGACTTGATGGAGATTGTTAGCTCCTCCATTATAGAAACTAGGATATGGTCTGATCATGCTCCAATTTGCTTTAATCTAATGATACAATGTATACAATCTGGTAGGAAGTATTGGCGCATGGATGATAGTCTTTTGCTGGATTCTGCAAACGTGCAACAACTGGGTAAGGACCTAGGGGAATATTTACAATTTAATGACACTGGAGATACTCCTCCGGAGACCCTCTGAGAATGCTTAAAAGTGGTTATACGGGGCAAAATTATTGGTCAAGGGGCACATGTCCGAAGGGTACGTATGCTTAAAACTGGGGCTGGCGAGACCAGATTTACGCATTAGAATGGAACCATAATGGTGGGAGTTTATCTCCCGAGAAAGAAAAAAAATTACAACAACTTAAGTTAGATCTTCAGGAGTTAGACCTAGAGATAATTAGTACTAAGCTCCAATGGTTAGGCCAGGAATATTTTGAAACAAATAGGACGGGTAGAATATTGGCCCATAAGTTGTTAATTATGGGTGGGAGGGATGGGATTCTTTTATATTTATATATTTGGAGGATTACAAATAAGATTGTCAAGTGATTAATTAATATATTTCTGAGTGATTATTGTACACTTGTTGTAATTTCTGAAAATGAATAAAGATTTAAAAAAAAAAAAAAAAAAAAAAAGTGGTTGCGTATGTGCAGGGTCTGGCTGGGGACTGAACCACCTCCGAACGTATTCAACAAGCTTTTATTAATTATTACCAACAATTATATCAACCTGAGCATATAACAAAGAAGCAGACATTTGTTCCTATTTAGATCCTATACATCTACCTAGTCTTATACCTGAAGAAGCTACTGAACTTTCTCTGCCCATTACAGTGGAAGAACTAACTTGAGCTATTAAAGATATGCCAGTGGGAAAATCGCCCGGATTAGATGGCTTTACAGCCAAACTTTATAAGACATTTCGAACAACTCTGATCCCCCCCTTGCTGCGTTTTTTTTTATCATTCTGATAGATAGACAGGAATTGCCTTATTCTTGGCATTTAGCTGGTATAACTTTGATATTAAAACCAGATAAAGATCCGACATCCTGCTCCTCCTATAGACCTATCTCACTATTAAATGTGGACTATAAACTGTTTACTAAGATTTTAGCCAAACGCTTACAGATATATATGCCCCATTTGGTAGTTGATGATCAATCTGGGTTTGTACGGGGCCGCCAGATGTTTGATAATATTCGTACAGTTTGCCATATATTGTGGCAAGTTGCTGGTGGACATGATTTGATTCTTATTCTGGGCATCGATGCTGAGAAGGCATTTGATAAGGTATATTAGCCCTATCTATTTCAAGTGTTAGAAAAGATGGGGATATCGGGAATTTTTCTCCACCGGCTTTGATTGTTATATATAGATCCTTTGACCTCGATTAATATTATGGAAGCTATACTGATTGTTTTACATTGAGGAGGGGGACCTGTCAAGGTTGTGCACTGTCACTTGTACTCTTTGCACTAGCTATGGAGCCTTTTGTCCAATCAGTGCGACAAGCTTTAAACACTACAGGTATAAGCTGTGGCGGCTTGGAGACAAAAATATTACTATTTGCAGATGACATCCTTTTTTACAATCCGAGACCCTCCCACCTCACTGAAAGCTGTGGTAGAAACTTTGACAGCTTATGGACAGGTGTCAGGATTTCGGATAAATATGTCCAAGTCAGAAATTTTGGATCTTACTTTATCAGATCTAGATTGTAGATGGATTTCTAGTAATTCCTTTAAATGGGCTCAACAATCATTACGATATTTGGGGATTAATTTAACTAGCAAATTGATACGTTGTATACTGCTAATTATCTTCCCCTTTTGAAAGTGATCTGACAGGAAATGGAGAGGTGGAAACACCTTAATATCTCCTGGCTAGGCGGGGTACAAACAATTAAGATGGTAGTGCTCCCGAGACTATTGTATCTTTTTTTAGCCTTACCGATCCCTCTACTTAGTCATTTTTTTCTTCACTTGGAGCGAAAGATATTTGCTTATATTTGGCAATATAAGACGCCAAGGGTAACTCATGTCATGATGTATCAACCTAGGCAGTTGGGAGGAATGGCAGTTCCACATTTTCGATATTACTATCAAGCAGCCCAATTACGTTACTTAACTAACTGGAAATGGGATAAGGAAAAATCATGGGTGTGTATGGAGCAAGAGCTATTGGGCGCGTTCCCACTTTGGGCAATACCCTGGTTTCAACACTTGCAACATTCTGCTATAGTTAATAGGTCTAACCCTATAATACGACATACTCTTGAAATGTGGACCCAGGTGCATTGGTGATGTTTTGGAGATAAGATTTATTTCATGGGGGCAGCTATTATATATATATATGCCTAATTTTGCTCCAGGTAAGGTTGATGTGGCCTTCCACATATGGGAAAGGAAAGGACTTAAAACATTGGATCAATTATTGGAGGATGGGAAAGATACCCCTTTTGAAGTATTGGTAGAAGAATATGGTCTTTTACCAAGAGATCTATTTTTATTATAAACAAATTGAAAGCTTCATTAGAAAAGTGGTCCTTAAAGAAGTCATCGCTGAACAGTCAAATTTAGGTAGGGCTATGGTAAAGGAAAGTGGGAGAGGTAGTATTACTAGATTATACAATACACAATTGGAGCATCTTCACTCACCTTTGAAGTAAAGGCGTCGCTGGGAAAAGATCATTGACAAATGTTATACTAATAAAGAATGGTCTAAAATAATGCATTCCCTTCTCTATGGCACTATAGCTAGCAATATGATAGAAAATGGTTATAAGATGTTTTATTGCTGGTATTATACTCCAGTGCGGCTGTGAGCTATGCATGGGAAAGGATTGGATAAATGTTGGAGAGGATGTGAGGAAGTAGAAACATAGAAAAATGACAGAAGAAAAGGGCCACGGCCCATCAAGTCTGCCCACCGTAATGACCCGCCCCCCCTAACTTCACCCTACCAGAGAGCCCACATGCGTATCCCATTTCTTCTTAAAATCTAGCACGCTGCTGGCCCTAATCACCTGCAGTGGAAGTTCATTCCAATGATCAACCACCCTTTCGGTGAAGAAATACTTCCTGGTGTCACCATGAAATTGTCCGCCCCTGATTTTTAGTGGATGCCCTCTTGTGGCAGAGGGTCCTTTAAGAAAGAAGATATCATCTTCCACCTCGATACGGCCAGTGATATATTTAAATGTCTCAATCATATATCCCCTCTCTCTACGTTCCTCAAGTGAGTATAGTTGCAATTTATTCAGCCTTTCCTCATAGGGGAGATTCTTGAGCCCTGAGACCATCCTGGTGGCCATTTGCTGAACCGACTCAATTCTCAGCACATCTTTTTGATAATGCGGCCTCCAGAATTGTACACAATACTCCAGATGAGGTCTCACCATGGATCTGTACAAAGGCATTATGACTTTGGGCTTCCGGCTGATGAAACCTCTACGGATACAACCCATCATTTGTCTAGCCTTAGATGAAGCTTTCTCCACTTGACTGGCCGTTTTCATGTCTTCACTAATGATCACTCCAAAAATCTCATTCTGCCTTAGACCTAGCTAAGGTCTCACCATTTAGAGTGTAAGTTCTGCATGGATTTCTGCTGCCAAGGTGCATGACCTTACATTTTTTAGCATTGAAGCCTAGCTGCCAAGTCGAGGACCAATGTTCTAATAAGAGTAGGTCCTGCGTCATGCTGTCGGGCAAAGGGCTTTTACCTACTATGTTGCATAGTTTGGCGTCATCTGCGAATAATGTTATTTTACCTTGAAGCATAAGAACATAAGTATTGCCTCTGCCGGGTCAGACCAGGGGTCCATCGTGCCCAGCAACCCGCTCCCGCGGGGGCCCTCGAAGTCCTTGACCTGTAAGTTCCCACCACCTGAATTGTTTATGCCCTAATCCTGAAGTACCCTGTATAGTACCCCTCTATCTATACCCTGTAATCCCTTTCTCCTTCAAGAAGTCATCTTTTTGAAACCCATTATTGTACTCTGTCCTACCACCTCTCCTGGAAGCGCATTCCAGGTGTCCACCACCCTCTGAGTGAAGAAGTACTTCCTAGCATTCGTCTTGAATCTGTCTCCTTTCAGTTTTTCTGAATGCCCTCTTGTTTTTGATGTCCCCGCTAGCCTGAAGAATCTGTCCCTATCCACCTTCTCTATACCTTTCATGATTTTATAGGTCTCTATCATGTCCCCTCTAAGTTTCCGCTTTTCCAGGGTAAAGAGCCCCAGCTTCTCCAGCCTTTCGGTATATGCAAGGTTTTCCATGCCCTTAATCATTTTTGTTGCTCTTTTCTGGACCCTCTCGAGCATCACCATATCCTTCTTAAGGTGCGGCGACCAGTACTGGAAGCAGTACTCCAGATGAAGGCGCATCATTGCTCTATACAGCGTCAGGATAACTTCCTTCGTTCTTGTAGTGATACCTTTTTTGATAATGCCCAACATTCTGTTCGCCTTTTTTGAGGCCGCAGGCTTCATTGTTGTGTCCACCAATACCCCCAAGTCTTTTTCAAGGTTGCCTTCCCCCAATACCCTCCCTCCCATCGTATAGCGGTACATAAGATTCCCTTTCCCTATGTGCAAGACTTTACATTTCTCTACATTGAAGCTCATCTGCCATCTTTTTGCCCACTCACCCAGCTTGTTCAGGTCACTTTGTAGATCTTTGCATTCCTCAACAGTTCTGACCCTACTGGAGAGTTTTGTGTCATCCGCGAATTTTATAACTTCACACTTTGTCCCTGTTTCTATGTCATTAATGAATATATTGAACAGCAACGGTCCCAGCACTGACCCCTGTGGGATACCACTCGTGATCCCTTTCCAGTCAGAGTAGTGTCCCTTAACTCCTACCCTCTGCTTTCTGAGTCAGGTCTCTTATGAATGGATCGGGCCCAAGACCTGTGGTACTCCACTGGTCACCTCTGATGTATTGGAGAGGGTGCCGTTAACCACCACCCTCTGAAGTCTGCCGCTCAGCCAGTCCCTGACCCATGCAGTTAATGTTTCTCCTAACCCCATCGATGTCATCTTGCTCAACAACCTGCGGTGTGAGATGCTGTCAAAAGCTTTACTGAAATCCAAGTACACGACGTCCAGGGACTCCCCTATATCCAGTTTCCTTGTTACTCAGTCAAAGAAGCTAATTAGATTGGATTGGCAGGACCTACCCTTTGTGAAACCATACTGGTGGGGATCCCGTAGATACTCCTCGTTCAGGATCGAATCCAATTTATGTTTAATTAGTGTTTCCATGAGTTTACTCACTATTGATGTGAGACTCACCGGTCTGTAATTCGCAGCCTCCGTCCTAGAACCCTTTTTGTGCAGTGGAATGACGTTAGCTGTTTTCCAGTCCAAGGGTAGGTACGTTTGAACATGTACGGTGGCATTGTATTAAAGAAAGACACAATTTTGCATGAGGTAAAGCTCTTTATAGTGTATAAATTTTTCCTTTAACTGTTAAAGAAAAGATTTATAAACTATAAAGAGTTTTACCTCAAGCAAAATTGTCATTTCTTTAATAAAAGATTAACTATTTTTTTCTACGGCCCTCACAGTTAAAGTTTAACACCTTTCCTTTTTCAGAACTGACATATTTCAATCACTATATTGAAAATAAAATCATTTTTCCTAACTTTATTGTCTGGTGACTTTATTTTTCTGTGCTTTTAACTATGTTTCCAGGGCCTTCTTGTCCATTGACTGTTTTTTTTTCTCCGTCTTCACTTTCTGCCTTGCATCCATCTTTGGCATTAACTTAACATTCAATTTTTCAATTTTTCTGCTTTCTTCTCAAAATCTATGTTTCCATGTCTTACCTTCCCATCTCCTTCCCTCACTATTTCCGTAGTCTGACATCTCTCCTCCCCCCCCCCCAGTGTAATATTTCTCTTTCCCTTCCTTCTTTCTGCCCCCTACAGTCCATCTTCCTTCCCTTCCTCCTTTCTGGCCCCCCTCCCACCCCAATATTTCTCCCTCCTTTCCACCAGTCCAACATTTCTTTTCTCTCTTCCTCCTGCATACTTCTCCTCTAGTCCTCCTTCCCTCAACCAAACATCTCTCTCTCCATGAGTCCAACTTTTCACTCTCTGCCTTCTGCAGTCCTCCCTATCCATCTTGCCCTCTCCATGAGTCTAACACTTTCTGCCTCCTTCACGCTTTCTCTCTGTCCTTGCCTCTTCCCTTAGTGGCAACCCTCCTTCCCACCCCAACATGCTCTCTCCCCATGCACCATCTCACCTTCCCCTCCAGTGTGTAGCACCTTTCTTTTCCCTCTCTTTCTGACAGGTCCAGTAGCACCTCTTCTCTCTTCCTTTTACCTCATCCTTGTCCAGCTTTACCCATTCTCCCCTTCCCTGCTCCCCTTGTCCAGCAGTACCCCTGCTCCCCTTCTCCAGCAACACCCCTTCTCCCTTCCCTGCTCCCCTTGTCCAGCAGTACCCCTTCTCCCTTCCCTGCTTCCCTTGTCCAGCAGTACCCCTTCTCCCTTCCCTGCTTCCCTTGTCCAGCAGTACCCCTTCTCCCCTTGTCCAGCAGTACCCCTTCCCTGCTCCCCTTGTCCAGCAGTACCCCTTCTCCCTTCCTTCCTCCCCAGCAATACCTCTATTTTACAGCCCACAGTCTGTACACGATATCGCACACTGGGCAGGAAGAGGCGCGCCGACATCAGCTGACTTGAAACTTCCTGCTGCCATAACGTATGCCATGACTCCTGCCTTCACGTATCTGCCGGGACTCATTACCTCCTTTTTCTAGCCTGCCACTGCTGGTCCAGGGGTGTGAAGACAAGATGAAGGCAGGAGTTCCAGCATACCCGACAGCGAATGAGCCTCTCTTCCTGCACAGTGTGCAAGATTGCGTACAGACTGTGAGCCGCAAAATAGGACTTGGAGGGGGGAGCACATGTGGCCCACGGGCCACAAATTTGAGACTGCTGCTCTAGAGGCTCAAGGTCTGCTGTTAGGCAGGGTTTTGGGTCAACGATCTACCACACAAGTCAGAAGATTGTCCAAATTTCACATACTTTGCCAATACCTAAACTTAGTGCAGTCATCTTCCAATGGTGTTCCAAATACTCAAGCATTTAATGTTTTCTTCAGATGCTGTTCAACTCCTTGCAACAGGCCTCACACTGCATTGGGTCCTTTTGCTGAAAGGAATTGAACAGCATCGCAAGCTTTATCCTATCTCAAGATGAGCTTATGCAATCAGTGGCTCTGAGCGACCCCAGGATGGGTTTTAAACAATTAAAAAAAATATTTCCTGATCAAGCACAATCAATAGTTAACACAGTTCTTCCAACTTTGGGTTTTTCTGGACAACCCTTGCTATGTGTACCATCAAAATGATATATTGTGGGCTACAGTATCATATTAGCCCAATAATCTTAAAAAAATAGTTTCAAAAAGTTTGTTGCCTTGTTTCTGTTATACAGAGAAATCCTTTGGACCTACCTGCGTTTCGGATCCTCTCTTTATATTGTTGATCTAGCTTCTTCATTCTTTTCTGGTACTCCTGCAGTGTACCTAATTAAAACAAAGATATGCAAATTGTTATTAAAAGGGTGGCTTAAAAGTCCAATTTCAGGGATCCATTCATTATTCAGGACCTTAAATGAAATGCATTTTGTACAAATGGACTAAGTAAGAGTTACTTTTGTCTTCATGTGAAAACATCTGTGAGAGAACATAACAGGTAGGAAAGGAATTCACCCAAACACTCATTATTCTTTATAATAAGAATGAAACTGCTACTAGTCCGGAAAATGTTTGTTTTGAAAAGGCTGGCAATTGAGCCCTTGGCCCTGGTAATTCTAAATTCAAAGTAAATCTGTTTCAAAAGGAAAAAAATTATGATGTAAAAGGAAGTTTTTTCAAGACTAATTATATTCTTTTTCAAATAGAAGTTGATCAGGACCCACATCGTTCATCCTGTGTTGAAACATAAATATGTCATAAGAACATAAGAAGTTGCCTCCACTGGGTCAGACCAGAGGTCCATCTCGCCCAGCGGTCCGCTCCCGCGGTGGCCCATCAGGTCTATGACCTGTGAAGTGGTTTCTGACCCCTTCTATGACCTACCTCTAGTTCTATCTGTACCCCTCAATCCCCTTATCCTCCAGGAACCTATCCAAACCTTCCTTGAACCTCTGTACAGAGTTCTGGCCTATCACATCCTCCGGAAGCGCATTCCATGTGTCCACCACCCTCTGAGTAAAAAAGAACTTCCTAGCATTTGTTCTAAACCTGTCCCCTTTCAATTTCTCCGAGTGACCCCTAGTTCTTGTGGCTCCCCACAGTTTGAAGAATCTATCCTTATTCACTTTCTCTATGCCCTTAAGGATTTTGAAGGTTTCTATCATGTCCCCTCTAAGTCTCCTCTTCTCTAGGGAGAACAGCCCCAGCATTTTCAACCTGTCAGCGTGTGCAAAATTTTCCATACCCCTTATCAGTTTAGTCGCTCTTCTCTGGACCCCCTCAAGTACCGCCATGTCCTTCTTGAGGTACGGCGACCAGTACTGGACACAGTACTCCAGGTGCGGGCGCACCATTACGCGATACAGCGGCATGATGACTTCCTTCGTCCTGGTTGTGATACCCTTTATGATGATGCCTAGCATTCTGTTTGCTTTCTTTGAGGTTGTCGCACACTGCGCCGAAGGTTTCAATGTTGTGTCCACCATCACCCCCAGGTCTCTTTCAAGGTTGCTCACCCCTAGCATTATTCCCCCCATTTTATAGCTGAACCTCAGGTTCTTTTTCCCTATATGCATGACCTTGCATTTCTCTACATTAAAACTCATTTGCCACTTTTTTGCCCATTCTTCCAGTCTCGTTAGGTCCCTTTGCAGGTCTTCACAGTCTTCTGTGCTTCTAACCCTGCTGCAGAGTTTGGTGTCATCAGCAAATTTGATATCCTCACATTTCGTCCCCGTCTCCAGGTCGTTAATAAATATGTTGAACAGGAGAGGTCCCAGCACCGACCCCTGTGGAACTCCGCTCGTGACCTGTTGCCATTCTGAGTATTGGCCCTTTACTCCAACCCTCTGTTTCCTGCCTGCCAACCAGTGTTTGATCCATCTGTAGATATTCCCTTGCACCTCGTGGTTCCACAGCTTTTTAAGTAGCCGTTCGTGAGGTACCTTGTCAAAGGCTTTTTGGAAGTCAAGGTAAATGATGTCTATGGATTCCCCCTTATCCATCTGGCTGTTTATTCCCTCAAAGAAGTACAGCAAGTTTGTGACCTTCCCCTGCAGAAGCCATGCTGGCTCGCCTTCAGCTGTACATTGTTTTCTATGTGTTCGCAGATTGTGTCTTTAACCAGTGCTTCCATCATCTTTCCCGGAACTGAGGTCAAGCTCACAGGCCTGTAGTTTCCCGGGTCACCCCTTGATCCCTTCTTAAAGATGGGCGTGACATTTGCTATTTTCCAGTCCTCAGGGATCTCCCCAGTTTTTACGGAGAGGTTACATATTTGGCAAAGTATTTCTGCTATTTCGTTTCTCAGTTCTTTTAGTATCCTTGAGTGGATACCGTCTGGGCCCGGTGATTTGTCACTCTTCAGTCTGTCTATCTGCCTGAGGACATCCTCTTTGCTTACCTCTAGCTGCACCAGCCTTTCATCATGGTCTCCGGTTATAATCTCCTCGGGCTCTGGGATGTTGGATGTGTCCTCTCTGGTGAAGACTGACGAGAAGAATTTGTTTAACCTGTCAGCTATCTCTTTTTCCTCCTTTATCACTCCTTTCCTGTCTCCGTCGTCCAGCGGTCCCACTTCCTCTCTGGCTGGTTGTTTCCCTTTCACATACCTGAAGAAGGGTTTGAAGTTTCTTGCTTCTCCTGCCAGTCTTTCCTCGTATTCTCTCTTCGCTTTCTTGACCTCTCGATGGCATTCTTTCTGGTGTCTTTTGTAGTCTTTCTGGTTTTCCTTTGTTGGTTCCTTTTTCCATTTTCTGAAGGATGCTTTCTTGTCACCTATCGCCTTTTTAACTGCATTTGTTATCCACGCTGGGTTTCTAGTTCGATTTTTTTTGCACCCTTTCCTAAACCTTGGGACGTACAGGTCTTGTGCCTCGAGCACTGTGCCTTTAAGCAGTGTCCAGGCTTCCTCTACGGTCTTCATCTTTCCTGAGCTGTTGTTGAGCTTTTTTCCCACCATTTTCCTCATGTCCTCGTAGTTTCCTTTTCTGAAGTTGAGTGCTGTCGTTGTGGTTCTTTTCGCCTTTGATGCTCCTATGGTTAATTTGTATTGGATCATGTTGTGGTCGCTGTTTCCTAATGGTGCTAGTACCACCACTTCCTTTACGGGTCCCTCTAGCCCGTTGAGGATTAGGTCCAGAATGGCATCCTCTCGCGTTGGTTCCGTGACCAGCTGCTCCATGAAACAGTCCCTTATCACCTCTAGGAATTTAGTTTCCCTCGTGCAGTTTGAGTGCCCAATGCCCCAGTCTATTCCCGGGTAGTTGAAGTCCCCCATAACCACCACCTTTCCACTTTTGCACACCTGCCTCAGCTCGGCCTCCAGGTCCAGGTCGTTTGCTTCTGGCTGTCCTGGTGGGCGATAGTATAGTCCCAATTTGATGTCAGCTCCTTCTCCCCCTGTTAGCTTAACCCATAGTGACTCTAGACTGTCCGCTCTTACTGTTGTTTCTGTCCTGGATGAAGAAATGGTCTCCTTTATATACAGAAACAAAGAAAGATGACGGCAGAAAAGGGCTACAGCCCATCAAGTCTGCCCACTCTACTGACCCACCCCATTAAGTCTGAGTGCATATGACTTAGTTCCTTAGCTCGACCTTCGTAGGGATCCCACGTGGATGTCCCATTTATTCTTAAAGTCGAGCACGCTGGTGGCCTTGATCACCTGCACCGGAAGTCTGTTCCATTGATCCACCACCTTTTCTGTGAAGAAGTACTTCCTGGTGTCACTACTAAATTTCCCTCCTCTAAGTTTAAGCGGGTGCCCCCTTGTGACCGAG
Source organism: Geotrypetes seraphini (assembly GCF_902459505.1). Taxonomy (NCBI): domain Eukaryota; kingdom Metazoa; phylum Chordata; class Amphibia; order Gymnophiona; family Dermophiidae; genus Geotrypetes; species Geotrypetes seraphini. The sequence goes on along the minus strand of NC_047091.1, from coordinate 189,826,565 downwards.
GGTCCCTTGGAAACGAATATGTCGTCTTCCAGCTCTACACGACCTGTGACGTATTTAAATGTCTCAATCATGTCACCCCTTTCCCTGCGTTCCTCTAGAGTATAGAGCTGTAATTTGCCCAGTCTTTCTTCGTATGAGAGACCCTTGAGTTCGGAGACCATTCTAGTGGCCATCCGCTGGACCGACTCGGCTCGAAGCACATCTTTACGGTAATGTGGCCTCCAGAATTGCACACAGTATTCCAGATGAGGTCTCACTATGGCTCTATACAGTGGCATTATGACTTCAGGTTTGCAGCTGACGAAGCTTCTCTTGATACATCCCATCATTTGCTTTGCCTTGGACGAGGCCTTCTCTACTTGTTTGGCAGCTTTCATGTCTGCACTGATGATTACTCCCAAGTCCCATTCTTCTGAAGTCCTAGCTAGTGCTTCTCCATTCAAGGTGTATGTTCTGCATGGATTTCTGCTGCCGAGATGCATTCCTCCCCCCTTCTTGTGTGTCCTGTCCCTCCTGTAGAGTTTGTACCCTGGCAGGGCCACATCCCATTTGTTGTCCTTGGACCACCATGTCTCTGTGATTCCTATTATGTCTAGGTCCATATTTCTGGCTATAACTTCTAGCTCCCCCATTTTAGTCCTTAGGCTCCTGGCATTTGTGTATAGGCAATTTAAGTCCCGGTTTGTCACCTTTCCTTTTGGATCTCCTCGTGAATTAATGCTCCTGCCGATCTCCTCACGGGCTGCCAGTCCCCGAGCCTCATTTTGGTCATTCTCCTCCTTAGGTGTGTCTATCCCATCCTCTGCCCGCTTCTCTGTTCTTGGATAGCCCTCTGGTTCCGGCTTTTTCCTCTTTTCCTTGCTCTTTAGCTCTATTTGCCTCTCGGGTCCCTGTGATGCATCTTTGGGTTTATGACCAAAAATTGTCCATTCAGTCTCTAGTCCTCTATCACCATTCCCTGGTTCAGTATCCTTGCTTGATACTGTGGTCTGATGTGTCGAGGTCAGATCGACTATCGGCTTTCCCCTTGTTGTCAGTTTAAAGTCATGTCTATGCAGGTCTGGATGTTGCGTGCCAGCATCCTCGTCCCAGCCATGCTCAAGTGCAGTCCGTCTCTCCTGTAGAGCTTGTTGACCAGTTCCTTACGAAGAGGAAACCCTCTTCATCACACCATCGCCTCAGCCATCCGTTTGTTGCTTGCAGCTCGATCTGCCTCCTCGCATCTGCCCTCGGTACTGGCAGAATCTCTGAAAAGGCTATCCTCCTTGTCCTCAGATGTCATCAAGGTTAACATCTGGATTCTTGGGGAACATGACTCAATACCTTGATTTTATCCACAGAGATGACCAAGGAAAGAGTATCTGTAATAAATTACTTAAACCCTCGGTGTGTCTTTGAGGTCTCCCAAGATTTAACCAAACTGCAATCTTCTGAGATCTCAATGCACAATACACAAAGCAGGGAGATACCAGGCTAATGATGACAAAAAAAAAAAACCCTTATTCCATAAAGTTAAACAAAATATCAGCAAATTGTGGAAATAAAGGCACACTGAGCTCACTAAAGTCCAGTCAAAAGTTTAATTCAAGTCAAAGCCTGGCATGTTTTGGCACACCTGACTGCCTCAAGGGTACATGAACTAATCAATCAATCTGAACATAATATAGAGACAATGCCCTGGCACAAAAAGTGATCAATAGAAGAACCAGTACAAAAAAAAGGGAGTGTAAGATAAAGGAGAAAAAAGTTGCAAGATCAAGAAATACATAAAATTAAAATCAAAATAAAACAAAGGTTAAAAAATGAAAATAGAAACTAAAAAGCTTTACTTAATGAGGGACCTTCAAAATACTTCAAACATGCTGCCAGGTAAGCTATAGACTGCAAAGTAAATAAGCTAGAGGGGAAAAAACAAAAATTAAAAAAACAAGGAGCGAGGGGAAGCATTTTCTAACACCCATTGATGGGCCACATGGTGCCAGCATCTATAAAATACTAGCTGATTACCCGGGTGTTTATTTATCCCACCCTATGTTCCACAGGAATGTCCCTCTCTATGGGGCTGAACTTGGACTAAAACGGCATGGGGAGTGTCAGTATTCATCTCAGTGAGCCCAAAAACTATGGATTAGACACTATCTGTTGGTTTTGATAATCCCTAATGTAATGTAATGTAATGTCACCCCTTCCCACCCCCACAGTATTTTTCCCCCGATAGTAAGTGATATGGGGGTGGGTCATTAGAGTGGGCAGACTTGATGGGCCGTGGCCCTTTTCTGCCGTCATTTTCTATGTTTCTAAGTTTGGTTGAAATCTTTCCATGCGTTTCAGAATTATGTTGATTATCGTATTTTCTCGCATATAACGCGCGCGTTATACGTGGTTTTTACAAACTGCGCATACCCTTGCGCGTTGTACAAATTTTTTTTTACATAGTTTCCCCCCCCCTCCTGATTCATCACCCGGAAGGAGCGCTCGCACTCCCACCCCAAAGGACCGCTCGCACTCCCACCCGAAGGACCGCTCGCACCCCCACAGCCTCCCCCCCTCCCCCATGGAGAAACTGTCTACCTTGTTTCCGGATGCCAGCCCAGCTGCTTCCTCTGCTGGTGGTCCTGCCCCTTCTCAGAGCCCTGTGCTGCGCTGCTTCCTCTTCAGGCGGTCCTGCCCTTTCTATGATGTTAGAGAAAGGGCGGGACCGCCGGAAGAAAAAGCAGCGCAGCAGAGCTCAGAGAAGGGGCGGGACCGCCGGCAGAGGAAACAGCTGGGCTCGCTGGCATCCGGAAACAAGGTAGACAGCTTCTCCATGGGGGAGGGGGGGAGGCTGTGTGGGTGCGAGCGGTCCTTCGGGGTGGGAGTGCGAGCGCTCCTTCGGGGTGGGAGTGCGTGCGAGCGCTCCTTCGGGGTGGGGGTGCGTGCGAGCGCTCCTTCGGGGTGGGGGTGCGAGCGGTCCTGCGGGGTGGGGGTGCGAGCGGTCCTGCGGGGGGGTTGAATCGGACGTCGGGGGGCATCAAGCTTTCAGGGTAGGGACAGGACTTCAAGGGGGAAAGGAGAGTCGGGGCGGGCGAAAAGAGAGTCGGGGTCTCCAGAGGAGAGTCGGGACGGGGGAAAGAAGAGTCGGGCAGCACGCGCGGTATATAAAAATTTCTGTACATAAATTTGTGTTTTTTGCGCACTATACCCGTGTGCGCGTTTTACACGGGTGCGCGTTATCTATGTGAAAATACGGTATTCATCTCACCGAGCCCGAAAACACTATGGGGTAGACACTAGTATCTGTTTCTTTCAATAATTTTTACATCTCACCCCCTTCCCACCCCCACAGTATTTTTCACCAGATAGTAAGTGATATGTATACCAAGTTTGGTTGAAATCTCTCCATGCATTTATGGATTAGACACTAATCTGTCGTTTTCTTTTTTAATTCTTTATTCGTTTTCAAAGTAAACAAATGCACAAAAGAGTATATTACAACAAATTATTCCAGAATAGCACTTTGATATCTGCCATATAAACATCTAGTAAAATCAATAACCCCCCTACCACCCACCCTTCATCATATTTTCAATAAAAAAATATACACATGTTATATATCATAGTATAACATAATATGTAATCTGTCGTTTTCGATGTCACCCTGTTCCCATCTACCCATGTCACCCCTCCCCCCTCCAGTATTTGTGCCCAGATACTAAGGGCTAGATTCACTAAGCCCACTGATCAAGACCCAACCACTAAGCGACCCCTTGGCGACCCAGACCCAATTCACTAACCTGCCTCTATCCGATTCCGATCCGTGCATGCAAATGAGGAGGGACATTCAAAAGTAGGGAAGCAGAGATTCACAACACAAAATTCTTGATCCGACTGGGCTGGCCAATCAACTGAAGAAGCGACTGCTGGGGACCAATCACACACCTCTCTGCCGACTCTCTTGCTCCATTGCCACCTTGCACTTTGCTCTTCTCTCTGCTGCCCTGATCTCGCTGCCTGTTTTAGGGGCTGCAGAAGTCCTGGGGCAGGGGGGAGAGCAGTGCCTGATGGCTCCCTGACAATTTTAAATAGCTCATCTTGCCACCCAGACTGATGTCTGCTGCCTTCCCTGCAGTGCGAGCCCGCGGGTTGAAAGCAGGGCTGCACACCGCAGTCCAGCCCTGCTTTCAACCCGAGGGCTCGCACTGCAGAGAAGAGGCTGCCGCCAATAACAGGAACAGGAGAGTCGGGGCCTGAAAAAAAATAAATAAAAAGGGACACAAAACACATGCGCAGACCTTCTGCAGGGAAAGCAGATGGTCTGTGCATGTGCGGGAATCGCACACCAGCGATCTGGGCAGGCGGATGGGGGCGTTCCTCCGATCGCCTACATCTGCATATTTAAGTTTGCAGAATTCGTCGGACCTGCCAGGATTGGGCCCAATTGAGCAGGTTGGTGAATCTAGCCCTAAGTCTTATGTATACCAAGTTTAGTTGAAATAATAATAATAATAATAATTTATTGTTTATATACCGCCAAAGCCAAGTTAGTTCGAGGCGGTTTACAATAAAGAAGAGCTGGACATACAGCGAAAAAAAAAACCAATGAAGTCTTTGAGTACAATTCAGTGCAGTGCAGAATAGAAGAGCTGGAACATACAGCGAAAAAACAGAAACAAGAAGGCTTTGAGTGCATGATTGATTGTATAGAGTAAGGTAACATTGTAGGGACGGTTTGCAATAAGAGTGAGTCAATAGGGAGCAGGTCGTACAGTGTGGGGTAAGTAGTGAAGGCTTTGGGAGATTTTGGTCAAAAGGAAGTAGGTCGAGGAGATTTACAAAGAAGGGTAGGTCATACTGTGTGGGAAAGCAGTGAAGACTTTAGGCATTCCTGGTCAAGAATCGGTTGAACAGGTTGATTTTGATTAGTTTTCTGAAGTTGAGATAGGATGAGGAGTGCATGATGGTGCTGCTTAGCCAGTCGTTCTGTAGGCTTGCTTGGAAGGCCAGCGTTCTGTCAAGGAAATCTTTAGTATTGGCAGGTTTTTATCGTAGGGTGGCTGAACATGCGTATTCTGCGTGTAGGCCTGGTGGAGCAGTCTAGTTTGAAGTGGGAGACCAGGTACAGAGGGGCTTTGAAACAGAGACAAGCAAATTTGAACAATACTCTTGCCTCCAGGGGCAACCAGTGGAGTTTTTGGTAGTAGGGGGTTATGTGGTCCCATTTCTTTAGGCCGAAAATCAGTTGCACAGCTGAGTTTTGTATGATTCGGAGTTTTTGAATGGTTTTCTTGAGCGACCCCAGATAGATAATATTGCAGTAATCAAGTAGGTTTAGGATGGAGGATTGCACCAGTAAGCGGAATGATGTTGAGTCGAAGTATTTTCTGATGGTTCTAAGTTTCCATAGTGTCGAGAAGCCCTTTCTGATTAAACGCTCTGAATGCGTATCTAGGGTGAGATAGCGGTCCAGTGTCACTCCTAGGATTTTTATGGTATCGACAATAGGGAAGTTCTGTCCATTGAGGGTTATTGTAGTATCTTTGATTTTGTCATTTGGGCTAGCCAGGAAGAATTTGGTTTTTTGGGGGTTGAGCTTCAGTTTGAACTCTTGTCATCCATGTTTCGATTTGTTTTAGAATTAGTGCTAGATGAATCTTCGTCTCTGGGTTCAGGCTTGTTAGAGGCAGGAGTATGATGATATCGTCGGCGTAGATGTAGAATTTGATTTTTGCTTTTTGCAATAGATTTGCCAGTGGGGCGAGGTAAATGTTGAATAGAGTAGGGGATAGGGGGGAACCCTGTGGGACACCGCATGGGTTAACCCAGCTGGAGGATTGGATATTGTCGCTATAGACTCGGTACGTTCGTTTAGTCAAGAAGCCTCGGAACCATTTTAGTACTTTGCCTGAGAGACCAATAGTCTCCAAGCAGTCAATTAGGATGGTGTGATCGACTAAGTCAAAGGCGCTGCTTAAGTCTAGTTGAAGGATTAGTGCATTGGAGCCTTGGCTGAATAGGCTCAGGAGGGAGTCCAGTAATGAGGCAATAACCGTTTCCATGCTGAACCCGGATCGAAAGCCTGATTGGTTGTCGTGAAGAATGTTGAATTTGTCCAGGTAAGATACTAAGTCCTGGTTTACCAGGCCTTCCATCAGCTTTACAAAGAAGGGAATGTTTGCAATGGGCCTGTAGTTGGATGTCAGCTTGATGGGTTTTTTTTACAATAGGTGTGATCAGTATGTGACCTAACTCCTCGGGAAATGTACCCGACAGTAATAGGGAGGAGAGCCAATCGTATAGCGAGGCTTTGAAGGGGACTGGAGCAGCTTTCATGACGTTTGGTGGGTAGCTGTCTAGACTGCAGTATGAATCGACGTATTTTGAGAAGAGTTTGCTGAAGTGATTCCAGGTAGGGATAGAGAAATTGTTCCAGTACATGTCTACTCTGGGATCGTTTGTGTGTTGGGCAACAGGGTAGTTCAGATGGTTGGATGTGGAGGGTGGTAGGTTGGATCTTAAGACATTGATTTTGTTGTTAAAGAATTCAGCCAGAGCATCTGCTGAGGGAGGGGAGTCTGTGGTGTGGCGTGAAAAGGCCTGTATATCATATAGATTGTTAACTAGTTTAAATAGGTTCTTAACTAGTTTAAATAGGTTCTTGGTGTTGGGGTAGTCTATTTTTTTTGCGTAGAAGTTTGTGCGTTTTGTAGTTATGAGATTTTTGTATTCTTTCAGTTTTAGTCTGTCTTTCTATGTTGTCGCCAAATTTCAGCCATTGTCTCTCCGTGCGTTTCAGAGTTATGATATACTCTTCAAGAAATTCCTGAAACAGCCCTAACTTCAGAAAAGAAATAAAAACTACATTCTTCAAGAAATTCCTGAAACAGCCCTAACTTCAAACTTACCGTCCTTTCCCCCCCCCTCCTTCTTCCTGCCACACAGAAACTACATAACCTACTCTTTACCTCTCCAGAAAGGACAAATGTTCTTCCATTGTAATCCTCTGTTTTTTTATTTCTTTTGTAATCTGTCTTGAACCGCAAGGTAATGGCGGAATAGAAATCTCTAATGTAATGTAATGATGAGTATTCATCTCAGCGAGCCTGAAAACACTATGGGGGTAGACACTAAAATCTGTCATTTTTGATACATTTTACATGTCACCCCCCCCCCACAGTATCTGCCGGATACGCAAAGGCAAGAGTCCCGGCATATGCAACGGCAGCAGGAAGTTGCAAGTCAGCTGATGTCGGCGCTGGACCCTCTCTTCCTGGCCAGCAGCATGCCTGATTTTAAGGCCAAATGGGATAGACACGTGGGATCTATTCACAGAAAAAAGTAGGAGAGGGTCATTGGGGTGGGCAGACTAGATGGGCCGTGGCCCTTATCTTCCATCTATTTCTATGTTTCTATGTTTCTAAGTGTGCGAGATCACATACAGACCACGGCTGCAAAATACAGGTATTGCTGGACAGGGGAGAAAGGAAGGGAGAAGGGGTATTGCTGGATAGGGGGGATGTAAAAAGAAGGGAGAAGAGGTACTGCTGGATCTGTCAGAAAGGGATGGAAAGGAAAGGTGCTACACACTGGAGGGGAGGGTGAGATGGTGCATGAGGAGAGAGCATATTGGGTTGGGAAGGAGGGATGCTACTGAGGGAAGAGGCAAGGACAGAGAGAGAGAGCGTGCAGGAGGTAGAAAGTGTTGGACTCATTGAGAAAGTGAGAGAGCGAGAGAGAGTGAGAGAGCGAGGGCAAGAGAGAAGGGCAAGAGGGCGAGGGAGAGAGAGAGAGAGAAAGAGAAAGAGAGAGAGAAAGAGAAAGAGAGAGAGAGAGAGAGAAAGAGAGAGAGAGAGAGAGAGAGAGAGATGTTGTTTGGTTGAGGGAAGAAGGACCAGAGGAGAAGCATGCAGAAGGAAGAGAGAAAAAAAATGTTGCACTGGTAGAAAAGAGGGAGAAATGTTGGATTGGGAGGGGGGCCAGAAAGGAGGAAGGGAAGAGAGATGGACTGCAGGGGGCAGAAAGGAGGAAGGAAAAGAGAAATGTTACACTGGGGGAGGAAGGAGAGATATGTCAGACCATGGAAATAGTGAGGGAAGGAGAGAGATAGGAAGGGAAGGTAAGACATGGAAACATAGATTTTGAGAAGAAAGCAGAAAAATGGAAAAACTGAATGTTAATTTTTTGTTTTAAATTTTTTATTCGTTTTTATAACTTACAGAGTCATACATTTTGGACTTGTCCCATTATTTAAAATTTTTGGAAAAGAATAATATCCTATATGCAATATAGTAGACAAGAACACAACAGGACCCGACATCAAATCCAAGACCGATAGTATGGCACATGACCTCCTCCTACTGGAGAATTGGTCCAGGACCTGGCAACTAAATTTCAACGCCAAAAAATGCAAGGTCATGCATCTTGGCAACAAAAATCCATGTAAGACTTACAGTCTTAATGGTGAGATCCTAGAGAGAACTGTAGCGGAACGTGACTTAGGGGTAATCATCAGTGAGGACATGAAGACTGCAACTCAAGTGGAGAAAGCTTCATCTAAGGCCAGACAAATCATGGGTTGCATACGCAGGAGTTTCGTTAGCCGTAAGCCCGAAGTCATAATGCCATTATATAGGTCCATGGTGAGACCCCATCTGGAATATTGTGTACAGTTCTGGAGACCACATTACTGCAAAGATGTGCTGAGACTTGAGTCGGTCCAGCGAATGGCCACACGGATGGTAACAAGGCTCAGGGAGCTCCCGTATGAGGAACGGCTGAATAAATTACAGCTCTTCTCCCTAGAGGAACGCAGGGAGAGAGGGGACATGATCGAAACATTCAAATACCTCACGCGCCGTATTGAGGTAGGGGAGGATATCTTCTTCTTCAAGGAACCCACGTCAACACGAGGGCATCCATGGAAAATCAGGGGAGGGACATTGCATGGCGACACCAGGAAGTACTTCTTCACCGAGAGGGTGGTAGATCGATGGAATAGTCTTCCGATACAGGTAATTGAGGCCAGCAGTGTGCCTGATTTTAAAGCTAAATGGGATCGAAAGGTGGGATCTCTTCACAAAGGGAGGTAGGGGAGGGTCATTGGTGTGGGCAGACTTGATGGGCCTTGGCCCTTATCTGCCGTCACTTTCTATGTTTCTATATGTCAAAAATAATTGTGAGAACTTTACGTAGTTTTTCGACCCATTTTGTTTTGGATTTGCCAGAGTCATTTAAGGGGTCATCGGGTGCTGTGTAGGAAGATGAGTTTATTGGCCAAGAAATGTATTCTTCAATATTGGACGGTCCCTGACCCCCCAAAATTTTGGCATTGGCGAAACCAGTTACAAAAGGGAATAGGGAAGGTTAAGAATAATAAGACAGAAAGAAATAATTGTGGACACTTTCCCAATAGATGAGTGTAACCTTTTGAACACTATTAAAAATAATTGTATCATGTGGTCAGCTAAAGGCATCTTTAAAAAGAAAACACTTTAGGCTGCTTTTGAACTTTTGTAAGTTTTTTTCAATTCTTAAATATAAATGAAGAGAATTCCAAGTCATAGGAGCAGTCACAGAAAAGATTAAGGTACGAAGCGTACCAATTATTTTCAAAGATGGAACATTAAGGGTATACTGTGAAGTGGATCTGAGGGCTCTGGGGGGGGGGTCGTACGGAATCAAGAGTCTGTCTATAAATGCTGGGGTGTTAGCCTGTAAAGTTTTAAAGGTCAGGAGAACAATTTTATATGTTATCCTATGTATAACAGGCAACCAGTGGGTTTTTTGTAACAGTGGGGTAACGTGGTCAAATTTCTTTGCACCTGAAATAATCTTGATGGCTGTGTTTTGGATTAGTTGAAGACGCTTTATATCTTTTAGACAGATCCCTTTTAATAAAGAATTACAGTAATCCATTTTAGATATTACAAGTGTATGGATTAACACATTCAGGGAATTAGTACCAAGGAGGGGAACTAATGATCTAATCATCCTTAATTTATAAAAACAAATTTTGACCAATGCACTAATTTGTGGACGAAATGTTAATTTGTTATCTATGAGAACACCTAAAATTTTGATGGAAGTAGTTGGTTTAAGTGGCGTATTATCAATAGTAACTGGGGCAATTAGTTGTACCCCTTCTTTCCCCGAGAAAAGGGTCGAAGATGAAGCTTCAGCAGGAAAAAAGGCATCAAAAGAATAGGGAGACTTGGACAAAGCAATCGAAACCGCTGCATCCTCGAGGTTCGGAAGTGGAGACCTCGAGCGAGGAGTCGGCGATCTAGTCAAAGTAGGAGTAGAGCGAGGCTTAGTTGAAGAGGGACATTCTTTAGAAGAACTATGCCTGGAAGTATGCCTCGTTGAAGGCCTCGATCGTCGGTGAGAATGGTGCTTGGAAGCAGATCTCGAAGATCGAGGAGACTTCGCCTCGGAGACAGAAGCAGCCAATGCCACCAAGAATGGATAGGACTGGAGGCTGTAGATCGAAGCTCCAGAGGCTTGATGGAGGAACCTCGATACACTCCCAAAGACTCTGCTCCTTGTATAGAGTGTGAGGATTCCTGCCAAGGCACTTGCAAAGATTCGGCTCCTTGCTTCACATGCTTGGATGCCAGACCAGACACTTGCAGAGACTCTGTTCCCTGCAAAGAGTGTGTAAGTTCAGACTGGGGCAAAGGAAGCAGCTCGACTTCGCGGGAGTCTGCTGAATGCCCAGGCTGGATGAGAGGAAAAAGCTTCGGTCCCATATTAGTAAGGAACTGAATGAATTGCTTCTCTAACATGGTCTGGAAAGATGCTGGCAAGAATAATCCGTGTCTGAAACCAGACCACGTGCTTTGGCTGGAGGTTCCACCGAGGCAGTGTAAATGTGCTTCGACTTGGAAGTCTTAGGCACTTTAAGCACCACCGCTGGAACTTTCTGCTGAGCTATCTGACCTGAAGAAACAGGGGAAGGTACAGCAGGTGTCGAAGAGAGAGCCGCTGCAAACGACGAAGGTCTGATGAGGCTCGAGGTGGAAGCAGTAGGAGTCTCGGTCGAAGGTGAGGCCGAGGGAGCCTTTGATGTCGAGGGATCGGAGGAAGAATCCATCTCGAACAGCTTCTCCACCAAACGATGATGACGTTTAAGGACTCGAGGTTGAAGAGTAGCACAGTGCTCGCACGACTTCGGGTGATGTTCCGGCCCAAGGCACCGACGGTGTGGGTCCATAAGGGAAATCGCACGCTGGCACTGGCTACACTTCTTGAAGCCCGTGACAGGCTGGGACATAGAAGGAAAAATAGCCACCGCAAAATCGAAGGCATTGGGCTGCGGCCAAGCGGCCTGCCCCGGCAGACGGTCGGAAGATTGAAATTTTTTTTTTTTTTTTAAACTAGAAATAAAAGAAATAAAGCAAGAACGGCGATTCGTGAAGAAAAAAATACAAACCGTGGTTCAGAGAAGGCACAAAGTAACGAAGTTAAACGCAGAGAGTCAAAGACGGACTTCTCAGCTCCGCGGAAAACTGAGAACTGAGGAGACGCGCCCAACACTGGGCGGGAGGGTACTCATGCATGTGCGGTGCGGTCGACTCAAAACTTCGGGTTTCTTCAAGCAAGTCTGCTTGAAGACTGATGACGTCATCCATATGTAATGTAATGTAATTTATTTCTTATATACCGCTACATCCGTTAGGTTCTAAGCGGTTTACAGAAAATATACATTAAGATTAGAAATAAGAAAGGTACTTGAAAAATTCCCTTACTGTCCCGAAGGCTCACAATCTAACTAAAGTACCTGGAGGGTAATAGAGAAGTGAAAAGTATGTGAGAATAGGCTGCCTGCTTGTTCTGGGATAAAAGCTATGCTCTGTAGTCAAAGAAGCCAAGCCCCATCCCACTTCCCAGGTTTAGGGGGCATGGCTATTACAAACAAAGAAAACGTTCTGAATCAGGAAAGGGGGCAGGAACATGAATGGCAAAGCTGTTCTCCTGAGCTGTGCCTAGGCAAGGAGGTAGAAATGGCAGAGGAAGGTCTGTCACTGCCTCAAGCCACAGAAGGACCAGAGGTCTGTGAGGAAATGGACATAACTGGGTGGCCAGAGAAGCCAGCAACACTTCCTGAGCATACGGAGGTGGGTCCTTAAGGTGGAAAGGAATAGCATCATTGTTTGCTGAACTATATATTTTTTCATGACTGTGCTGAAAGGCAGAAACCTCTGTACGAAAAAGAAAGAGAGGTGTGTGTGTGTGTGTAGGGGGGGGATCTTCCCTTTAAAAAAACTGCTCTGTTTGAGTTGCTCTGGCTGTGGGAGGGTTTCTTTTTCTTTTTTCTTACCTTTCCTGCCAGAGTGGTATTGAAACTCAGCAAGGAGGAAACCACCCTGTAAAAGCTGGTGTGAGGAAAGAAGTGAGAACTATGGAGCAATGTTGAGATTGTTTGCATTTGTTTTTCCTTACAAACATGAACCTGCTTACCACTGGTTAATGAAAGTATTGAAAGTACCTGCCTTCATATGTTACGATTATTGTGTCAGAATTTTGCAGACATGCCAGCAAGATTTCTTCAGGTAATACGCAGCCACTATTGCCTTTGATCCAAGCGTATCACCTCAAGAACTTGAAGCTCAATACTGAAGTTGTTCTACCATGTTTAAATTGCAGATAATAATTTTTTTTTTTTTTAAAGCATTTTGAATCAGAATGGTTCTGATTAGAGAATGACACAGTGACAAAATTCATCACTGTTCTAGTCCCCACAGATAACCACAGGAAACCATCTCCATGTCATTCTTTACGGAGAATCGGAATATGAATGGACACAATCACTGGCCTTCAAGTCTTGCACTGAAAAATGCTAGTGTAAAAGGCCTGAGATTGAGATAAGACATTAAAGAATTACATGAGATTATTTCCCACGGTTACTTTAAAGAAATTATCTGTAACCTATATTAAATACAAAACTATTCAAATTATTGTTTACAAAAGTCTACATTACTTTGATATTAACAAGTTGGTACCTCCATTTTCTTTTTCAATTGGTAGTTTTTACATGCAAACTTTTTTTTTTTTTTGAGCATGCAAAAAAATTGCAGGCAATAACACTAAAAAATCTAGCATTGGCTTTGCCATGTTTAAAGATATTACACTCAGCACAAACATAGCTAACAACAAATAAATCTGTAAAATTTCATGTTAAAATTTGTTGCTAAGAAGACAGCAAAAAAACTCTAGGGGGGTTACTTTTTTGCCTCACTTTGTATAAGATAAAACAAGCAACAAAAGATAGAATCAGAAACCCACTTTAAAGAGCCAAATGGTGCCAGTTTCTAAACCTGCAACCCAAAGCTAGCAAAAATGTAATCATGTCTGGGAAAAAAAGGTAACTAAAGTTGCAGATCCAAAATGTTGAGAATGATTACACACTAAATGATAGGTCTGGAAGTTATATGTTTGAACTTCTGTAACTTTACTTTTTCATATAAAAGCATGGGGTCTGGACTACCATATAGCAAACTGTTTGTTCTAACAGAATTAGAATCTTGTTTTTTTGTTTCTGGCGACTTTTTCCAGAGATGGTCACAAATCTCTAAACCAACTGTGGAGATCATAGAATATCAATCCTATACAAGCATACAAAAGCTATATGGCAGGAAAAGGGAAATGAAGTAACAAAACAAAAGACAAAGAACCTGTACAACCCAGATATCAACCCACCACAAAAACGTACATAAACCCATCTTTTTTGTATCTCTAGAAGTCAAGCCAGAGAACCCCTAAAGCCACAATTGTAATTGTGAAAACAGTCCAAAAACACTGCCTTCCTGCCAGCGGCTGTGATCGACACTGATCAGGTTCTGCTGTCAAACAAAACTATAAACAGCCCAATTTATTTATTTTTTTTCATCTTAAATCAAGAACACAATATTGCATCATTTAAACCTTGTAAACATCACTTGTATTTCTTTTAACATCATCTTAAAAACATACATTTATACCCTCCCCACCTCTCCCACAAATATTTTAATCAACAAATATCATATAAATATTATCAATTGATCAAACCTTAATAAAACTTTATACCCTCCCCCCATGTATAAATGTACTTTCAATTTATTTTTAAAAAAGGGCAACTAAAACATCTCAGGCTATGGCATGGCATGAACTGAACCTTGATTGGGCTTGTGTGAGCTCTATTTGGCTTTAGTTCTCCAACAAGCTGATATGTTTTATTTTATGTTTAAAATTTTAATGGAATAAAAAGGTGTTTATTTTTATAAGCAGTCAAAAAAAGTAGGATTTGACAAATAACCTTCCAAAACGCTCAGAGGGAAATCAATCAACAATTTTATTAAGTAACCACTGTAAAGAGCTCTCAATGTTCACCATGCAGAGACACAATCAGTGCTCCCTAAGGCAGGGGTTCTTAACCTGGGGGTCCCTGGACCCTTAGATGGTCCATGGATGGGTTTCAGATGGTTCATGAGGGTCAGATAAAAATTACCACATTTTTCACTCCATAAAATGCAAATACAATTTTTTTAACACCTCCCCCCGCCCCAGTACCTTTTTTTAAATGTCGGTGGTCCAGCGTGGTCTCACCAGGAGCTTTCCACACTCCTGCTGGACGGCTGCCTCCTTTCTTGCTGCAGAGCGGTGCATAAGGCAGGATCACGAGCTTTTCGCTTCCTGCCTGGTCCCGCGCCACTCCGTGAATGGCATAAAACAGGAGTGTTTTTTTAGATTGTTTACTTTAAAGTTTAATAATACTTTGGCATATCTGTATGAGACAATCAAATCTCAAATATTTTTTTAGAGGCGTAAGCAAAGGGGTTTGGATGCTGAACCCAGATACCCCACTTTGAACTAGTCATCAAGCAAAATAATTTAAGAAAAACGGCTGCCAATTTACACTGAGAATACTGAACTCCTACCTTCCTGTAACTGTTGCAACTGTCTCTTGAGGGATGCTAATTTGTCTTGATACATCCTAAAAAAGGAAGCAAGTAAAAATAAATATCAGTGACATCCCGCTAAATCAAAACTAAAATTTCTCATCTTCAGGGTCTCCCCCAACAGGACAGACATGCAAAACATCTACTTCCTACAGTATCAGAAATACTCATCAATCAAGCAGGCCAGAAAGACAAGGAAATTAGATGGATGATGTCTGAGACTTTTGATTATGGTTGAAAGTTACCTTAAAATGTTCTCAACTGAATTAGAATATGTAACTTCTTGACAATCTGAAAATAAGCTTATTTTGCTCATACAAGATCAATGAGAGCAGAAATTTATTAGCATGGGTGACCGGTATCAAAATACCGTTTATCAGTTCCATTCTGTTTAAATGTCATTCCATCTTTTTATTTTAATTTGAAAGATATTAACCATTTACATCCATGCAATTACTGTTTAAATGTCTGAGACCAAAAACAGTTATGTTACAACTGTCCTGAAAAGGAGAGAAGCTTACAGGTTTATTAAAAAAACAAACAAACAAAAAAAAACTTTAAATGATGTTATTTCTAATGGTAACCTGCTTGATTTTACACAATTGCAACATAAATTTGGGTTTCATAAATCACAATGTTTTCGTTGGTTGCAATTGAAGCAGGCCATTCAGGCAGGGTTCCCTGAATGGAAAACTCTTAATACTCAATACAATATGGAATTTTTATGTTTTCAGGCGGACTTTCTGGGTCACCAGGCCGCGCAGTGGTATAAAACTATTAATGATTTGGTTAAAAAAAAGCCTAAAAATGGTCTTAGGGATATTTGGAGCATTGAAATTAAGCATCAGATTTCAGCATCTCAATGGCCACAAATTTGGTCTTGGAGAATAGGATGTACAATGTCAGCGTCTATGAGGCAAACGTGGTTTTTTTTATTACATAGAACTTTTTGGACCTCAGTTAGATTACAAAAATTAAATAGTTCCTTGTCTAATAGATGCTGGCATTGTAATCTAGATGTAGGGACGTTGGATCATCTCTTGTATTATTGTCCCCATATCTTAGCCTTTTGGAATTCAATCTGGGATCAAATAAATTGTTTACTGGAAAATCATGTAGCATTATCTTATGATACTGTGATATTTGGAATGTCCATGAGAAAAAAGAGTCAGATATCATCATGTAACAATAAACTTTTATTGATCATGACAGGAGTTGCCATCCAACATATTACTAAAAACTGGAAAGACTTAATTTCAATTTCTGGTGGAATTCGTTGTGTCACCTATATAGAATGGAAAGATCATTGGCGGTACAGAATGGAAAGTATAATAGTTTTATAAAAATATGGGAGCCATTAACATTTTTGTCATGATTAATGCCATTTTTCTATTAATTATACACCATTTAGTGTTGAAAGAGGGGAAGGGTTTAATGGGAGGGTTTATGATCTTATAATGAATAATGTGATTAGAAGGAGGGTGGGGGGAGGGTTGCATTTATATTTATAAGATATAATGATAAGATGTTCAAGTGGTCTAATTAATAGTGTTTAGTATGAATTCTGTACACTTGATGAAAGTATAAAAATGAATAAAGAGTTTTAAAAAAAAAAGCATATACGAAAGTTTCAAGTTTCAAGTTTAATAAAAATGTGATTTGATTGCAAAATCATAATTCAATGCAAATAATAATAGAATTGGTGTAAAAAAGAAAAACAAATTAATCAAACCAGACGGTTAAAATAACTTTAGACCAGGTGGCTTCGAGGCGAACGAAGATGGCTGCGTGAGGGAACGGCTCCATGGTGACAGGCAGCTTGATTTTTAAAAATAGCGGTAAAAGTTTAAAGGAAAGACAAAATTAGTGAGAGAAAAGAAGTATAAGAATGGCGTCGGGCAGACAAAGTAAATCTTCCGTGGCTGGAGCTGGATCAGGGGTCTGTTAAAAGATCAAAAATTGACTCCACTTCCCAGCAGATGGTGCCGTTGCCAGCGGATGAAATTGATAACAGAGATCTTATGAGAGAAATACAAACAATAAAAGATATCGTTTTGGAAAATTCAAAAGACATAAAGGAGGTGAAAGGAGAGATAGTGAGTTTAACTCAAAGGTTAAATGCAGTGGATTTGAAAATGGAATGTTTAGAAAAACGGGTGGAAAAATGTGGAGGAGGAAAAAGTACTGTATAAAAAGGATCATAAAGAAATTGAAGCATTAAGAAGGGATTTTGTGGATTTGTCCAATCGTGCAAGAAGGAACAATTTGAGGGTACTTGGATTACCAGAGGAGATTGAGAAGGGTGATCCTATTACTTTTCTGTTAAATTTCCTACCTAAGATTCTACCAATTCAAAGTAAGTTTCCGTTGGAGATAGAAAGGGCGCACAGAATTCCAGCAAAGAGATTAAGAAGCCAAAAGGGACCGCGACCTTTAATATGTAAGCTACTTAAGATATCAGCAAGTAGAAGAGATCCTGAAATTAGCAAAGGAACATAAAAATATGAAATGTCAGGATGCAAAGATATTTATAGTCCCGGATTTTGCCAAGGAAACTGCATATAAAAGAAAACAGCTATTAGAATTACGCCCACAATTGAGAGCAATGGGTGCCAGGTTTGGATTAGTATACCCGGCTATAATGCGGGTGACTCATAACAACAAAACTTTCAGTTTTGAAGAAGCAGGGAAGTTAAAAGAATATATAGATAAATGTGAAAGCCCGATGAATACCTACAATGAAGATATTAATGAGAAGTCTGTTAATGTTTTAATAGTGTGATGCATAGGTTATGTTTATTTGACTTTATTCATAGCGGGGTATTGTTTTTGAATATAAAACTGTCATTTTCCATTACTTGAGACAGTTGACTGTGGGGATTGGCAACATTCTGAATTGAGCTCGAGGCAATTTAAATATGGGGATTGGTAACATTCTGGACTGAGCTAGAGGAAATTTACCTGTGGAGATTGACAACATTCTGGACTGAGCTTTGTGGTCAATGGAATTGAGAAAGTTGCTGAGTGATCTGCTGGATGTAGATTGGTAAAGACAGTTTAATGAAGAACGTCTGAATTGGAATAGTCTGGACTGCTGATCCATATAGAAGAGAGAAGATCATAGGTTTGATGTCTTCAAATGAGAAATATGAATGATGATATATAAAGGCTGTCTAATTCTTGGAAAAATGGAAATGACTAATGTATTAAAGGATTATTCTAATTTTTGAAAGGGGTTGAAGGGTAATTGTAAAGGGTTATTTATATAAGTGAGGAGGGGAATAGGAGTTAGGATTATAGTATTTGAAAGAAGTAAAGGGGAAGGAAAAAAAGGGAGAAAAAAAAAGGAAAAAAATATAATAAAGGATATAAAAATGCCTTTGAAATTTATTTATAAGTTATTAATATTTTTATAGAGTAATGGGGAAGGTTTGGGAAATACATATAAAAGATTGAAGTTTTTATTTCTTGTATGTTATATGAGATACTAAGGGTTAGATGGAAAAAAAAAAAGGAGGTGGAAAAAGAGAAGAGGAAAAAAAAAAAAAGAAATAAAGAAGGAAAAAAAAATATATATATATATTTTTTTGTCTTTTCATTGCTAATAAGAAGTTATAGGGAAGCGGGTAGATTAAGTATGATGTTGCCTGTGGGGAGTTTTTCTTTTACACAGTCACTATGTGCGTTTCGAAGTCTTCATTTATGAGGGGGTGGGGAGGGAGGGGGATGGGTATATGGGAGGGAGAGAGAAGGTGGGGAGGGAGGGTAAGCTTATATTTTAGTTTAAGGGAAAAGGAAAAGTTTCTAATATATGTTTGAGAAGGATATATTTGTATATTATATTTTATTTATATAATGGGTTTTAAAATTTTTTCTTTGAACGTAAATGGCCTCAATCATCCAATAAAAAGGAAAAAGGTATTGTCATATATTAAGCAACAAAATATAGATATTTGTTTTCTGCAGGAGACATATTTGTCTGGAATAGAGTCTATGAAGCTGTCAGATAATTGGATAAAGCAATGTTTATATGCACCAGCGATAAAAAAGAAAGCAGGAGTAGCAATATTGATTAATAAAAAATGTCCAGCAACATTTACTATGGTTAAAGCAGATCCTCAAGGAAGGTGGTTACTTGTTGACATGAGCAATAATACAATGGCGTTACTAAATGTATATGCCCCTAATTCGAATCAAAGTGAATTCTTTAAATCTCTACAACAATTAATTTTGCCACTGGCTACTACTAATTTAGTGGTGGCAGGGGATTTCAATGCTGTTATAGATCCAATAATGGATAAAAAGCCTAGTAGAATTATGAAATCAATGGGATTAGATCATTTGATACAATCATGTAATTTAAAAGATATATGGCGTATTCTTCATTTTAATGATCGGGAATTTACATTTTGTTCACATGTTCATCAATCGTTTTCAAGAATTGATTATATTTTTGTTTCAGATCAGATGGTACAGCAAGTTGTAAAAGCTGACATAGAACCAATAGTAATATCTGATCATGGTGGTGTGTGGATAGAAGTTAACTTAGTAGATCAAGATAATTCCAAACCTGTATGGAGGTTTGATAATACATTGCTTGCTGATTCTAAATTTTGCACAGAATTTCAGAACAAAATTAGTGAATATTTTTTGTTTAATGATTTAGAGAAAATGTTGATTGAAATTTTATGGGATGCTTTCAAAGCAACGATGAGAGGACAAATTATATCATATTCTGCATATAAAAAGAAACAACTAAGGAAGCAATTTGTAAGTTTGGAAAAAGAAATTAAAAATTTAGAATTAAAATTGATTAACAAATGGGAACAAGCTACATTTCAAATATTGTTAAAAAAATGTGAATATAATGAGATTTCCTCTGGATTAGTAAAGAAAGATATTTTTACTCAGCAAACGTTGTATTATGGTAGTGCAAATAAGGCTGGAAGACTATTGGCAAATTACTAAAAAAAAAAAAAAAAAGGAAGGAGAAAATAGGTATAATTAAAGATGAGTTAGGGAATTCTCATTCTCAAATTGGAAGTATATTAAAACAATTTTTTAAGTATTATAAGTCGCTGTTTTCTTCTGAGTCTTATTTAAATAAAGAGAAAGATGGGTTGGATTTTTTGAGTTCAGTTGAAGGTCCTAAGGTTCCTGATCATGTAAAAAGAAGTTTAGATGAACCTATATCATTAAAAGAGGTACAAACGGCATTGAAATCCCTTAGAGCTGGGACCGCTCCAGGTGGAGATGGATTTACGGTAGAGTTTTATAGAGAATTTCAAATTTCCCTTTTACCTTATTTATTAAAATTATATCAGGATCAACTGAATAAATGTTGTATATCAGGCACTATGGCAGAATCTTTAACTATTGTTTTGCCAAAGCCAAATAAAGATCCAACATTGGTTTCAAACTACAGGCCTATATCTTTAATAAATGTAGATGGTAAATTATTAGCTAAGATTTTAGCATTAAGATTGGCTAAAGCTCTTCCGCATATAATAGGAATGAATCAAACTGGATTTGTTGCTCAAAGACACTCTTCTAATAATACTAGACTGGTATTTCAGATGTATTATTTAACAAAACAAATTAATGATCCGGCTTTTTCGGTATCACTAGATGCTGAGAAGGCTTTTGATCGTGTAGAATGGAATTTCATGTATCAAGCTATGGAGTGGTTTGGTATTGGATCCGGATTTATACAAATGATTCAAGCACTGTATAGCTCCCCAACTGCTCGTTTATATATAAATAATAATTTTTCAGATGCTTTTAAATTGCAGAGGGGAGTTAGACAGGGTTGTCCATTATCTCCTTTGCTCTTTGATATAGTTCTTGAACCCTTGTTGTTAGCTATTCGACAGGCAAAGGACATACAGGGTATTCCATGTGCTGGAGTGGAATATAAAGTATCCGCTTATGCAGATGATATCTTGCTTCATTTGAGGAATCCGGAAACAACAATTCCATGTCTACTGGAGGTAATAGATACATTTGGAAAATTCTCAGGATACAAAATAAATTGGACTAAATCAGAGATTTTACCTTTAAATGTGCATTGTACAAAAGGTATACTTGATTCTTTCCCTTTTATTTGGAGAGAGGATGGAATAAAGTACTTAGGTATTTGGTTGAATAAAACACTCGAAGAGACAATATAGGGAAAAAGAACCCGTTGTTCAACTACAAATTGGGGGGGGTATTGTTGGGAGACAGCAGACATGAGAGAGACTTGGGTGTGCTGGTGGATGCATCACTGAAGCCATCTGCTCAGTGCGCAGCAGCCTCGAAAAAAGCCAACAGGATGCTTGGCATCATAAAGAAGGGCATAACAACCAGAACACGGGAAGTCATCATGCCATTGTATCGAGCGATGGTGCGTCCACATCTGGAATACTGCGTTCAGTATTGGTCGCCGCACCTCAAGAAGGACATGGCGGTACTTGAGAGAGTCCAAAGGAGAGCAACGAAAATGGTAAAAGGGCTGCCCATACGCCCATACGCCGAGAGGTTGGATAGGCTGGGGCTCTTCTCTCTGGAAAAGAGGAGGCTCAGGGGAGATATGATAGAGACCTTCAAGATCATGAGGGGCATAGAGAGGGTGGATAGGGACAGATTCTTCAGACTGAAGGGGACAACAGGTACGAGGGGGCATTCGGAGAAACTGAAGGGAGATAGGTTCAAAACAAACGCAAGGAAGTTTTTTTTCACCCAAAGGGTCGTGGACACTTGGAATGCGCTACCGGAGGAAGTGATCAGGCAGAGTACGGTACAGGGATTCAAACAGGGATTGGACGGATTCCTGAAGGATAAAGGGATCATGGGATACTGAGGGAGGAACTGGGATGAAACACAAGTATAGAAAGCTAACCAGGTAATGAGTATAGAAACCAAACCAGGTCGTGCATGTGCAAGACCGGAGGGTTAGGACTTCGATAGGAAGACAGGACTTAAATGAGAAACCAAGGTGGCAAGGGAGCCCCCTCTGGTGATACAGACAGGTCGTGACCTGTTTAGGCCGCCGCGGGAGCGGACTGCTGGGCGGGATGGACCTGTGGTCTGACCCGGCAGAGGCACTGCTTATGTTCTTATGTTCTTATGACAATGAGAATAAATGAAAAATTTTTATTACAAAAAGTAACAGAGTTGTGTGAGCAATGGAATCCTTTACATTTGTCATGGTGGGGAAGAGTTCAAACTGTTAAAATGATGATTTTGCCTGTGGTTTGCTATCAATTGGGAATGATACCAGTGTTTTTTCAGGGGTCTTTTTATAAAAAATTAAATAGTAATCTGGTTAAATTTATTTGGCTGGGTAAAATTGCAAGAGTGGCTCTAGTGTCTTTACAAAGGCCAATTGAGGAGGGTGGGGTAAATTTCCCCAATTTTTATAGGTATCATCAGGCCTATATCATGCACCAAGGTATGCATTGGGTCCTCCCAGAGCTTTTGGAACAACTACCAGAATGGTTATGGGTGGAGAGATCACTTATATTTCCACTTAGGCTTGATCTTCTGCTTAGTATAAAAATGCCTAGAATATGTAAAGACAATAGAGTATTAATGGATACTTGGAAAACATTAAGACTTGTAGACAAAATAACTACTGATTCTATTTTAAAATCGACACATCAATCTATTTGGATAAACTCCAAGATACAAATAGGCGGGTTTAAGGTTGTCTGGAAGGATACAAATAGGCGGGTTTAAGGTTGTCTGGAAGGATTGGATTAAAGCAGATATAAGATCCTTAAAAGAAGTAATTGATAATGGTAAGCTGCTTGATTTTTCACAATTGCAACATAAATATGGTCTGAATAAAAAACAAAGTTATAAGTGGTTGCAGTTGAAGCAGGCTATTCAGGTGGGGTTCCCTGAATGGAAATCTTTAAATGATCATTACAGCTTAGAATTTTTATGTTTCCAGGCAGATTTTCTGGGACACCAGGCCGCAAAGTGGTATAAAATTATATCTAATTATTTGAATAAGAAACCTAAAAATAGATTAAGAGATATTTGGAGCATTGAGATTAAGCATCAGATTAATGCATCTCAATGGCCATGTATTTGGTCTTGGAGAATTAAAGGTACGATGTCGGCATCTATTAGGCAAACATGGTTCTTTTTGTTGCATAGAGCATTCTGGACCCCTACTAGATTACAAAAATTGGATTGCTCTAAGTCTAATAGATGCTGGCATTGTAAAATTGAAGTTGGAACTTTAGACCATCTTTTATTTTATTGTCCATGTATTCAGGCATTTTGGATATCAATCTGGGATCAAGTTAACCTAATGATGGAGAGTCATGTGGCATTGTCCTATGACACAGTGGTTTTTGGAATGTGCATGAGGGCTAAATGCCAAATATCTGCAGCAAACAATAAATTACTAACGATTCTTACTGGTGTGGGAATTCAGCAAATAACGACTAATTGGAAAGACTGTTCTAGACTAATCTAATCTAATCTAAACCTTAAGTTTATATATATATATATATATATATATATATATATATATATATATATATATATATATATATATATACATATACATACACCGCATCATCTCCATGAGAATGGAGCTCGACACGGTTTACAAGAACTTAAAATAGTGGGTAGAGAAGAAGAATTTTTACATGAACTTATGTGTAGAAGGGGGGAGAGAAAGGGGAGAAGGATAGAGCTACAATTTGCTGAAAAGCCAGGTTTTCAGTTGTTTGCGGAATAACTGAAGGGAGCTCAGGTTCCGCAGAGATGATGCGGTGTATGTATATATATATATATATATATATATATATAAACTTAAGGTTTAGATTAGTCTAGAACAGTCTTTCCAATTAGTCGTTATTTGCTGAATTCCCACACCAGTAAGAATCGTTAGTAATTTATTGTTTGCTGCAGATATTTGGCATTTAGCCCTCATGCACATTCCAAAAACCACTGTGTCATAGGACAATGCCACATGACTCTCCATCATTAGGTTAACTTGATCCCAGATTGATATCCAAAATGCCTGAATACATGGACAATTTGTGCCTATGCCAAAGACCTGGTGCCAAAGACCTGTGATTTTGAAGAGAAGGGATTTTCCCAGTTTGCCTGAATAGTGGATGCCACGTGGAGAGGGGAAGGCTAGTTTAAGCCTTTGGGCAGTTCTGGAGGAGTCGGGACTGGAGGAGTTGAAAGACAGTGGGATAAGAGGAGGCAGGATTCCGTGAATGATCTTGAAAGCCAGGCAGGAACATTTGAAATGGATTCTGGAGATTATTGGAAGCCAGTGAAGTTTGGCAAGGAGTGGGGAGGCATGGTCAGACTTGCGTTTTGAGAAGATCAGATTGGCTGCAGTATTCTGGATTAGCTGGAGTCTTAGAATACTTTTTTTGATAGATTTAAGTAGATGGCATTGCAGTAATCTAGTTTGGAGAAGATGATGGATTGGACAAGGATGGCAAAGTGTTGTTGGCTGAAGTAGGATCTAGCTTTCCTCAGCCTGTGAAGGCTGAAAAAGCATGATTTTGCCAAGGAGTTGAGGTGGTCATTGAGGGAGAGAGAGGAATCGATAGTGATACCAAGGACCTTGCATGAGAACTCGAGCTGTAGTGTATCGCCTGTGGGTAGTGCGAAAAGTGTGGGCAGGTGTTCGAATTTTGGGCCGAGCCAGAGTAGTTTTGTTTTAGATTTGTTTAGTTTCATCTGTACCGAGAGGGACCAGGCACGGAGTCTCATTATGCAAGCTGTAATGTTTTCGTGGAGGTTGGTGAGGTTCTGGTCAGTCTCAAGGAGGACAAGGATGTTATCTGCATAAGTGTAGATTGTTTCCAGGGGGGATAGTTGAAAGAGTTTCAGGGAGGACATGTAGATGTTAAAGAGAATAGGGGAAAGGGGTGATCCTTGAGGGACACCGCAAGATGGAGTCCAAGGAGTGGACATGGTGCCATTTGTGTTGACGGTGTAGGAACGGGAGCGTAAGAAGACTGAATTGTAGTTTCTGGTGGAACTCAGTATGCTATATGTAAAAGATGGAAAGATTTCTTGCAGTACAGAGGGGGCATTTTAAAAGGTTTCAGGAGGTGTGGAGGCCATTAATTGAATATTATAATGATTAAGGTTTATTCTTTTTCCTTAGGGGATAATTTGTAGAAATGGAGGGGGTGGGGGGGATAGGATAATCTAATTAAATAGCGGTATATTTCAACTGATTAATGGATATAAGAAACATGGTATTTATGTATGAATAGAAAAGGAAAGGGGGTAAAATTATTGGAAATATGTTATTATGAAATATTAGGGGATATATGTAATATGATGAGATATATTTGTTGTGCATTAATGTATATAATAAAATGAAAAAAGAGTTTGAGGAAGAAAGGGTGGGGGGAGGGAAAGGTTAATGTATGATTAATTGTATTATGGAAAAGGGATGTCTAAGTATGTATATGTTTGGATAGATTATTTTATTGATATGGGAAGGGATGGGAGGTGGGGGGGGGAATTAAAACATGTATAATAATATTGTTTAAGAATGTCAAGTGAGTTATGTGAATTAATTGTAATAATATTGTACACTTGTTGAAAGAAATAAAAAGGAATAAAGATTAAAATAAAAAAATAACTTTAGACCAACCAACCACATAATATAAAAAAATAATAAATAAAGGGTTAAATACAATTTATAAACAAATAAAAAGGGCAAGGTGATGAAACAATAGGATGGGGAAAAGGATACCTGCTCAATTTTCACCTATCAGCATTACTAGTACTCTAACACATCCTGGATATATAAAATTTGCATAACTCATTTAAAAGCGTCCTTAAAAAGTCAGCTTTTCAGAAGACTTTTAAACTAAGTAATTTTTCTTCCCTTATATTGACTGGGAGCGAATTCCAGATTTGAGGGTCCGTGACGGAAAAGATCGTGTCTCTCCTTGAATAAATGAGTCTCAGTGAAGGGACTAAGAAGAGAAATTTCTCTTCTGATCTTAAGGATTTTATAGGAATATAAGGGATTAGAAGCCTTTCTAAGAATGCAGGAGCTTTATTCATTAAAATGCTTTTCCTTTAGAAGGGAGTCATATGATCAATTTTTTCTTTTTAGTAATTATTTTTATTGCCATGTTTTGTAGGATTTGTAATCTACGTATTTCTTTTAAGGTTATTCCCTTGTACAAAGTGTTGCAGTAGTCAAATTTTTGATATAACTAACGAGTGTATTAAAATGTTCAGAGATGCTTCATCCAGAAATGCGGATAGTGATCTTATCAACCTTAACCTATAGAAACAATTCCTGACAAATGAACTTATTTGATCATGATAATTCAATTTCTAGTCCAAAAGACCCCCGAGTATCTTTACCTTAGTGACTTCTTTAAGCATACTATTATTGATGTTTATGCTGGCTCCTAATTTCTGTCCCTCCTTACATAGGAATAGTATAACCTCTGTTTTAGATACGTTAAAGGCCAACTTGTTGTCATGTAACCATTTGGATATTTTCGACAATTTCATATTGACTGCTGAAATTTCTTCAGCTGAGCTTGGATCTAAGGGATGCAAAAGTTGGACATCATCTGCGTAGGCAAATGGTATGAACCCAATTGATTGGCTAAGGGTTAACAGAGGAGCCAAAAATACATTAAGCAATAAGGGAGATAAGATTGATCCTTGCGGGATCCCAAAACTAGTTACAATTGTATTTGAGGATGCATTATTAAATGTCACTTTTGAAGATCGTTCTGAAAAATAGGACTGAAACCATTGAAGAACATCAGTTATCCAAATGATCCGAGTCTACTTAGAAGAAGATGGTGATCTATAGTATCGAAAGCTGATAAGTCTAGGGATATAAGGAGAACTGATTGGTGATGATCCCAAAAATAGAGAACAGAGGATGTCAGGCCAATTAGAGAGTGTTCGGTTGAATGATGTTGTCGAAAGCCTGTTTGATGTGGATGCAATGTTCCTGTTTTCTCAAAAAATTCAGACACCTGATTAAAAACTATTTTTTCCACCATTTTTGCTACAAAAGGTATTTTTGCAATTGGTCAGAAATTAGTAGGGTCGTTCAAATTCCCTTTTGGGTCTTTAGGTATTGGATGAATAATTGAATGTTTCCACTTTTTGGGCATAATCCCTTTCTCTAAGGAGGTATAAATTATTTTTTGAATGTATTTACCAAAAATATTAAATAATTTTTTCAAAATATGTGGGGGAAGTGAATCTGTGGCATTACCCTTTACATTCAAAGAAAGGAATAGTCTTTGCAAATCAGAGAGCACAAGTGGTGCAAAGTGAGAACATTTTGAAATTGGGATGCAGGAATCTGAGATAGAATAATCGGGCTCCGGTGTTAAAGTGTCCGAGAATTTTTTCCTGATCCCTTGGATTTTCTCTACAAAAGAGTTAGCCAGATCTTGAGCAGTTAGAGCACTAATTTCACCCTGCGCTGAATGGGGTTTAAATGTCGTTAAAGATTTTAAAATAGAAAATAGTGTAGAAGAATTGTTTGCTGTTTGGATGCGAGAGGCGTAATATTTTTTCTTTGTCTCGTTTATTTTATTTTTGTAATATTGTGCTTGAGTTTGGTATCTTAATTGATTGATGAGTGTTTTTTCCCATTCTCATAAAAGTACATTTCTTCATACAACATATAACCATGCTCACACACAATTTCATGGAACTGTCACTGTTACAACCACAGACTCATTTCAACAAGCGTCTGACAGCCCTTTTTTGTTTTATGAATTTTGGAGAGAAGGCAATGCGATTTCTGACTGTATATTAAAAAGCCACAAGCACAAACATTCATGCAAGGAGTCAACTAAAGAATTCTTCATTAGATAAGATTTTTTTTTCAGATATCTTTACAGTCTGGTCTGGTTTTCTACTTAAGAACTGCCCACTCTCTATTATGCACAGACATAGACAATGAAGTGTTGCCAGTCACAGATTCAAAGACAGCACTGATATACTTACTGTTCTTTCATTTCTACGTAATCCTCATCATCTTGCTTTGCGAGATCTGTTTCACTTGCATCCTCTGTATCTGAAGAAAAGAAGTTTAAAGAGACCATCTAGCAGAAACACAAAATCTTCCACCACAGCTCACCTTATTGATAAACGAAATAACAGAAGAATAAATAAATTAACTCTGATCAAAGGCATGCAAAGATACTACTCATATGAAGAGAAAACAAATGCAAAACAGAGCTCAATCAACAACTAAATGAATGGTAGTGCTCTAGGAAAAGACATGATGTTACACAATAGCACAGAAAATGTACAGCAGTAGTGATATAAATCAAAAGCCGGGGTTCCCAAATAGCACAGTTACTTACCGTAACAGGTGTTATCCAGGGACAGCAGGCAGATATTCTTAACGTATGGGTGATGTCACCGACGGAGCCCCGGTACGGACTTTTTAACTAGAAAGTTCTAGTTGGCCGCACCGCGCATGCGCGAGTGCCTTCCCGCCCGACGGACTTAAGATAAGCCAGCTAAGATAAGCCAGCTAAGAAGCCAACCCAGGGAGGAGGGTGGGACGTAAGAATATCTGCCTGCTGTCCCTGGATAACACCTGTTACGGTAAGTAACTGTGCTTTATCCCAGGACAAGCAGGCAGCATATTCTTAACGTATGGGTGACCTCCAAGCTAACAGAGAGGGAGGGGGGATGGTTGGCCATTAGGAAAATAAATTGTGTAACACAGATTGGCCGAAGTGTCCATCCCGTCTGGAGAAGGCATCCAGACAGTAGTGAGTAGTGAACGTGTGAACTGAGGACCAAGTGGCAGCCTTGCAGATTTCCTCGATGGGCGTGGAACGGAGGAAAGCCACAGAAGCAGCCATAGCTCTGACCCTGTGGGCCGTGACAGCACCTTCCAGTGAGAGACCGGCCTGAGCATAACAGAACGCAATGCAGGCAGCAAGCCAGTTGGAAAGCGTCCGTTTAGAGACAGGACGACCTAGGCGGTTAGGGTCGAAGGACAAAAAGAGCTGAGGGAACGAGCGATGGGCCCTGGTACGGTCAAGGTAGTATGCAAGGGCACGCTTACAGTCCAGCATGTGCAACGCCTGTTCCCCAGGATGAGAATGGGGTTTAGGGAAAAAGACAGGCAACACAATGGACTGGTTGAGGTGAAATGCCGAGACCACCTTGGGAAGGAATTTAGGATGGGTACGCAGAACCACCTTGTCATGGTGAAAAACAGTGAAAGGTGGATCGGAGACCAGTGCATGCAGCTCACTAACCCTCCTGGCAGAGGTGATGGCAATGAGGAAAAGCACCTTCCAGGTAAGAAATGTGAGCGAAGTTGTGGCAAGAGGCTCAAAAGGAGGCTTCATGAGGGCAGATAAAACCACATTCAGATCCCAGACGACTGGAGGAGGCTTCAGAGGTGGTTTGACATTGAAGAGACCTCTCATGAACCGGGAAACCAGTGGGTGAGCCGTGAGAGGTTTTCCGAGGATAGGCTCATGAAACGCAGTGATGGCACTGAGGTGGACTCTGATTGAGGTAGACTTGAGGCCAGCGTCGGACAGAGAGAGCAAATAGTCCAGTACAGTTTCCACCGCCAAAGAGGTGGGATCGTGGTGATGCAGGAGACACCAAGAGGAGAACCTGGTCCACTTCTGATGGTAACATTGGAGGGTGGCCGGTTTCCTGGAGGCATCCAAAATACGATGGACGGGCTGAGACAGATTGTGTGGAGAGGTCAGCCCGAGAGAAACCAAGCTGTCAGGTGGAGCGAGGACAGATTTGGATGCAGTAAAGACTGATGCTGCTGTGTAAGTAGCGTAGGAAACACAGGAAGAGAAATGGGCTCCCTGGAGCTGAGCTGGAACAGGAGGGAGAACCAGTGTTGGCGAGGCCACCGAGGGGCGATGAGAATCATGGTGGCTTTGTCCCTGCAGAGTTTGAATAACGTCCGCAACATCAGCGGCAGTGGAGGAAAGGCATAGAGGAACCGATCCGTCCAGTTGAGAAGGAATGCATCCGGGGCCAGACGATGAGGAGAGAAGAGTCTGGAGCAGAACTGGGGTAGCTATGGTTGTGAGGAGCTGCAAAGAGGTCCACCTGAGGAGTGCCCCACTGAGCAAAGATGGAGCGGAGTGTGGGAGGATCCAGAGTCCACTCGTGAGGTTGAAGGATGCGACTGAGATTGTCGGCCAGGGAGTTCTGTTCACCCTGGATATAGACAGCCTTGAGGAAGAGACTGTGAGCCGTGGCCCAGGTCCAGATGCGGATGGCCTCCTGACAGAGGAGGGGAGATCCGGTGCTGCCTTGCTTGTTTATGTAGTACATGGCGACTTGGCTGTCTGTGCACAGGAGAAGAACCTGAGGGTAGAGAAGGTGCTGGAAGGCCTTGAGGGCATAGAACATGGCCCTGAGTTCCAGGAAATTGATGTGATGTTGACGCTCCTGAGGGTCCAGAGCCCATGTGAGCTCCCCATGCATAGGGGGAGGCATCTGTGGTTATGATCATGGAGTGAGGGGGTGGATGAAAGAGCAGACCCCTGGAAAGATTGGAGGAGTTCAACCACCATTGAAGAGATTGCTGAAGAGACGATGTCACAGAGATGGGATGAGAAAGAGGATCCGTGGTCTGTGACCATTGGTTGGCTAGAGTCCATTGAGGTGTCCTGAGGTGGAGTCGCGCCAGAGGAAGCACATGGACCGTCGAGGCCATGTGGCCCAGGAGGACCATCATCTGCCGAGCTGGGATGGAATGATGAAGGAGCACCTGACGACAGAGGTGGAGCAGGGTCCGTTGTCGGTCGGAGGAGAGAAACGCCCTCATCAGAGTGGTGTCGAGAACTGCACCAATGAACTGAAGTCGCTGCGTGGGAAGGAGGTGCGACTTGGGGTAGTTGATCTCGAACCCCAGGAGATGGAGGAAAGAGATGGTGTGTTGAGTGGCTTGTAGCACAAGAGGAGATGTAGGTGCTTTCACCAACCAATCGTCCAAGTAGGGGAACACCTGGAGGTTGTGAGACCTGAGGAAGGCCACCACCACAATAAGGCACTTGGTGATGATGATGAGGCCAAAAGGTAGCACTTTGTACTGATAGTGATGGTGCTGTATCTGAAACCATAGGTAGCGACGTGAAGTCGGATTGATTGGGATGTGAGTGTAGGCCTCTTTGAGGTCTAGGGAACATAGCCAGTCGTGTTGAGAGAGAAGAGGGTAAAGCGTGGCAAGGGAGAGCATTCTGAATTTTTCCTTGACCAGACACTTGTTGAGGTCCCGGAGATCGAGGATGGGACGGAGGTCTCCTGTCTTCTTGGGAACCAGGAAGTAGCAGGAGTAGAATCCCTGACCCCTTTGGTCTGAGGGTACCTCTTCGATGGCATTGAGAAGGAGGGATTGGACCTCCCTCAGGAGGAGGAGGGATTGGGAGGAGTGAGAAGCAGACTCTATGGGAGGATTGTCTGGTGGAAGAGTCTGGAAGTTGAGAGAGTAGCCGTGGCGAATGATGTTGAGGACCCATTGGTCGGATGTGACGACCTCCCAACGGCTGAGGAAGAGTTGGAGGCGTCCGCCGATAGGCTGAGGAAGAGGCAGTGATGGTGGGAGACTGGCTATGCCCTGGAGAAAGGAGTCAAAAGGGTTGAGATGGTTTTGACGGAGGGAGAGGCTTGGCAGGCTGATGAGACTGGGAACGAGCCTGAGGTTGGTGCTGGTGACGGGGACGGCGAGGCTGCTGTTGAGGCGGGTTGAGAGGTCTGGCCGAGAACCTGCGTTGGTAAGAGGACTGCTGTCTGTAGGGGCGAGCAAGCGGAGTCTTCTTTTTGGGTTTGACCAGAGTGTCCCACCTAGTCTCGTGTGCTGAGAGTTTCTGGGTGGTTGAGTCCAGGGATTCCCCGAAGAGTTCGTCACCAAGACAAGGTGCATTAGCCAGGCGGTCTTGGTGGTTAATGTCGAGGTCAGAAACTCTCAGCCAGGCCAGACGCCGCATGGCAACAGCCATGGCAGATGCTCTAGAGGTCAGCTCAAATGAGTCATAAATGGAGCGTACCATGAATTTCCGAAGTTGGAGCAGACTAGAAATTTGTTGTTGGAAAAGAGGGACCTTACGTTCAGGAATGTATTTTTGTAAGGAGGAGAGTTGTTGCACCAGATGCTTCATATAGAAGGAGAAGTGAAAGGTGTAATTATTTGCCCTGTTGGCCAGCATGGCATTCTGGAAAAGGCGCTTGCCAAATTTATCCATTGTTTTGCCCTCTCTGCCAGGAGGGGTGGAGGCATAGACACTGGAGCCCTGAGTTTTCTTTAAGGTGGACTCCACCAGGAGAGATTCATGGGGCAATTGAGGCTTGTCAAACCCCGGGATTGGAATGACCCGGTACAAGCTATCCAGTTTGCGAGGGGCCCCGGGGACAGTGAGGGGGTTCTCCCAGTTTTTATAAAAAGTTTCCCGTAGGATGTCGTGGATGGGTAACTTAAGGAATTCCTTGGGAGGTTGCTCAAAGTCCAGGGCATCGAGGAAAGCCTGGGACTTTTTAGAGTCGGACTCTAAAGGAATGGAAAGAGCAGCCGACATCTCCCTGAGGAACTTGGTAAAAGAGGACTGTTCAGGCTTTGAACCGGTGTCAATCGTTGAGGGTTTCTCGTCCGTCGAGGAAGCGTCTTCCTCGGTACCGTGTGGGGATTCTTCCCATAAGTCAGGGTCCCTGATGTCGGGGTGTGCACGGCGGGTCATCGGTGTGGAAGGCTCGGCATGGCGGGTCTTAGAGAGAGACTTGCCGGAGCATACCGAGGCGGTACCGGGAGAGGAAGACCGGTGCCGTTCCTGGTACCGGGAAGGGTCGGCATCAGAACGGGCCTGTACCGCAGGTTGGGAACGGTGTGGTTCAGCCGAGAGCACCGGCATGGATGTGTTAAGCGGTACCGAGGGGGTCGACACCGATGGAATCGTGCGAGGCTCGGACCGGTCCTGCACCGGAAGGTGTGAGGCCAGCAGTGCCGGCAACAGTTGTTGGAGTTGTTGCTGCAGCTGCTCCTGTAATTGGGTCTGGAGTATGGCCGCGATGCGGTCGTCCAGGGGAGGCACCGGTACCGCTTTTTTCTTTTTCGGTCCCATAGGTGCCGCTCTATGCTCCGGCGATGAGGAGGCCGATGACGAGGCACTCACCAATATCGGAGCGGAGCGTTTGCGGGGTCAGTGCGGTGCCGGAAGGACCGGTGTCGCAACCGTGGCAGGAGGGCGCTCAAGGGAAGTGGAAGGCTTCTTAGCCAGCTTACCTGGGGCCAGCGACCCCGAAGAAGGATCTGGCGTCGTCGAAGTAGTTGGTGCCGACTTTTGAGATGCCGTCGACGTTGCGGCAGGTTCCATGGCAGATCCGGTGCCGAAGAGAATATTTTGCTGGATCTGCC